>NC_053391.1:158712310-159312310 GCF_905171765.1 Bufo bufo
TAATTTCGTATATTCTAGATTTTTTTTTCATAGTACACATGATCCCTCCCCGCTTCTAGCTTGAGGGCCAATGAGAAGGCTGCAATATCTCTGTCATAGCTTAGCAACATCCTTAGCAACCAATAGGAAAGTTGCCTACCCTTTACTATATAAGAAAATTTCCAGCAGCCATTTTGTGCTGTTTCATGCAGTTGTGAGAGAGAGAGGAGTGTGATTATTGTGCTATGCTGAATTGCTGTTTTATAATACTTCTGATACCTCATATATAATCCAGATATTTAGTGGTAGATAGTGTAGGTTAGTTAGGTAATAGGTTCGCTGATTAGGTTCCAGTGTAGGGTGCTAAGTACATTAGTTAGGTAGCTCAGTCACATATATAATCTAGATAGTTAGTGTGAGTTAGTGTAGGTTAGTTACAGTAGTTAGTTAATAGTGTAGCTGATAGGGTTTAGTGCAGGGTGTAGTGTAGGTTAGATTGAGATATAGAATAGTGTAGCTTTTTGCTGTCTGTTTAGTCTGTGAAGCAAATAAAAGTATTTTGCTGTGTTTTAGGTTTGTGTGTGCTAGGATTGTCTACGTCTTTTGTCTGTGAAAACAAACAAACTAAAAAAAAGTCTTTGCTTGTGTTTTAGTTTAACAGTTTTAGGGAGGGATTATTGTCTGCGTCTTTTTTCTGTGAAAAAAAGAAAAAAAAAGGCTTTTTGTTTTAGTGTTACTGTTTTAGGGTTTCATTTGTTAGGGAGGGATTATTGTCTGTGTCTTTTGTCTGTGAAAAACAAAACAAAAACAAAAAAGTCTTTGCCTCTGTATTAGTGTTATTGTTTTAGGGTTTCGTGTCTATTTTTTTTTTCTTTTTTGCCCCATTGTTCCCAACCCAATAAAGTTTGCCCAAACTCCCTAATTTTTTTCTTTTTATATATTTTTTCTGTTGTTTAAAAACATTGTGGTCATTTACTCCTTTGGTGAAATAATGAGTGGACGTGGTCGTGGCGGCAGCCGTGGTCGTGGTAGGGGAGTTGGTTCCAGTGCTGGACCGCTGCCAGCACAGGGCCGCTCCTCCACCCACGGAGGGCCGGACGCAGGTGGCAGGGGCGTCCGCCTGATCCGTGATTTTTTGGGGCATGGCAGCCGCCGTATTTCATCTCAGGATGCCAAGGCAGTGGTGTCATTTGTGACCCAAGCCAGTGGCACGGAGTCCTCTGCCCCGGCTCTGAGCAGCAGCAGCAGCTCTCCACCTCCTGCAGGACCAGCCTCCAGCGCCCAAGAATCGACCCTGATGCTGTTTGACAGCGACAGTGAGAGGGACATCTTGGGGGTGGTCAGGCGCGTACATACAGGGGTCGAAGCGGTCGCAGTTGTGACCGGGCCCAGCACTCCAGGGGGCCCGGCCACCTGTGGACCCCTGGCCCCTGCAGTAGTGCTGTACCCAAGGCAGCTGGGGCCCGCAGATTTTAAAAGTTTTAATAGTATATGGCCGGTCGGGCCCCGGCCTCTGTGTCTGGCCGGCGGTGCAGCACTGCGCACTCGCAGTTAGTAACTTACGCACGGCCCCTCCTCCATCCAGGGCTGCTGCCAGTGCCTTGCTCCAGACCCGTGAACCTCGCGCCAGGTCTTGCGAGATCACGCTGGTTGACGGGATGACGCGGCCGACGCACGCCAGAAGACGGGATTATGAACAAGACGGCGGGAGCAGAGCAGGTTCAGAGTAGGTAAGTTTTTTTTTTGTTTTTTTTTGTATGTGCCGGCTCATAACACAGGGAGCATCTGGCAGAGTGGGAATAGCAGCAAATCCTTCATAGGGGCCCGACCCCGGGGGCAAATTTTATTAAATATTTGGCAAAATGCAAAAAATTACAAAAATGTAATATATACAGAGGGGGTAAAAAATGGAATACGTACACAGGGGACAAATGAAATATATCCAGAGGGGGCAAAATGGATAAATATATATATATATATATATATATATATGTATATATATCCATGTTGCCCCCTTTGTATATATTCCATTTGTCCCCTGTGTATATATTCCATTTTTTGCCTTCGCTGTATATATATTCCATTTTGCCCCCTGTAACTATATATATACAGTGGGATGCGAAAGTTTGGGCAACCTTGTTAATCGTCATGATTTTCCTGTATAAATCGTTAGTTGTGGAATCCATGCGTCCCTCAACCATGACAAGATTCCCAGTCCCTGCATTGGCCACACAGCCCCACAGCATGATGGAACCACCACCATATTTTACTATAGGTAGCAGGTGTTTTTCTTGGAATGCTGTGTTCTTTTTCCTCCATGCATAACGCCCCTTGTTATGGCCAAATAACT
The DNA here is from genome assembly GCF_905171765.1 of Bufo bufo. Classification (NCBI taxonomy): domain Eukaryota; kingdom Metazoa; phylum Chordata; class Amphibia; order Anura; family Bufonidae; genus Bufo; species Bufo bufo. The sequence goes on from NC_053391.1 coordinate 158,714,640, forward strand.
CAATTTTAGTTTCATCAGTCCACAGCACCTTATTCCAAAATGAAGCTGGCTTGTCCAAATGTGCTTTAGCCCACCTCAAGCGGCATTTTTTGTGCTGTGGGCGGAGAAAAGGCTTCCTCTGCATCACTCTTGCATACAGCATCTCCTTGTGTAAAGTGCGCCGAATGGTTGAACGATGCACAGTGACTCCATCTGCAGCAAGATGATGTTGTAGGTCTTTGGTGCTGTTCTGGGGGTTGACTCTGACTGTTCTCACCATTCGTCGCTTCTGTCTATCCGAGATTTTTCTTGGTCTGCCACTTCGAGCCTTAACTTGAACTGAGCCTGTGGTCTTCCATTTCCTCAATATGTTCCTAACTGTGGAAACAGACAGCTGAAATCTCTGAGACAGCTTTCTGTATCCTTCCCCTAAACCATGATGGTGAACAATCTTTGTCTTCAGGTCATTTGAGAGTTGTTTTGAGACCCCCATGTTGCTACTCTTCAGAGAAAATTAAAAGAGGAGGGAAACTTACAATTGACCCCCTTAAATACTCTTTCTCATAATTGGATTCACCTGTGTATGTAGGTCAGGGGTCCCTGAGCTTACCAAGCCAAATCGAGTTCCAATAATTAGTTCTAAAGGTTTTGGAATCAATAAAATGACAACAGTGCCCAAATTTATGCACCTGCCTAATTTTTTTAAACAATTATAGCACACTTTCTGTAAATCCAATAAACTTCATTTCACTTCTCAAATATCACTGTGTGTGTCTCCGATATGATATATTTAACTAACATTTTTTTATCGTAACAACCAACGATTTATACAGGAAAATCATGACGATTAACAAGGTTGCCCAAACTTTTGCATCCCACTGTATATGTATATATATCCATGTTGCCCCCTTTGTATATATTGCATTTGTCCCCTGTGTATATATTCCATTTTTTGCCTTCGCTGTATATATATTCCATTTTGCCCCCTGTAACTGTGAGAGAGACACATATCTGGCCATAACTACAGTGAGGGGGCACATGTCTGGACATAACTACTGTAAGCGGGACACATATCTGGACATAACTACTACTGTGAGGGGGACACTGTCATATCTGGACATAACTACTGTGAGGGGGACACATATCTGGCCATAACTACTACTGTGAGGGGGACACATATCTGGACATAACTACTGTGAGGGAGACACATATCTGGCCATAACTACTGTGATGGGGCACATATCTGGACATAACTACTGTAAGCGGGACACATATCTGGACATAACTACTACTGTGAGGGAGACACATATCTAGGCATAACTACTGTGAGGGGGGCATATCTGGACATAACTACTGTGATGGGGCACATATCTGGACATAACTACTACTGTGAGGGGGACACATATCTGGGCATAACTATTGTGAAGGGGACACATATCTGGCCATAACTACTGTAAGGGGGCATATATCTGGCCATAACTACTGTGAGGGGCCACAAGGAGGACATAACTATTTTGAAGGGACCACAAGGTGGGCTTAATTACTGTGAGGGGCCACAAGCTGGGCATTAGTACTGTGTAGTAGCACTTAGGGGAAATGTATGTTATACATTGGCATGGCTCAGTGTTACAGGCCAGCACAGCGCCCCTGCTGGTGATTTGACAGGGGCAGTCACCATCCCTTCCTTATGTGATTATTCTTTTTTTCTCTATCACCACAGGGACCTTGTTCTGGATCCAGTGGACATCATGCCGACGCCAGCGACATTCTGGATGAGGTAGGACCAGATTTTATTAGTTAGGACTGGGTGAGTGTAGCCATGCATTGGGCTTAGGGCTCTTTCACATAAGTGGATGCCGTGCGGGTAATCTGCTGCTGAAAAAAGAGAGCCAAGCCCCGCTCCGGACAGCGGAGACACAGAGCACTAACATGATTGATAATGATCTTTGCCTCTCTGTGATCTATTTGCTACAAAATCACAGTGACAACTTTATCTCACTGTGATTTTGTAGTAAAAAGGTCACAGAGAGGCACAGAGCATTATTAATCCCAATCCAGGGGGCCCAAGTAAATTCTTGCGGCAGGTTGGGGGGGGGGGGGCGACAGGGAGGGGGCCCCATGGATCAGTTTCGCACCGGGGCCCCATGGATTTTGTGTATGCCACTGGTAATGCAGGAGAGTGAGATAGAGCTTGGTCCGGATGGTCAGGACCTTTTGGAAGGGATGCAGGAGGAGGGGGTACCACCCATCAGTACCCCAGTGACATCGCTACCAACTGGTGCAGGTGTTTTCAGCCACAGAACCCCCGCACCTAGTCAGACCCAGGTGTTAGCAAGAGGACAGCGGAGCCGGGTCAGGGGCTCCACGTCTACTGTTCCCCTCAGTCAACCACTGGTCGACCTTGGATCTGAAATTACAGGCGATGAAGAGGAGGGTGATTTTGAATGGGTGCCACCTCCCTTGTCAGGTGATAGCAGCACTGATGAGGAAGGTAGGCACCCGAGGCAAATGGGGCGCCAGGTCACCAGGGAGCCCATTGTCAATGGCTCCACTGGTAATGTTAGCAGGAGGCGGCAGCAGCAGCAGGTGTCGGCTCCACCTGTGCCCGCCGAGCCCAAACAGGCGCAAGCCAGCACCACCCCATCTGACAGGAGGTCGTGCGTAAGTCGCCTGTTTGTGCTTACTTCACCTTGGCAGCAGACAATGTGACAATTGCCATCTGTCAGCTATGCCATGCCAGGGTGAGAAGAGGGAGGTCTGTTGCTTTGCTGGGTACCACTGCCCTTACTCAGCACCTGAGAGTCAACCATTGGCGGGAGTGGGAACAGATGCAGGGTGGTCATAGCACCAGCAGCAGTGCGCAGGGGACAGCAGCAATGCATTCCCACTCCCCCATTCCCTCTCCTAGATGTACTGGTACCGGCAGCCAGACCACTGCCTCCTCTGCACCCGCCTCTATCGCCTCCACTGCCGTCTGGTGCCAGCAGTCGGTTGCCGACACATTTGAACGCACCGCGCCCTACGCCCCCAGGGACCATCGCGTGCGTTCACTCAATGGGCTCCTGGCAAGAGTTATTGTCCAGCATATGCTGCCCTTCAATATTGTGGACTGCAATCCATTCCGGCAGATGTTGGAGCAGGCCCAACCCAGATGGTGTGTCCCCAGGCGCCATTTCTTTGCCAGGACTGGCGTCCCTGCCCTACACCAGCACATTGTGCAGAATGTATCCCTGTCGCTGGATCACGCTGTCAGCGACAGGGTACATCTGACAATGGATACCTGGACCAGCAGACATGGGCAGGGATGATACATAAGCTTTACTGCCCATTGGGTGTCCCTACGAGGCGCCGGGGAGGGATCATCAGATGTGGCGGCATCTCAGTTTGTGGTGGCTCCCTGGGGAGTCCAGGGGAGAACTGCTGCTCTCCCTCGAGCCACTGTCTCCACCGCTGCTGTGACCCCCAGCAAGTGTCCCCGTAGCTATGCAAGTGTGGGGCACGTCCGCTGCCAGGCCATGCTCCAGCTTGTGAGTTTAGGGGAACGGAGACACACTGGACCTGATGTTCTGGCCACCCTCTAGGCTCAGGTCCACAAGTGGCTAATACCCCGAAGGCTCCAGGCAGGTAAGGTTGTCTGTGAAAACGGCAGCAACCTCCTCACCGCCCTCCATACAGGCAGTCTCACACACGTGCCCTGCATGGCACATGTCCTCAACCTTGTGGTACAGAAGGTACTACGCACATTCTCAAGGTGGACCTACATCGTGCCAAGGGTACGTAGGATTGCCAGCCACTTCCGTCGCCCCCAAACCGCCACCGTGTCCCTGTCCAAACTTCTGCAAGCTGAATGTGGACAGTGTGACGCAGTGGAACTCCACCCTCCACGGAGTGGTGAAAGAATATCTGCTGGATTAAGGCACTTCCGGGCCATCACACCCACTGCTCTACATCACCAATGCGGAGTGGGGGCAGAGACACCAGGTCTGCCACATGTTGGCCCCATTCGAGCAAGCAACCAAGATGGTCATTGGGGAGCATGTTGGCCTCAATGACGTGCTCCCCATAGTGTTCCTGCTGGACAGGACACTAGATCACCTGCTCGAGGCTGGGGAGAGTGCCTTGGTGAAACAAGAAGAGGCAACAATGCTCCACCAAGACCAGGCCCAGGACGAGGAGGAGGAAGAATTTGTTGAGGAATTTGCCGACGTCTGGGCCTGGTCAGGAGTGAGAGCCGATGAGGGGGCCACCGTTAGTCCGGGGGTGGGGCGGCTCAGACGGGGAGCAGCAGCAATAAGAGGACCAAGATGTCATGGTCCTGGGCAGCTGAGAAGAGTCACAGCAGGCTGTCCTCTTCCCCATGACTGCCCACATGCTGCGATGCCTCAGGAGGGACCCCCGGATCAGGAAAATTAAGGAGAGAGATGAGTTTTGATTGGCCACCCTTTTAGACTCTCGCTGCAAGGGGAAACTGGAGCAGTTCATCCCAGCCAGCCGGAGGGAGGCCCGTATGCAAAACCTGCGAGCCTGTCTGCTCCTCCGGCTGTAGCAGGCAAACCCTCAGCCTCACGCTCCAGTTCTCCCCGCCCATCTCATCCAGCAGGTGGCTGGCCTAAGCACCTCCAGCCAAGCAGGTGATCTTAGGGGTGAGATGAGGCTGTTCTACCAGCCTGCACGATCCAGTAGCAGCAGCAGTCACCTACAGTGGCTGGCCCGCATGGTAGCAGACTACATAGGGTCCATCGGTGCTTCCGACAGCATGAGCACCGACGACCCTATTGAGTACTGGGTTGCCAGACTGGACACCTGCCGCGAGCTCGCTCAATATGCGCTGGAAGTACTTTCTTGCCCCCCCTCCAGCGTACTGTCTGAGTGGACATTCAGCGCGTCAGGTGGGGTGGTCACGACAAGTGGACCCGTCTGTACACTGACTCCGTGGACAGACTGACATTTATCAAAATGAGTCCAGGATCAGCAGCGACTTCTTAGCCCTCGCCGTCGGTTCCGGGCGCTGAAGGGTCCCTTGTAAATCCCTCTCCTTGGCTCTCCCTCCAAAACGTCATTGTTTTTTAACTTCTGGATATACACTCACCTAAAGAATTATTAGGAACACTATACTAATACGGTGTTGGACCCCCTTTTGCCTTCAGAACTGCCTTAATTCTACGTGGCATTGATTCCACAAGGTGCTGATCGCATTCTTTAGAAATGTTGGCCCATATTGATAGGATAGCATCTTGCAGTTGATGGAGATTTGAGGGATGCACATCCAGGGCATGAAGCTCCCGTTCCACCACATCCCAAAGATGCTCTATTGGGTTGAGATCTGGTGACTGTGGGGGATATTTTAGTACAGTGAACTCATTGTCATGTTCAAGAAACCAATTTGAAATTATTTGAGCGTTGTGATGGTGCATTATCCTGCTGGAAGTAGCCATCAGAGGATGGATACATGTTCTCATTCTGTTTACGCCAAATTCGGACTCTACCATTTGAATGTCTCAACAGAAATCGAGACCAGGCAACATTTTTCCATTCTTCAACAGTCCAATTTTGGTGAGCTTGTGCAAATTGTAGCCTCTTTTTCCTATTTGTAGTGGAGATGAGTGGCACCCGGTGGGGTCTTCTGCTGTTGTAGCCCATCCGCCTCAAGGTTGTGCGTGTTGTGGCTTCACAAATGCTTTGCTGCATACCTCGGTTGTAACGAGTGGTTATTTCAGTCAACGTTGCTCTTCTATCAGCTTGAATCAGTCGGCCCATTCTCCTCTGACCTCTAGCATCCACAAGGCATTTTTGCCCACAGGACTGCCGCATACTGGATGTTTTTCCCTTTTCACACCATTCTTTGTAAACCCTAGAAATGGTTGTGCGTGAAAATCCCAGTAACTGAGCAGATTGTGAAATACTCAGACCGGCCCGTCTGGCACCAATAACCATGCCACGCTCAAAATTGCTTAAATCACCTTTCTTTCCCATTCTGACAATCAGTTTGGATTGTCTTGACCAGGACTACACCCCTAAATGCATTGAAGCAACTGCCATGTGATTGGTTGACTAGATAATTGCATTAATGAGAAATAGAATAGGTGTTCCTAATAATTCTTTAGGTGAGTGTATTTCTTGATGATTTTAATTATTTATTTATTTATTTATTTATTTATGGATTCAATTTTTAATATATTTATTTGTTGATATTTTTATATATTTATGTATTGATGAATTTATTTATGTATTTATTGATGATTTTATTTATGTAATAATTTATTTATGGATAATTTTTTAATATATTTATTTATTTATTGATGACTTTATTTATATATTTCTCTATTGTTGAATTTCTTTACATATTTTTTTGGCAACCAATTTTTTTTATTTTTAAATCTTTCAATTTATTTATCTTTTTTTTTTCATTAATTTATTAAACCTCTTATTTATGCATTAATTTAACTAATTGTTGAAATATTTATATACACTGCCTGTCCCAAAAAAAAGTCGCCACCTGGATTTAACTAAGCAAATAGGTATGAGCCTCCCATGCATGGGCGATTATTTTTCAGCTGCCAATAAGTTATTTAGCCCCAACTGGTGCAATGATTTGCTTCTCAGTTCTTAAACAACCATGTCGAAAGACACATCTTGTGGTCGTGGAAAAGATGTTAGTCTGTTTGAGAAGGGTCAAATAATTGGCATGCATCAAGCAGAGAAAACATGTAAGGAGATTGCAAAACTGCCTTAAAACTGCCAAAATTGGGTTAAGAATAGAGTTGAGCGGACACCTGGATGTTCGGGTTCGATGGGTTCGGCCGAACTTCACAAAAAAGTTTGACCCGAACTTGACCCCGAACCCGAAACCCATTGAAGTCAATGGGGACCTAAACTTTTGAGCACTAAAAAGGCTCTAAAAATGTCATGGAAAAAGCTAGAGGGCTGCAAATGGCATCAAAATGTGGCTAAGAGCATGGCAAGTGCTCTGCAAACAAATGTGAATAGGGAAATGACTTTAAATAACATAAAATACGTAAAAAAAAATAATAATAATCTTGATCTAGGAGGACGAGGTCCATATGGAGTAGGAGGTTGAGGAGGCAGTGGATGTGGCGGTGTAGGTGGAAGCGGCGGTGGAGGAGGAGGAGGCAGCCTACACTGCTTTTTGGTTTTAAATGTATTTTTATTTTTTTAGATTAGGGTACACCCCAAAACATTGGGAAATATAACCTGTGATAACCCCCTCCAGTCATGCTAAACACACATTCAGACAATACACTGGCTGCAGGGCAGGCCAGCACCTCCAAGGTGTAAAGGGCAAGCTCAGGCCATGTGCCCAATTTGGAGACCCAGAAGTTGCAGGGGACAGACCCATCAGCCAGTTTGTGTAGGCGTGTGCACACATACTGCCCCACCATGTCGCACGTCCCTGTGATGTTCACGATCCAATTGGATAGCTGCTCTATCAACTTTCAATGTTTTTTTCTGCGCCTACCATGTTGATCACGGTTAGCGGCGAATCAAGGTTCCACGCCGGAGAGGGAGCTTGAGAAAGAGAGACCACATCCAAGGGACATAATGGATAAATTTTAATTGTGATCAAGCGGAAATGTGGGAAAAGTTATTAAAACGGAAGAATCGAAGGAAAGGAGGGGGCGCACGGCAATTACCCACTCCCGACTTGGGGAGGTAGTGACGATAAATAACAATACTGGACTCTTAAGATGCCCTGTTATTGAAATAAAAAACATCCAGCTCCACGTCTAAGCAGGAAACACTTTTTATTGATGCGGTTAAAAATCTTCATACAGGATAGTTTCGTCAACGCGTTTCAGACCATATGACAGTTTTGGTCCTTCCTCATGACATGTGAAACTTGCAATGGATTGTGCCTTATGTGCTCACCAAGCACCTGGCCATGCAATCAGCAGGTCACATGGCCCAAGGAGAAACACACCCGGCACAATCACCGTTAACACTTAAAAAGCCAAACTAAGGCTACTTTCACACTTGCGGCAGAGAGATCCGGCAAGCAGTTCCGTCGCCGGAACTGCCTGCCGGATCAGGCAAAATGTATGCTAACTGATGGCATTAGTAAGACTGATCAGGATCCTGATCAGTCTTAAAAATGCCTGATCAGTCGAAAAAATGCATTGAAATGCCGGATCCGTCTTTCCGGTGTCATCCGGCAAAAACGGATCCGGCATTTATTTTTTCACCTTTTTTTCAGTCTGCGCATGCGCATACCGGAAGGACGGATCCGGCATTCCGGTATTCTGAATGCCGGATCCGGCACTAATACATTCCTATGGGAAAAAATGCCTGATCCGGCATTCAGGCAAGTCTTCAGTTTTTTTAGCCGGAGATAAAACCGTAGCATGCTACGGTTTTCTCTTTTGCCTGATCAGTCAAAACGACTGAACTGAAGACATACTGATGCAAACTGAACGGATTACTCTCCATTCAGAATGCATGGGGACATACCTGATCAGTTCTTTTCCGGTATAGAGCCCCTGTGACGGAACTCTATGCCGGAAAAGAACAACGCAAGTGTGAAAGTAGCCTAAGTGTAATTGAGTGTTGCAAATTTAGTGTTGCAATTTAGATACGATTTTATATCATATTCCTTATTGTTTGCAGTAGATCTGAACCTTTTGCTGACCCTAGTATGTTCACAGCAAATGCACCTATGGTGGCCACACCTGTAGCTGCTCTTGTTCACAAGGCATATCTGAGGTGCAGTTTTTTTGCTTTTATCTTGAAAAAGACCGGGACTGGTGATTTTACCCAAAGAGGGTGCCCTGCGAGCTGTACATCTGATGCTATCAGCCATTATATTTGTCCATTGTTTGTCACAAGCCAGTAACGGTAGATATTTCTTAATAATCAGGCAAATTTCTGAATATTCCTGGCTGTATTGAGTGACAAAAACCATTGCTCAATTACGGGAAACAACTGGACAGGCATAATGGTCAGGCAATTTTTTCTGGGGAAAAACTAATGACTGTCTGTCCATAGCCATCACGGAATTTCTCGCAATACATATATACTTTTTTGAATAAGATCTGGACAGCAGTCTATTAGTTACATTGTTGGCCTCCTGGGAGAACTTTTTAAAATCAGAACAATTTCGGCGCGCCCGAATTAGTTCTCCCTTAGGAATATTAAATACAGTGTGTGGGAGGTGGCATGAGGTAGCATGAAAAATGGTGTTGCTGGCTAATTCCTTTCTGAAGGTGGAAGTGTCCACTCTGGAGGTCTCGGAATTCCCACTAAGGCACAAGTCTAAATAATTTACTATGCAGGTTTCATGTTGGAGACTAAATGATATAGCCTCCAAACATGAATTCAAATAATCGGCAAACAGTGGTATGGCCGCCACATCACCAGACCAAACCATGAGCAGGTCATCGATGTAACGACCATACCACTGAATCTGATCATAAAAAGGGTGAGTGTCGATGAGGAGAAAGTGTCCCTGCCACCACGCCATAAAAATATTGGCTATGGAGGGAGAGAACTTGGTCTCCATCAACACTCCTGACACCTTCAAATAAAAATTGTCATTGAACATAAAAAAATTATGTGCAAAAAGGAATTCCAAAACAATCCCCATATAGTCCTGCAGTTCAATAGAATAATGTCACCGCCAGTTCTGTGAGAAGATCTGGCAGACGTTCTTCTCTACCTCTTGTATGATGTTCTTTGTTTTGGTTTCACTTTCTCATCTCCTTTCCTTCTGCCAGGTTTCTCTTATTTCGACTAATCGTCTTCCTTTATAATCCCTCCCATACTGCCTCACTTTGCGGTTTATACTACTTCATGGATGAGGTGTTCACTGCTGGAGGCTGCTTCTGCTGTTTGTTCAGATAAGTCATTTACTTTATTGTGTTTCCTTGCTGGCTTGATTCTAGGTGACCCTGACTCCATCCGTATTAAGTGCAGGGAGCCAGTGGTCGTGTCCCCTCACTATTATAGGGTTTTCAAATTTCACACGGTATTAGGTACGTGGGCATGTAATCGTCTACCATACAGACCCTTGCATGTGCATAGCAGTCATGGAGAGCTCTTAGGGTTTTATAGGGCTCACCTATAAGCTCCTTAGTTTGGGATCAAGCCAGTCGCTCGTTTATTTATATGTTCGAGCTATCTGCTAACTTCATCCGTGACAAATAATCACTATATAGACGCAGGAACCATTGGAGAGATATTTTTGCCAAATGGTGTGGGATGCTGGTGTACAATGACACCACATCCGCTGTGATCTATGTATATTCCACCTTCCATTCAAGCTGAAAAGGCCTGCAAAACAGACCTGGAATCTTTAACTCCTTCAACCCTGGACCTGTTTTCACCTTCCTGCCCAGGCCATTTTTTGCAAATCTGACATGTGTCATTTTATGTGGTGATAACTTTAAAACACTTTTACTTATACAAGCCATTCTGAGATTGTTTTCTCGTCACATATTGTACTTCATGACAGTGGTAAAAATAAGTAAAATAAAACATTTATTATTCATTAAAAAATACCAAATTTACCAAAAATTTGGAAAAATTAGCAAATTTCCAAATTTCAATTTCTCTACTTTTATAATACAGTCGTGGCCAAAAGTTTTGAGAATGACAAAAATATTAGTTTTCACAAAGTTTGCTGCTAAACTGCTTTTAGATCTTTGTTTCAGTTGTTTCTGTGATGTAGTGAAATATAATTACACGCACTTCATACGTTTCAAAGGCTTTTATCGACAATTACATGACATTTATGCAAAGAGTCAGTATTTGCAGTGTTGGCCCTTCTTTTTCAGGACCTCTGCAATTCGACTGGGCATGCTCTCAATCAACTTCTGGGCCAATTCCTGACTGATAGCAACCCATTCTTTCATAATCACTTCTTGGAGTTTGTCAGAATTAGTGGGCTTTTGTTTGTCCACCCGCCTCTTGAGGATTGACAACAAGTTCTCAATGGGATTAAGATCTGGGGAGTTTCCAGGCCATGGACCCAAAATGTCAATGTTTTGGTCCCCGAGCCACTTAGTTATCACTTTTGCCTTATGGCACGGTGCTCCATCGTGCTGGAAAATGCATTGTTCTTTACCAAACTGTTGTTGGATTGTTGTAAGAAGTTGCTGTTGGAGGGTGTTTTGGTACCATTCTTTATTCATCGCTGTGTTTTTGGGCAATATTGTGAGTGAGCCCACTCCCTTGGATGAGAAGCAACCCCACACATGAATGATCTCAGGATGCTTTACTGTTGGCATGACACAGGACTGATGGTAGCGCTCACCTTTTCTTCTCCGGACAAGCCTTTTTCCAGATGCCCCAAACAATCAGAAAGAGGCTTCATCGGAGAATATGACTTTGCCCCAGTCCTCAGCAGTCCATTGACCATACTTTCTGCAGAAGATTAATCTGTCCCTGATGTTTTTTTTGGAGAGAAGTGGCTTCTTTGCTGCCCTTCTTGACACCAGGCCATCTTCCAAAAGTCTTCGCCTCACTGCGCGTGCAGATGCGCTGTCACAGCCAGACAGCTGAGAAGCGCTCACAGGAGCTTCTCAGATCCTCCTCCTTGAATTTCTTTGTTTTGGTTTAGTTTCTCATCTCGTTAGTCTATCTCAGCTGTCATGCAGTTGGACTGATCGCTACCCTTTAAGTTCCTCCCCATAATGCAGTAGTGTGCGGCTGATACAACTTCCTGGAGTGTGTGTGCATGCTGTTCCCAGTTCCCAGTTCCCTGTTCCCAGTCGTCAGTCGTCATTCGTCTGCAAGATAAGTGCTGTTTATGTATTTATGATTTTGTCTTTTCTGGATCCAGGTGACCCTGACTCCCTCCGTGTCAGTGTAGGGAGCTGGTGGTCGTGTCCCTTCACTATTGTAGGGTCTTCAGGTAATAGATAGCCGAGGAACGTGGATATGCGGCCATCCACCTTTGGGGTGTTCGCATAGGCTGAGCAGTGAGGGAGAGCGGCAGGTCTATTGCAGGGGTCTCCCTTTGTTCCTTAGTTGTGGATCCAGAGAGACATTGTTTATATGGTATTGTCTTGTTTCCTGTACACCATCCGTGACATGCGCTTACACCTGCCTGCTGCCATTCCTGAGCAAGCTCTGCACTGGTGGCACTCCGATCCCGCAGCTGAATCCTCTTTAGAAGACGATCCTGGCGCTTGCTGGACTTTCTTGGACGCCCTGAAGCCTTCTTAACAAGAATTGAACCTCTTTCCTTGAAGTTCTTGATGATCCTATAACTTGTTGATTGAGGTGCAATCTTAGTAGCCACAAAATCCTTGCCTGTGAAGCCATTTTTATGCATCGCAATGATGGCTGCACGCGTTTCTTTGCAGGTCACCATGGTTAACAATGGAAGAACAATGATTTCAAGCATCACCCTCCTTTTAACATGTCAAGTCTGCCATTTTAACCCAATCAGCCTGACATAATGATCTCCAGCCTTGTGCTCGTCAACATTCTCACCTGAGTTAACAAGACGATTACTGAAATGATCTCAGCAGGTCCTTTAATGACAGCAATGAAATGCAGTGGAAAGTTTTTTTTAGGATTAAGTTAATTTTCATGGCAAAGAAGGACTATGCAATTCATCTGATCACTCTTCATAACATTCTGGAGTATATGCAAATTGCTATTATAAAAACTTAAGCAGCAACTTTTCCAATTTCCAATATTTATGTAATTATCAAAACATTTGGACACGACTGTAGATAGTAATACCTTCAAAAATAGTAATTACTTTACATTCCCCATATGTCTACTTCATGTTTGGATCATTTTGAAAATGATATTTTATTTTTTGGGGACGTTAGAAGGCTTAGAAGTATGGTATATCGTACCCACTTCATGTTTGGATCATTTTGAAAATGACATTTTATTTTTTGGGGACGTTAGAATGCTTAGAAGTATGGTATATCGCACACAAAAATTGGTGAATTTCAGCCGAAAATGTAACAGACAAATTAGCGAAATGTTTTTACCTGTCTACTAGGTACAGCCGGGGTATATCACACCCAAAAAGTGGTGAATTTCACCCGAATATGTAACAGACAATTTAGTAAAATATTACGTCTACTAGGTAGAGCAGGGGTATATCACACCCAAAAATTGGTGAATTTCACAAGAATATGTAACAGACAAATTAGTGAAATGTTTTTACCTGTTTACTAGGTACAGCCGGGGTATATCACACCCAAAAAGTGGAGAATTTCAACCGAATATGTAACAGACAAATTAGTGAAATGTTACCTGTCTACTCGGTAGATCCGGGGTATATCACACCCAAAAATTGGTGATTTTCACCCGAAAATGTAACAGACAAATTAGTGAAATGACATAAAATAAAATACATACAAATTAAAAAAAATAAACTTGATTTATGAGGTGGAGGTCCATATGGAGTAGGAGTTTGAGGAGGCGGTGGACGTAGCGGTGTAGGTGGAAGCGGCAGTAGCGGAGGAGGACGAGGTAGCCAACACTGTTTTTTGGTTTCAATTTTATATATTTTTTTAAATAAGGGTACACTCCAAAAGAGAGTATATTATAGAAATATCCAAAATACAACAATAAGCAATTGCGCTGTAGTATAACAATGGCTGCTTAACGCCGGTATACATGTCTATTCTGCACAAGGTACGGACAAGTCCTGTGGGATCCATGTCTGGTTCATTTTAATGAACGTGAGCTTGTCCACATTGGCTGTGAACAGGCGGCTGCGCTTGTCTGTGATAGCGCCCCCTGCCGTGCTAAACACACATTCAGACAACACACTGGCTGCAGGGCAGGCCAGCACCTCCAAGGCGTAAAGGGCAAGCTCAGGCCATGTGCCAAATTTGGAGAACCTAAAGTTGGGGGCAGACCCGTCATTCAGTACGTGTAGGCGTGTGCACACATACTGCTCCACCATGTTGCTGAAATGCTGCCTCCTGCTAAGACGTTCAATATCAGTTGGTGGTGCTGGTTATTGTGGCGCGCTGACAAAACTTTTCCACATTTCGGCCATGCTAACCCTGCCTTCTGAGGTGCTGGTGGTGCCCAGCTGCATTGGCGACCTCTTCCTCCTACTCTGCCTTCGCCTTGTGCTTCCACTGTGCCCCCGCTGTCAGGTGGGAAGGCCACCAGCAGCGCGTCTACCAGCGTGCGCTTGTACTCGCGCATCTTACGATCACGCTCCAGTGAGGGAATTAAGGACGGTGCATTGTCCTTGTAACGGGGATCCAGCAGCGTGGCCACCCAGTAATCAGCACAAGTTAGAATGTGGGCAACTCGGCGGTCGTTGCGGAAACACTGCAGCATGTTATCGCTCATGTGTGCCAGGCTGCCCAGCAGCAATGAAAAGCTGTTCTCTGTGGGAGGTGTATCGTCTGTGTCCTCTGTATCCCCCCAGCCACGCACAAATGATGGCCATGAGCTGGTTTGGGTGCCACCCTGCTGTGAACATGGTTCCTCCTCCTCCATCTCATCCTCCACCTCGTCATCCTCCAGAACTGTGCCCTGGCTGGACAATTGTGTACCTGCCATTTGTGGGTGCAGGAACCCACCCTCGGAGCCACTTGTGAATGACTGGCCGGAAACCCTGTGAAATTATCCCTCTTCCTCCTCCTCCTCCTGGGCCACATCCTCTTCCATCATCGCCAGGAGCGTTTTTTCAAGGAGGCATAGAAGTGGGATAGTAGCGCTGAGAATGGCGTTATCGGCATTGGCCATGTTGGTGGAGTACTCGAAACAGCACAACAATGCACACAGGTCTCGCATGGAGGCCCAGTCATTGGTGGTGAAGTGGTGCTGTTCCGCAGAGCGACTCACCCTTGCGTGCTGCAACTGAAACTCCACTATCGCCTGCTGCTGCTCGCACAGTCATGTGCAAGGTGGAGTTCCACCTTGTGGGCACGTCGCATATGAGGCGGTGAGCGGGAAGGCCGAAGTTACGCTGCAGCGCTGACAGGCGAGCAGCAACAGACGGCCCGCACAAAATGGGTGTTTTTTTAATAACAGAATAGCACAGCAGTATCTAAAGCGTGTATCTCACAATGACAGATGCTGCAAGGGCCATAAAATTTATTATTTTGCACAAAAAGGGTGTTTTTTTAATAACAGAATATGACAGCAGTATATAACGCTTGAATTTCACACTGACAGATGCAGACAAGGCCGCAAATTAAGTATTTTGCCAAAAATTTGTGTTTTTTTAATACCAGAATAGCACAGCAGTATCTAAAGCGTGTATCTCACACTGACAGATGCAGACAAGGCCGCAAATTTATTATTTTGCCCAAAATGGGTGTTTTTTTAATACCAGAATAGCACAGCAGTATCTAAAGCGTGTATCTCACAATGACAGATGCTGCAAGGGCTGTAAAATGTATTATTTTGCCCAAAAAGGGTGTTTTTTTAATAACAGAATATGACAGCAGTATATAACGCTTGAATTTCACACGTACAGATGCATAAAGGGCTGTAAAATTGAGTATTTTGCCCAAAAATTGTGTTTTTTAAAACCCGGAAAATTATAGCTGTATTTCATTTAGGGTCTTGCCAAAAATGGGTGATTTTTTTAAACCTGAACATAATTGCAGTAGTTCAAGCTTCTATTTGACACAAATGCACATATGCTGTGCTGTTGCACAGAACTTGCATAAAATGGCTGCCGCCCACCTAACTAACAGACGGATAAAAGTTGTTTTTCTGGGTCACTGGGTTCAGGGCAGGGTAAAAAGATTGTGCACTGCACCCACAAAATAAAATCTACGTAGATCGCTGAGTTAACAAGCACTTCTGATTAAAGATTCTGTCCTATTCTCCATCACAGCAGCAGCATCCTATCCCTACACTAATCAGAGCAGAGTAGAGTGACGTGCAGCGCTACATGACTCCAGCTTATATAGAGGCTGGGTCACATCCTGCACTGGCCAATCACAGCCATGCCATTAGTAGGCATGGCTGTGATGGCTTCTAAGGGTGCACAGAGTTAAACGCTTGTTGATTGGCGGCTCTGCAGCCTTTCAAAAAGCGCCATAATATAGCGGAACACCGAACCCGAACTTTTACTGAAATGTTCGGGTTCGGGTCCGGGGTCCAAAAATCCTAAAGTTTGGTACTCAACCCTAGTTAAGAACTGTCCAACGCATTATTAAAAACTGGAAGGATAGTGGGGACCCATTGTATTCGAGGAAGAAATGTGGCCGGACAAAAATCCTGAATGATCGTGATTGGCGATCACTTAAACGTTTGGTGAAATCAAATTGAAGAAAAACAACAGTAGAACTCAGGGCTATGTTTAATAGTGAAAGTAAGAGCATTTCCACAAGCACAATGCAAAGGGAACTCAAGGGATTGGGACTGAACAGCTGTGTTGCTGTAAAAAAAAAAACACTAATCAGTGAGGCAAACCAGAAAAAAAGGCTTCAATTTGCTAGGGAGCATAAAGATTGGACTCTGGAGCAATGGAAGAAGGTCATGTGGTCTGATGAGTCCAGATTTACCCTGTTCCAGAGTGATGTGCGCATCAGGGTAAGAAGAGAGGCAGATGAAATGATGCACCCATCATTCCTAGTGCCTACTGTACAAGCCTGTGGGGGCAGTGCTATGATCTGGGGTTGCTGCAGTTGGTCAGGTCTAAGTTCAACAACAGTTTGTGCTCCAAGAATGAGGTCAGCTGAGTACCTGAACATACTGAATGACCAGGTTATTCCATCAATGGATTTGTTGTTCCCTGATGGCACAGGCATATTCCAAGATGACAATGCCAGGATTCATCGGGCTCAAATTGTGAAAGAGTGGTTCAGGGAGCATGAGACATCATTTTCACACATAGATTGGCCACCACAGAGTCCAGACCTTAACCCCATTGAGAATCTTTTTTTTTTTTTGTGGCGACTATTTTGGACAGGCAGTGTATATACTACACATTAAGCCTGTTTGAATAACGGGCGCTAGAACATTAGTGCATAAACATTAGTAGCAACATTATATCTTAAATGTAAAGGGAACTTTACCACATTGGCTTTTTGTGTTTAATAACTAAATTAAATTGATTAATCGCTTCAGCCCAAGTATAGTGTAACCGTTATTCCTCTGTGTGATCTTTAGACACTGCCCTCCATACATAAACCATATTGGAAAATAGATCTCTCAGATATCAATTGGCACACAGCGTGCCACACGCTGCCCGCATCGGTCTGCTCTCAGTTTACATATCGGGCACATCGAGTCTGGAGAAGAACACTGCGGTAACGCAGAGTGCCGTGCCATGTGCTGATTCCTCCAAGCCAGAGGGAAGCAGGACTGGTGTGGTTTAGCAGCGGCTCTCTCATCCTTCTTTCGTCTGTGAAGACTCATGGGTACCGACGCTCGCATGACCCATACTTGATCAGCGCCACACACACGCCGGGTTCCAGCCATCGGCAGCACCCAGCCATCCTCTGCCTGTTAGAGTACAGAAGCCAGTGAGGAACCAGCTTGCCTCGACCCAGGTGTAGAAGTATCCCCGGCTATTCCACCGGAATCAGTTCTTCTCCCCTCAGTTATGACTCTGTCATGGTCCCCGGCTGCTGGCGGGATCTTAGGCGGTTGCCTCCAGTGCGCAGCCCGGATCATCGATCGCTAGTCATGCTGCAGAAAAAGCCTTTAGCTGCCAGGCTTGGCTACACATGGGGGTAGTGTCACACAGCCCGGGGAAGACTTCACCAGGAAGGGGCTGACAGGCACCGGGGAGCACCTACACTGTCATCCAGCAGAGCAGAGTTTGTAGTCTGTTTTGAAGGCAACATGTGTTCTGGAGTTACATAGAACTGCCGGTAAACTTACCCCACAAAACAAATGCAGCTGTGCTTTATTTTTGTGGACTTGATGAAGAGGACGGCTGGGTGCTGCCGATGGTTGGAACCCAGCGTGTTTGTGGCGCTGATCATGTATGGGTCGTGCGATCCATGGTAACCATGCCTCTTCACAGACAAAAGGAGGATGACAGAGCCACTGCTAAACTCCGCCAGTCCTGCTGCCCTCTGGCCTGGAGGAGTCAGCACACGGTGCGGCAGGCTGCGTCACCGCAGTGTTCTTTTCTAGACTCGATGTGCCCGATATGGAAACTGAGAGCAGACCGGTGTGGGCAGCGTGTGGAGCTAATGTCGTACTAATTGATTGTGGGCTTTACAAACTTCATATACAATCGATAAACAATTTTGTCAAAGGAAAATATTGCATTTTGTATGCATGGGAGCACATTCCTGCTGTAGATGACGAACTTGCTGCTGTAAGAAGTGTTTACGTTTATTTTTGTTGTTGCCCAGGTCTGGTGGGGGCCCATTCCTGGGAACACATTCCTGCTGCAAACAAAGAACCTGCTGCTGTATGTTCCTGCTGACTTCGGCCGAGCTATGTGTAGGCCTTAAACTCAACTATTACCATGTACCTGCTGCTGTCCTAAGCATGTTAACTTATGTGTAGGCCTTATACTCCACCGTTACCTTCATCTGCTGCTGCTGTCTGTCCTGATCTTGATTAGTTATGTGTAGAGATGTCGCGAACATAAAATTTTCAGTTTGCGAACGGCGAACGCGAATTTTCGCAAATGTTCGCGAATGGGCGAACCGGGCGAACCGCCATAGACTTCAATAGGCAGGCAAATTTTAACACCCACAGGGACTCTTTCTGGCCACAATAGTGATGGAAAAGTTGTTTCAAGGAGACTAACACTGTGGCATGCCGGAGGGGGATCCATGGCAAAACTCCCATGGAAAATTACATAGTTGACGCAGAGTCTGGTTTTAATCCATAAAGGGCATAAATCACCTAACATTCCTACATTGTTTGGAATAACGTGCTTTAAAACATCAGGTATGATGTTGTATCGATCAGGTAGTGTAAGGGTTACGCCCGCTTCACAGTGACAGACCAAACTCCCCATTTAACGCACCGCAAACAACCGCAAACAGTCCATTTGCACAACCGCAAACTCCCCATTTGCACATGGTTGGATACCAAGCTTGCCATGTCCCGTTCCTTGTCCTCACTGATGTCATTGAAGGTCTCTTCCTCCACCCAGCCACGTACAACACCAAGGGTCCCCGAAAGGTGACAACAAGCCCCCTGGGATGAAGGCTGTGGTTGGTCTTCCACCTCCTCAAAGCCACCTTCCTCCTCTGAATCCTCTTCTTCAGACTCCTCTCTCTGCATTGCTTCTCTCTGCGTTATTATAAGGTGTGTTAAGTAGTACTATTCTTATCAGTTTAATCCCTGTTACGTCCCCTATCAGGGGACGTGTATATGGAATCGATTTTAGGAACCGGGAGATGGAAAAAGATGCTTGGTCGGTCCTCCTACGTCCAATTTGGGGCACTGCGCATGCAATCTACTGTGCCACCAGATAGGAGCGGTGTGTTAAATAGTACTATTCTTATCAGTTTAATCCCTGTTACGTCCCCTATTAGGGGACGTGTATATGGAATCGATTTTAGGAACCAGGAGATGGAAAAAGATGCTTGGTCAGTAGGGATGAGCGAACCCGAACTGTATATAATAATTTTGGAGTGTCCGTGACACGGACCCGAACCCGAAGATTTTCGTAAAAGTCCGGGTTCGGTGTTCGGCGCTTTCTTGGCGCTTTTTGAAAGGCTGCAAAGCAGCCAATCAACAAGCGTCATACTACTTGCCCCAAGAGGCCATCACAGCCTTGCCTACTATTGGCATGGCTGTGATTGGCCAGTGCAGCATGTGACCCAGCCTCTATTTAAGCTGGAGTCACGTAGCGCCGCATGTCACTCTGCTATGATCAGTATAGGGAGAGGTTGCAGCTGCGACGTTAGGGCGAGATTAGGCAGATTAACTCCTCCAAAAGACTTCATTCTGTGATCGATCTGCAGCTGTGGATCATTGAAGTGCTATTATTGACTTGCTCACTTTTTTGAGGCTGCCCAGAGCGTTTTTAGATCACTTTTTTTCTGGGGTGATCGGCGGCCATTTTGTGACTTGTGGTGCGCCAGCACAAGCTATCACCAAGTGTATTTAACCATCGATAGTGTGGTTATTTTGTGCTATATCCTACATCAGCTGCAGGCTGAGCCTGTGTCACCGAAGTGCATTTAACCATCAACAGTCTGGTTATTTTTTGGCCATATACTACATCAGCTGCAGGCTGAGCCTGTGTCACCGAAGTGCATTTAACCATCGACAGTCTGATTATTTTTTTGGCCATATACTACATCTGGTGCAGGCTGAGCCTGTGTCACCCAAGTGCATTTAACCATCAACAGTGTGGTTATTTTTTGGCCATATATTACATCAGGGGCAAGTTGAGCCTGTCACCCAGTGCCTAAAAAATAGACCTGACATTTCTATTCAACCAAATCTGTACTGTTTTAGCTGGTCAAGTTATTTGTAGTGACCGTAAAAGCACACTTTTTTTTCTGGGTTGAAAAACCATTCCCAAATTTGCCATTCTCAAAATAACTAGTTTCTGGTATTTGAGGCCTACTTGAAATCTATCCCAAAAAGAATATCTTACATTGAAGCTAGTGATAGTGTCATTCAGAAAAACCTAAGACACACGCTAGCGTGCAGATAGAAGTCTGATTCTGTGATTAAACCTATACCTGTCACACAGCGCAAAAAAAAACAGGTCTCACATTTCTATTCAAGCAAATCTGTACTGTTTTAGCTGCTCAAGTTATTTGTAGTGACCGTAAAAGCACACTTTTTTTTCTGGGTTGAAAAACTATTCCCAACTTTGCCATTCTCAAAATAACTAGTTTCTGGTATTTGAGGCCTACTTGAAATCTATCCCAAAAAGGATATCTTACATTGAAGGTATTGATAGTGTCATTCAGAAAAACCTAAGACACACGCTACCGTGCAGATGGAAGTCTGATTCTGAGATTAAACCTTAACCTGTCACACAGTGCAAAAAAAAACAGGTCTCACATTTCTATTCAAGCAAATCTGTACTGTTTTAGCTGCTCAAGTTATTTGTAGTGACCGTAAAAGCACACTTTTTTTTCTGGGTTGAAAAACTATTCCCAAATTTGCCATTCTCAAAATTGTGGTGAACGGGAACAATGAGGAAAACATCTAATAAGGGACGCGGACGTGGACATGGACATGGTCGTGGTGGTGTTAGTGGACCCTCTGGTGCTGGGAGAGGATGTGGCCGTTCTGCCACAGCCACACGTCCTAGTGTACCAACTACCTCAGGTCCCAGTAGCCGCCAGAATTTACAGGGATATTTGGTGGGGCCCAATGCCGTTCTAAGGATGGTAAGGCCTGAGCAGGTACAGGCATTAGTCAATTGGGTGGCCGACAGTGCATCCAGCACGTTCACATTATCTCCCACCCAGTCTTCTGCAGAAAGCGCACAGATGGCGCATGAAAACCAAGCCCATCAGTCTGTCACATCACCCCCATGCATAACAGGGAAACTGTCTGAGCCTCAAGATATGCAGCAGTCTCTTATGCTGTTTGAAGACTCTGCTGCCAGGGTTTCCCAAGGGCATCCACCTAGCTCTTCACCAGGGGTGGAAGAGATAGAATGCACTAACGCACAACCACTTATGTTTCCTGATGATGAGGACATGGGAATACCACCTCAGCACGTCTCTGATGATGACGAAACACAGGTGCCAACTGCTGCGTCTTTCTGCAGTGTGCAGACTGAACAGGAGGTCAGGGGTCAAGACTGGGTGGAAGACGATGCAGGGGACGATGAGGTCCTAGACCCCACATGGAATGAAGGTCGTGCCACTGACTTTCACAGTTCGGAGGAAGAGGCAGTGGTGAGACCGAGCCAACAGCGTAGCAAAAGAGGGAGCAGTGGGCAAAATCAGAACACCCGCCGCCAAGAGACTCCGCCTGCTACTGACCGCCGCCATCTGGGACCGAGCACCCCAAAGGCAGCTTCAAGGAGTTCCCTGGCATGGCACTTCTTCAAACAATGTGCTGACGAAAAGACCCGAGTGGTTTGCACGCTGTGCCATCAGAGCCTGAAGCGAGGCATTAACGTTCTGAACCTTAGCACAACCTGCATGACCAGGCACCTGCATGCAAAGCATGAACTGAAGTGGAGTCAACACCTTAAAAACAAAGAAGTCACTCAGGCTCCCCCTGCTACCTCTTCTGCTGCTGCTGCCTCGGCCTCTTCTGCTGCTGCCGCCGCCTCGGCCTCTTCCTCCGCCTCTGGAGGAACGTTGGCACCTGCCGCCCAGCAAACATGGGATGTACCACCAACACCACCACCTGCGTCACCAAGCATCTCAACCATGTCACACGGCAGCGTTCAGCTCTCCATCTCACAAACATTTGAGAGAAAGCGTAAATTCCCACCTAGCCACCCTCGATCCCTGGCCCTGAATGCCAGCATTTCTAAACTACTGGCCTATGAAATGCTGTCATTTAGGCTGGTGGACACACACAGCTTCAAACAGCTCATGTCACTTGCTGTCCCACAGTATGTTGTTCCCAGCCGCCACTACTTCTCCAAGAGAGCCGTGCCTTCCCTGCACAACCAAGTATCCGATAAAATCAAGTGTGCACTGCGCAACGCCATCTGTGGCAAGGTCCACCTAACCACAGATACGTGGACCAGTAAGCACGGCCAGGGACGCTATATCTCCCTAACTGCACACTGGGTAAATGTAGTGGCGGTGGGCCCCAGGCAGGGAGCTGTTTGGCGCACGTCCTTCCGCCGCCAAGGATCGCAGGGCAACATTCTTTGCCTCCTGTCTCCTCCTCCTCCTACTCAGCTTCCTCCTCCTCTTCTTCCACCTGCTCATCCAGTCAGCCACACACCTTCACCACCAACTTTAGCACAGCACGGGGTAAACGTCAGCAGGCCATTCTGAAACTCATATGTTTGGGGGACAGGCCCCACACCGCACAGGAGTTGTGGCGGGGTATAGAACAGCAGACCGACGAGTGGTTGCTGCCGGTGAGCCTCAAGCCCGGCCTGGTGGTGTGCGATAATGGGCGAAATCTCGTTGCAGCTCTGGGACTAGCCGGTTTGACGCACATCCCTTGCCTGGCGCATGTGCTGAATTTGGTGGTGCAGAAGTTCATTCGCAACTACCCCGACATGTCAGAGCTGCTGCATAAAGTGCGGGCCGTCTGTTCGCGCTTCCGGCGTTCACACCCTGCCGCTGCTCGCCTGTCTGCGCTACAGCGTAACTTCGGCCTTCCCGCTCACCGCCTCATATGCGACGTACCCACCAGGTGGAACTCCACCTTGCATATGCTGGACAGACTGTGCGAGCAGCAGCAGGCCATAGTGGAGTTTCAGCTGCAGCACGCACGGGTCAGTCGCACTGCGGATCAGACACACTTCACCACCAATGACTGGGCCTCCATGCGAGACCTGTGTGCCCTGTTGCGCTGTTTCGAGTACTCCACCAACATGGCCAGTGGCGATGACGCCGTTATCAGCGTTACAATACCACTTCTATGTCTCCTTGAGAAAACACTTAGGGCGATGATGGAAGTGGAGGTGGCCCAGGAGGAAAAGGAGGAAGAGGGGTCATTTTTAGCACTTTCAGGCCAGTCTCTTCAAAGTGACTCAGAGGGAGGTTTTTTGCAACACCAGAGGCCAGGTACAAATGTGGCCAGACAGGGCCCACTACTGGAGGACGAGGAGGACGAGGATGAGGAGGAGGTGGAGGAGGATGAGGATGAAGCATGTTCACAGCGGGGTGGCACCCAAAGCAGCTCGGGCCCATCACTGGTGCGTGGCTGGGGGGAAACACAGGACGATGACGATACGCCTCCCACAGAGGACAGTTTTCCCTTACCTCTGGGCAGCCTGGCACACATGAGCGACTACTTGCTGCAGTGCCTGCACAACGACAGCAGAGTTGCCCACATTTTAACGTGTGCGGAATACTGGGTTGCCACCCTGCTGGATCCCCGGTACAAAGACAATGTGCCCACCTTACTTCCTACACTGGAGCGTGATAGGAAGATGCGCGAGTACAAGCGCACGTTGGTAGACGCGCTACTGAGAGCATTCCCAAATGTCACAGGGGAACCAGTGGAAGCCCAAGGCAAAGGCAGAGGAGGAGCAAGAGGTCGCCAACGCAGCTGTGTCACGGCCAGCTCCTCTGAGGGCAGGGTTAGCATGGCAGAGATGTGGAAAAGTTTTGTCACCACGCCACAGCTAACTGCACCACCACCTGATACGGAACGTGTTAGCAGGAGGCAACATTTCACTAACATGGTGGAACAGTACCTGTGCACACCCCTCCACGTACTGACTGATGGTTCGGCCCCATTCAACTTCTGGGTCTCCAAATTGTCCACGTGGCCAGAGCTAGCCTTTTATGCCTTGGAGGTGCTGGCCTGCCCGGCGGCCAGCGTTTTGTCTGAACGTGTATTCAGCACGGCAGGGGGCGTCATTACAGACAAACGCAGCCGCCTGTCTACAGCCAATGTGGACAAGCTGACGTTCATAAAATGAACCAGGCATGGATCCCACAGGACCTGTCCATCCCTTGTGCAGATTAGATATTAACTACCTCCCCTTAACAATATATTATTCTACTCCAGGGCACTTCCTCATTCAATACTATTTTTAATTTCATTTTACCATTATATTGCGGGGCAACCCAAAGTTGAATGAACCTCTCCTCTGTCTGGGTGCCGGGGCCTAAATGTGTGACAGTGGCCTGTTCCAGTGGTGGGTGACGTGAAGCCTGATTCTCTGCTATGACATGAAGACTTATTCTGTGCTGACATGAAGCCAGATTCTCTGTTACGCGACCTCTCTCCTCTGCCTGGGTGCCTTGGCTTAAATATGTGACAGTGGCCTGTTCCAGTGGTGGGTGACGTGAAGCCTGATTCTCTGCTATGACATGAATACAGATTCTGCGCTGACATAAGGCCAGATTCTCTGTTACGGGACCTCTCTCCTCTGCCTGGGTGCCTGGGCCTAAATGTGTGACAGTGGCCTGTTCCAGTGGTGGGTGACGTGAAGCCTGATTCTCTGCTATGACATGAAGACAGATTCTGCGCTGACATAAGGCCAGATTCTCTGTTACGGGACCTCTCTCCTCTGCCTGGGTGCCTGGGCCTAAATGTGTGACAGTGGCCTGTTCCAGTGGTGGGTGACGTGAAGCCTGATTCTCTGCTATGACATGAAGACAGATTCTGCGCTGACATAAGGCCAGATTCTCTGTTACGGGACCTCTCTCCTCTGCCTGGGTGCCTGAGCCTAAATGTGTGACAGTGGCCTGTTCCAGTGGTGGGTGACGTGAAGCCTGATTCTCTGCTATGACATGAAGACAGATTCTGTGCTGACATAAGGCCAGATTCTCTGTTACGGGACCGCTCTCCTCTGTCTGGGTGCCGGGGCCTAAATGTGTGACAGTGGCCTGTTCCAGTGGTGGGTGACGTGAAGCCTGATTCTCTGCTATGACATGAATACAGATTCTGCGCTGACATAAGGCCAGATTCTCTGTTACGGGACCTCTCTCCTCTGCCTGGGTGCCTGGGCCTAAATGTGTGACAGTGGCCTGTTCCAGTGGTGGGTGACGTGAAGCCTGATTCTCTGCTATGACATGAAGACAGATTCTGCGCTGACATAAGGCCAGATTCTCTGTTACGGGACCGCTCTCCTTTGTCTGGGTGCCGCGGCCTAAATGTGTGACAGTGGCCTGTTCCAGTGGTGGGTGACGTGAAGCCTGATTCTCTGCTATGACATGAATACAGATTCTGCACTGACATAAGGCCAGATTCTCTGTTACGGGACCTCTCTCCTCTGCCTGGGTGCCTGGGCCTAAATATGTGACAGTGGCCTGTTCCAGTGGTGGGTGACGTGAAGCCTGATTCTCTGCTATGACATGAATACAGATTCTGCGCTGACATAAGGCCAGATTCTCTGTTACGGGACCTCTCTCCTCTGTCTGGGTGCCGGGGCCTAAATGTGTGACAGTGGCCTGTTCCAGTGGTGGGTGACGTGAAGCCTGATTCTCTGCTATGACATGAAGACAGATTCTGTGCTGACATCAGGCCAGATTCTCTGTTACGGGACCTCTCTCCTCTGCCTGGGTGCTGGGGCCTAAATGTGTGACAGTGGCCTGTTCCAGTGGTGGGTGACGTGAAGCCTGATTCTCTGCTATGACATGAAGACAGATTCTGCGCTGACATAAGGCCAGATTCTCTGTTACGGGACCGCTCTCCTCTGTCTGGGTGCCGGGGCCTAAATGTGTGACAGTGGCCTGTTCCAGTGGTGGGTGACGTGAAGCCTGATTCTCTGCTATGACATGAAGACAGATTCTGTGCTGACATCAGGCCAGATTCTCTGTTACGGGACCTCTCTCCTCTGCCTGGGTGCCGGGGCCTAAATGTGTGACAGTGGCCTGTTCCAGTGGTGGGTGACGTGAAGCCTGATTCTCTGCTATGACATGAAGACTGATTCTGCACTGACATGAAGCCAGATTCTCTGCTATGGCATGAAGAGACTGATTCTCTGCTGACATGAAGCCAGATTCTTTGCTATGGCATGAAGAGACTGATTCTCTGCTGACGTGAAGCCAGATTCTCTGCTATGGGACCTCTGTCCAATTGATATTGGTTCATTTTTATTTTTTTTATTTTAATTTTAATTCATTTCCCTATCCACATTTGTTTGCAGGGGATTTACCTACATGTTGCTGCCTTTTGCAGCCCTCTAGCTCTTTCCTGGGCTGTTTTACAGCCTTTTTAGTGCCCAAAAGTTCGGGTCCCCATTGACTTCAATGGGGTTCGGGTTCGGGACGAAGTTCGGATCGGGTTCGGATCCCGAACCCGAACATTTCCGGGAAGTTCAGCCGAACTTCTCGAACCCGAACATCCAGGTGTTCGCTCAACTCTATTGGTCAGTCCTCCTACGTCCAATTTGGGGCACTGCGCGTGCAATCTACTGTGCCACCAGATAGGAGCGGTGTGGTAAGTAGTACTATTTCTATTAGTTTAATCCCTGTTGCGTCCACTAGTATTATTATTATTATTATTATTATTATTATTATTATAAGGTGTGTTAAGTAGTACTATTCCTATCAGTTTAATCCCTGTTACGTCCCCTATCAGGGGACGTGTATGGAATAGATTTTAGACAACCGCAAAGAATTGTCTATAGTTGACACACGCATGACATAAATTTTATACCTCTATGCGTCAATCTTGGTGTAGTGATGACTGTGCTCGTGCGCACTTTTGGGAGATTGCAGGCGATGTGGGTTTTTCAAAGCCTATGGTCATGCTGAGGTAGTTCAGTGACAGTTAAGTCACCCAGAAATCAATGATTCTGCAGTGTGGGCCCATTGTTGGCCTAGTAGGCTTTAATGATCACCTTAGATGATCACAAAGAAAATGTATGTTTTTTCTATGCAAAATTATCCAGCCGATCGCTTTTGGTCTGTTCACAATGAAGCAACGACCTTATTATCTGGGGTGTGCCAACATTGCCATTGCCAACACACTCATAGAGGTGGTCACTTCATTGTGATATGCAAGCCCCTTCACCACAACAAGGTAACTGTCACGGCTGTATGTGAGCAACAATAGTAATACACAGTACAGAGCAACTGACTGGACCCAGAACTAGGGAGGATAAAGGGTGACCCCTGTACGACCCTCAACGCTCTCCCTATTCTGCTAAAGCACATGCCCGGATCCCAATGGCGGAACGAGGCATGCCCACGTGCCTAAGACTAATGACCACTGTAACCCCTACAATAGTGGAAGGGGCACGACCACCGGTGCCCTACTCAGTATATGGAGGGAACCGTGGCCACCTCAGATCCAGTCAGAAAACAAACAGGAACACAACAATGTCTGCAGACTTAGCTGAAGGTGTTGCAGCCACAGAGAAGACGGATCCAAGGACAGGCTGGCAATATCCGGAGTGCTAGCTGCAGCAGAACACAGGTCCAGTGAACTGATAGCTACAAGTGAAGAAACTACAGCAAGAGCTACAACTGAAGTGAGAACTATAATCCACATCCTATCAAAGGAGGAGGGGTGATATAAAGAGAGGGAAATCAAACACATGAAGAACAGCTGTAGTGAAAGAAACCAAAAGTAAACAGAGTAGTGAGAACTCCTCCCAGCTCTAGTAGTGACATCATCACAGGGGTGGAGAAACAGAGCTGTGAGAACGTCCCAAAGCTCTGGTAGTGACAGTAACGATCACGAAGGGGAATTGACACATGTATGTGCCTTTTTTTGGGGGGTTTTTGAAGCCACAGGCTTCAAAATTAGGCAAAATTGATGTTTCCCAGGCAGAAAGTGCCCTAAAACATTGCGGCTTGAACCCTAGTTGGTGGCGGATAAGTCACGCAAGTCATCCGGCATTCAGAGAAAAAATACAGCAGCGTGTAGACCATTTTTAGCCCAAGGAAGCTCATCTCATCAGGCCTTTTTAAGTCAAATGTATAACCCACTGTCAGTCCCTTCGGGATCCATCCGACTTCTCTTCTCAGTGACAATACCTCCTGCTGCACTGAAGGTCCTTTCTGACAGGACACTTGAAGTGGGGCAGACCAGAAGTTCTATCGCAAATTGGGATAGCTCAGGCCACAGGTCAAGCCTGCACACCCAGTAGTCAAGGGGTTAATCGCTCCTCAGAGTGTCGAAATCTGCAGTTAAGGCGAGGTAGTCTGCTACCTGTCGGTCGGGTCGTTCTCTGAGGGAGGACCCCAAAGGGCTGTGGTGATGCGTAGGACTTAAAAATCTCTGCATGTCCTCCATCAACAACACGTCTGTAAAGCGCCCTGTCCTTGCCGGCGTGGTCTTGGGAGGAGGAGGATTACTTTCACCTCTTCCCCTGTTAGATTCCCGTTGTGCTGTGACATCACCCTTATACGCTGTGTAAAGCATACTTTTTAACTTGTTTTGGAACTGCTGCATCCTTTCCGACTTCCGGTAATTCGGTAACATTTCAGGCACTTTCTGCTTATACCGGGGGTCTAGTAGCGTGGATACCCTGTACAGGTCGTTCTCCTTCAGCCTTTTTATACGAGGGTCCCTCAACAGGCACGACAGCATGAAAGACCCCATTTGCACAAGGTTGGATGCCGAGCTACTCATGTCCCGTTCCTCGTCCTCAGTGATCTCACTGAAGGTATGTTCTTCCCCCCAGCCACGTACAACACCACGGGTACCAGATAGGTGACAACGAGCACCCTGGGATGCCTGTTGTGGTTGGTCTTCCTCCTCCTCCTCAAAGCCACATTCCTCCTCTGACTCCTTTTCCTCACAATCCTCTTCCAGCGTTGCCGCAGGTCCAGCAAGCGATCCTGATAAGGCTGTTTCTGGTGGTGATGGTGACCACAACTCTTCCTCTTCCTCTTCACGCTCATCTACGGCCTGATCCAGCACTCTTCGCAGGGCACGCTCCAGGAAGAAAACAAATGGTATGATGTCGCTGATGATGCCTTCGGTGCGACTGACTAGGTTTTTCACCCCCTCAAAAGGACGCATGAGCCTACAGGCATTGCGCATGAAAGTCCAGTAACGTGGCAAAAAAATTCCCAGCTCCGCAGAGGCTGTCCTAGCACCCCGGTCATACAAATGCTCGTTGGCGGCTTTTTCTTGTTGGAGCAGGCGGTCGAACATTAGGAGTGTTGAATTCCAACGTGTCGGGCTGTCGCAAATCAAGCGCCTCACTGGCATGTTGTTTCGCCGCTGGATATCTGAAAAGTGCACCATGGCTGTGTAGGAATGCCTGAAATGGCCACAGACCTTCCTGGCCTGCTTCAGGACGTCCTGTAAGCCTGGGTACTTATGCACAAAGTGTTGTACGATCAGATTACGCACATGTGCCATGCACGGCACATGTGTCAACTTGCCCAAATTCAATGCCGCCAACAAATTGCTTCCGTTGTCACACACCACTTTGCCGATCTCCAGTTGGTGCGGAGTCAGCCACTGATCCACCTGTGCGTTCAGGGCGGACAGGAGTGCTGGTCCGGTGTGACTCTCTGCTTTCAGGCAAGTCAACCCCAAGACGGCGTGACACTGTCATATTGGGGATGTGGAATAGCCCCTGGGGAGCTGGGGGGGGTGCCGTTGATGTGGAGAAAGAGGACTCAGCCGAGGAGGTTATGGAAGAGGATGGAGTAGGAGGAGTAGAGGAGGTGGCAGCAGGCCTGCCTGCAAGTCGTGGCAGTGTCACCAACTCCTCTGCAGAGCCACGCATTCCATGCTTGGCAGCCGTCAGCAGGTTTACCCAATGCACAGTGTAGGTGATATACCTGCCCTGACCGTGCTTTGCAGACCAGGTATCAGTGGTCAGATGGACCCTTGCCCCAACACTGTGTGCCAGACATGCCATGACTTCCTTTTGCACAATCGAGTACAGGTTGGGGATTGCCTTTTGTGCAAAGAAATTTCGGCCGGGTACCTTCCACTGCGGTGTCCCAATAGCTACAAATTTTTTTAACGCCTCAGACTCCACCAGCTTGTATGGTAAAAGCTGGCGGGCTAAGAGTTCAGACAAACCAGCTGTCAGACGCCGGGCAAGGGGGTGACTTTGTGACATTGGCTTCTTACGCTCAAACATGTCCTTGACAGACACCTGACTGTGGGCAGATGAGCAGGAACTGCTCAAGGCGAGAGATGGAGTGGCGGATGGTTGAGAGGGTGCAAGGAGGACAGCAGTGGTTGACGTGGCTGAAGATGCTGGACCAGGAGGAGGATGGCAGCTTTGAGTTTGTGTGCTGCTTCTACTCATGTGTTGATCCCATAGGCGTTTGTGATGTGCGATCATGTGCCTTCGCAAAGCAGTTGTACCTAGGTGGGTGTTGGACTTCCCACGACTCAGTTTATTTTGGCACAGGTTGCAAATGGCATCGCTGTTGTCAGAGGCAGACACACAAAAAAAATGCCACACTGCTGAGCTCTGCAATGACGGCATTCTAGTGGTGGCAACAGCATGCGTTGAATGGCGTACTGTCTGGCTGACCCCGGGTGCCGATGCATGCTGTCTGACTGTGCCACTTGCTCCTTGCGGCGACTTCCCCCTGCTTCCAACTCGTCTCCTCCTCCTCTCTGTCTCCCCTTCACAACTTTCCACCTGTTCTTCTTGTCTTCGAGCGGGCACCCACGTGACATCCACGGACACATCGTCATCATCAACCGCTTCACTTGTATCTGACAACTCAGCAAAGGAAGCAGCAGCGGGTACAACATCATCTTCATCACACCGTACATCCATGTGTGTAATGCTGCCTGACTGAGGCATATCCCTGTTATCTACATCCTCTGGCAATAATGGTTGCGCATCACTCATTTCTTCCAACTGATGTGTAAATAACTCCTCTGACAGATCAAGTGAAGCGGCTGTGGTGCTAGTGTTGGTGGTGGCGGCAGGCGGGTGAGTGGTAACTTGAGAGGTGCCGAAGCTGAGCTGGAGGAGGATGGTGCGTCAAGGTTCCGAGCGGAAGCTGTAGAAGATTGGGTGTCCTGTGTTAGCCAGTCAACTATGTTCTCAGAACTTTTCGAGTTCAGGGTACGTGGCCTCTGAACACTGGGCATTATTCTAGGGCCAAAGGGAATCACAGCACCACGACCACGACGGCCCCTGCGGGGTGGTCTGCCTCTCATTTTTTTTTTATTCGTTAAGTTGTACTATACGTGCAAGCTACTGTGACACCAGATATGAGTTGCGCTGGTAACGCTATGCACTTGCAGCTGGGCCTTAAACACGCAAACACGTGTGTGCAACTGACTGCTATTTATTCACAGTCAAAATTGTTGTTTTTTTTTTAAATGGAATCAAATGTGACACCAGATATGAGTTGCGCTGAAGTGACACTATGCGCTTGCAGCTGGGCCTTAAACACACAAACACGTGTGTGCAACTGACTGCTATTTATTCACAGTCAAAATATATATATATATATATTTTTTTTTTTATGGAATCGAATGTGACACCAGATATGAATGGCACTGAAGTGACACTATGCGCTTGCAGCTGGGCCTTAAACACACAAACACGTGTGTGCAACTGACTGCTATTTATTCACAGTCAAAATTGTTGTTTTTCTTTAAATGGAATCGAATGTGACACCAGATATGAGTTGCGCTGAAGTGACACTATGGACTTGCAGCTGGGCCTTAAACACACAAACACGTGTGTGCAACTGACTGCTATTTATTCAGTCAAAATTGTTGTTTTTCTTTAAATGGAATCGAATGTGACACCAGATATGAGTTGCGCTGGTGACACTGTACACTTGCAGGGCATGAAACACACGCGCGTGCCGACAACTGACTGCATATATTACAGTCAAAAAAGTTTTTTTTTTTTAAATGCAAGCTACTGTGACACCAGATATGAGTGGTGGCACTGGGCAAGTGGACACAGTATACGCTGTGAGCCTGACACACACGCTGGCAGGAAACTGCAATTAGATTACACAGGGGGAAAAAAGCAGACTGATGTTCTAGCCCTAAAAAGGGCTTTTTGGGGTGCTGTCCTTACAGCAGAGATCAGATGAGTCTTTCAGGACTGTAGTGGACACTGAATACACTAGCCTAGCTATTGATTTCCCTATTAAATCAGCAGCAGCTATACTGTCCCTCCTCTCACTAAGAATGCAGCTTCCGAATGAATCTAAAACGGATGCTGTCCAGGAGGTGGGAGGGTCTGGGAGGGAGGGTATGCTGCTGATTGGCTGGAATGTGTCTGCTGACTGTGATGTACAGGGTGATTAGGAACCCAGCTCTAAGTTGAATTCGCAATACGATTAATATAACCTGTATTAATCGCATTGCGATTACAACTTAGATCTGAGTTCCTAATGGTTGTATTGCTAGAATTGACGAATATAACGAATATAGCACTATATTCTCAATCTTCGCTATATTCTAGCAATACAACAACCATTAGGAACCCAGCTCTAAGTTGAATTCGCAATGCGATTAATATAACCTGTATTAATCGCATTGCGATTAGAACTTAGTCAAATTTGTGACACTGCAGCTTCCGAATGAATCTAAAATGGATGCTGTCCAGGAGGTGGGAGGGTCTGGGAGGGAGGGTATGATGCTGATTGGCTGGAATGTGTCTGCTGACTGTGAGGTACAGGGTCAAAGTTTACACAATGATGACGAATAGGGGGCGGACCGAACATTGCAAATGTTCGCCCGCCGCGGCGAACGCGAACAAGCAATGTTCGCCGGGAACTATTCGCCGGCGAATAGTTCGGGACATCTCTAGTTATGTGTTGGCCTTGTCCTACAGCGTTAATATTTCCACGCTGCTGTCTGTTCTGTTCCTGCTGAGTTAGGGCTAGCTATGTGTATGCCTTATATTACAGCGTTACCATTTCCCTTCTGCTGTCTGTTCTGTTTCTGCTTAGTTAGGCCCAGCTATGTGTACGCCTGACTCTACAGCGTTAGCATTTTCCAGCTGCTGCTATCTGTCCTGATATAACAGAGTTAGGCCCAGCTATGAGTATGCCGTATACTACAGCATTATCATTTACCAGCTGCCGCTGTCTGTCCAGATATTGCTGAGTTAGGCCCAGCTATTTGCATGCCCTATACTACAGCATTACCATTTCCCTGCTGCTGTCTGTTCTGTTCCTGCTGAGTTAGGCGCTCCTCCTACTGGTAAGTGAAAGGTCTGTGCTATAAGCAATGCGCCGCACAGACCTTTCACTTACCAGTAGGAGGAGCATCCGGCCGGTCACAGACATCGCAGGTAAGTATAATGCTTCTAAAATTGCTAAGTAACCATGGCAGCCAGGACTGCAGTAGCGTCCTGGTTGCCATGGTTACCGATCGGAGTCCCAGCGATTAAACTGGGACTCCGATCGGAACTCTCCGCTGCCAACAATGATGGGGGGGTCGGTCATTTTAATTAGGGGGGGGGGGCGGCCGCACTGGCCACCAATGTGTTAAATACAAGGGAGGGAGGGGGGGCTGGCCGCACTGGCCTCCAATGTGTTAAATACAAGGGAGGAAGGGGCCGGACGCACTGGCCACCAATGAGTTAAATACAGGGGAGGGAGGGGGGCCGCACTGGCCACCAATGAGTTAAATACATGGGGGGAGGGAGGGGGGTCTGCCCCTGCTGCCTGGCAGCACCTGCCAGGCAGCAAGGGGCAGTCATGTACACAGTTCTTTTAGTATATTCTAACCTGAAGCGTCCCCATCACCATGGGAAAGCCTCTGTGTTAGAATATACTGTCGGATCTGAGTTTTCACGAAGTGAAAAATCTGATCTAAAAAGCTTTTATGCAGACGGATCAGCGGATCCGTCTGTGTGAATGTAACCTACGGACAAGGATGACGGACGCGGATGGCAATCTTGTGTGCATCCGTGTTTTTTCACGGACCCATTGACTTGAATGGGTCCGTGAACCGTTGTCCATCAAAAAAATAGGACAGGTCATATTTTTTTGACGGACAGGAAACACGGATGCGGCTGAAAAATGGTGCATTTTCCGATTTTTCCACAGACCCATTGAAAGTCAATAGGTCCGCGAGAAAAAACGGAAAACGGAACAACGGCCGCGGATGCACACAACGGTCGTGTGCATGAGGCCTTAAGGCACAGCTCTGTGTATGCTTTACACTACAGAGTTACCGTTTACCTGATGCAGTCTGACCTGCTCCTGTTGCGTTTAGTCTAGTGTTAAAGATGTGTGAATTTTATTCTATATTTTCTGTATAACTAGGACTGTAATGAGTTAACTTTTTCTTCTCCAAGTGCCTCCCCCCCACCCCTCTCTTTGTTTCAAGGCTGGAGAGGAGAGAGGGGGGGCAAAGTGCTGTGCTGTGGGCAGTGTCCGATTTCTCATCTTTATACAGGTGTCCCATAGAGTGTGGTGGAGATGCATAGACCAATCATATGACTTGATGATATATATTATCCACTGCCTATAGAGAGGCACCTCTTTGAAGTGTCACATATGACGTATGCAGTATTATTGTTAGATTGTCTGCCATTACAAAATAACGAACATCTAGATGTTTACATTAGTTCACATTCCAAAGTGGTACTCACTGCGCAGATGTTGAAGTGTCTCTTATCACATTTTCCTTTTTGACCAATGAAACAATGTTTAAGCCTCAGAGAGGACTGCCCTCTTTTGAAGATGTATAATACGGCTTACCCCATGTAATAAAAGTTAGAGATTGCTTTGACCAACTTCTGTGTCAGTGTTCAGTCTCTCAGCCACGCGTGGATATTAACCCCTGGGGGGGTACATTGATCTGGAACACCAGAATGTATCTAAAATACCCTAATTTAGGGCGTCTATATCAAAATGGCGACCATGAAGGGACTCTGAGCGAATGTAGCACCAAACAGCTGACAAGACGGGCCCCTGAGCTTGGCGAACGGCAGAGGGGAGAGGATTGCAACCTCAAAGAAAGGTGAGAAAACTTTTTATCTCATCTGCCTTTCTGCTATTTACTTCGTCATGCTCAGATAGCTCAGTCCGCTGTGGGGTGGTACTGATGTAAGTATAGTAGTCGGCTGTAATGCTGAAAGCTTAGAGTCTATTGAACCAATAGTCTGAAATCATAGGCTGGCAACAGCGCTGCACGTCACTCTGCTGTTACAAGTGTAGGGAGAGGATTCTGCTGGGACTTGTGATTTCATGGAGAGAATAGGAGAGAATCTAACTCAGCGATCTACCTAGAAATAGATGTGTGGGTGCAGGACACAATCGTTTTACCCTGCCCTGAGGCCATTGACCAAAAAAAAATTACTTTTATAATTCTGTTGGTTAGGTGGGTGGCAGCGGCGGCGGCCATTTTATGCAAGCTCAGTGCACCAGCACTGCATCTGAGCTTTTGGGACATTGCAAATCACAATTTTTTTGGGCAAACTACAACATCTGGATTAGTCAGTGTGCAATTTAAGGTAGAAATACACCCATTTTCTTGGGTTTTAAAAACACACAATTTTTTTTAAACAGTATTTTCCAGATCTACAAGTGTTAAATTCAAGTAAAATATACACTCATCTAAAGAATTATTAGGAACACCATACTAATACGGTGTTGGACCCCCTTTTGCCTTCAGAACTGCCTTAACTCTACGTGGCATTGATTCAACAAGGTGCTGATAGCATTCTTTAGAAATGTTGGCCCATATTGATAGGATAGCATCTTGCAGTTGATGGAAATTTGAGGGATGCACATCCAGGGCACGAAGCTCCCGTTCCACCACATCCCAAAGATGCTCTATTGGGTTGAGATCTGGTGACTGTGTGGGCCATTTTAGTACAGTGAACTCATTGTCATGTTCAAGAAACCAATTTGAAATGATTCGAGCTTTGTGACATGGTGCATTATCCTGCTGGAAGTAACCATCAGAGCATGGATACATGTTCTCATTCTGTTTACGCCAAATTCGGACTCTACCATTTGAATGTCTAGAACTATTCCGAAAACTTTCCACCTCCCTAGATGGTAATCCTTTTGGGCTCTATCCTAGTATAATCGTCAAAGCGGCCATGTACCGCAGTTTTTACGGGTTCTTGAGGCCAGGGGAATTCGCGAGTATTTCCGCCAAAGCCAAAAGCTTAACCAGGAGTCAGTGAGTATGGCACAACGACCATTTCTTATTATATCTCACTTCTTCCAAAACGTCTCAAATCGGACCACCGGTGGAGGTCAAGTACTTCCAGACTTTCAATGAATAGTGCCCAGTTCAGGTTTTAAGAATTATTGTTGGGTTTAAGTGACTCCGCCCCGGACAGCCCATTGCTTCCATGCAGGGTCAGGGCCACCACTTCATTTCCCATATCCGTACCCTAGTGACTGGCTTGGGTCTTGATCCCAAAGCCATTTCGGGGCACTCATTCCGCATTGGGGCCGCATCCGTGGCTTCAAGGCGTAATGTCCCAGGCCATATCATTCGCAATATGGGTCGTTGGCACTCTTCGTGCTTTGTTTGGTATATTCCGAATCCTCACGCTGAAATATCTGGGCTTTTTGCAACTTGGCTTTATGATTCGGCTGTACATACTCAATAAAGTTATTCCCTATACTATATGGGTTGGTTTTTGCCCCCTTATAAGCCTACCCACAAGATGGCTAAGGGCACCCCACCAGCCTTCCAGTTAGGTCAGCAAGCCGTTAGTTAGGATAGGTCAGTGAGGTCGTTATTTGGTAGGGATCCAGGTTCTCTTTGTCCGTAGCCATGACCACAAATATATACATACTCATGGCGAGGTAGAGATGTATGTATGATGTAACCGGCTGATTTGCTACATGTCACACCAGTTAATAAGTAATCATTTGTAAAGGGATGAAATACTTATTTTCATAACTGTATATATACATTAGAGTGTCGGCGAGAGAAACAAAAGTAATGTAAGCATTGTACCTGAGCATTTTCTGTCGCGGATCTTTCTGATCCGATCCGAGTTCCGGCGCTTCAAATCAGACCATTTTTTCAAAAAGGCCATCCGAGGGTGATTGACCTTAAATTTTCTTTTCAGCTCGGACAGGATCTCCCTCACAATGGCCTGCTTCTCTGCGTGGACCCGGGTGCGGTCGTAGCCCCGCTCCAACATGCGCTGCAGGATAAAGACACAAGCATATAATCCCATTTTTTTTTTTATACAAGTATTGAAAATGTCCTCAACAAAACATCAAAAAGTATTTGTCTGGGAAATATTAGATTTAATGTTACCGTTATAAGATGGGATTGTATTGCGATTGTATGTGTGTGGGGTCTGAGCAATCGGATATTGGCCAGCTGAGCAGAGATATACCTGTCTAGTGAAGTGACTGTACGGTATGGGGTGTACAGCTGGTTCGCCTCCCCCTGGTGCACCATGGGTAACTCTAAATGAACCAGCAAATATTGGCGGTAAGAAAAAAAGCTTCTCCTGAGTCCTGACCAACAGTACACAAACTCTAATCTATAGACTGTGTTTGTGTGTGTGTGTGGGAGGGGGGATATATAGTGTGCAGCAGGAAAATGGATGTGCAATGTGCATGTGAGATATTTCTCTGCTCTCCATACGTACATGTTACTGACATAGTGCTGTGATGTTGCAACAATACTTAGTGCACCAAACAAATATCTACTTGGACCTGATAAAAAGTGAAGCTATATGTATAGCAAAAAATAATTCGGATCATAAGTGGCGATTTTCGCAATTACGAATATTTTATAACACTCTATCTGCATATAAAGTGATTGTTCTGACATGCGTGTGAAATGTAATCAAATACACTGCTGTAATGTCCAATTACTTACAGTGATCATTAGTTCTTCCTCACTGTCGCGAAAATTGCTTCCCACCGTCTTTTCCAATCTTCTCAAACTTCGGGTAGTTTGAAAACAGTTCTGGAATTAGGCCACGCCCCTTGCACATGCGCATTAAGTTAATTTTAGTGTACGAAGATAGCGAATTCGCAAATATGACGAATATTGGTCCATATATTAGCAAAATATCGCAAAATCGAATATTGCCCCTGCAGCTCAACACTATTGACGACATCACTAAACTCAGAAGAGGCGTTGGATATAATTAAAGGGGTTCTGCACTTTCATTTAACTGATGATCTATCCTCTGGATAGATAATCAGCTTCTGATCAGCGGGGGTCCGACACCCGAGACCCCCGCCGATCAGCTGTTTGAGAAGGCAGCGGCGCTCCAGCAGTGCCGCAGCCTTCTCACTGTTTACCGCCGGGGCGCCGGCCCACTGACATCACGACTAGTATCATCTAGCTTGGGCGCGGCTAAGCTCCATTCAAGTGAACAGAGCTTAGCCGCGCCCACGCTAGTTGATACTAGTCGTGACGTCAGTGGGCGGTAAACAGTGAGAAGGCCGCGGCGCTGCTGGAGCACCGCTGCCTTCTCAAACAGCTGGATAGATCACCAGAGGATAGATCATCAGTTAAATGAAAGTGCAGAACCCCTTTAAGGAGTAATGCTGACTGTATTGTTTTATGCTATTTCCCAAAGTTTACTGTTCTTTTTGGATTATATTTATATTTTGGATCCTCTTTCTTCTATTTTTTAACCCCTTCTAACAATAGTGTTAGTTCTGTGCAATCTGTACTTTCAATGCACAGCATAGACCAGGTGCTAAGAAAATTTTTGACACAAGCACCTAATAAACATTACTGAGCAATTAGTGTTAATTACAACATTTTCTTGGTTTTCAATATTTGGATAGCAAAGATTTGCAAATGCTCATAAATAGAGTTGAGCGAACACCTGGTTGTTCGGGTTCGAGAAGTTCGGCCAAACTTCCCGAAAATGTTCGGGTTCGGGATCCGAACTCGACCCGAACTTCACCCCGAACCCCATTGAAGACAATGGGGACCCGAACTTTTCGGCACTAAAAAGGCTGTAAAATATCCCAGGAACGGGTTAGAGGGCTGCAAAATGCAGCAAAATGTAGGTAAATCCTCTGCAAACAAATGTGGATAGGGAAATCAGGCTTCATGTCACCCACCACTGGAACAGGCCACTGTCAGATATTTTTAGGCCCCGGCACCCAGACAGAGGAGAGAGGTCCCATAGCAGAGATTCAGGCTTCATGTCATAGCAGAGAATCAGGCTTCACGTCACCCACCACTGGAACAGGCCATTGTCAGATATTTTTAGGCCCCGGCACCCAGACAGAGGAGAGAGGTCCCATAGCAGAGAATCAGGCTTCATGTCACCCACCACTGGAACAGGCCACTGTCAGATATTTTTAGGCCCTGGCACCCAGACAGAGGAGAGAGGCCCCATAGCAGAGATTCAGGCTTCATGTCATAGCAGAGAATCAGGCTTCACGTCACCCACCACTGGAACAGGCCACTGTCAGATATTTAGGCCCCGGCACCCAGATGGAGGAGAGGTTTATTCAACTTTGGGTTGCCCCGCAATATAATGGTAAAATTAAAAAAAGAGGATTGAATAAAGTGCCCTGGAGTACAAGAATATATTGTTAAGGGGATGTAGTTATAAATGTCTAATCTGCACAAGGGACGGACAGGTCCTGTGGGATCCATGCATGGTTCATTTTTATGAACGTCAGCTTGTTCACATTGGTTGTGGACAGGCGGCTGTGTTTGTCTGTAATGACGCCCCCTGCCGTGCTGAATACACGTTCAGACAAAACGCTGGTCGCCGGGCAGGCCAACCCCTCCAAGGCATAAAAGGCTAGCTCTGGCCATGTGGACAATTTGGAGACCCAGAAGTTGAATGGGGCCGAACCATCAGTCAGTACGTGGAGGGGTGTGCACACGTACTGTTCCACCATGTTAGTGAAATGCTGCCTCCTGCTAACACGTTCCGTATCAGGTGGTGGTGCAGTTAGCTGTGGCGTGGTGACAAAACTTTTCCACATCTCTGCCATGCTAACCCTGCCCTCAGAGGAGCTGGCCGTGACACAGCTGCGTTGGCAACCTCTTGCTCCTCCTCTGCCTTCGCCTTGGGCTTCCACTTGTTCCCCTGTGACATTTGGGAATGCTCTCAGTAGCGCGTCTACCAACGTGCGCTTGTACTCGCGCATCTTCCTATCACGCTCCAGTGCAGGAAGTAAGGTGGGCACATTGTCTTTGTACCGGGGATCCAGCAGGGTGGCAACCCAGTATTCCGCACACGTTAAAATGTGGGCAACTCTGCTGTCGTTGCGCAGGCACTGCAGCATGTAGTCGCCCATGTGTGCCAGGCTGCCCAGAGGTAAGGACAAGCTGTCCTCTGTGGGAGGCGTATCGTCATCGTCCTGCGTTTCCCCCCAGCCACGCACCAGTGATGGGCCCGAGCTGCGTTGGGTGCCACCCCGCTGTGAACATGCTTCATCCTCCTCCTCCCCCTCCCCCTCATCCTCCTCCTCCAGTAGTGGGCACTGTCTGGCCACATTTGTACCTGGCCTCTGCTGTTGCAAAAAACCTCCCTCTGAGTCACTTCTAAGAGACTGGCCTGAAAGTGCTAAAAATGACCCCTCTTCCTCCTCCTCCTCCTCCTGGGCCACCTCCTCTTCCATCATCGCCCTAAGTGTTTTCTCAAGGAGACATAGAAGTGGTATTGTAATGCTGATAACGGCGTCATCGCCACTGGCCATGTTATTGGAGTACTCGAAACAGCGCAACAGGGCACACAGGTCTCGCATGGAGGCCCAGTCATTGGTGGTGAAGTGGTGCTGTTCCGCAGTGCGACTGACCCATGCGTGCTGCAGCTGAAACTCCACTATGGCCTGCTGCTGCTCGCACAGTCTGTCCAGCATGTGCAAGGTGGAGTTCCACTTGGTGGGCACGTCGCATATGAGGCGGTGAGCGGGAAGGCCGAAGTTACGCTCTAGCGCAGACAGGCGAGCAGTGGCAGGATGTGAACGCCGGAAGCGCACACAGACGGCCCGCACTTTATGCAGCAGCTCTGACATGTCAGGGTAGTTGTGAATGAACTTCTGCACCACCAAATTCAGCACATGCGCCAGGCAAGGGATGTGCGTCAAACTGGCTAGTCCCAGAGCTGTGACGAGATTTCGCCCATTATCGCACACCACCAGGACGGGCTTGAGCCTCACCGGCAGCAACCACTCGTCGGTCTGTTGTTCAATACCCCGCCACAACTCCTGTGCGGTGTGGGGCCTGTCCCCCAAACATATGAGTTTCAGAATGGCCTGCTGACGTTTACCCCGGGCCGTGCTGAAGTTGGTGGTGAAGGTGTGTGGCTGACTGGATGAGAAGGTGGAAGAAGAGGAGGAGGAAGCCGAGTAGGAGGAGGAGGCTACAGGAAGCAAAGAATGTTGCCCTGCGATCCTTGGCGGCGGAAGGACGTGCGCCAAAGAGCTCTCCGCCTGGGGCCCAGCTGCCACTACATTTACCCAGTGTGCAGTTAGGGAGATATAGCGTCCCTGGCCGTGCTTACTGGTCTACGTATCTGTGGTTAGGTGGACCTTGCCACAGATGGCGTTGCGCAGTGCACACTTGATTTTATCGGATACTTGGTTGTGCAGGGAAGGCACGGCTCTCTTGGAGAAGTAGTGGCGGCTGGGAACAACATACTGTGGGACAGCAAGCGACATGAGCTGTTTGAAGCTGTCTGTGTCCACCAGCCTAAATTACAGCATTTCATAGGCCAGTAGTTTAGAAATGCTGGCATTCAAGGCCAGGGATCGAGGGTGGCTAGGTGGGAATTTACGCTTTCTCTCAAATGTTTGTGAGATGGAGAGCTGAACGCTACCGTGTGACATGGTGGAGATGCTTGGTGACGGAGGTGGTGGTGTTGGTGGTACATCCTCTGTTTGCTGGGCGGCAGGTGCCAACGTTCCTCCCGAGGCAGAGGTAGAGGCAAAGGCGGCAGCAGCAGAAGAGGTAGCAGGGGGAGCCTGAGTGAGTTCCTTGTTTTTAAGGTGTTTACTCCACTTCAGTTTATGCTTTGCATGCAGATGCCTGGTCATGCAGGTTGTGCTAAGGTTCAGAACGTTAATGCCTCGCTTCAGGTT
Source organism: Bufo bufo (assembly GCF_905171765.1). Classification (NCBI taxonomy): domain Eukaryota; kingdom Metazoa; phylum Chordata; class Amphibia; order Anura; family Bufonidae; genus Bufo; species Bufo bufo. The sequence goes on from NC_053391.1 coordinate 158,756,981, forward strand.
TTGATGGCACAGCGTGCAAACCACTCGGGTCTTGTCATCAGCACATTGTTTGAAGAACTGCCACGCCAAGGAACTCCTTGAAGCTGCCTTTGGGGTGCTCGGTCCCAGGTGGCGGTGGCTAGTAGCAGGTGAACTCTCTTGGTGGCGGGTGTTCTGCTTTTGCCCCCTGCTCCCTCTTTTGCTACGCTGTTTGCTCGGTTTCACCACTGCCTCTTCCTCTGAACTCTGAAAGTCAGTGGCACGACCTTCATTTCATGTGGGGTCTATGACCTCATTGTCCCCTGCATCGTCTTCCACCCAGTCTTCCTCCCTGACCTCCTGTTCAGTCTGCACACTGCAGAAAGATGCAGCAGTTGGCACCTGTGTTTCGTCATCATCAGAGACGTGCTGAGGTGGTATTCCCATGTCCTCATCATCAGGAAACATAAGTGGTTGTGCGTCAGTGCATTCTATGTCTTCCACCGCTGGGGAAGGGCTAGGTGGATGCCAGCAGAGTCTTCAAACAGCATAAGAGACTACTGCATAACTTGAGGCTCAGACAGTTTCCCTGATATGCATGGGGGTAATGTGACAGACTGAAGGGCTTGGTTTTCAGGCGCCATCTGTGCGCTGTCTGCAGAAGACTGGGTGGGAGATAATGTGAACGTGCTGGATCCACTGTCGGCCACCCAATTGATTAATGCCTGTACCTGCTCAGGCCTTACCATACTTAGAACGGCATTAGGCCCCACCAAATATCGCTGTAAATTCTGGCGGCTACTAGGACCTGAGGTAGTTGGTTCTCTAGGACGTGTGGCTGTGGCAGAACGGCCACGTCCTCTTCCAGCACCAGAGGGTCCACTAACACCACCACGACCATGTCCGCGTCCGCGTCCCTTACTAGATGTTTTCCTCATTGTTACCGTTCACCACAATAAGAAAAAAATTATTTGGCCCAATGTATTGAATTCAAATTCAGGCCTTTTTTTTACAGGCACCTAACACTATCTGGCTATCTATTTAGGTACCGTATTACACTAATACAGGCACAGCAGTAACCACAGATTTAGCTGAATATAAATTGTAGGCCTAGTATTTAGGCCCTGGATCGGATGACAGGTATCCCTTTACGGACAGAATTAGACTTGGAGATGCACGGTAGCGTGTGAAGTTATTGAGGATGACCCTATCAGCACCTTCAATGTAATATACCCTTTTATGGATAGATTTAAACTTTGCCTGCTACAGCAGAAACCACTGATTTAGGGAATTGCTAATTTGGGAATTGTATTTCAACCCAGAAAAAAATATATCCTTTGCCAGACAGCAGACAGTATTACAATTGGCTAGCCACAGCTGAAACACCAGATTTAGGTTACTGCTATTTTGGCAATTGTATTTCACTCCTCAATAAAATAGCAAGCACAGCCAAGCCCCTGATGTAGGATATAGCAAAAAAAAACAAACACACTATTGATGGTTAAATGGACTTGGTGGCAGCTTCTGCTGGCGCACCACAAGACACAAAATGGCCGCCGATCACCCCAGAAAAAAGTGACAGAAAAACGCTCTGGGCAGCCTAAAAACAGTGAGCAATTAACTAGCAGAAGTTGAATCATACACAGCTGTAGATCGATCACTTCAGTAAGTGTTTTTGATGAGTAATTCCCTGCCTAATATCGCCCTAACAGCAGCTGCATCCTCTCCCTACACTGATCAGAGCAGAGTGACGTGCGGCGCTACGTGACTCCAGCTGAAATAGAGGCTGGGTCACATGCTGCACTGGCCAATCACAGCCATGCCAATAGTAGGCATGGCTGTGATGGCCTCTTGGGGCAAGTAGTATGACGCTTGTTGATTGGCTGCTTTGCAGCCTTTCAAAAAGCGCCGAACACCGAACCCAGACTTTTACGTAAATGTTCGGGTCCGTGTCACGAACACCCCAAAATTCGGTACGAAAAGGTTTTAGTAGCACATTGAAATGGTTTATGAGTAGGTATGAGCGAACCCGAACTATACAGTTCGGGTTCGCTCATACCTACTCATAAACCATTTCAATGTGCTACTAAAACCTTTTGTAACGTTCATAATACCCTGCTCTGAAGCCCTGTTTTTTATTACTACAGCAGATGGTAAGGATAGTCCTAGCAAATATATGTGATTTCCAGAACATTTACTGTCTAATGGACATTGACAATTGGCTGCTTATTATGTTTTCTATTGTATGTTCTCTCCTCAGTTAGCGATCCTAATGCATTCTTTCTATATATTAAAAGACAACAGGTTGCTGAGAAATAAGAACGGAAAAGAGAGAAAATGCATTTCCTTAGCACATCCACACTATCTCAGCCTATTCACTTTTATGTTTGGATATTGTTTGAACATTGAATTCTATTCATTTCGGCCATAGCGGGAAGCTGGAGTTTAGCAGATAACGTATTTGATGAAGTTCTAAAAGAATCTGTTTATGCAAAAATCCCTACAGGAAGGCTATTTGATATAACAACATGAATATTACTATGGATATGACAACGAATATAATACATTTTCATGGCATCTATTCACGCTGTCTTGTATTGCTATTTCAGGTGTCATGCACACAGTAGGGAGTAACAGGGAGTCCCTGTGGCTCAGTACTAAGGAACCATAGGCACTCTATGTGCCGCTATGTTGTGTCTCAGTACATTGCTCAATTGTGTAATTATTTTCCCCTCGAAACAATGGAGATTTATTAAACTAAATGCGCTATAATCCTTGCCTAATTTGAGCCAAAAACCTTATTTACATGCTTTTTATAAATTTTATTATGTGTTCTAGAATCCAGAATTATTGCCTGTAGGCAACTACGATTTATGAGCAGAGATTGGTGATGGACGAACATCTGATGGGACGGTTCGCAAATGCGATCGGTCGAACTCGCTCAAATGTTCGCGAACCGCAGGTTCGCAGCGGGTCCCATTTATTTTAATGGCATGCGAACATGAGAAACCTCCAGGTCATATTTTCAGCCACAAAATACTTAGTAGATGCGCACACACAGTCCCACAACATGGACACTGACATACCAGAAGTATTAAGCGAATTTGCGATCGACAAGCATTCTTTTTTTATCGGCAAAATTTCGGCATAATATTAATCGCAAGAGCACATGCGTTCTAAAGGCATGGCCTACAGCAACTGGTTTGCACCGACTAGCAATTAGATGGATGCGATGGTTGAACGAGTTCAACGAGGAATAAGAAGAACCCCTGGTGACTTTAAGTAATCTTACATTAAAGTAGTTTATTTGATTACATTCCACCTGCATGTCTGAACAATCGCTTTATATGCATAAAGAGTGTTATAAAAAAAATCGCCAGTGTGACCTCACACATCAGACCCACTATGTTAGTAGCATATTTGGATGGACAGCAGAGAAATAATTTTAACATGCACATTGCACATCCATTGTCATGCCACACACTATATTCCCCACACACACACGATATACCACACACACACAAACACACAGAGTCTATAGATTATAGTTTGTATCCTGTTGGTCAAGACCGCCAGTATTTGCTGGTTCATTTAGAGTTACACAGGGTGCATCCCGGGGAGACGAACCAGGTACATCTCTGCTTAGCTGGACAATATCTGACAGCTCAGACCCCACCCACATACAGTCGTAATACAAACCCATCTTCTAACCGTAACAGTAAGGCCGCATGCACACGGGCGTGTTTTTTTCAGAACTATGGACTGTACAAACCCGGCCTGCCGTCCTACAGAGTGGACGAGCGCACGGCGTCATTGGTTGCTAACTCGCTATGACGCCGTGCGCTTCTTGCCGCCACCACTGTACAGTAATACACTTGTATAGATCATACAAGTGTATCACAGTACAGCGGTGGTGGCCGGAAGCGCACGTCGTCAAAGCAACCAATGGCGCCGTGCGCTTGTCCACTGTGCAGGACTGGTTTGTACGGTCCGTAGTTTTGAAAAAACACGCCCGTGTGCAGGCGGCCTAAATCTAATATTTCCACCTCAAAGCATTTAATACTTTTTGCAGTTTACTTGAGTAAATTATTTTCAATGTTATTATTGTTAAAAATTAGGATTATATGCTTGCATTTTTCTTTTGCAGCGGATGTTGGGTCGTGAATACGACCGCACCGGGTCCCACGCCGAGAAACAGATTATTGTGCGGGAGTTGGCCTATGAAATGTGGCGCCAAATGGGTCGCAAACACCGCCGTCTGGCCATTATAAAAAGAAAATGATCAGACATGAAGAGAAGACAGCCAACACTTTGTAATGTATACAGTGCTAAGCAAAAGTATTCACCCCCCTTGACTTTGTTCTTTTTTTTTTTTGCCTCACCCCCTGGAATTAACCTGGATTGTTTGAGGATTTGCCTCATTTAATTTGTAGAACATGCCCTCAACTTAGACCTTCTTTTAAATTGGTTAATTGTAAAGCATACAACTAATAGGACAAAAAAGGTCAATGTGCATAACTATGCACCCCCCTAAAGTTAATACTTAGTAGAGCCACGTTTTGCGGCAATCACAGCTCCAAGTCGCTTTGGATAAGTCTCTATGAGCAGTTGCCACATCTTACCACAGGCGTTTTTGCTCATTCCTCCTTGCAATACTGATTCTGCTCCTTCCAATTTGATGGTTTGCGCTTGTGAACAGCAATCTTTAAATCTGGGGCTCATCAGGGGCTCCATTTTTTGGAACGAAACATGGCATGTAGGGCCATTCAGTAAGGGACCTTTAGGGAATAGGTCCCAGATAGGGACAGGTTCCGTATGGGGTCGCCCCTGTCGGGGCAAGTGCTCCGTGTCGTTGAGGCAGGTCTATGAGGTTAGCCCCTGACCATCTATATAGGGAGGGCTCTAGACCAGGGCATAACAGGAGTATCCAGATTGCCATATTTCTTTAACAACTGGACACCAGTGCCTGCGACCACACTGGAGCTCTACCGCCACCCACCAACCCTGACCGTGTATCTACAGGACGGGGTAAGACCCACCCAGTACTATCATACTGTGGTCTTATTAGGTGGCATAATAAGTGTGTATATGTATGTAAGTCTATTGTCTTTGTCTCACTGCTACCACCAACGTATTTTAAGTGAAATTATAGTAAAAGTTAAATTTTATATATACTCAGTCTACATATGGTATTTGATTGCTGCTGACATTTTTCGTTTTTCTTATATTATTCAAAATAGACCGCAATTTTCTCAAAAAGTGTATTTTAAATTTTTACTGGTAAAATTGTTCAAATATAATTACATTTCTATACAAGTTTGTCAGAATTGATTGTGCTACATGTCTTTGATTAAAAAAAAAATCCAATAAGTGTATATACAGTACAGACCAAAAGTTTGGACACACCTTTTCATTCAAAGAGTTTTCTTTATTTTCATGACTATGAAAATTGTAGATTCACACTGAAGGCATCAAAACTATGAATTAACACATGTGGAATTATATACATAACAAACAAGTGTGAAACAACTGAAAATATGTCATATTCTAGGTTCTTCAAAGTAGCCACCTTTTGCTTTGATTACTGCTTTGCACACTCTTGGCATTCTCTTGATGAGCTTCAAGAGGTAGTCCCCTGAAATGGTTTTCACTTCACAGGTGTGCCCTCTCAGGTTTAATAAGTGGGATTTCTTGCCTTATAAATGGGGTTGGGACCATCAGTTGCGTTGAGGAGAAGTCAGGTGGATACACAGCTGATAGTCCTACTGAATAGACTGTTAGCTGCTTTTTTCTTGCCATAATACAAATTCTAAGTAAAGAAAAACGAGTGGCCATCATTACTTTAAGAAATGAAGGTCAGTCAATCAGCAGAAAAATTGGGAAAACTTTAAAAGTAAGGGCTATTTGACCATGAAGGAGAGTGATGGGGTGCTGCGCCAGATGACCTGGCCTCCACAGTCACCGGACCTGAACCCAATTGAGATGGTTTGGGGTGAGCTGGACCGCAGAGTGAAGGCAAAAGGGCCAACAAGTGCTAAGCATCTCTGGGAACTCCTTCAAGACTGTTGGAAGACCATTTCAGGTGACTACCTCTTGAAGCTCATCAAGAGAATGCCAAGAGTGTGCAAAGCAGTAATCAAAGCAAAAGGTGGCTACTTTGAAGAACCTAGAATATGACATATTTTCATTTGTTTCACACTTGTTTGTTATGTATATAATTCCACATGTGTTAATTCATAGTTTTGATACCTTCATAGTTATGAAAATAAAGAAAACTCTTTGAATGAGAAGGTGTGTCCAAACTTTTGGTCTGTACTGTATATATCCACAGATGCTAGGGGCACATCTATAAACACATACATACATACATACATACAAAACCGGGAGTATGAATGGGCAGCAATAAGCCCACATACATACTGTCATGCTGACATAAGTGTATATACATAGACATGTGTGCAAATATACATATGTCCCCACTTGCCATACAGGAAATATACACTGCTCAAAAAAATAAAGGGAACACAAAAATAACACATCCTAGATTTGATGTAATGTCCTTAAAACAAGTCAAAATGAGGCTCAGTAGTGTGTGTGGCCTCCATGTGCCTGTATGACCTCCCTACAACGGCTGTGCATGCTCCTGATGAGGTGGCGGACGGTCTCCTGAGGGATCTCCTCCCAGACCTGGACTAAAGCATCTGCCAACTCCTGGACAGTCTGTGGTGCAACGTGATGTTGGTGGATAGGGCGAGACGTGATGTCCCAGATGTGCTCAATTGGATTCAGGTCTGGGGAACGGGCGGGCCACTCCATAGCATCAATGCCTTCGTCTTGCAGGAACAGCTGACACACTCCAGCCACATGAGGTCTAGCATTGTCTTGCATTAGGAGGAACCCAGGGCCAACCAGCATATGGTCTCACAAGACGTAATAATTTTTTATTGTCCTGAAGAATGGGGATGTTCTACCCCCGAAACGCGTAGACTTTCTTTAATAAAAGATTACCTTTAATGGTACTTTCTAGAGTGATGACCTTCTTTTCTGCATCAGCGCCACCAAGTATGGTCTGAACTTTTTTTCACTTTCCTGTACATCTGTCACATGTGCTCAGTGTGAACCTGCTTTCATCTGTGAAGAGCACAGGGCGCCAGTGGCGAATTTGCCAATCTTGGTGTTTTCTGGCAAATTCCAAACGGTGTTGAGCTGTAAGCACAACCCCCACCTGTGGACGTCGGGCCCTCATATCACCCTCATGGAGTCTGTTTCTGACCGTTTGAGCAGACACATGCACATTTGTGGCCTGCTGAAGGTCATTTTGCAGGGCTCTGGCAGTGCTCCTCCTGTTCCTCCTTGCACAAAGGCGGAGGTAGCGGTCCTGCTGCTGGGTTGTTGCCCTCCTACGGCCTCCTCCACGTCTCCTGATGTACTGGCCTGTCTCCTGGTAGCGCCTTCATGCTCTGGACACTACGCTGACAGACACAGCAAACCTTCTTGCCACAGCTCGCATTGATGTGCCATCCTGGATAAGCTGCACTACCTGAGCCACTTGTGTGGGTTGTAGACTCCGTCTCATGCTACCACTAGAGTGAAAGCACCGCCAGCATTCAAAAGTGACCAAAACATCAGCCAGGAAGCATAGGAACTGAGAAGTGGTCAGGTCACCACCTGCAGAACCACTCCTTTATTGGGGGTGTCTTGCTAATTAACTATAATTTCCACCTGTTGTCTATCCCTTTTGCACAACAGCATGTGAAATTGATTGTCACTCAGTGTTGCTTCCTAAGTGGACAGTTTGATTTCACAGAAGTGTGATTGACTTGGAGTTACATTGTGTTGTTTAAGTGTTCCCTTTATTTTTTTGAGCAGTGTATATCCCTATTGGCCATATAAAGGGGCAGCATCAAAGACATCAAAGAAGGGGCAGATACATATATATATCCATATACATACGCCCACCTGACTTCCCTCTACAGAAAGAATATTCCAGAACAACCATGCAGAAACGGCACCCGCGCTCCAAGACTCAAGGAGTGTTGGTACTTACCCACATTCAGCGTGTATCAGGGCAGATACGAGTGGTATTCGACTCGAGCACCAGTTGCGAAGTTGTCTCGCTAAGGGTCCATTCACACGTGCGCAAAATGGGTCCGCATCTGTTCTGCAATTTTGCGGAACAGGTGCGGACCCATTCAATTTTAATGGGGCCGGAATGTGCTATCCACATTTGCATATGTGCACTTCCGGATCCGCACTTCTGCTCCGCCAAAAAATAGTACATGTCCTATTTTTGTCCGCGGACAAGAAAAGGAATTTTCTATGAGAGTGCCAGCGATGTGCGGTATGCAAAATTCGGAATGCACATTGCCGGGGTCCGTGTTTTGCGGACGTGTGAATGGACCCTAAACGATGTCTTACTGTCTGGTCCAGACCTCAACAACAGACTTCTAGAGGTACTTCTACACCTCCGCAGAGATTCTGTAGCATTTATGGCCGATATACAACAGATGTTCCACTGCTTCCTCATCAAGGAAGAACATAGAAACTACTTGAGGTTCTTCTGGTACCGCAACAACGACCCCAATGAAGACATTGTAGAGTACCGAATGAGAGTGCACATCTTTGTAAACAGTGCTTCCCCTGCAGTTGCTATCTACGGTCTCAGACATTCAGCCTGAGAGGGTGAAGCAAAGTATGAGTAAGATGTCAGATCCTTTGTGGAAAAAGATTTCTACGTGGACGACTGCTTGAAATCCACACCCACGAACGATACCGCAATCAGTCTCCTGAAAAGGGCCCAAGAAATGCTTGCTCTATCTAATTTGAGGTTGCACAAAATCACCTCCAACAGCCGTGAGTTAATGGAGGCCTTCTCAACCCGACCATTCAAATGATCTAAAGGACTTGGATTTTAGCACCGACTCCCTTGCCATGCAGCGGGAAGGATTTAAAGGCAGACACATTCACCTTCCAAATCAGCAAGGAAAAAAAGCCGTTCTCACGTAGAGGAGTTCTGTCCACCATAAACAGCTTATATGATCCTCTGGGATTTGTAGCACCTGTTACTATCCAAGGCAAAATGATGTTAAGAGACTTCACCAGAGAGACGTCTGATTGGGATGATCTTCTTCCCACAGAGAAAATGACCTGTGAACAGGTTGGAAGAAGTCTCCTGAAGCTTTGACCAACCTTCACGTGGCACGACCGTATGCTTTCGTGCCATCAACTGAAGTCAAGATGCAAAGACTGTCTATCTTCTGTGATGCTTCAGTCAAGGCAATTGCAGCCGTAGCATACCTAAAGATTATTATTATTATATACACAAAGAAAAAAAAAAACATGCAACAGCGGCACTCTGCAAATCAAATAAAGTACTATAATGCCATAGTAATAGAAAATATTCTACAAAATTATTTGGGCCTGTCTGCCACACATCAAGACGATCTCTATCAGACGGGAACCTAACACTAAATGTTACCTGTTATGTGTCATTAGTGATGGACAAACATCGGCCCGGGACGGTTCGCGAATGCGATTGCGCGAACGCGATCAAATGTTCATGAACCGCAAGTTCGCGGCAGGCCCCATTCACTTTAATGGCAGGCAAACCTGAAAAAACTTCAGCTCATATTTGCAGCCACCAAATACTTAGTAGAAGTGTACAAATAGTCCCACAGCATGGACAGTGACATACTAGAGGGGGATCAATGACAAAAATTGCAACAAAAAATATGTATCTTAATCAGGGGACATTTTTACGCGTCTTAAAGGGAAATTCTCTGAAATCTGCCCTGTTGGAGCCTAGAAAATTTTTATTTTAGGCCACGGGAGTACGGGCCTTAAAAATTAGGCATTCACCTGACATGAAAGAAATTCTGATTATGTGGCTCGAGGTACATTATGCGGTCAATGGATATCAATTTTACTGCAGGCCAGTACAAATACAGGTCAAATACATATGTTTAAAATAACAAAAAAATATTAAATTGGATTAAAAACATGGCTAACGAAATCCCCCCTCTTGAAAAAAAACCTAATGATAATAGTTGAAATTCGATAACACGTGGTCGTCACTGGTGTTGAAATCCTCAGAGGCCACAACAAATATTCATTCAGCGTACATAAAATAACAAGTAAGTATGTGGCTGGAGGTAGATTACACGGTCATTGGATATCAATTTTCCAGCAGGCCAGTGTACTACAGGCCCCAAATATTATGCATTTAGCGTACATAAAAGAACAAGTAAGTAAGTGGCTGAAGAAAAAATTATGCATTCAGCGTACATAAAAGAACAAGTAAGTAAGTGGCTGAAGAAAAAATTATGCATTCAGCGTACATAAAAGAACAAGTAAGTAAGTGGCTGAAGGTAGATTATACGGTCATTCGATATAAATTTTCCAGCAGGCCAGTGTACTACAGGCACCAAAAATGATGCATTCAGCGTACATAAAAGAACAAGTAGCTGTGGCTGGAGGTCTATTAGATGGTCAATGGATATCAATTTTACAGAAGGCCAGTACAAATACAGGTCAAATACATATGTTTAAAAGAACTAAAAATATAAAATTGGATTAAAAACATGGCTAACGAAATCCTCCCTCTTGAAAAAACCCATAATGATAATAGTTGAAACACGTGGTCGTCACAAGTGTTGAATTCCTCGGAGGCCCACAACATTAGGCATTCAACGGACATTAAAGGCCTTTTATGCCGCTGTATTTACCTAAGACAGGGACCAATATTTGTTCTGGGAGGTGGCGGATATTTGTGGGCTGGCATGAGGAAATTCAAGTAAATGTGGTTTTAAATTCCTCAGAGATCCATGCCTCATTAACTTTTAGAAATGTGAGGTAGTCCACACTGTCGTGAGCTAGGCGAGTGCGCTTATCGGTCGCGATCCCCCCCCTACTGCGCTGAACGTGTTTTCGGACAGGACACCGGACGAGGGGCAAGCCAACAGTTCTATGGAAAATTGTGCCAGCTCTGGCCACAGGTCAAGCCTGCACACCCAGTAGTCCAGGGGTTCCCCACTTCTCAGAGCATCCACATCGGCCGTTAACCCGATGTAGTCGGACACCTGTTGGTCTAGGCCAGGGGTGCACAACGTTTCCTGGTTGGGGGCCACATTGCCAGACTGAACCAATGACGAGGGCCGAAATTAAAATTTAAAGATATATTAACAACTGAAATATTGTACTTATGGCATATTGAACACACATTATATACCATTAATGTCTAGTTACACTTCCAGGACTCCCATCTAATGGGAGAAATACATGAAAAATATATGTGAGCAGCCACAAGACATAGGCATACATGTCTGTTACCAGATGGTTGGGGGCCGCACAGAATGGTATCAAGGGCCGCATGTGGCCCTCGGGCCGCAGGTTGTGCACCCCTGGTCTAGGCGTTCCCTGAGGCTGGATCCAGAGGGCTGCTGTCGATGGGTTGGCTGCAAGAATGATTTCATATCCGAAGTGACCAACACATCTTCAAACCGCCCTCTTCTTGCATGCGCTGTTGGATTGGTACCCGCAACTGTTTCTCTGTTAGTGGAAATTCCTCTGCCAGCACCCACAAAAGCAGAATTGAGCATTTCTTGAAGCAAGGCCTGGAAGTGCTACATTCTGTCATCCCTCTGTGATGGTGGTAACATGTCCGCCATTTTGTGTTTGTACTAGAGGTCTAAGTATTTTGCCACCCAGTACTGGTCCCTCTATGCTTTTTATACAGGGGTCCCTCTTCAAACACTAGAGCATGAAGGCCCCAATTTGCACTAAACTGGAAGCGGTGGAGTGGCCTGGCTCCTGCTCATCGTCCAGGATAATGTCTGTCGTCCTCGGATTCCTCCCCCCAGCCACGGACAACTCCAGGGATCCCAGAAACATTTAAAGCATGCTCTTCTTGCTCCTCCTCCGCCCCAGGCACCATCCTCCTCTGACTCCTCTTGAGACTCCTGTTGACTTGTTTCAGATGGAGTAGCCCCCCCTGGGAATTCATCCAGCATTGCGACTTCCTCATCTTCCTGCTCCTGCTCCTCGACGGCTTGATCAATGACACGACGCAATGCACGCTCCAGAAAGAACGCGTAAGATACGATGTCACTGATAGCGCCCTGGCTGCCACTGACCAGTTTGGTGATCTCATCAAATGGCCGCAGAAGTCTGCATGCGTCGTGCATGAGCAGCCACTGGCGCTGTGAACAGAAACCAAGCTCCCCAGAACCTGTCCTGCTGCAGAGTTCATACAGGTAGTCGTTAACGGCACGTTGCTGCTGGATCAGCCTATCAAGCATATACAAGGTGGAGTTCCAGCGCATCGGGCTGTCACAAATCAGACATCTGACGGGCAAGTGGTGTCACCACTGAATGTCAACAAGGCGAGCCATAGCCGTGTAAGATCTTATAAAATGGCCAAGAGAAGTTCTGTCCAAGACGTCCTGGACCTCGGGGTATTTAGCAACAAATCGCTGCACGACTAAGTTCAGGACGTGTGCCATGCATGGCACGTGTGTCATTTTTCAACACTCAACACTGTCACCTTGCCACTCTGTGGCCTTCTGATGCTGCTGCTGCCACCTCCACACTCTGTCATTGTGCCACTTTGTGGCCTCCTTATGCTGCTGCCACCTCCACACTGTCATTGTGTCCCCCTGTGGCCTCCTCCTGATGATGCTGCTGCTGCCACCACCTCCACACTCTGTCATTGTGCCACTCTGTGGCCTCCTGATGCTGCTGCTGCCACCTCCACACTGTCATTTCAACACTCTGTGGCCTCCTCCTGATGCTGATGCTGCCACCTCCACACTGTCATTGTGCCACTCTGTGGCTGAACCCAGACATACCCTTATTTTCACCCAGGCAGCACCACTAATGTTGGCATCGGAGCATCTCATGCTCCGATGTGCTCCCTTGCCCTGCGCTAGATCATGCAGGGCACGGGCTCTTTTGTTTACAATAACACAGTGTGTTCGGTGAAGTCACCGGCTCAGATGGACGTGCTTTTACTGGCTAGGGCAGCGCTAGAGCCCGCCCATAAGTGCCGGTGACATCACCAGGCTTCCTGGCAGCCCCATGGAGAGCCCGGTTCATCATCGGAACTTCTCAAAATGCCTTTGTCCTGCGGGATTTAGCGCAGGGCAAAGGAGAGCATCGAAGCATGAACTGCTCCGATGCTCATTTCAGGGGGGCTGCCTGGGTGAAAATGGAGGTATGTCAGGGTTCAGAGCTGAACCCCTTTACGAACCTTATTGTACCATCTTGTTCGATAATTCACAAAAAGAACAGGATCCCGTACTCAACTCTGGATAAGGTTAACACTAATCAAAAAGGGAGCTCACAGATGTGACATCACGAGATGTAAGTGTTGTAAAATAATCAATCACAATAAAAAAGAAATCATTGTTTCCCCTGTGGGGATTCGCTCTGGTAGACAGGATATGCAGACTCAGTATAGAGGCACCAACCAGTTCTTAAATCAAACAGTTCACTTGCTCTTGGCAAGTTCATAAAGAAAAAGTCACATACAACACAAAAAGTCACCTTGTGGTTTTGGTGTTAGTTCACTCCCTGCTGGCAGTTCTTCCGCACAGAGTCCATGAACAGGCTTTAGGCCTCATGCACACGACCGTTGTGTGTTTTGCGGTTCGCAAACCACGAATCCGCAAAACACGGAGGGCGTCCGTGTGCGTTCCGCAATTTGCCATTAATATAACTGCCTATTCTTGTCCGCAAAATGCGGACAAGAATAGGACAGCTTATATTTTTTTTGCGGGGCCACGGAACGGAGCAATGGATGCGGACAGCACACGGAGTGCTGTCCGCATCTTTTGCGGCCCCATTAAAGTGAATGGGTCTGCATTCAAGCCGCAAAAACTGCGGCTCGGATGTGGACCAAAACAACGGTCGTGTGCATGAGGCCTTAGGAGGCCTGTTTCTCCTCACACTGGTCTCAGCTGTCCAAGCCCGGCACAAGCCTCAGATCCCAATACAGAGATCTTTTCTGCTGAACCCAGCTGTCTTTTAAAGGCAGCTAGGTGTTGCCAAAACCCAGACTAGCACATGAGATCCAGTCCGGTGTTTGACCCCACCTGGCCGCTAATCAGTCCAGCAGCAGACACTGGGAGGAAAATACCTGCCTCCCCATACAACTCCCTTTAAAGTGTCACACCCCTTCCGACAAAGTGTTTACTCATACATTAGATGAATTGTGGATTACCAACAGCCATTTCATCTTTACACAGATGCAAGTAAAGAAAGAGTCATTTCCTACGCTAGTAGATCTCTTAGAGGTACTGAAAGAAACGACCAAAACTACAGTTCTTTCAAATTGGAATTCCTCGCACTCGTGTGGGCTGTTACAGAAAATTTTTAAGATTACCTTGCTGCAACACCCTTCATGGCCTTCACAGATAACAACCCGCTAGCACATCTTAACACCGCCAAGTTAGGAGCGTTGGAACAAAGATGGGCCTCACGCCTTGCTAACTACAATTTCACTGTAAAGTACAGAACAGGAAAAACAAATGAAACTGCGGATGCATTATCCCGTCTGCCGACCAAAGAAGACCCTACTTCACACGAAGATGTTTGGGAAGAGGTAGAGATGCCATCCTTCTACAAAAACTTTGCCCAGCAAGACATCATCACTGTCAAAGGGGAAAAAGGTCCTTAACCTCCAACAACAAGTGGATCCAAAATCCCATGTGGACAAAGAAAGATGGATCAAGCTGCAAAATGAAAGCAGAGTGTTAGGTGAACTACAAGATTTCTTCACCAGCGGAAGAACACCAGAAATAATCCGCAGGAGGAATGCTGATCTAGAGTTGTCAAAACTATGGAGACACAGAAAACACCTCTTTCTACAGAAGGGCCTACTATTAAGAAGAACTTTAGACCCAATTACCTGGGATTGGCTATATCAAAGCCTAATTCCACGTCGAGATGCAAGAATAATTCTTGAGATGTACCATGATCAATCAGGACACTTTGGCGTGCAGAAAACAGAAGCCACTATCCGTAGATCGGGATGAGAGGAGACATTGGATCGGGATGAGAGGAGACATTGAAAAGTGGTGTCGAGAATGTTCCACCTGTGCTGTTGGAAGAAATGAGAAACATGACCAAAAAGCACCCTTACATTCCATTGTAAGCAGAACACGGCAAGAAATAGTAGCAATCGACCATGTGAAGTTGGAACCAAGTCGCTCAGGTTACACATATGCTATGACCATGATTGATCATTACACTAAATTTGTTGTAGCCGTGCCTGTCAAAGACTTGACCGCAAAAACAACTGCAGATGCTTTCTGGAAACATTTCTTGTTGCCATATGGATGCCCAGAGAGAATCCTTACAGATCAGGGATCTGCCTTTGAATCGCAACTCTTCAAAGAACTGTGTACCTTTCACAACTGTCAGAAAATCAGGACCACAGCATACCATCCCCAAGGAAATCGGCTTTGTGAAAAAATGAACCAAACTCTAATTAAGATGTTAAGAGCAGTCCCACCTGCTACCAGAAATGATTGGCCTACTTTATTGCCTCAATTAATGTACAGGGGGGGGCATTTATATGGATAAACATTAATAAAATCGGAATGGTTGGTGATATATAACTTCCTGTTTGTGGCACATTAGTATATGTGAGGGGGGAAACTTTTCAAGATGGGTGGTGACCATGGCGGCCATTTTGAAGTCGGACATTCTGAATCCAACTTTTGTTTTTTCAATAGGAAGAGGGTCATGTGACACGTCAAACTTATTGGGAATTTCACAAGAAAAACAATGGTGTGCTTGGTTTTAACGTAACTTTATTCTTTCATTAAATATTTACAAGTTTCTCTTTGTTTACAGCCATTGACATGTCGCTGAGGTTAACACGTGAGGAGTGGATAGAAATTGTGTTGATGTCTGGTGAACGCAGTAACCGGGTCATTGCAGCAGATTTCAATGCAAGACACCCTACGAGACCACCCATCTCCCATGCTACAGTTAGCAAACTGCTTGCTAAGTTTCGTGAAACTGGTTCAGTGTTGGATTTGCCAAAATGTGGACGCATGAAATCTGTCTCTAATGAAGAAACATCAGTGGCTGTCCTAGCTTCATTCAGCAAGAGCCCACAGCATAGCAATCGCTGCATGTCACTGGAGAGTGGCATTAGTCGAACATCCCTTCAGCGGATATTAGCTACTCAAAAATGGCACCCTTACAAACTCCAGCTACTGCAGCATCTCAACGAGGATGACCCAGATCGGTGCACTGAATTTGCAGAATGGGCAAAACAAAAATTGGAACAGGACCCTCAGTTTACGCAGAAGATTTTGTTCAGTGATGAGGCAAACTTTTATGTGAATGGTGAAGTTAATAAACAAAACCACCGCTATTGGTCTGACACTAACCCACATTGGATAGATCCCTCCAAGACTGTTGGAACAAAAAAATTGATGGTATGGTGTGGTATATGGGGTACAAAAATAGTGGGGCCATTCTTCATCAATGGAAACCTCAAGGTCACTGGATATGAGAAATTGCTACATGATGATGTGTTTCCCTCTTTATGCACTGAAGCTGGCATGTTCCCTGAGTTTTTCCAGCAAGATGATGCACCACCACATTATGGGTGTCAGGTCAGAGCATTCCTAGATGAACAGTTTCCTGGAAAGTGGATTGGTCGTCGTGGGCCAGTTGAATGGCCCCCAAGGTCTCCTGATCTGACCCCCTTAGACCTTTATCTTTGGGGTCATCTGAAGGCAATTGTCTATACTGTGAAGATACGAGATGTGCAGCACCTGAAACTACGGATACTGGAAGCCTGTGCTAGCATTTCTCCTGCGGTGTTGCTATCAGTGTGTGAAGAGTGGGAGAAGAGGGTTGCATTGACAATCCAACACAATGGGCAGCACATTGAACACATTTTATAAGTGGTCAGAAACTTGTAAATAACTCATGAAAGAATAAAGTTACGTTAAAACCAAGCACACCATTGTTTTTCTTGTGAAATTCCCAATAAGTTTGATGTGTCACATGACCCTCTTCTTATTGAAAAAACAAATGTTGGATTCAAAATGGCCAACTTCAAAATGGCCGCCATGGTCACCACCCATCTTGAAAAGTTTCCCCCCTCACATATACTAATGTGCCACAAACAGGAAGTAAATATCACCAACCATTCCCTTTTTATTAAGGTGTATCCATATAAATGGCCCACCCTGTATATATACAATAACACTATCCATTGTTCTACTAGGTATACACCCTACTACCTTGTTTGGCCAACAAGGTACATTACCTGCTGATCACACCTTGGGCGTACAAGTGCCTGATGCAATCAACCCTCTACCAAAGACTGATTGGGTGAGTGAGCACCAAAGACGTTTGATAGATGCACAAGATGTTCAACAACGCATGGGACATGCCCATGAAAAACAACAAAGACTATAATCAATCTGCCAAGGCAGACCCTCTCAAATTGGTGATCATGTGTGGTTAAAAAAATAACCATCGAACCAGCAAATTAGATAGCAAATGGGAGAGAGAACTTTACACCATTACTGCTATTCTCAATCCAGAAACTGATTCGTATAGATCACCCAAGAGGACAAAACCCGTGTAGTGCATCTTAATCGCCTAAAATTGTGTCTTAAAGAAGACACTCCAGAAGAAACTTCTCAAGAAGAAGCTGTTCCAGAAGAAATTTAATCCTTAGAGCCAGAACTGGAAAAACCAACTGAGCCAGAGGAACCAATACAGTCCTTGGGAAAAACATTATTAGCCTCTGATCCTTGGCAATGGTACTTAACTCCATGGCTCAACATCTTAGTGCCTGCTAAAACCAACACCACAACACTTCAACCAGAAGCTGAAGTTACTGCAACTCAGGAAACATTTAGTTCCCTTGAAGCAAGGTCTGAAGAGTCTCAGCCGCTTCGTAGATCCGACCGGATTACAAGAGGACAACCACCAGTCCGTTACGGAGATTTCCTGCTCCAGCAGCAGAGAAGATAACTTCAATTCAACATTGAGGAAATCCTTAACTTGTCTGGGGTTCCAGAGATCCAGAAAAGGACTAATCTACAGTTCTCATGTTCCATTTTCCTTAAAGGACTTTTTAAGGGACTATTTGCCTGTTTTGCAACGTTCAAGCCTGCACCCGGAGATAGACTTTCACGTACCTGAGCCTCCGTGATATTCCATTTTTACATTTACTGGTGCCCAGGGAACGGACTCATACCCTGTGAGCCTCCTGAGGTGTTTATTTTTGTTTTTCTTCATCATTGTGGACAATTTTGGTCTCTGGTACATTACCAGTCTTAAAAAAAAAAATGTGTTACCCCATTTGTCACAGTTCGTTGTTGCCTGAAATATGCTTGCCTAACCCATTTTACTTATAGGTACAAGAATGGAAGTTATGGCATTATTTTCCTATGCATGCATGTTTTTCCTCTTTTTTATATCTTACAGGAAGATACAACATCGAGTCAAGAATGTGTCGAGGGCGACTTACATTTTACCATGGGGGTATGCAGTGTTCCACTACACATGTGTGGGCACTGCTTAAAAGCACTTTTTACCCTAAAAACTGTATTATGCTGTATTATGTGACTTTGTACTAACTTATCTGCAAAATCCCTGTTACCAGGCAGATTAGGTGTAATTTATACATCCCACCACTAGATGGGGATGACACTTAGGTTCTATATTCAGGCCTAGTGAGACAGGACGGGGACAGATCAGTGGTTGGTCAGTCTGCTGAGAGTGAGAGAGTGCAGATCCAGCACTTCTGCTCTGATGAAAGTTTAGTCCAGAAAGGGACAAAAGAAAAGTCCAGAAAGGGACAAAAGAAAAGACTTATACATCCAAAGGATAAAAGCCGCAAATCAGGCATCAAGGACATTTGGGATATTCAGGTGAAGGATACCATAGCCTCCGGCCACCTCACCAAATTACACTGATACAGAAAATATCCGGCTAAGCTCAAATCAAGCGTAAGAAAGCCTAGGAACAGTGGACTTGCAGATTAACTCTAATACCAACAAGAGACTGTATTTTGTACTGCTGCAACCAAACTCAACCTCAGTAAAAGTTGTGAGTTGCATCTTACCACTGTCTACCTCATTATTACCACTATTGGTTGTACCACCATTAACGGTACTGGTGACACGACAAAAACCATCAAGGGACTCAGCCGCAACAAGCACCCTAAGCATCCCTAACATCAAGGGCACCTCAACCACCATCTTGGCTGATGCTTCCCTACCACAGAGCGTGCCCCGGAGGATTTCGTGCTGTCCACCTCAACACTGTGCTGCCAGCCCAGGGAGGCTTTCTGCTAACCGTGAGTAAACTGATGAACTGTGTGTTATTATTTGGCCCCTCATCGGTCCACCGTGCACCTCACGTGTTGCCCCTGCGCTACTGGCTGGCTGCAATATTATCATCATATATAAAATATGATTTTTATTTGATTATATGTATCATTGTTTTTATGAGATTGGCAATGCGACTTTTACTCTATAGATTGTTTTATATGTATATATTAGAACATTTTATGATTTTTCATGTTTCCAAACTAACCCATTACATAGGACGTCTTTGCATTCCAAGATGAAACGCACCATCTATCCTTTATGCATTCCATTGGAATGCATCGATATCACAGAAAATAAAATCCTCTCTTTTTTAACTACTTATTTAATTATTGCCACCAATGCCTTATTAGTATTTTCTTCGCTTTTATTAGTAAGTAGTCCTTTTTCATGATGTCCCCCACCTAGTGGGCCAAGTTCTTTTTAGCCTTACACACCTCCCAGCAGATGGAACGAACCAATGCCTTTGGCGTGCGTCTCATGCCATGTCCCTCAAGTGCGTTCCACACTTGCGTTCCACACTAGTGCAGGGACACTTTCCCTTACACCCTACCACTAGGTAGATGTATAATTATGATTCCATTCCCTATCATGGATGGCAACAACTTTAGATTTATATATTCATTTACCGATGTAGTAGAGTTAACACTCATGCTTTCTGAGATTTCTGAGATGTGTTATCTAAACTAAGCAAACACCTTCAATTGCTTTTCAATGGCTTTTGTTTTAAGATAACACGATGGTTTAAGAAATTAGAGTTAAGAGTTTGAGTGCTAACCCTGCTACATCTGTACACTGCGTGCAGAATTATTAGGCAAATGAGTATTTTGACCACATCATCCTCTTTATGCATGTTGTCTTACTCCAAGCTGTATAGGCTCGAAAGCCTACTACCAATTAAGCATATTAGGTGATGTGCATCTCTGTAATGAGAAGGGTTGTGGTCTAATGACATCTACACCCTATATTAGGTGTGCATAATTATTAGGCAACTTCCTTTCCTTTGGCAAAATGGGTCAAAAGAAGGACTTGACAGGCTCAGAAAAGTCAAAAATAGTGAGATATCTTGCAGAGGGATGCAGCACTCTTAAAATTGCAAAGCTTCTGAAGCGTGATCATCGAACAATCAAGCGTTTCATTCAAAATAGTCAACAGGGTCGCAAGAAGCGTGTGGAAAAACCAAGGCGCAAAATAACTGCCCATGAACTGAGAAAAGTCAAGCGTGCAGCTGCCAAGATGCCACTTGCCACCAGTTTGGCCATATTTCAGAGCTGCAACATCACTGGAGTGCCCAAAAGCACAAGGTGTGCAATACTCAGAGACATGGCCAAGGTAAGAAAGGCTGAAAGACGACCACCACTGAACAAGACACACAAGCTAAAACGTCAAGACTGGGCCAAGAAATATCTCAAGACTGCTTTTTCTAAGGTTTTATGGACTGATGAAATGAGAGTGAGTCTTGATGGGCCAGATGGATAGGCCCGTGGCTGGATTGGTAAAGGGCAGAGAGCTCCAGTCCGACTCAGACGCCAGCAAGGTGGAGGTGGAGTACTGGTTTGGGCTGGTATCATCAAAGATGAGCTTGTCGGGCCTTTTCGGGTTGAGGATGGAGTCAAGCTCAACTCCCAGTCCTACTGCCAGTTTCTGGAAGACACCTTCTTCAAGCAGTGGTACAGGAAGAAGTCTGCATCCTTCAAGAAAAACATGATTTTCATGCAGGACAATGCTCCATCACACGCGTCCAAGTACTCCACAGCGTGGCTGGCAAGAAAGGGTATAAAAGAAGAAAATCTAATGACATGGCCTCCTTGTTCACCTGATCTGAACCCCATTGAGAACCTGTGGTCCATCATCAAATGTGAGATTTACAAGGAGGGAAAACAGTACACCTCTCTGAACAGTGTCTGGGAGGCTGTGGTTGCTGCTGCACGCAATGTTGATGGTGAACAGATCAAAACACTGACAGAATCCAAGGATGGCAGGCTTTTGAGTGTCCTTGCAAAGAAAGGTGGCTATATTGGTCACTGATTTGTTTTTGTTTTGTTTTTGAATGTCAGAAATGTATATTTGTGAATGTTGAGATGTTATATTGGTTTCACTGGTAAAAATAAATAATTGAAATGGGTATATATTTGTTTTTTGTTAAGTTGCCTAATAATTATGCACAGTAATAGTCACCTGCATACACAGATATCCCCCTAAAATAGCTAAAACTAAAAACAAACTAAAAACTACTTCCAAAAATATTCAGCTTTGATATTAATGAGTTTTTTGAGTTCATTGAGAACATGGTTTTTGTTCAATAATAAAATTAATCCTCAAAAATACAACTTGCCTAATAATTCTGCACTCCCTGTATATGCGTTCCACTGTGGAACGCACGATCTGTATAACTCGAAGAAACCAGAAGTGATGTGTTCTCCACCTTACTTCCAGTCTCACTTACCAGGAACGAAGTTTAGGCGGGATTTCAGGTCCCTACCTGATATAATCCCTACAGGTGAAATGCAATTTTGTTGTTTTATGGTTATGTTATGTATATGTGTACTTTTAATGCTCCTGAAGAAGGGGGTATGTGGTAACACCCCCAAAATGCGTTGAGCCGATGGTGATACCAATAAAGGAATCTATCAGAAGCACCATCCAAGTCTGCAGGTGTCTTGAGCTTTATCCTACAGACCACCTCCCCAGTAAAGTGAGGTATTACTTGTACATAATACATTACTTTTATTTTATACTATTATCCTTTTTACCTTATTCTTTTATCCCCTTCCATTGGAGGGTGTATTTTTTCTTCTGTACACGGGCATTAATTACCCTTCTATTTATTTACTTATTTATGGGTTTAACACTTCTCTCTTTGAAATTCACTTAGGGTTTGGCGCCATATAGTGGTTATCACTCCGCTTTTTAATTTTGTATCTTGTTATTCCGTTCTGATGTGTAGTTGTTCTACACTTGTAGCCACACAGGCAGCCTACCTCTTCTAACCCCACTGGTGACCTGTCCCTCTCTGGCACCCTGTAGTTATTCACAAATTTTGGATATATATCCAAAATTATTTGATTAACACTCTTTTTTCATTTTTTTTTCTTTTTCAACATCTCATAATAACAGCCTGGACATGCTAGGAGTTGTAGTCCTCTCCTCTTACACCCCTTCCCTAAAATATCATCTAATATATCATAATACCTGCTTTGACATGCTCTTAGTTGTAGTCCTCTTGTATCCTGTCCCTATAATGTTCTCTAATATTACATTATATCAGCCTGGACATGCTGGGAGTTGTAGTTTCTCCTCTTATACTCCCTCCCTTCCTCTGATATCCCATAATATCAGCCTGGACATGCTGGAAGTTGTAGTTCTCTCATTTTATACCTCCTCCATGTAATGTCCTCTGATGCTGGTATATAGATTATGGTTTTCATCCTGTGTATTGTATCATCACCCATTGTCCCTGGTCTGTTGTGCTCCTTTTGGAGGTTATGAAAGTGGTGACCCTAATATATACAGGCAGCCTGAAAAATACCCTTAAACTCTGCCACTTACCTTAGCTACAGAGCTGCGGTACCCAGCTTGGTTGCTAGGAGGAGATGTTGATCTAGTTTTGGATGGTGACAGAAACATACTTCTGAATTTCAATGATTGGACACACAACTAGATTTCTCTGGTCTGGAAAGCACAATTGACTCTACCTACATGTACATACAAACTGACTCTCAGTTCTAAACATGCTCTCTATAGAGTACAGAGCAGAAAATTGAAAAGAGGTAAATAGCCTCAGATAACAAGTCGGTGCGCAGATAAAAAGACTTTACTCTGCAAGGAGATAGACTCATGTATACAGTCAATAGCAGATTACTGAAACCTCTACAGGAGAAAACTGAATGAAAATACTTGCTGTTGGCAAGCGTCCATATGGCAAAATTACATCAGCTGTCAAAAAAGGTACTTCTGAATACAGTGTTAAAGAAAGTAAAACTACTACTGATAAAGAAAAGGCTTTCTTTACTGTGAAGCCACCAGCTTTATAAATGTTTTATAAACATAAAAGTTAAAAGGGATTTTCCATTTGAAAAAAAAAAAAGAGGAAACTCTTCAAAATAACAAAATACACTGTACTTACCTACTAAGTCCTGCATCGTTTCGCTGGTGCTCCCCACTGGTTTCTGTGTGCTAGGCTGCAGTGATGATGTCATGTCAGCAATCACTGGCCTCAGTCGTACACTTTTCATAATCAGATTGATTTTAACAGAAAAATCCTCCTGTTACCTTAGAACAATAACTACAGGGATTCCTACATAGATCAGATAAACCACAGAAAAAGTCTAATAAATATCCCACTAAAATGCAATTTTATTGAACAATATCAATAAAATCACATGGTGTCATAGCCCCCGATATTGTATCCACCTTAAATATTAAATCCACAAATAATTAACGACACTTAAATTATTAAATATATTTTATTATTGGAATATAATTGGCCACGGTGCATAATGTTACCTAATAAATATAATTAAGTAAACCATATTAATAAATTACCAACATAACTCAATGCTGAATAAATAACAAACTAGTTTGCTCAGTGAGTGACTATTACCCCAACCGCCATATAGCGCAGCTAAATGGCTAACAAGCACCACAGCCTTTTTCGATCATATTCTGTAATCCAACATTAAAAATGTCTAAACCAATATCAGATAATGACTGTTTTGAATGATTGTATAACCCTGCAATAAATCTTTCCAACTCCATATGTCTGTAAGACGTTCCTTGAATACTTGCCATGAATTTTTCAATTCTCTTATTTATCCAAATTAAAATTTTGTCCATGAAGAACAAAGTATTTGAACACCATTCCGATTTTGGTACTATTTCTCAGAATGCAATCTTAGTTTGTGGGAAAAGAGTATGTACTTCAATTATAGTGTTAATTAATTCTCCCATTAAGGCCTCATGCACACGACAGTTGTTTTATTCCGTGTCCGTTGTGCCGTTTTTTGTGATTTTCTGCGGACTCTTTGACTTTCAATGGGTCCGTTGAAAACTCGTCTAAAGCACTGTTTGTCATCCGCATCCGTGATCCGTGGTTCCAGTCCGTCAAAAAAATATAACCTGTCCTATTATTTTTGCGGAAAACGGTTTGCGTACCCATTCAAGTCAATGGGACCGCTAAAAAACACGGAGGCACACAAGATTGTCGTCCGAGTCAGTTTTTTTGTTATCATTTGCATGGCAAACCTGTCTTAGATTTTTTGTCTGGTGATCCTCCAAAAGTAAAGGAAGACACACGGAAACGGATCACGGAACAACGGAACCCCATTTTGCGGAACGGAACACAACAACGGTCGTGTGCATGAGGCCGTGTGTACGAATTCTACCCATATCAGAAGAACCAACGTGTAAAATTATCATATTAGGTACTGGCCACACCTTAGAGACCGATATACATTCGTTATGAATGTTTTTTAAACGTAGAGCAACAATACCTCTCCAATAAATGGATACCTTATCGCTTAAAACTAAATTAACAGATTTGAATTTAATAGATGCTCTTTTACTGGCTGAAAGAGATTATAACAACAATTGAGGTCTAATGTACAGCTTATACCTACAGTCAGGTCCATAAATATTGAGACATCAACACAATTCTAACATTTTTGGCTCTATTCACCACCACAATGGATTTGAAATGAAACGAACAAGATGTGCTTTAACTGCAGACTGTCAGCTTTAATTTGAGGGTGTACATAAAGGTTCGGACCGCGCGTATCATAAATATTCGGTATAAAACAGATTCTTTTTTCTTCCTCCCTTCATAAAGTAACCAAGGTCTGCAGATCTCCTACTGATGGCTATCCTGCAACTTACAAAGAAAAACAATAGGGTAGATCCGTAGGTTTAAACTGCCCTGTGGTGCACAGATTGTACTTACACGGCACTCCACCAATATCAAGCGTATCGCAGATATCCTCTGTAAGCTGGTTGGTTCTCCGCGGGGAAGATCCACGCTCACACGCTGTTAAACAGGGCTCAACCACGGATTTAATGACATCATACACCTGGTGAGTCTACTGGGATTCCCAACTTCTATGGTTCAAGATTTTCTGTGGATACAAGTTGCTCCCACCATAGTGAAGCTCCGATAACTCTTTTAAAAAGTTTATTAGTACATACTTACAAACATGCACTTTAAAATCGCATTTAAAATCCCAGCGTCTTTTTCCTTGCCTGACCCAGGTTTCGCTCCTTGAGCTTCGTCAGGGGCACACATCCTCTCTCCCTCCACCTTCTCTTTTATTTGGTAGGTTAGTGTTAATGGAGCACCTAATGTGCTACTCAGAACGCCTCCTCTGTTTTTTCTATCACTTAACCCTATACTTGTATCCATTAGTACTGAGTGGGGAAAACCACAGTACTCTTGATCCTAATTCACATGGTGATGGTTGTTTCACCAACTTCTATAGTTATTTTAAAACAGCTTGAAGATCAAAATCTATATTCAAGCCTCCCGGTTGCAGCGTGCTCGACTCATATATCCATCTACTTTCTTTTTTATTTATTTTATCTAAAAAACTACCTCCCCTCCAATGGTTTTGTACCAGTTCTACTCCCATAAATTTTAATCCCTCTGGATTTTTTTGGTGGTATTTTTTATAGTGCGCCGAGACACCATGACTTTCTAGCCCCTTCTTAATGTTCCTTATGTGTTCCTGTATCCGGACCTTGAGTGGTCTGATGGTACGTACTACGTACTGGAGGCCACATGGGCACTCCAGTACATAAACGACCCCTTTGCTGTGGCATGTTATCTCTCCCACTACTTCTAGTTGCTTTCCTTTCACCACACTAGTTACTGTAGTACTACTTTGTATTCTCTCTGTTCTTTTTCTGTTTTTGCAGGCAATACAGAATCCACACCAGTTAAAATTATTTTTCCTTTTTTTACTTGTCTCCTCAGGTCGGATGGCACTATGTACTAATTTATTCTGCAAATTCGGTGCTCTTTTATAAATGACCAGTGGTTGTGCGGGAATTACAGGTCCGAGTACTGGATCATTCTTCAGAATGGGCCAGTTTTTTTTTATTGCGTTTTTTTGTTCCCCAGAGCATTGTGTGAACTGGGCTATAAAGGAGAAACGGAAATCTATTGTTTTCTTCTCTATTTTTGGGTCATTGTGGGTCTCTTCTCTTTGCTTCATTGTATCTATTATACATCTTTCCAATTTTTCACTCTCATATCCTTTTTCTAGGAAGCGTTCTTTTATTTTCTTGCTTTGTTCTTTAAACATAGCTGTGTCAGAGCAGTTGCGGTGGATTCTCTGGACCTGTCCCTTAGGTATATTCTGGAGCCAAGGGGCATAGTGACAGCTGGTTAAATCTATGTACCCGTTCACATCGGTGGGCTTAAAAAAGGTCTTGGTCTTAAAATTTCCCTCTTCTATATAAATAGTTAGGTCCAGAAAATCCACCGAAACCGCACTAACAGTGCTAGTGAAGCTGAGATTCCATTCTTTATTTTCTAGACCCCCAATAAACGTCTCTAGCTGATTTTTTTTCTCCTTCCCATATCACCAGGCAATCGTCTATATATCTTTTCCAGATTTTTAATGTCCCACTTTTTTCGCATTTATTCACCTTGGGGTCAATAAAATATTTTTCCCACATGGTCATAAAAATATTCGCGAAACTGGGGGCGAATTTCACCCCCATCGCCGTTCCGACCTTCTGGAGGTAAAAATGGCCCTTAAACCAAAAGTAATTATAATCTAGGCAGAATTCTACACAGCGTACAATGAAGTCTGCTTGTATTTTTGTCATATCAGGGTCATCATACAGGGTATCTTTTATAGCTTGTAGTCCTTTGTTTTTCGGTATAATTGTATACAAGGAGGATACGTCGATGGTAGCCATCCACGTATTCTCCTTGACCTCCTGTAGGTCTTTTATCATTTTCACCACACAACCACTATTCTTCAAAAATGACGGGGCTAGGGGTACATACTTCTGCAAAAAATTATCTATGTACTCCGTGACCCTACTGGTCAGGGAATTTATCCCTGATACTATGGGTCTCCCAGGAGGGTTGATCAGGCTTTTATGGATCTTCGGTAGTACATAGATAATTGGGGTCGTAGGCTCTTTTATATTCAGATATTCTGTCTCCTTTTTATTGAGTATACCTTTATCACTTCCATATTTAATTAATTCTTGTAATTTAACCCTGTATTCTGGAAGAGGGTCTTTTTTCAGCATAGCATAAGTTTTTGTATCTTCTGCTTCATAGTCCTCAACATTCATCACTACTATCCCCCCCCTTTGTCAGCGGGCTTTATTATTATATTCTGATTATCTTGTAATGTTTTGAGTGCATCTCTTTCTTTTTTAATCAGATTACCTCCTTTGTTTTTTGGTTTTATTTTTTCCAAATCATTCAGAATACTTCTCTTGAAAGCATCTAAGCATTCATTAATTTTGTTTTTTGGATAAAATTTAGATTTTTCCTTTAAATCTGTATGTATATATTCTTTCCTCTGCTCCGCATTAGTGGGGTTAGTGGTTGGTTCTTTCCCTAAGAAAAATTTAGCTATGTTTAGTTTTTTAATATATTTATGTATATCAACAAAAGTATCGAACTTATTTAGGTTTTTGGATGGGGCAAATCTTAGCCCTTTTCTCAGCACTGCCTTTTCAGTTTCTGACAAGATGTGCCTGCTGAGATTGAATATCCCATCATTCACGCCTTGCTTTTTTTTTGCAGATTTTTTGTCTTTTCCCCCCTCTTTTTCCTCTACAAATCTTCTTTTTTGTGGTGTATTGATGTTTTGTGTGGTTTTGTCGTACAATTCCTGAGGTGGTGGTTTTACCTGCTCCTCCCTCTGTATGCCTTTGATTGCCTGGTGTGGAAAATTCTGTTTGTCTAACATTTCCCCTTCTTGCGTTTTATCATGTGGTTCTTCCCTATTTCTTGTCTGTGGCACTATATTCCCTTGTTTTTTTATTGATGTGTCTTCTCTTACAAATCTATATGGGTTTTCATTTCTATATGGTCGCCCATATTGCTGTTGTGGTCTCCTGGCACCTGACCATTGGTAGTGATTGCTATCCCTTCCGTCTCCATTGTAATAACTAATATAGCGCTGCGTACCCCATGTGTTTATTGATGGATCCCCATTATTTTCATTTTTCCATATTTGGTCCTGTTCCTCCCACCGATGCCTGGAATAGCTGTGTGGTCTAAAATTCACACTATTGTTCTTTTCCTCGGTTTCTTTATGATCTCCCTGTTCTGTTTTATTTACCTTTTTATTTATTTATGGCCTATATCTCCACTTATAAATTTTTTTCATCTCATATTCTTCACACGTTTTTTGATATTTTTTCTTTTTTTTTCTCTTATTTCCTTATCTATCCCTATAATATTGGTTTGGCATTTTTCACTTAACTTGATGTACTCTGTTTCTTTTTTGAAGGGTTTTAATTTGAGGGTATTTACATCCAAATCAGGTGAACGGTGTAGGAATTAAAACAGTTTGCATATGTGACTCCCACTTGTTAAGGTACCAAAGTTAATGGGACAGAATAATGATCATAAATCAAACTTTCATTTTTTAACATTTGGTTGCAAATCTTTTGCAGTCAATTACAGCCTGAAGTCTGGAATGCATAGACATCACCAGAAACTGGGTTTCATCCCTTGTGATGCTCTCCCAGGCCTCTACTGCAACTGTCTTCAGTTCCTGCTTGTTTTGGGGGCATTTTCCCTTCAGTTATGTCTTCAGCAAGTGAAATGCATGCTCAATCTGATTCAGGTCAGGTGATTGACTTGGCCATTACATAACATTCCACTTCTTTCCTTTAAACTCTTTGGTTGCTTTTGTAGTATGCTTTGGGTCATTGTCCATCAGCACTGTGAAGCGCTGTCCAATGAGTTCTGAAGCATTTGGCTGAATATGAGCAGATAATATTGCCTGAAACACTTCAGAATTCATCCTGCTGCTTTTGTCAGCAGTCACATCATCAATAAATACAAGAGAACCAGTTCCATTGGCAGCCATACATGCCCACACCATGACACTACCACCACCATGCTTCACTGATAAGATGGTATGCTTAGGATCATGAGCAGTTCCTTTCCTTCTCCATACTCTTCTCTTCCCATCACTCTGGTACAAGTTGATCTTGGTCTCATCTGTCCATAGGATGTTGTTCCAGAACTATGAAGGCTTTTTTAGAGGTCATTTGGCAAACTCTAATCTGGCCTTCCTGTTTTTGAGGCTCACCAATGGTTTACATCTTGTGGTGAACCCTCTGTATTCACTCTGGAGAAGTCTTCTCTTGATTGTTGACTTTGACACACATACACCTACCTCCTGGAGAGCACATCTTAATGCACATCTTGTTCGTTTCATTTCAAATCCATTGTGGTGGTGTATAGAGCGAAAAATGTTAGAATTGTGTCGATGTCCCAATATTTATGGACCTGACTGTATTTGAGTTCCTTCTACCTATTTTCTTTATAGTATTTTCTTTAAGTCCGAGTTAACACACTTTCGGTTTTGGTCCCATTTTGCATTAGATGAACTCAAAGATCTGAAACATTTTCTACATACACAAAACACCCATTACTCTCAAATATTGTTCACAAATCTGTCTAAATCTGTGTTAGTGAGCACTTCTCTTTTGCCAAGATAATCTATCCCACCACACAGGTGTGGCAAATCAAGGTGCTGATTAGACAGCATGAATATTGCACAGGTGTGCATTAGACTTCCCACAATAAAAGACGACTCCTGAAATGTGCACAGTTTTTCCTTACTTGAGAAAAACAGTCAGTATCTGGTGTGGCCACCATTTGCCTCACGCAGTGCAACACATCTCCGTCGCATAGACTTTATCAGGTTGTTGATTGTGGCCTGTGGAATGTTGGTCCACTCCTCTTCTATAGCTGTGCGAAGTTGCAGAATATTGGCAGGAACTGGAACACGCTGTCGCATACGCCGATCCAGAGAATCCCAAACATGCTCAATGGGTGACATGTCCGGTGAGTATGCTGGCCATGCAAGAACTGGGATGTTTTCAGCCTACAGGAATTGTGTACAGATCCTTCCTTCCAGGAATTGTGTCATTGATCACCCCCTTGTAAGGCTCCATTCAGACGTCCGTATGATTTTTACGGATCCACTGATACATGGATCGGATCCGCAAAACACATACGGACGTATGAATGGAGCCTTACAGGGGGGTGATCAATATAACTGCCCCACAAGTGACCCCATTTTGGAAAGAAGACACCCCAAGGTATTTCGTGATGGGCATAGTGAGTTCATGGAAGTTTTTATTTTTTGTCACAAGTTAGTGGAATATGAGACTTTGTAAGAAAAAAATAAATAAATAAAAAATCATCATTTTCCGCTAACTTGTGACAAAAAATAAAAAGTTCTATGAACTCACTATGCCCATCAGCGAATACCTTAGGGTGTCTACTTTCCGAAATGGGGTCATTTGTGGGGTGTTTGTACTGTCTGGCCATTGTAGAACCTCAGGAAACATGACAGGTGCTCAGAAAGTCAGAGCTGCTTCAAAAAGCGGAAATTCACATTTTTGTACCATAGTTTGTAAACGCTATAACTTTTACCCAAACCATTTTTTTTTTACCCAAACATTTTTTTTTATCAAAGCCATGTAGAACAATAAATTTTAAGAAAAATTTATATATGGATGTCGTTAAATCGTTAAATTTCGATTAATAACAAAAAAAGTAAAACTGTCAGCAGCAATGAAATACCACCAAATGAAAGCTCTATTAGTGAGAAGAAAAGGAGGTAAAATTCATTTGGGTGGTAAGTTGCATGACCGAGCAATAAACGGTGAAAGTAGTGTAGGTCAGAAGTGTAAAAAGTGGCCTGGTCATTAAGGGTGTTTAAGCTAGGGGGGCTGAGGTGGTTAACATCTGCTGTGGGTAAACTGTTTGAAGGTTTTCTAAGAGATGCTATCTTGGAGCACCTCAATGAAAATAAGCAAATGACGCCATATCAGCATGGCTTCATGAGGGATCGGTCATGTCAAACTAATTTAATCAGTTTCTATGAGGAGGTAAGTTCTAGACTTGACAGCGGCGAATCAATGGATGTCGTATATCTGGACTTCTCCAAAGCATTTGACACTGTACCACATAAAAGGTTAGTATATAAAATAAGAATGCTCGGACTGGGAGAAAACGTCTGTGGGTAAGTAACTGTCTCAGTAATAGAAAACAGAAGGTGGTTATTAACGGTACACACTCAGATTGGGTCACTGTCACTAGTGGAGTACCTCAGGGGTCAGTACTGGGCCCTATCCTCTTCAATATATTTATTAATTATCTTGTAGAAGGCTTGCACAGTAAAATATAAACTTTTGAAGATGACACTAAACTGTGTAAAGTAATTAACACTGAAGAGGACAGTATACTACTACAGAGGGATCTGGATAGATTGGAGGCTTGGGCAGAGAAGTGGCAGATGAGGTTTAACACTGACAAATGTAAGGTTATGCACATGGGTAGGAATAATACAAATCACCCGTGCATACTAAATGTTAAAACACTGGGTAACACTGCCATGGAAAAGGACCTAGGAATTTTAGTGAACAGCAAACTAAGCTGTAAAAACCAGTGTCAGACAGCTGCTGCCAAGGCCAATAAGATAATGGGTTGCATCAAAAGGGGCATAGATGCCCGTGATGAGAAAATAGTCCTACCACTTTACAAATCACTGGTCAGACCACACATGGAGTACTGTGTACAGTTCTGGGCTCCTGTGAACAAGGCAGACATAGCAGAGCTAGAGAGGGTTCAGAGGAGGGCAACTAAAGTAATTACGGTAATGAGGGAATTACAGTACCCTGAAAGATTATCAAAATTATGGTTATTCCCTTTAGAAAAAAGACGACTGAGGGGAGATTTAATTACTTTGTATAAATATATCAGGGGTCAGTACAGAGATCGTTCCCATCATCTGTTTATCCCCAGGACTGTGACTGTGACAAGGGTACATCCTCTGCGTCTGGAGGAAAGAAGGTTTCTACACAAACATAGAAGAGGATTCTTTACAGTAAGAGCAGTGAGACTATGGAACTCTCTGCCTGAGGAGGTGGTGATGGTAAGTTCACTAAGAGTTCAAGCTGGGCCTGGATGTATTTCTGGAGTGTAATAATATTACAGGCTATAGCTACTAGAGAGGGGCTGTCGATCCAAGGAGTTACAGTTGTGTTCAAAATTATTCAACCCCCACTGAAATTGAGTGTTTTGGCCAGTTTGACATTGATTTTGATCATTTCAGTCATCTTGTTTACAATTAAATCAAAGAGGCACTTGTAAGTCAGACAAATATAACATAACATTTATAATGAAATAACCACAAATGTCTTTTCTGTGCTCACATCATTATCAGTTTTATTCAACCCCCAAGTGACATTCAATCTTAGTACTTAGTACAACATCCTTTTCCAGTTATAACAGCTTTTAAACGTGAAGCATAGCTTGACACAAGTGTCTTGATCAAAGGATGCATAGTGTACCAAAGTCAATTTTTTATCAATTAAATCAATCAATGAATCATCTATTGGGTATGACAAGTGATGAATGAGGCAAAAAATGTTAATTTCTTTTTTAGGGACTAAATCTAGGGGGAAGTCTAAAATTTTTAAAAGGAGGTTGGAGAAAAGGACCAGCAACTCTGTTTTCGGAAATTTCTTTACTATTTTATCTTGAACCGCTGTTTTATTTAAATTCACAGCTTTTAAGCTTTCAACAAAAGAACAACCTGAACCTGAGAAAGTAGGAATGTAAAAACCATCAGAGAAACCTTTTAATTAATATTTGTGCCGTCGTTTTGTTTGGGTATATTTTTAAATATTGAATGATTGTTAGATTCAATAGAGCCACCTCCTCTATTGGATTCTTTACTGTATGATGGGTGTTGACCATGCTTTTTAAAGCATTTTTGATGCTGGGTGGTTTCCTGTGCACTCGTGTTTATATTTGCAATTAGCTTACCATCTGCATACCGACTCGTTGAAGGCAAAGCAAACTGCTTTTTTGGAAATTTGTTGACGAAAAAGGTTAGATCTTTGGGGTAACATAAGGTTGATCCAAATACCTACATCCTTTGAATCCCAGTTTAAATCCGGGTATACTGCTAGATTTTGATAAAAAGATTCATCATAGTTACACCATGCAGTACCTCTGAAGTTTTTCTAATCTTCAAGGATACTTTGCAGATGATGAAATAATCCGCTAGACAGGATCAGGTGTTTTTCACCCAATACTGTTGCATAAATGCAGAATGTTTGAAGCCAATTTTAAAAAAAGTCTTCTGTTGATTTCTTTTTCTCTCTTCCTCTTCTTTTTTGTCTAATTTGAAGGTTTCGTTAGATGAAGGGAGAAGAAAAAAAACATCAATAAATTCCTTATTCCAATTTTTTTTCTTTGGTTTGTTTGGGAAAATCTGGCAGGACATTGTTTCCTTTGATGATGTTTCTTTTATTCCACTGCCAGATTCCAGGGATGGGATTAAACATTTTTCATTAGAAATTCCTGGATTATCTGTTGTGTAAATATTGTTGGAATTATGCTCAATTTCTTTAATACTATCCGAATCCAAATTCCTGCCTGGTAAAGACCATACAGAATTTGGATTCTGTTTTGTCTCCTTATGGGACAAGAAAGAAAGAAATTCCTTAAAGTGAACCCTATCTAAAATGGTGTCAATGTTAGGATTGTAATTCTTATTTGAAATGTTAGTGCACTGCTGAAAGCTGTCACTATTTTCTGTGGGTGTAAAGAAATTCTCACCCTCCTGATTGTTGCTCGTTGACCTGTCTTTTCCAGATGCACGAGCTGAACTGGGTGCTGTGACTGGAGACCGTTGGTGAGTATATGACCGTTTCTTCTCTCTGCTCCTCGCGCTGGGTGACGCAGAATTTTTTTTATTTCTGCGTTTTACAGCTTCTTGTGTTGGAGAGTAACTCCTCTTCTCTTTTCTTGTCCTCTTTCATGCCTGAAGAGGATGCGCAGATCGGATGAATTGATTGAAGATCGCCATCTCCAGCGCTGGAATCCATCTGAAGACATCTGAGCCAGACCTCCGTAAGTCTCTGCTTTCTTGATTAACTGTTTAAGTAATTCTTCCATTTCTCTTTTTCAGGTGCAGGTCCGGATTCTTTACTGCCACTTACTTGAGTGTGGAGCAACTGACTTCTCCTTTCTTTTATACAGTAGGTTGTTCCACAAGACCAGACAGCCGTTGATCCATCCTCCAATCAAGTTTCTCCAGATGACTTCAGCCTATACCAAGTCCATCTGTTACCAGGTAAGTAATATTGATTAAATACACCATTTGCGCAAATAAATAGGGCCATGACACCATGTCCCCCCTATTTGCATCCGCAAATAAGGTCTTCTCATACTAGTGGAAAGCAGTGATACGGGGATGCACTCTGTGTTATCACAAATTACAAAACAACCTAGTGGAGACAATTACTGAGCTCAGGATCCTACACTGATCTACTCCAAGTGGAGGTCACTCAGTGAACCACATAAATGTAGGAATAAATACTAGGAACAGCAAGTAAATAATGCAAGAACTG
The DNA here is from genome assembly GCF_905171765.1 of Bufo bufo. Taxonomy (NCBI): domain Eukaryota; kingdom Metazoa; phylum Chordata; class Amphibia; order Anura; family Bufonidae; genus Bufo; species Bufo bufo. Next base: position 158,791,939 of record NC_053391.1, read on the forward strand.
CATTAACAATGTTTTTAATGTGGTCCCCGCGCCCCTATGTAGATTCACTCTGCTTCATCACCTCCTAACAAAACAGAGAAAACTGTATGTAGGGACGAGGGACTAGTGTTTAGTGCGAATATTCGAATAGCGAATTTTAATCGCTAAATTTAATCGCTGATAATTTTAATCGCTAATATTCGAATAGCAAATTTTAATCGCTAATATCGGCACTTTGAGAATTTGCAAATATTTCGAATATAGCGCTATATATTCGTAAAATCAATTAATTTTTTTTTAACACCGCACACATCAGGTGATCATCCCTCCCTTCTTCTAGCTTGTGGTCCAATGAGAAGGCTTTGTCACAGCTTAGCAAAATCCCTAGCAACCAATAAAAAAGTTGCCTACCCCTTACTATTGCCGAAAATTCTCAAGCACAAATATATTGGAGCACTCTATCTGCATATAAAGCTATTCTAATGTTCTGCCATGCCAACCATTTTCTCCAGTCTCAGGAAACTTATACCAGCTTGAAAAATATAGCATAAGTGACCCACGCCTGTATTTAGCACGCATTACGCGAATATTACATTGCTGATTTTCGCAATCAAGAATATAATCTCGAATTCTTGAATTTGTGTATATATGACAAATATTCTACAAAATATTCGTGAAATATTGTGCATTCGAATATTGCCCCTGCCGCTCATCAATACGAGGGACCACATCTTCCTCTGGTACATGACAGGTACACCAAGCCAATGGTGAAAACTGTTTCCCAGAACACATTTATAGCTTTGTAGCAATGCTAGTCACAATGCCCCTATAGCTGTTCCAGTCACAGTACCCCATAACATTTCACATTAAATTCATAGAACTGCTAGCCAGACCTCCATAGTGTAAGGGCTCATGCCCACGAACGTAAGCGCTCCGTGCCCATGCTGCAGACCGCAAATTGCTGTCTGCAATGCACAGGCACCAACTGTGGGGCAGCCGCATGCGGATTGCGGACCCATTGACTTGAATGGGGTCCGCGATCCGCATCCGACCGTCTGCACCGCAAAAAAGTAGTGCCTGCACTACTTTTTTGCAGTGCGGACACATGGCCAGAAGCACCACGGAAGCACTCTGTAGTGCTTCCGTGGGGTTCCAATCCATGCCTCCGTTCAGCATCTCCGTGATTGTGGACCCATTGAAGTGAAAGGGTCCGCGATCTGTGCTGCAGGGTGCACACGGCCGATGCCTATGTATTGTGGACCCCCTGTATGCAATACAGCCACGGCCGGGCAACGGTCGTGTGAATGAGCCCTAAGTATGTGAAAAAAACCTGAATGGTAATGTTTCATTCACAAGTCAGTGTTTTGGTTAATGATTTCCATCAGTGATTGTGAACCAAAAAAGGGATTGGAGCCTCTACAGATGTAAGGTATAAGGCAAAGATCTGCACCTGTTCTGTGTTTAGAGCCACACCTGGTTTTGGCTCAAAATCACTGGTGGAAATCACTGACCAAACACTGACGTGTGAATGAGGCATAAGGAGTTAGGCCTCTTTCACACGGGCGTTGCGGGAAAAGGTGCGGGTCCTTTTCCTGCACACAGCTAAGAAGAAGAAGAGATGCCGGCTGCGCGAGCAAGTGGATTAAGGTGAGTTAAATTATTTAGACCTGTTCTATTTGACCTGTCCTATGTTACATGACCTGTCCTATTTTTTTGACGGACAACGGTTCACGGACCCATTCAAGTCAATGGGTCCGTGAAAGAACACGGATGCACACAAGATTGGCATCCGTGTCCGTGATCCGTGGCCGTAGGTTACTTTTATACAGACGGATCCGAAGATCCGTCTGCATAAAAGCTTTTTCAGAGCTGAGTTTTCACTTCGTGAAAACTCAGAATCGACAGTATATTCTAACACAGAGGCGTTCCCATGGTGATGGGGACGCTTCATGTTAGAATATGCTAAAAGAACTGTGTACATGACTGCCCCCTGCTGCCTGGCAGGTGCTGCCAGGCAGGAGGGGGCAGCCCCCCCCCCTGTAGTTAACACATTGATGGCCAGTGTGGCCGCCCCCCCCCCTCTCTCCCCTGTAGTTAACTCATTGGTGGCCAGTGCGGCCGGCCCCCCTCCCCTGTAGTTAACTCGTTGGTCGCCAGTGGGCCTTCTCCCCTCCCTCCCCCTCCTAATTAAAATATCCCCCCTATCATTGGTGGCAGCGGAGTGTACCGATCGGAGTCCCAGTTTAATCGCTGGGGCTCCGATCGGTAACCATGGCAACCAGGACGCTACTGCAGTCCCGGTTGCCATGGTTACTTAGCAATTTGTAGAACCATTATACTTACCTGCGATGTCTGCGTCCGGTCGGGAGCTCCTCCTACTGGTAAGTGACAGGTCCGGCCGGGAGCTCCTCCTACTGGTAAGTGACATGACCTGTCACTTACCAGTAGGAGGAGCTCCCGACCGGACGCAGACATCGCAGCTCGCAGGTAAGTATAATGGTTCTACAAATTGCTAAGTAACCATGGCAACCGGGACTGCAGTAGCGTCCTGGTTGCCATGGTTACCGATCGGAGCCTCGGCGATTTAACTGGGACTCCGATCGGTACACTCCGCTGCCACCAATGATAGGGGGGAGATTTTAATTAGGAGGGGGAGGTCGCCAGTTGCGGGAAAAGGTGCGGGTCCTTTTCCTGCACACAGCTAAGAAGAAGAAGAGATGCCGGCTGCGCGAGCAAGTGGATTAAGGTGAGTTAAATTATTTAGACCTGTTCTATTTGACCTGTCCTATGTTACATGACCTGTCCTATTTTTTTGACGGACAACGGTTCACGGACCCATTCAAGTCAATGGGTCCGTGAAAGAACACGGATGCACACAAGATTGGCATCCGTGTCCGTGATCCGTGGCCGTAGGTTACTTTTATACAGACGGATCCGAAGATCCGTCTGCATAAAAGCTTTTTCAGAGCTGAGTTTTCACTTCGTGAAAACTCAGAACCGACAGTATATTCTAACACAGAGGCGTTCCCATGGTGATGGGGACGCTTCAGGTTAGAATATGCTAAAAGAACTGTGTACATGACTGCCCCCTGCTGCCTGGCAGGTGCTGCCAGGCAGGAGGGGGCAGCCCCCCCCCCTGTAGTTAACACATTGATGGCCAGTGTGGCCGGCCCCCCCTCTCTCCCCTGTAGTTAACTCATTGGTGGCCAGTGCGGCCGGCCCCCCTCCCCTGTAGTTAACTCGTTGGTGGCCAGTGGGCCTTCTCCCCTCCCTCCCCCTCCTAATTAAAATATCCCCCCTATCATTGGTGGCAGCGGAGTGTACCGATCGGAGTCCCAGTTTAATCGCTGGGGCTCCGATCGGTAACCATGGCAACCAGGACGCTACTGCAGTCCCGGTTGCCATGGTTACTTAGCAATTTGTAAAACCATTATACTTACCTGCGATGTCTGCGTCCGGTCGGGAGCTCCTCCTACTGGTAAGTGACAGGTCCGGCCGGGAGCTCCTCCTACTGGTAAGTGACATGACCTGTCACTTACCAGTAGGAGGAGCTCCCGACCGGACGCAGACATCGCAGCTCGCAGGTAAGTATAATGGTTCTACAAATTGCTAAGTAACCATGGCAACCGGGACTGCAGTAGCGTCCTGGTTGCCATGGTTACCGATCGGAGCCTCGGCGATTTAACTGGGACTCCGATCGGTACACTCCGCTGCCACCAATGATAGGGGGGAGATTTTAATTAGGAGGGGGAGGTAGGGGAGAAGGCCCACTGGCCACCAACGAGTTAACTACAGGGGAGGGAGGGGGGGGGGCCACTGGCCACCAATGAGTTAACTACAGGGAAGGGGGGGGCCGGCCGCACTGGCCACCAATGAGTTAACTACAGGGGAGGAGGGGGGGGCCGGCCACACTGGCCACCAATGTGTTAACTACAGGGGGGGGGGCTGCCCCCTGCTGCCTGGCAGCACCTGCCAGGCAGCAGGGGGCAGTCATGTACACAGTTCTTTTAGTATATTCTAACCTGAAGCGTCCCCATCACCATGGGAACGCCTCTGTGTTAGAATATACTGTCGGATTTGAGTTTCACGATGTAACTCAAATCCGACGGTATATTCTAACATAGAGGCGTTCCCATGGTGATGGGGACGCTTCAAGTTAAAATATACCATCGGATTGGAGAAAACTCTGATCCGATGGTATATTAACTCCTGACTTTACATTGAAAGTCAATGGGGGACGGATCCGTTTGAAATTGCACCATATTGTGTCAACGTCAAACGGATCCGTCCCCATTGACTTGCATTGTAATTCAGGACGGATCCGTTTGGCTCCGCACGGCCAGGCGGACACCAAAACGACTTTTTTTTCATGTCCGTGGATCCTCCAAAAATCAAGTAAGACCCACGGACGAAAAAACGGTCACGGATCACGGAAAAACGGAACCCCGTTTTGCATGAGGCCATTGTGCTACAAAACCAGGTGTGGCTTTAAACACAGAACAGGTGCAGATCTTTCCCTTATACCTTATGTCTATGGAGGCTCCAATCCTGGTTTTGGCTTACAATCATTGATGGAAATCATGGACCAAAAACGTAAAGAAACAGTCACTCTAAGGCCAGATTCACATCACAGTTTTATTTTCTATTCTTCTGATCCATCAGAAGAACAGAAAAAAAATGAATCCTTTATTTTGAGCATCCATTGTGCTTATTTTGCATCTGTTTGCATCCATTTTTGTCAGTTCCATCAGAGAACTATAATTTTAGATGGGTTCTGTTCCGTGCTTCCGTTCCGCACCATTCCGCATCTCCGTATTTGCGGACCCATTGAAGTGAAGAAGTTCGGGTCTGGGTACCACATTCAGTTTTTTATCACTCGTGTGCAAAATGCATTTCATCCGCGTGATAAAAACTGAACAACGGAACGCAATCGCAGTCAAAACTGACTGCAATTGCGTACCTACTCGCGCAGGTTTGCCGCAATGCACCGGGACGCATCAGGACCTAATCCGGACACGCTCGTCTGCAAGGGGCCTTAGGGTTTAAACAGAAATAAGCAGCGCACCATAGGGTGAGTACACCAGGACTATGTATTGTCAGACCCCCATAAATTTGAGGCTCATCTGTATAGGTTGTGCTCGATTAGGTACAACTCTAATGTATGTGTATCAGGATCACAAAAAGTTGTGTAGCCACAGTCACACAAACTTCAAGGACAGGTGCCCAGTCTTTCAAGGAGATAAGTAGAGTTGAGAATGATGGACCGCCAACTGTCGTGCGATCAATAGATTCTTTTTATTGCGAAAAACAACGCGTTTCAGAGATATAATTCTCCTTCTTCAGATATAATTCTCCTTCACCTGTAGAAGGAGAATTATATCTCCAAACGTGTTGTTTTTCACAATAAAAAGAATCCATTGATCTCACTACATTTGATGTGGTCTTTTTTGCCTGGTGGTCCATAAATTATTATATTTTTTTTTTGATTGTCTTAGGTAGGGTATGATTTTTGCGGAATGAGATGACGGTTTGATTGGCACTATTTTGGGGTGCATATGACTTTTTGATCGCTTGCTATTACACTTTTTGTGATGTAAAGTGACAAAATGGCTTTTTTACACCATTTTTATTTTTATTTTTTTACAGTGTACACCTGAGGGGTTAAATGATGTGATATTTTTATAGAGAAGGTTGTTACAGATGCGGCGATACCAAATATGTATACTTTTTTTTATTTATTTAAATTTTATACACTAATATTTTTGAAAAAAAAATAAAAAATCATGTTTTAGTGTCTCCATAGTCTGAGAGCCATATTCTCTTAGGAAGGGTATAATTTTTGTGGGATGAGATGACGGTTTGATTGGTACAATTTTGGGGTGCGTATGACTTTGTAATCGCTTGCATTTTTTTGTCACCTTACATCACTTTTTGTAATCTAAGGTGACAAAAAAATTGCTTTTTTTAAACTGTTTTTTATATATATTTTTTTTACGGTGTTCACCTGAGCGGTTAGGTCATGTGGTATTTGTATAGAGCAGGTTGTTACGGACGCGGTGATACCATTTTTGAAACCAAACAAATCATGTTTTAGTGTCTCAATGGTCTGAGAGCCATATTTATTTTTAAATATTGTCCTATGTAGGGGCTAATTTTTTGCAGGATTAGGTGACGGTTAGATTGGTACTATTTTGGGGGGCATAAGCCTATTTTAATTGCTTGGTGTTGCACTTTTAGTGATGTAAGGTGACAAAAATGGCTTTTTTTTCACCGTTTTTATTTTATTTTTTATGGTGTCTATCCGACGGGGTGAATCATGTGATATATTTATAGAGGCAGTCGTTACGGACGCGGCGATACCTAATATGTGTGTTTTTTTAATTTTTATTATAAAATCAGTTGAAAGGGGCGTTTTTTTCTTTTTTTAACTTGAAACTTTATTTTTTTTATTGAAAACACATATTTTTTCTACTTTTTTTCTGTCCCACTCTGGGACTTCAACTTTTGGGGGTCTGATCCCCTCTGCAATGCATTACAGTGCATCTGTAGTGTAATGCATTGCCTGTTAGTGTATTACACAGAGTAATACACTAAGGCCCCTTTCACACGAGCGAGTTTTCCGCGCGGATGCGTTGCGGGAGGTGAACGCACAGCATCCGCACGGAATCCTGACCCATTCATTTCTATGGGGCTGTTCACATAAGCGGTGATTTTCACGCATCACTTGTGCGTTGCGTGAAAATCGCAGCATGCTCCTCTTTGTGCGTTTTTCACGTAACGCAGGCCCCATAGAAATGAATGGGGTTGCGTGAAAATTGCAAGCATCCGCAAGCAAGTGCGGATGCGGTGCGATTTTCACCCATGGTTGCTAGGAAACGATCAGGATGGAGACCCAATCATTATTATTTTCCCTTATAACATTGTTATAAGGGAAAATAATAGCATTCTGAATACAGAATGAATAGTAAAACATCGCTGGAGGGGTTAAAAAAAATAAAATAAATTTAACTCACCTTAGTCCACTTGATCGCGTAGCCCGGTAATTCACCATGGTAAAAGATCATGTGACGTACCATGTGATGACCGGAGTGACGTCATCAAAAGGTCCTTGACCTATAATGAATGCTCACCACAGGTCCTATTCAACAAAGGAGACAGAAGCAGATGCCGGGCTATGCGATCAAGTGGACTAAGGTGAGTTAAATTATTTTTTATTTTATTTTTAACCCCTCCAGCGATGTTTTACTATGAATTCTGTATTCAGAATGCTATTATTTTCCCTTATAACCATGTTATAAGGGAAAATAATACAATCTACAGAACACCGATCCCAAGCCCGAACTTCTGTGAAGAAGTTCGGGTTTGGATACCAAACATGCGCGATTTTTCTCACGCGAGTGCAAAACGCATTACAATGTTTTGCACTCGCGCGGAAAAATCGCGTGTGTTCCCGCAACGCACCCGCACATTTTCCCGCAACGCCCATGGGAAAGAGGCCTAACAGTTTGCCTAGGAGACACAGCCTGAGGCTGGATCTCCTGGGAACCCATAGAAGGCAGGTCCCAATGCTGTGCAAGGCATTGTGCAGCCTCTGCACAGCATCGGGCTGCCTTGTCACACATCGGGTCTCAGCCACAGCAGCGCGGGGATCCGATGCGCTCCTTCACCCGCCGCAAACCACTTCTATGTTGTGGTCAGCGCAGACCGCGGCATATAAGTGGTTAATCCACCTGTAAACAGCGATGTCGGCGGATACAGCAGGGGCCCGGCTACCAGGACTGCTGGATCCCTGCAGTGATCGGGCGGACGAGGCTCCTGCACCCACCCGATCAGCCCGCCGTGCATGTACAGCGGAATGCATTCTGGCAATGCATCCCCCGCCGTACATGCACAGTGTTTTGTGTTAAGTACTTATAAAACACAATAAATTACATTTAACTTAATAACATGACATTAACTCTTTTAACATTAGTTAACCCTTTGCAGTAGTCCTACTGGGGTCCTGCAGTATCATAGTATTTAACTCTTTTCTGAGATTTTCTATATTTGCATTTTCATTTTTCACTCCCTGCCTTAACTTTTTTATTTTTCTGTTCACATAGCCATGTGATGGCTTGTGTTTTGATGAACAAGTTTTACTTTCTAATGGCTGGAAAAAAAATTACAAAGGAATTGGAAAAAACTATTCAGCCACAGATTTATTGGTTTTATTTTGAAGGCATTCCCAATGTGTAAAATAGACACGTGGCAGTACAGTTTAAGCGATAACACATTTGTATATTTTGTAGGATTTTTTTGTGTTTTAATACTTAAAAAAAATAAAAAATAAATCATCACCATGTTCTTCCTTTTGAGAAGCCCCAGGTTGCTTTGAGAAGCTCCTGGTTGTTTTGAGAAGCTCTAGGTTGTTTTTAGAACCCTGAGTTATACTTCACCTGGTCTTGTTTTGAGAATTTACAGAAAAGCTGGGTACTTGTTTGAAGGCAGACAGGTGGGGCTGCATAGCTATGCAAGATAAGAGGCACTGTTGAGTGTCTGATGATGCATTCCAAGGATTGTGATTGACCAGTGTGGTGCCCTGCAGCAGGGGTACTTTGAAGTCTGACCATTTGTGAATATTTGCCTGTTTCCTCTATGCAAAGTCATCAACTCCTTACTTTATTTAACTTTAATGGATTATCTTGCATTTACTTATACTGTTTAATACTGTTTAACTGCATGTTTGTTGTGATATATATCCTGTTCATTTGCTCAGCACTGTGGAAAGGGTTAATGAATACTGAGAGACTTTTGGGACTTTCTAGCTAATAATGAGAAGCTGGTAATTTTCCACAGTTACCATAAGGTTTAAAGGCTATGTACACCTTTGGAGGGAATTTTTGTTTATGATTCCATTTTATTTATTTTTTATAAAAATCATTTTTCTCAATTGGTCTTTATTAAAAATATTGAGCCATTCTGTCACAAAGGGTTGACTGTTTTTTTTGCTTTGTGAATGGTTCTTTCACATTAACTTTGTACTAGCCATCTAATAACCCTTATCTCTAAATTATTAAGAGGTAATAAACACTGTTTTAAGCCACATTCTTATCAGTAAGAAAAGACCTGAGCTTTAATGATTGTTTATAATTTCAGAGAGCAGAGATAAAGAGCCCATCAGCTCCCTGACTGACAGAAAGGAGATAAAATCCAATATATTATCTATATTTTCAGATTTGTTTGTTTCCATGTTTGTATTGCTATACAGTAAATTACAAGTTTAATGTTTAATTAACACCAGGGATCTGAACTCATGTATAGATAAGGAGACAAAGATTGGTAGAGCGAGGATCACACAGCCCAACCAAGAGGGGTGGACTTAGATGACATAGAAGGGAGAGAACCGGAAGGTAAGAACCGGAAGGACAGAACAGTACAAAACCGCAAGACAGAGGGTAGTCACAAAGTCAAGCCAAAATCAGAACCAGACAGGAAGTACAGTACCAATAGATGAGACAGAGAGTGGTCAAAGACAAGCCGAGGTCAATAACAATAGTAGTAATCCCCACACACACACAGAACCAGGAGCATAGCTATGGCGGCTGAAGCTATCACTGGCAAAGGTTTATGACCAGGAAGGGGTTTAAATAGAGCACCGAGGTCGAAGATCAGAACCTGATAGGTCCATTAGTCAGATACAGCACATAGGAACAGAATAGCTAAATAATCAAGAACTGCTAGTTTTCCTCTAACACACGTCCGCTGTGGAGAGAAACAGAGCATTGCATCCTGTTAGGGATTTTGTCGCACCACCAAGGGGCGTGGCTTCGCAGCGCCTCTCTCCTGGAAACTGGAGATTTCTCAGCTGGAAGCCAGACAGGTAAGTTTGTGACAATATATGAAACAGTTCAAGTTTTCAATTCCTATCTTCCTTAAGTGTGAGCTGTATCAGCTGTTTAGCAGAGTCAGGACTGACAACCTCAGCAGTGTACAGGTGCTGCCCAAGTAAATGATACCAGATGTGGTAAAACATAGCTTTTGGTGGCCTGTCTGCCACCCAACAAGAAAAGAGTTTAATCACTGGTTTGCCATCCTGTAAAAGGCTTTTCTGCTCTCACTACTGTTAAGCAGGTGGTATTCTAAAATAAACAGTTGATGGGTTATGTAGATTAGGTGACTTATTTTGTTGATAGTTTTATGGAATTTGCTTTGAAACTAAGGTGTGCCGCAGTATAGTAACTGTTGCATATATATTATTTGGTTTGTCATTGTTTTATTGATAGCTATATGTTGTTGTATCAAATGTATTCCTTCTTTATATAAGCCTTACAGACCAAAATGATTCCAAATGATCAAGGGTAGATTAAAGTGTGAAGATGCGGTTCCTGATATCTAATCCATTTTGTCTCTGGCCTGTGAATCTCCTGCTTGTTTTGAGAAGCTTCTGTTTGTTTTAAGAAGCTCCAGGTTGTTGTGAGAAGCTCCAGGTTGTATTAAGAAGCTCTAGGTTATTTTGAGAAGCTCCAGGTTGTTTGGGAATCCAGAGTTATACTTTGTCTGCTCAGAGTTGTTTTGAGAATTTTGATTTATTCTGGATCTGGAAATTGGCCATTCCAGGGTCCGGAATAATAATGGATGAAGAGGATATATACAGTGAGCCTTGTACTGCGCATGTGTTGGCTTTACTCCACTAGGGAGTGAAGTTCTTTATTTCAATCTACATGTGAAACTCAAAAAATTCAAATATCGTGCAAAAGTCCATTTATTTCAGTAATGCAAAATAAAAGGAATTGCATTAATGCAGCTTAAAATTAGAATTTTGTGAAAAGGTTCAATATTCTAGGCTCAAAGTGTCACACTCTAGTCCGCTAATTAATCCATACCCCCTGAGCAAAGGGTACCTCAAAATTGAGACTTTGGGGTTTCATAAGCTGTAAGCCATAATCATCTAAATTATAACAAATAAAGGCTTGAAATATCTCGTTCTGCATGTAATGAGTCTATCTCATATATTAGTTTCACCTTTTAAGTTTCATAACTGAAATAAATTAACTTTGCATGATATTCTAATTTTTTGGGTTTCACCTGTATATAAAAGCTTTAACGATTCTGGGGGGAGGGGAGTCAGAAGCTTATCCTACGGAGCGACTCCTTGTATATGGACCTAATCAGTGTTTTCCCGATCGAGACTCCCGAGGACTTCACAGCTGACATGCTGCTGTCAGATTATGTTAACTCGATCGGTGATGTAAGTACCTTCATTCTGGAAGTAAGCTAGACATTCAGTGCACACGCAAAAGTCGATCAAAGTTGTATCTTTTTAATCTTAGTCAAAATATTTGTACATAATTTCCATTGTCTCACAAAAAAAGGAAAGGAAAGAGAGCACATTCATGGTTTAAAAAATCGTTTCTCAACATGATGATGATGACGACGTTTTGGTAGTGGTGACCTTTTTCAAGTCTTATCAGAAGGTTCACATGTAGGGGGAAATGTCGAGACTGGGGTCAATAGACAATGGAAATAATGTACAAATATCTCACCTAAGATTAAAAAAATACAACTTGGATCCACTTTTGCATGTGCACTGAAAGTGTAGCTTACTCGAATTGGGTTAAAGAACCCTTTTTTAGTTGCACCACACCCTACTTATGGTGTGCTTCTCCAATATATCTCCAATTTACTCTGTTGATGCAATTGTGTATTATGTTCTTTATCCTGTGTATATTGATTAGTGTAAAAGAAGGACATTCTATTGCTATATGTATATACACTTATATTTAATAAAATCATTCAGTTAAGAGTCCTCTCTTTAAAGAGTATCCGAGCCGAGTATTTTTCTTATCAGCAAAACAGATACATTTTATATTTTCATAGTTCTGGTGTTTGGGATGCCAGCAAGGGGGCCATAAGGAATATACATCTGTATTAGGCCTGGTAGCCTCCAGCCAGGCTCCAGCCTATCACCCACCACAAACAGCTTTCCTGATCAAAGCGGCAAGGGAAGCCATTTGGGCTCTAGGAGCGCAGTGCTTCTGAAGAGTTAAATGTCTTAAGACATTGTTATTACATATGAGCGAATCAAAGCTGACGAAGTGGAATTCGATCCGAATTTCAGGAATTATTCGATTCGCATTGAATCCGAATTTCCTCAGGCTTCGTGGTAACGAATTGCATTTTTTCCTAAAATGGCTGCTGCACATGTTAGGACATAAAGCAAGGAACTCTGGGAACGAGGGATCACCCACAATGCAATGTATGCAGTCAATCAGCAGCCAGCCAGCCCTGTGATGTCACAGCCCTATAAATAGCCTCAGCCATTATGGATTCAGACATTTTTCTGTGTACTTAGTGCAGGGAGAGACATTAGCAGGTGCTAGGGACAGTGCTAGGAAAGACTTAAAAACTTATATTTTGCTCAATAGAAGTTCAGGGAAAGAGTATTAGAAATGTAGGGAAAGGATAGGGAGGAATTATTCCACAGTATTGAGGCAGAACAGGGTTCAATAGGGAAGTGTACAGCCTGGGTAATAGGAACAATCCTATTACACCTTGCTGCACTGACTGCAGATCCAAAATTGCCATTATACAGCTGCTCATTTCAGGTTTGCAATACCTCTGTAATTCCAGCAAACTGTTCTTGTTATTGGGGTCTTATTAGCCCTTGTGCGGTGTAGTTATATGTGCATTAGTGGGGGGGGGGGGAAATGGGGCTTATTAGCTATTGTGTGTTGAAGTGAGAAAATTACATCCCTTTTTGGCGTGTATTAGTGGCAAAAAAAATATTATTTGCCGTTCACGGCCACAGTTATATGTTCTAAAGTCTTTTTTTGCCGTGTATTAGTGGGGAAAAAGAAAAAGGGCTTATTAGCCGTTGTGTGGTGAAGTGGGAAAATTAAAGCCCTTTTTGGCATGTATTAGTGGCAAAAAAAGGATTATTTGCCATTCACGGCCGCAGTTATATGTTCTAAAGCCTGTTTTTGGCGTGTATTAGTGGGGAAAAAGAAAAAGGGCTTATGAGCCATTGTGTAGTGAAGTGAGAAACTTAAAGCCCTTTTTGGCGTGTATTAGTGGCAAACAAAAAAAACTTTATTTGCTGTTCACGGCAGCAAATATATGTTCTAAAGCCTTTTTTGGCGTGTAGTAGTAGGGGGGAAAAAAAGCTGTTATTAGCCGTTGTGTGGTGAAGTGAGAAAATTACATCCCTTTTTGGCGTGTATTAGTGGCAAAAAAAAATTCTTATTTGCCGTTCACGGCCGCAGTTATATGTTCTAAAGTCTTTTTTTGCCGTGTATTAGTGGGGGGGGGAAGGGAAGGGGGTTTAATAGCCGTTGTGTGTTGAAGTGAGAAAATTACATCTCTTTTTGGCTTGTATTAGAGGCAAAAAAAAATATTATTTGCATTCACGGCCGCAGTTATATGTTCTAAAGTCTTTTTTTGTCGCGTATTAGTGGGGAAAAAGAAAAAAGGGTTTCATAGCCGTTCTGTGGTGAAGTGGGAAAATGAAAGCCCTTTTTGGCGTGTATTAGTGGCAAAAAAAAGGAAGGATTATTTAACGTTCACGGCCGCAGTTATATGTTCTAAAGTCACCCAGTCTCCTGCTGAAAGATCAGAGTTAGCACCTGTAGCAGATGTCCATCAGTATTTCACCTTAAGTCATGCAGCAGTCTCTTCTGCTTTTTGATGACTCTTCTAGCAGGGTTTCCTAGGGCCATCCACATAGCCCTGCCCCAGAAGTGGAAGAGATTGAGTGCACCGATGCCTAACCACTTATGTTTCAAGATGAGTACATGGGAGGACCATCGCAGCACATCTCGGATGATGACGAAACACAGGTGCCAACTGCTTTGGCTTTCTGCAGTGTGCAGACTGACAAGGAGGGCAGGGGTGAAGACTAGGTGGAAGATGATGTGGAGGACGATGAGGTCCTCAACCCCACATAAAATCAAGGTCATGAGAGTGACCTATGTAGTTCGGAGGAAGAGGTGGTGGTCGCACAGAGCCACCAACACAGCAGAAGAGGGAGCAGGGTGCAAAAGCGGAGCGGCAATCCCCTAGACAGTACGCCTGCTACTTCACAACGCAGCAAGGGACCGAGCACACCAAAGCCAGCTCCATGGAGTTCCCTGGCATGGCAGTTCTTCAGACAATGTGCTGACGACAAGACACGAGTGGTTTGCTCGCTGTGCAATCAGAGCATAAACGTTCTCAACCTGAGCACAACCTGCATGACCAGGCATCTAAGTGCAAAGCACGAGCTGCAAGTGAATAGACACCTTAACCAAGAAAGGTCTCTGGCTCCTATTGCTTCCTCTTCTGCTGCAGTCTCCGCCTCTTCATTCCCCTTTGGAGTCACAGTGGCACCTGCCACCCTGAAAACAGAGGATCTGCCAGCAACACCACCACCTGGGTCACCAAGCATCTCCACAATGTCCCACGGAAGCGTTCAGCTCTCCATCTCCCAAACACTGGAGCGGAAGAGGAAGTACCCCCCTACTCACCCCCGATAGCTGGCCCTGAATGCCAGCATTTTCAAAATTACTGGCCTTTGAAATGCTGTCATTCCATCTGGTGAAGACGGAGAGTTTTAAAAGCCTTATGGCGGTGACTGTCCCACAGTACGTCGTGCCCAGCCGCCACTACTTTTCCACGCGAGCCATCCCTTCCCTGCACAACCAAGTGAGGGACAAAATCAGGTGTGCACTGTGCAACGCCATCTGCGGCAAGGTCCACCTAACTAGGGATACGTGGACCAGTAAGCACGGTCAGGGACGTTATATCTCCCTAACAGCACACTGGGTAAATGCAGTGGCGGCTAGGCCTGAGGCGGATAGCAGTTTGGCGCATGTCCTTCCACCACCGAGGATTGCAGGGCGCTTCAGTTTTCCTCCTGTTGCTTCCTCCTACTACTCCGCTTCCTCATCCTCTACCGCCTTCTCATCCAGTCAGTGTAACACCTTGACCACCAACTTCAGCACAGCCAGGGGTAAACAACAGCAGGCAGTTTTAAAATGTATCTGTTTGGGGGACAAACCCCACACCGCGCAGGAGCTGTGGACGGGCCATGAACAACAGACCGATGAGTGGTTGGTGCCAGTGAGCCTCAAGCCCGGCCTAGTGGTGTGTGATAATGGGCAAAATCTCGTAGAAGCTTTGAGACTAGCCGGTTTGACCCACATCCCTTGCCTGGCGCATGTGCTGAATTTGGTGGTGCAGAGGTTCCTTAAAAATTAACCCCATATGTCAAAGCTGCTGCAGAAAGTGTGGGCCATCTGTGCGCGCTTTTGGCGTTCTCACCCTGCTGCTGCTCGCCTGTCAGCGCTGCAGCATAACTTCGGCTTCCCGCTCACCGCCTCATATGCGACGTGCCCACAAGGTGGAACTTCATCTTGCACATGCTGGCCAGACTGTGCGAGCAGCAACAGGCGATAGTGGAGTTTCAGCTGCAGCACGCACGGGTGAGTCGCTCTGCGGAACAGCACCACTTCACCAGCAATGACTGGGCCTCCATGCGAGACCTGTGTTCCTTGTTGCGCTGTTTCGAGTACTCCACCAACATGACCAGTGCCGATAACGCCGTTACTATCTCACTACTATGCCTCCTTGAAAAAACGCTGCTGGCGATGATGGAAGAGGATATGGCACAGAAGGAGGAAGAGGGATCATTTCATAGGGTTTCCGGCCAGTCATTCCCAAGTGGCTCTGAGGGTGAGTTCCTGCACCCACAAATGCCAGGGTCACAATTGTCCAGCCAGGGCACAGTTCTGGAGGATGATGAAGTGGAGGATGAGGAGGAGGAGATGGAGGAGGAGGAACCGAGTTCACAGCATGGTGGCACCCAAACCAGCTCATGGCCATCACTGGTGCGTGGCTGGGGGGATACAGAGGACACAGACGATACACCTCCCACAGAGGACAGCTTTTCGTTGCCTCTGGGCAGCCTGGCACACATGAATGATTACATGCTGCAGTGTTTCCGCCGAGTTGCCCACATTCTAACGTGTGCTAATTACTGGGTGGCCACGCTGCTGGATCCCCGTTACAAGGACAACGTACCGTCCCTAATTCCCTCACTGGAGCGTGATCGTAAGATGCGCGAGGGCAGAGGAGGAGGAAGTGGTTGCACCAGCACCTCAGAAGGCAGGGTTAACATGGCCGAAATGTCGAAAAGCTTTCTTAGCATGCCACAACAACCAGCACCACCAGCTGATATGGAACATCTTAGAAGGAGGCAGCATTTCAGCAACATGGTGAAGCAGTATAAGTGCACACGCCTACATGTACTGAATGACGGGTCTGCCCGCTTCAACTTCTGGGTGTCCAAATTCGGCACATGGCCTGAGCTGGCCCTTTACGCCTTGGAGGTGCTGGCCTGCCCTGCAGCCAGTGTATTATCTGAACGTGTGTTTAGCACGGCAGGGGGAGTTTTCACAGACAAGCGCAGCCGCCTGTCCACAGCCAATGTGGACAAGCTCGCGTTCATTAAAATGAACCAGGCATGGATCCCACAGGACTTGTCTGTACCTTGTGCAGAATAGACATGTATACCGGCCTTACCCAGCCATTGTTATACTACAGTGCAATTGCTCATTGTTGTATTTTTTATATTTCCCACTCTTTTAAGGTGTACCCTAAAAAAAATTTAATAAATTAAACCAGTGTTGGCTACCTTGTCCTCCTCCACCACCGCTTCCACCTACACCGCTACGTCCACTGCCTCCTCAACCTCCTACTTCATATTGTACGTATTTTATTTTAGGTCATTTCACTAATTTGTCTTTCAAATTTTCGGGTGAAATTCACCAATTTTTGGCTGTGATATACCCCTGCTCTACCTAGTAGACAGGTAAACAAATTTCACTAATTTGTCTGTTACATTTTCAGGTGACATTCACCAATTTTTGGCTGTGATATACCCCTGCTGTACCTAGTTGACAGCTTAATAAATTTCACAAATTTTTCTGTTACATTGTCGGGTGACATTCACCAATTTTTGGCTCTGATATACCCCTGCTCTACCTAGTTGACAGGTTAATAAATTTCACAAATTTTTCTGTTTCATTCTTGTGTGACATTTTACCATTTTTGCCGTGAATAAACCCCTGCTCTGAATAGGTGACAGGGACCGAAATTTTTTTAAATCCTCTGTTCCATTGGTGGGTGACATTAACCCACTTCTTACGATGAAAAACCACTGCTCTGCATAGGTGACAGGGACTTAAATTTCTAAAATTTGTCTTTAATTGGCCCTTTCATTCGATAATTTTGCTTTAATAACTTGTCCCACATTTCCGCTCGATCACATTGCAGCCATTGACCTCCCTTGGATGTGGTCTCCCTTTCTCACGCTCCCTCTCCAGCGTGGAACCCTGATTCGCCGCTAACCGTGATCAACATGGTAGGAGCAGAAAAGAACATCGAAAGTTGATAGAGAAGATATCCAATTGGATCGTGGACATCACGGGGACGTGCGACAGGGTGGAGCAGTATGTGTGCACACGCCTACATGTACTGACTGATGGGTCTGCCCCCTTCAATTTCTGGGTCTACAAATTGGGCATATGGCCTGAGCTTGCCCTTTACGCCTTGAAGGTGCTGGCCTGCCCTGCAGCCAGTGTATTGTCCAGCATGGCTTGAGGGTGTTATAACACGTTATATTTCCCAATGTTTTGGGGTGTGCCCTAATTTAAACAAAAATAAATAAAAAATAAATCCAAAAAGCAGTGTAGGCTACCTCCTCATCCTCCACCGCCGCTTCCACCTACACCGCCACATCCACCGCCTCCTCCACCTCCTACTCCATATAGACCTCGTCCTCCAAGATCAAGATTATTATTTTTTATTTTTACGTATTTTTTATTCTTTTAAGTCATTTCCCTATCCACATTTGTTTGCAGAGCACTTGCTATGCCCTTAACCACATTTTGATGCCATTTGCAGCCCTCTAGCCCTTTCCATGACTTTTTTACAGCCATTTTAGTGCTCAAAAGTTCGGATCCCTATTGACTTCAATGGGGTTCGGGTTCAAGTTCGGGTCCCGAACTCAAACTTTTTTGTGAAGTTCGGCCGAACCCGTCCATCCAGGTGTCCGCTCAACTCTATTTTGTATTAGTAGGGGGAGAAAAAGGTGCTTATTAGCCGTTGTGTGGTGAAGTGAGAAAATTACAGCCCTTTTTGGCGTGTATTAGTGGCAAAAAAATATATTATTTGACGTTCACGGCTGCAGTTATATATTCTAAAGCCGGTATTAGCCGTTGTGCGGTGAAGTGAGACAATGAAAGCCCTTTTTGGCGTGTATTAGTGGCAAAAAAAAATTATACGTTCACGGCCGCAGTTATATGTTCTAAAGCCTCTTTTCGGCGTGTATTAGTAGGGAAAAAGACAAAGGGCTTATTATCCATTGTGTGGTGAAGTGAGAAAATTAAAGCCCTTTTTGGTGTTTATTAGTGGCAAAAAAAAAATCTTTCTTTGCTGTTCACAGCCGCAGTTATATGTTCTAAAGCCCTTTTTTTGGCGTGTATTAGTGGGAAAAAATAAAAAGGGCTTATTAGCCATTGTGTGTTGAAGTGAGAAAATTACAGCCCTTTTTGGCGTGTATTATTGGCAAAAAAAAAGTATTATTTGCTGTTCACGGCCGGTTATATGTTCTAAAGCCTCTTTTTGGCATGTATTAGTGGGGAAATAGAAAATGGGCTTATTAGCCGTTGTGTGGGGAAGTGAGAAAATTATAGCCCTTTTTGGTGCGTATTAGTGGCAACAAAAAGTATTATTTGCCGTTAACGGACGCAATTATATGTTCTAAAGCCTTTTTTGGCGTGTATTAGTGGGAAAAAAGGAAAAGGGCTTATTATCCGTTGTGTGGTGAAGTGAGAAAATTAAAGCCCTTTTTGGCGTGTATTAGTGTAAAAAAAATATGTTTTGCCTTTCAGCGGTGAAGTTCCATTGTACTACAATCATTTACAGGGTGTATTAATAGGATAGATACATACGGCCTATTAGCCGTTCTGTGGTGAATTGTAATTGTTATATATATTTTTTGGGGTGTATTAATAGGAAAAAGAATACATCTTATTAGCCGGTCTGCAGTGAACTGACATTGTTATACAGCCATTGTTGGGGTGTATTAATGGGAAAAATAAATGCGTGTTATTAGTAGAGATGAGCGAATCGAAGCTTACAAAGTGGAATTTGTTTAGAATTTCAGGAAAAATTCAATTCACAACGAATGCGAATTTCCTCGCGCTTTGTGGTAACGAATCATATTTTTCCTAAAATGGCGGCTACACATGTGAGGACTGAGGACGTGGTGCAGGGAACTTTGGGTAGGCGGGATCACCCAAATTGACATGCCTGCATGCAGCCAATCAGCAGCCAGCCAGCCCTGTGTTGTCACAGCCCTATAAATACGTCATCCATCTTACAGTCAGACATTTTCCAGCATTTAGAGTGCAGGGACAGGCGTGTGAAGGCGCTAGGGAAAGCTATTGGAAAAACGATTGTGGGGAAAAAAAAAGACAGAAAAAACTATTTATATGTGCAGGGAAAGGATAGGGAGGAATCAGTTCACAGCATCTTAGTGCAGGGAGAGACGTCAAAAGGCGCTAGAAAAATAATTTAATATTATTTCTGGTGAGAGCGTATAGAGGCGTATTTCAGTACTACTAGAAAAATATATATGCACTTCACTATTTAATTGTTTTCTGGTTAAAGCGTATAGTGGCCTATTTCATTCCAACAAGAAATATACACTGCTCAAAAAAATAAAGGGAACACTTAAACAACACAATGTAACTCCAAGTCAATCACACTTCTGTGAAATCAAACTGTCCACTTAGGAAGCAACACTGAGTGACAATCAATTTCACATGCTGTTATGCAAATGGGATAGACAACAGGTGGAAATTATAGGCAATTAGCAAGACACCCCCAATAAAGGAGTGGTTCTGCAGGTGGTGACCTGACCACTTCTCAGTTCCTATGCTTCCTGGCTGATGTTTTGGTCACTTTTGAATGCTGCCGGTGCTTTCACTCTAGTGGTAGCATGAGACGGAGTCTACAACCCACACAAGTGGCTTAGGTAGTGCAGCTTATCCAGGATGGCACATCAATGTGAGCTGTGGCAAGAAGGTTTGCTGTGTCTGTCAGTGTAGTGTCCAGAGCATGGAGGCGCTACCAGGAGACAGGCCAGTACATCAGGAGACGTGGAGGCGGCCATAGGAGGGCAACAACCCAGCAGCAGGACCGCTACCTCTGCCTTTGTGCAAGGAGGAACAGGAGGAGCACTGCCAGAGCCCTGCAAAATGACCTCCAGCAGGCCACAAATGTGCATGTGTCTGCTCAAATGGTCAGAAACAGACTCCATGAGGGTGATATGAGGGCCCGATGTCCACAGGTGGGGGTTGTGCTTACAGCCCAACACCGTGCAGGACGTTTGTCATTTGCCAGAAAACACCAAGATTGGCAAATTCGCCACTGGCGCCCTGTGCTCTTCACAGATGAAAGCAGGTTCACACTGAGCACATGTGACAGAGTCTGGAGACGCCGTGGAGAACGTTCTGCTGCCTGCAACATCCTCCAGCATGACCGGTTTGGCATTGGGTCAGTAATGGTGTGGGGTGGCATTTCTTTGGAGGGCCGCACAGCCCTCCATGTGCTCGCCAGAGGTAGCCTGACTGCCATTAGGTACCGAGATGAGATCCTCAGACCCCTTGTGAGACCATATGCTGGTGCGGTTGGCCCTGGGTTCCTCCTAATGCAAGACAATGCTAGATCTCATGTGACTGGATTGTGTCAGCAGTTCCTGCAAGACGAAGGCATTGATGCTATGGACTGGCCCGCCCGTTCCCCAGACCTGAATCCAATTGAGCACATCTGGGACATTATGTCTCTCTCTATCCACCAACGTCATGTTGCACCACAGACTGTCCAGGAGTTGGCAGATGCTTTAGTCCAGGTCTGGGAGGAGATCCCTCAGGAGACCGTCCGCCACCTCATCAGGAGCATGCACAGGCGTTGTAGGGAGGTCATACAGGCACGTGGAGGCCACACACACTACTGAGCCTCATTTTGACTTGTTTTTAAGGACATTACATCAAAGTTGGATCAGCCTGTAATGTGTTTTTCCACTTTAATTTTGAGGGTGACTCCAAATCCAGACCTCCATGGTTTAAAAAATTTGATTTCCATATTTTGTTTTTGTGAGAATTTGTTGTCAGCACATTCAACTATGTAAAGAACAAAGTATTTCAGAAGAATATTTAATTAATTCAGATCTAGGATGTGTTATTTTTGTGTTCCCTTTATTTTTTTGAGCAGTGTATATTCTCAGGTCACTTCTGCAGTTATTTCTGGTGAAAGCATATAGGGGCGTATTTAACCCCTTGTAAATCTGACCAGTGACACTTTATGTGGTGATGACTTTAAAACGCTTTGACTTATCCAGGCCATTCTGAGATTGTTTTTTTCGTCACATATTGTACTTCATGACACTGCTAAAATGGAGTGAAAAAAATTATATTTTATTTATAAAAAAACATACCAAGTTTACCAAAAATTTTGAAAAATTAGCAAATTTTTAAGTTTCAATTTCTCTACTTCTATAATACATAGTAATACCTCCGTAGATGTCTTGTTAACTAGATGACTTTCTAATTCATTCAGCCACAGGTACATAGACCTGGTGACTGAAGTAGCAGCTATGTTTGTCTTGACGCTAAACATGGCTGCCTCCCAAGACTTTTTTTAATAAACTGTCAGCTTTCCTTTCCATAGTGTCCCTTAACTGACAGGAATCCTCAAATGGAAGTGAGTTTTTTTTATTGACCTTGGCCACCTGGACGTCAATTCTAGGAACCTCGTCAAAAATCTTAGAATCTGACGGGTCAAACACAAGGCGGTTCCTGAACTCCTTGGAAATTCCCAGTTTCTTTTCAGGATGGGCCCATTCATCCATCACCATTTCCTTAATGTTTTCATTTATGGGGAAGACCCTGGAGCGTTTGATCTTCAATCCACCAAGCATCTCCTCCTGAACTGTATGGGGTCGCTGGATATCCTCCACCCCCTGCGACCCCCCCTGACAGCCTTTAAAAGGTCACTCATCTCACTGGGTGTAAAGAAATTTTTCTTAGTGTCCTTGACGATCTCACCCTCAGATAGGGGATCGTCGTCCTCTTTTTTAGAGGATGAGGCATCGTCCTCTAAATCCTCGGAGTCAGAAATATCCACCATCCTGGGCCGTTTAGGTGGGCGAGAACCCCTGATATCCTCACGGAGGGAGGTTAGGGAAGACTTAACCTCCTCCTGAATCATGGATCTGAACTCCTGCATAATTGAGGGCTGTTCCTCTCTCACTAATTTGGCAATGCAATCCATGCAAAGTTTTTTTGTATAGTCATCAGGAAGCCGGACGGAGCACTGGATGCATCTGGCGGTCTTCTTTGACTTTTTTAAAGATAGTTTGGCATAAAGTGAGAGAGGCAGTCCATTAATTTATGCCAGTCAGGTATAGGAGCATAACTTAGATGCAGTATACCCGCAGACCCCCAGGTGGAGGGAAACAGTGAATACACTAGGGTGTGCACACATACACCCCCCCCCCTGCCATCTGTGAAGCTGCCGGATGCCCAGGTGGGCTACTCATGCAGGGGCGCTCTGAAGCAGTCTGCTCCTTCAGCTGCGGCTCCTTTTGCTGCAGCTCCTTCTCCTGGTCGGACATGTCCGGTCAGCAAGCGATGCAGAGAACGCAGCGGGGAAGAGTGCTGGGAGCATTTTATTGTAGAGGCCCCGTCTACTTCCGGGTTTCGCCGGCAACCCGGAAGTGACGTCAGACGCGCGCGACTGCGCAGAACGTCCTTCCGGTCGGCTCCCCCACAGGGAGGTAGGCGACCTGCGGCAGCTCAGGGCAGGCTTCCCTCAGTAGGGAGCGTGACCCCGGCGTCACCCTGCCAGCTTTGGAACTAGTCCGCCGGAGAGCAGGGGACGCTTTCCTGGATGATGGACCCTTAAGGGAGGCCACAAGGACCGCCGATGCGGTCACCCAGGTACCTTTAAAAATAAAAAACGAGGTCCACTTCACCTCCCTGAAGCCAGAGAGGACTTTTCTCTGTCCTGGCCGCTATAGGGGCAGGAACACACTGGTGAATGGTGGTGGGAGGGGTCCTTTTAAACCTATCTCTGTTCCTGCCCCTACAGAGGTCAGGGGTCAATCTCTCTGGACCGTCATGGTGGTGGAGTGGAAATATATATATACGCCCTGCACTGTTGCAGTTGTTTCTGGTGAAAACGTGTAGGGGCGAATTCCAGTACAAAAGGAACAATATATTCTCAGTGCATTTCTGCAGTTAATTCTGGTGAAAGCGTATAGTGGCCTATTTTAGTCCAACAAGAAAAATATATGCTCAGTTCACTTCTGCAGTTATTTCTGTTGAAAGAGTATAGGGGTGTATTACAGTAAAAAAAGAAAAATATATACGCATTTTACTGGTGCACTTATTTATGGCAAAAGCATTCAGTGGCCTATTTCAGTACAGAAAGAAAAATATATATGCACTTCACTGGTGCATTTATTTCTGCTGAAGCGTTTACTGGCCTATTTCAGCACAAAATGAAAAATATATTCTCATTTCACATGGGCGGTTATATGTGTTGAAAGCATGGCTGGGAGTCAGCAGTGTGGCAGCAGTGGGAGGTCGGGAGTCAAACATGCCCGGGGTAGAGCACCTGCTTCGCAGCAGCCTACCTACCCGGGAAGTAGTGGTGCAGGGGTTCACGGAAGTAGCGGCGGTAGCAGTCAGTAAGTGCAGCGGTTATATGTGTTATTTTGTATTTCAGTACAAACAGAAAAATAAATTCTCAGTTCACGTCGGCGGGGGTTATATGTGTTGAAAGCGTTTAGTAGCCTATTTCAGTACAAACAGAAAAGTGCATTCTCAGTTCACGTCGGCGACAGTTATGTGTTGAAAGTATTCATGCAAACCGAGATATTTCAAGCCTTTATTTGTTATAATTTGGATGATTATGGCTTACAGCTTATATAACTCGAAAGTCTCAATTTTAAAGTACCTTTTGCTCAGGGGCTGTATGGATTAATTAGCTGACTAGGAGTATGACACTTTGAGCCTAGAATATTGAACCTTTTCACAAAATTCGAACATTAAGCTGCATTAATGCAATTCCTTTTAATTTGCATTACTGAAATAAATGGACTTTTGTACGATATTCAAATTTTTCGAGTTTCACCTGTATGTGTTGAAAGCGTTTAGTGGCCTATTTCAGTACAAACAGAAAAATACATTCTCAGTTCACGTTGGCGGTTATATGTGTTGAAAGCATGGCTGGGAACAGGAGGAGCACTGACAGAGCCCTGCAAAATGACCTCCAGCAGGCCACAAATGTGCATGTGTCTGCTCAAATGGTCAGAAACAGACTCCATGAGGGTGATATGAGGGCCCGATGTCCACAGGTGGGGGTTGTGCTTACAGCCCAACACCGTGCAGGACGTTTGTCATTTGCCAGAAAACACCAAGATTGGCAAATTCGCCACAGGGTGGCAGCAGTGGGAGGTCGGGAGCAAAACGTATCCGAGGTAGAGCACCTGCTTCGCAGCAGCCTACCTACCAAGGAAGTAGTGGTTCAGGGGTTCACGGAAGTAGCGGCAGTAGCAGTCAGTCAGTGTGGCGGTTATATGTGGTAAAATCTTTATTAAAGTATTTCGGTCAAAAAACTAAATTTATTCAGTGGTCAGCGCTACGGTTATATGCGGTTAAATCTCCATGATAAATCTGCAGTGTGGTGGCCCCGTGTGGCTTCTAAACTCTTTCAAAATAATCCTTCAGCGCAGCGAATAGATGCCGGATGACCGGGACGCTCCATGACCTTCCCAGGAGCTTCTGTCGGGAGCAGTGGTTCATTTCTGAGACGTCTGTATAGTGCGGGGGAATCCGAAGACCCTTTCCATCTCCATGCTCCGTTATATGTGTTAAAATTTTTATTGAAGTATTTTGGTGGAAAAATTTATTTTATTCAGCGTTCAGCGCTGCACTTATGTGCGGTAAAATCTTTTGTGAATTATTTCGGTGGAAAAAAAAATTGTATTCAAAGTTAAGCGCTGCACTTATATGCGGTAAAATCTTTTGTGAGTTATTTTGGTGGAAAAACATATTTCATGCAGTGTTCAGAGCTGCAGTTATATGTGGTAAAATCTTTTGTGACTTTTTCAGTGGGGAAAAAAATTGTATTTAACGACTCCATTAACTTCCTCCTCTCTTCATTCTCATCCTCAACACACACATTGACTTGACACCCCACCCCCCTCCCAAAGCTATATACTGTATATAAGTGGTGCCAGCACCACCTAGGGGCGAATAAAGGTAAATGACACTGCCAGCCTGTTAAAGGGAATTACAGCATGATACCACAATACATTTGAAATGACATTTAGCAAGAGTTTAAAGTGCCCACATATAGCACATAGCGGGACACTGCATCAAGATGAATCAGGAGTGGATCAGCCAGGATTTCCACACACCAATGCATCAGACTAGATCATCCATGGTGCCACACCAACAATTTGACAAAAGAGACCGGTTTCTTCTGGCTACATGCCTCAGCTACTATTCTGATGCTGTTACCCGCCTGATGCCACACATCTGATGCCAAGTGCTCCTTCTTTCACCCACCATCTTCAGCGGGTACTAGTATTGCCACCAACCTCCACAGTCTGTCACCTTGCCACTCTTTGGCCTCCTGATGCTGCCGCCACCTCATGACTGTCATTGTGCCACCCTGTAGCCTACTCATGCTGCTGCCACCTCCACACACTGTCATTGTGCCACTCTATGGCCTTCACATGATGCTGCTGCTGCCGCCACCTCTAGACTCTGTCCACACTATGTCACCTTGCCACTCTGTGGTCTCCGGATGCTGTTGCCATCTCCACACTATGTCACCTTGCCACTCTGTGGTCTCCTCATGCTGCTGCCATCTCCACACTATGTCACCTTGCCACTCTTTGGTCTCCTGCTGCTGCCATATCCACACTATCTCACCTTGCCACTCTGTGGCTTCCTGATGCTGCTGCCACCTCCAAACTATGTCACTTTGCCACTCTGTGGTCTCCTGCTGCTGCTGCCATATCCACACTATGTCACCTTGCCACTCTGTGGTCTCCTCATGCTGCTGCCATCTCCACACTATGTCACCTTGCCACTCTGTGGTCTCCTGCTGCTGCTACTGCTGCCATCTCCACACTATGTCACCTTGCCACTCTGTGGTCTCCTGCTGTTGCTGCCATCTCCACACTATGTCACCTTGCCACTCTGTGGTCTCCTGCTGCTGCTACTGCTGCCATCTCCACACTATGTCACCTTGCCACTCTGTGGCTTCCTGCATCAGTCACCTCCACACTATGTCACCTTGCCACTCTGTGGTTTCCTCATGCTGCTGCCATCTCAACAGTATGTCACCTTGCCACTCTGTGGTCTCCGGATGCTGCCGCCACCTCCAAACTATGTCACCTTGCCACTCTGTGGTCTCCTCATGCTGCTGCCATCTCCACACTGTCACCATGCCACTCTTTTTGGTCTCCTGCTGCTGCTGCTGCCATATCCACACTAGGTCACCTTGCCACTCTGTGGTATCCTGCTGCTGCTGCCATATCCACACTATGTCACCTTGCCACTCTCTGGTATCCTGCTGCTGCCATATCCACACTGTCACCTTGTGACTCTGTGGCTTCCTGATGCTGCCGCCACCTCCAAACTATGTCACCTTGCCACTCTGTGGTCTCCTCATGCTGTTGCCATCTTCACACTATGTCAGCTTACCACTCTGTGGTTTCCGGATGCTGCTGCCACCTCCAAACTACAGTATGTTACCTTGCCACTCGGTGGCCCCATAATACTGCTGCCATCTACAGACTTTGTCATTGTGCCACTCGGTGGCCTTCTCATGATGCTGCTGCGGCTGCTGCATTCGCCACTTCCTGACTATCATTGTGCCACTCTTTTAAAGTGTTTTTTTTTCGGTAATATTCATGGGTGACTGAAAAACTCCTTTTGCTGTATGGACCGAATTATGTCATGTGAGGTCGTATGACGTCTGAAAGTGTGAGGAAAATACTGTATTATATTATGAAACAACAAATATACAAAAAGTACATGAAAACTATGACAACCGTCTGATGCTGCTGCCACCTCCAGTGCCACCTCCACTCGGTGGCCTCCTCATACTGCTGCCAACTCCAGTCTGTCGTTGTGCCACTCGGTGGCTTTCTCCTGATGCCGCCACCTCCAGACTCGGTCATTGTGCCACTCGGTGGCCTCCTCATACTGCTGCCAACTCCAGACCCTGTCATTAGGCCAATCTGTGGTTTCCTCATGGTGCTTCCACCTCACCACTATGTCATAGGTACACTCTGTGGACTTTTCATGCTGTTTCCACCCCCCACCCACTTCATGACTGGTCCACTATTTTGGATTTCGGCCTGGCTGAAATCATTTTTTTTACCTTTCTTCTAATCTGTCAGAAGGAAGGAAAAATGAGACGCACAACGGATCCTGTCTGTGTAGCAGCTGTAAGGCCTGTATGGTCCCATCAGAATTGGCTTATGATTTGGTAGCCAAAAGTAGGAGTGGGTACAAAACACATAAGACATGCAAATATTCCATTCACGTGTCATCTCTGTTTTAGATCCCCTCCTGTTTTTTTGGGCATTAGGAATAATGATGGATTATTGAGTAAATGCTGACCGAGTGAAGGCGTATGCTCCACAGACAGGATCCGTTTTTTGTGGGTTCTTGTTCTGATGGATCAGAAGAAGGGCTAATTAATCAGCAACGTCAACAAAAAATTACTACTGACACTGTCTCCCCTCTGTCAGGGGGGCTCTACTTGTATACACATTTAATAGAACAGGTTCTGTTGACATCGATGTGGAATCGGCTGGCGACGGTGTAAAAGGAGTGTGCTTCTTCTTGGCGCTAACATCAACCTTTATTTGGTCAGTTTTGGCCCCATGACTGCCCAAATAAGTGAAGTGAGCAGTGATTCTAAGAGCGACACCTGTCATCTGTGTGTCATACTGACTCACAGTATTGTTTCACTACCACTGCAGACTCCCTATGCATGTTACTGCAAGGCACAGTGTTCTACATCACTAAACAGGCTCTCTGCGGCCAGGAAATAGCATTTTTTTATCGCAATTCACCGCGACTAAATTCCAATTATTTCGGAAAATTTGTCGAATCGGCCGAATCTAATTTTTGAAAAATTTGCTCATCTCTAATTCTTATCAACTTAAACAATATTGTTTGTTCACTAGTTAAATGTTCTGATGGCACTACAGAAACTGACACACTAAGGCAGACATTAAGACTAAAACTTACAAACGCTAGTCGTAGCATAAAGTCCATTGCTGCAGAATGCTTAAAATTTATTAGATACAGGCCTCCTAATAAATTTGGTGGATACCTAGGCAGTCTGCGTGCCAGAAATTCAAATGCTGGTGTAGATTTGAACTATCATTTACACTGGTGTAAAAGATAGTAAATTTATCGAGCTGTAGATGTCTATGCCCCTGCCGACAAGCCCTACCCACTTTGAGGGCATTGTGCACCATAACCTACTACTATTTTATGTCATAAATAGTGGCATAGAACACTTAATAAATGTCCCTTAATGTGTATATAAATTTTGAATGGTTGGAATAATCCAACATCTGCTAGCTCTGTGCTCATTACTATCATTTACACTATTTGCAGCATTTTATTGCTGACTTTTCTTTGTTCTCTGTATTGTTTTCTGTGTTCTACTATAGTCACTCCTCAATAATTCATTGCCACTATGCAATCTAGGTGGCAACACAGAAGACCTTCCCAGCGTAAGCACAACTACTGTGTCATTAATATCAAATTACCTGTTTCTCGTGAGAATACAATTACCGTACACTGTGCTTTCCAATGTTCGGTAGCACTAGGCGTGTTGCCAAGTTTCAAGGATGTGTTATTTTCTTTGATACATGTGCCAAATTCCTAATTATGTTATGGCTAATGCTTCCTGGGATTACACGTTCATAAGATTTACTTTTGGTAGAACTTTCTCTTAGGAAATGTTTTAATGTTTCAGACATAGCAGTTATATTTGCTCAATTCAAAAGCCATTTTTGTGTTAAATAGCTGAACAGCATGCATTTTTACTTGTCCGCTCATAAAGTGAAGGTTAGGCATCAAAACCACACGCTTTTTTTGTACCGATAGAGGATATAATGATTGGCAAAGAAAGAGTATTCAGCTCACCATTGCTCTTTGGGACCCACATCGGTGCACAGAAAAACTTATTACACACTGGCACATCATGTGCCAGTGCAAAATGTAAATCCCCTTGTTATTATGCTGTACTTCCTTATTTTAGAAGCAGCTTACACATGGCCCTATTGTTTTTGCCTAAAAGTATGAGGGGCTCAGGAGAAAAAGAACACCATGCAATGTTCCCTCTAAGCCTTTGCAGGCAACGAGCTTAGAAGTTAGTTAGCTGGGTGATACATTGTGAAAGGTGGGCAATCTGTTAATAAGGGTGCAGGCTTGAGTGAGCATGCTCGGCCGAACTTCATTTTGACTAGAGCATCGCCATGCTCGGCAGCGTGCACTCGAGTGCGATGCTCGAGTCTCCTCCCCCCACACGTTTGTTGGCTGCTATTCAGCCAATAAACGTACAGGGAAATACTGTCCTTATTATGCTAGCTATCTTCTGTACTTTCTTTTTATTTTTATTTTACCTATCATTAGTAAACTTATTATAAGTATTATTTTACCTACCATTTATAATTTTTTTTTTATAGATGCTATATCATTACTATAACATACAATAGACAACATATAATCACACAAATG
This sequence comes from Bufo bufo, assembly GCF_905171765.1. NCBI lineage: Eukaryota > Metazoa > Chordata > Amphibia > Anura > Bufonidae > Bufo > Bufo bufo. The sequence goes on from NC_053391.1 coordinate 158,821,785, forward strand.
CTGTATGCCAAAAGCCAGGTATGTGTAATCTATCCATAAGACAGGTAGTCAGCATACCTTACAATGGCAGCCTTGTGTGCAATGAGACATTCAAGCCCATCTCTCATCTGACTGAGAGCTGGTAAGCCTCAAAGCTGTCAGATCTGAGTTGGATGGCTTGGGGGACCTGCACACCTAGACCATTATGATTATGGTGACAAAAATTTCTATTTTTTTTTTTGGTTGCCAGCTAACTCTTCTCTTCTCTAACTCTTCTCTCACTGCTTAGGACGGCTGCATAAAATTTTTCCGTTTTCTAATTGTCCTAACATTTATATTCAATAACCTTTTTATACTGTTTTGTCATGTAAACTAATTTTCATAAACATGGGCATATGGGAAAGACATGCAAATTAGCAGAATCAGCTGAAACACTATTTACACGTCTTTCCCATATGCCCATGTTTATGCAAATGAGTTTACATGACAAGCCAGTATAGAAAGGTTATTGGTAGGTAAAATAATACTTATAATTAGTTTATTAATTATAGGTAAAATATTTATAATAAAAGTTTATTAATGATAGATAAAATAACAATTTGTGAATATTCGCGCTCATCACTATTCTCAATATTCTTGAACCATTTCAGTGGTGTTTCCATCAATTTCTGACTTTTTCCTGTGAACCAGACACCCTCCCCTCTTCAGAGTAGGGGGTGCCTGGTTTAATGCTCAGGGTCTCCCATCAACTTACATTGTGCCCGGGTGCTCTGTAGAGCACCCGAGCATCCCATGTAGCAACCATGGGGTAACCTGCAATACTGTGTGTGACCATCATTTAAAAGTTTATATTTCCCATCTCTGACTTTCTGTGGCTATACTATTAAAGTCCGATAGACACAGACTCTGTCTCAAGAACAGGGCTTGATTTGCCTACTGCAGTGTATTAAAAGGTGGCTCCACATGAGTGTCTTTCTCCATTTACTTCTATGGAAGAATGTGGCGGGACTTGAATCTATAGGACTCCTATGGATATGCCATAAAAGTCTTAACTGCAGTTATGTGTAACACAACAAATAACACAGTGATAACTCTCTAAGTACAGATATTGCAGTACATGTTACCTGCAGATAGATAATGCAGTACATGTTGCCTGCAGTCCTATGTAACACGACAGATAACACGGTGCTAACTCTATGACTGCAGATAAGACAGTGTCAAATTAGACAGGGTTCATACCAGCCTTTTGAATTCCGGTAGTCTGATCTGGGGGGAGATACTGATTGTCGTAATTCACTATATCCTCCAAAGCCTGCATTCCACTGCGCACCACCAGATCCCCATTCACTATAATGGGATCCAGCTGGGATCTGGCCACTTTTCCATCTTTTATGCCAGTTTTTGTTTGGACAAAGAATGCTTTATGTACAGTAGCATTTTTTTGTCTGTCCGAAAATCAATATATATGCTGGATACAGTAAACTCTGGCAGTCTGTTACTCTGCTGGGCAGACTGTCAGAGTTCAAACGCAGATGTGAACCAGGCCTTAACCCCTTAGGGACACAGCCTTATTTCACCTTAAGGACAAGGCCATTTTTTGCAAATCTGACCAGTGTCACTTTAAGTGGTGATAACTTTAAAACGCTTTGACTTATCCAGGCCATTCTGAGATTTTTTTTCGTCACATATTGTACTTCATGACACTGGTAAAATGAAGTAAAAAAAAATCATTTTTATTTATAAAAAAATACCAAATTTACCAAAATTTTTTTAAAAATTGCAAATTTCCAAGTTTCAATTTCTCTACTGCTATAATACATAGTAATACCTACAAAAATAGTTATTACTTTACATTCCCCATATGTCTACTTCATGTTTGGATTAATTTGGGAATTATATTTTATTTTTGGGGGATGTTACAAGGCTTAGAAGTTTAGAAGCAAATCTTGAAATTTTTCAGAAATTTTCAAAAACCCACTTTTTAGGGACCAGTTCAGGTCTGAAGTCACTTTGTGAGGATTACATAATAGAAACCACCCAAAAATGACCCCATTCTAGAAACTACACCCCTCAAGGTATTCAAAACTGATTTTACAAACGTTGTTAACCCTTTAGGTGTTCCACAAGAGTTAATGGCAAATGGTGATAAAATTTCTGAATTTCAATTTTTGGGCAAATTTTCCATTTTAATCAATTTTTTCCAGTAACAAAGCAAGGGTTAACAGCCAAACAAAATGCTATAGTTATTGCCCCGATTCTGTAGTTTGCAGAAACACCTCATATGTTGCCATAAACTACTGTACGGGCACACAGTAGGGCGTAGAGGGAAAGGTGTGCCGTATGGTTTTTGGAAGGCAGATTTTGCTGGACTGGCTTTTTTGACACCATGTCCCATTTGAAGCCCCCCTGATGCACCCCTAGAGTAGAAACTCCATAAAAGTGACCCCATCTAAGAAACTACACCCCTCAAGGTATTCAAAACTGATTTTACAAACTTTGTTAACCCTTTAGGTGTTCCACAAGATTTAATGGAAAATAGAGATACAATTTAAAAATTTCACTTTTTGGGCAGATTTTCCATTTTAATAATTTTTTTCCAGTTAAAAAGCAAGGGTTAACAGCCAAACAAAATTCAATATTTATGGCTCTGACTCTGTAGTTTACAGAAACACCCCATATGTGGTCGTAAACCGCTGTACGGGCACACAGCAGGGTGCAGAAGGAAAGGAATGCCATACGGTTTTGGAAGGCAGATTTTGCTGGAACGGTATTTTTGACACCATGTCCCATTTGAAGCCCCCCTGATGCACCCCTAGAGTAGAAACTCCAAAAAAGTGACCCCATTTTAGAAACTACGGGATAGGGTGGCAGTATTGTTGGTACTAGTTTAGGGTACATATGATTTTTGGTTGCTCTATATTACACTTTTTGTGAGGCAAGGTAACAAGAAATAGCTATTTTGGCACCGTTTTTATTTTTTGTTATTTACAACATTCATCTGACAGGTTAGATCATGTGATATTTTTATAGACCAGGTTGTCACGGATGTGGCGATACCTAATATGTATACTATTTTTTTATTTATGTAAGTTTCACACAATGATTTCATTTTTGAAGCTAAAAAAAATCATGTTTTAGTGTCTCCATAGTCTGAGAGCCATAGTTTTTTCAGTTTTTGGGCAAATATCTTGGGTAGGGTATGATTTTTGCGGGATGAGATGACGGTTTGATTGGCACTATTTTGGGGTGCGTATGACTTTTTGATCGCTTGCTATTACACTTTTTATGATGTAAGGTGACAAAAAATTGCTTTTTTTACACCGTTTTTTGTTTGTTTATTTTTACGGTATTAACCTGAGGGGTTAGATCATGTAATATTTTTATAGAGCAGGTTGTCACGGACGCGGCGATACCGAATATGTATACTATTTTTTTTTATTTATGTAAGTTTTACACAATGATTTCATTTTTGAAACAAAAAAATATCATCTTTTAGTGTCTCCATATTCTGAGAGCCATAGTTTTTTCAGTTTTTGGGCGATTATCTTAGGTAGGGTCTCATTTTTTGCGGGATGAGGTGACAGTTTGATTGGTCCTATTTTGGCGTACATATGACTTTTTTGATCACTTTTATTACCTTTTTTGGGAAGTAAGGTGGGCAAAATTTTAATTTCATCATAGTTTTTTATTTTTATGGAGTTCACCGTTCGGGTAAAGTAACATGACCATTTTATAGATCAGGTCGTCACGGACGCGGTGATATCAAATATGTGTAGTGAATTTTGTTTTTTTTCATTTTTAATCAGTGATAAATATGTTTTTTGATTTTTACTTTTTTTTTTCACTTATTTTTTTACCCAGACCCGCTTGGTTCTTGAAGATCCAGTGGGTTTGATGTTTGTATAATACAGTACAGTACACTATATAGTACTGTGTACTGTACTGTATTTTCACTTTACAAAGTCTGATTAGACTTCTGCCTGTAGCAGAAGTCTAATCAGCACCATGGACAGCCTCTGATCAGTACCATGGACAGCCGGACGCCTGTGAAAGCATCCGGTTGCCATGGTACCCATCACTCGCTGCCACAGCAGAGCAGTGGGTGATGGGGAGGGAGGGTTGCCCCCTCCCTCTCCCATCCGGGGCTGAAAAGGCACAGCAGCCCCCGATGGGAGAGGGAGGGAGCTCCCTCCCTCTTAACCTTTTTCATACAGCGGTCCCTACGGACCGCGGCATGGAAGGGGTTAAACGCATGGCATCTACCTTAAGAAAGGAAACTGTCTTACTAAAAATCTTCATAAAATGTTACCACAGTGATCTGGATCACATTATCTGGAATAGTTCGAACATCACTGTGGTAACATTTTATGAAGATTTTTAGTAAGACAGTTTCCTTTCTTAAGGTAGATCATCAAAGTATGTATGGCCCACCGATTAATTAGTCAGGTGGTGATCACATACAGTTTTTAGAATATATTTCCCTTAGATTTTGTTCCTGGACACTATGAGTACAGAAGGACTATAAAAAGGTGTCCAAGTTGTTTTCCGAAAAAACGCATCGGAACCGCACGGTGTCAGATGCGTTTTTTTGTTCTATTGGAACCACCAGGTTTATATCCATATGGGGATGAAAGGGTTTTTGCATATTCAGCTGCAAAGCCAAATTAGAGCATGCTTTTGTTTTAAATTGTGATTGTGATTTTAAATATTGAATGTCATTATTATAATATATTTTAAGATTAATTTAGCATATACCCGTATTTTTCGCTTTATAAGACGCACCTGATTATAAGACGCACCTAGGTTTTTGAGGAGGAAAATAAGAAAAAATATATTTTGAACCAAAAGGTGTGCTTTTGGTGGATTTTGAACTAATGGTCTGGGGATGACACTGTTATGGGCTCTGTGGATGACTAACTGTTATGGGGGCTCTGTGGATGACACACTGTTATGGGGGGATCTATGGATGATGCACTGTTATGGGGGATCTATGGATAATGCACTGTTATGGGGGGGGAATCTGTGGATGATGCACTGTTATGGGGAGATCTATGGATGATGCACTGTTATGGGGGGGATCTGTGGATGATGCACTGTTATGGGGGGATCTATGGATGATGCACTGTTATGGGGGATGTGTGCTGTGAAACATAGGGCCATGAGGGGGGCCAGCATAAGATGCTATATGTGTGGGTGACACACATATAGCATCTTATGCTGGTCCCCCTCATGGCCCTATGTTTCACAGCATTACAGTATTTTATTCTTTGTATGTAAAATATTTCTTTAATCCTGAATCAATCGCTCTCCTTTTGATAAACTAGCTGACACTGATATATCGCCGGCCGCTATGCTGCACAGTGTGGCCGGCGATACATCAGTCACAGTGCGGGGAGGGAGGAGGGGCTGGAGGCAACTCACAGCGGGGCCCGGTGCAGTCCCTGTAGTACACCGGGCCCCGTGCACAGAAGTCTCTTTGTATGTAAAATCTTTAATCCTTTATACCGTAAATCGCTCTCCTTTTGATAAACTTTATTAGCCTAATCGCCTGCATCAGTACTCACTATGAATGTAGCGTGCGGTCCCTCTGGCGCATGACTTCATCCTGCTTCATTAATGAAGTGGGAGGAGCGTGACGTCGGTCACACGCCGACCGGACCGCACGCTACATTCATAGTGAGTACTGATGCAGGCGATTAGGCTAGTTTATCAATAGGAGAGCGATTTACGGTATAAAGGATTAATGAAAGATTTTACATACAAAGATACTTCTGTGCGCGGGGCCCGGTGTACTAGTGTGTCTTATAAAGTGAAAAATACGGTATGTATATTTATATATTAACGGTATATCAGTAATTGAATATTGTGAGGATTTTGATAAATGGAAATAGATGCAATGACAGAGTGGACCAAACAGTTGATCCACTCCAGGTTTTTGAAATACTTGATCCAGGTTTTGGGAATGGTTCATCCACTATATAAGAAAGGATTGTTTGGGGGACTGATAGCTACTGAAGAAGGGGTAATGTGATACCCCGAAACGCGTCTAGCCTAGACAGGACCCCAAATTTTGGACCACTTGGGAAGCTGGAGAATTTACTGGATTGTCGCAAAGAAGGAATCGTCTGTCACACAAATGATTTATTCGGAACATAACCGGTAAGGCCTGATTCCATGGTGAAGGCCTGAATACACGTGCCAAACAATTGCCAGTGTGCGAATTTAACGACTAACTATCGGTTCACATACTCAGAGGACCATAATATCACCTTTGTCGACTTATCAAGGGAGACTGTAAGACCGTTCAATTTTATCCAGCGATTTTATCCAGTGATTTTATCCAGCCATTTAAAACTCTTGTTACTGCTAGTCCAGTGGGACGCCGCTGGTGGATACTATAAGCGGGACGCCGCTTAAAGACTGTGCTTTGATTGCGTATTGGGATTGTACAAACCGGATTCCAAAAAAGTTGGGACACTAAACAAATTGTGAATAAAAACTGAATGCAATGATGTGGAGATGGCAAATGTCAATATTTTATTTGTAATAGAACGTAGATGACAGATCAAACGTTTAATCCGAGTAAATGTATCATTTTAAAGGAAAAATACGTTGATTCCCATTTTCACGGTGTCAACAAATCCCAAAAAAGTTGGGACAAGTAGCAATAAGAAGCTGGAAAAAGTAAATTTGAGCATAAAGAAGAGCTGGAAGACCAATTAACACTAATTAGGTCAATTGGCAACATGATTGGGTATAAAAAGAGCTTCTCAGAGTGGCAGTGTCTCTCAGAAGCCAAGATAGGTAGAGGATCACCAATTCCCACAAAGTTGCGCAGAAAGATAGTGGAGCAATATCAGAAAGGTGTTACCCGTTGGTCCGCTATATAGCAATTTGACCCATCCAATAAATTCCTGACCCAGATTCATCCTATGCATGACGCGCCAGAGGAAGGACCACTCCACCCGATCGAACGCCTTAGCGGCGTCCAAAGACAGGATGGAGCGGTCCCCCCCCCCCCCCCCCCAATCTGAATGTTGAGAATGGTCCGGCGTATATTGGTCTGGATCTGTCGCCCGGGGATAAACCCTGTCTGGTCTGTATGGACTAGGCCAGCTATTACTTTTTTTAGCCTGGTTGAGAGAACCCTTGCAATTATTTTATAATCTGCATTAAGCAGCGATATAGGGCGATAGTCATCAACTTTGTTTCCATTTTTCCCCTTCTTCAGGATCAACGTAACAGTTGCCTCCGTCAAAGACGGGGGCAGCTTGCCACATTTGCTAGATTCGTTCAGGACCTGCAGCAACCCGGGCAGGAGCACCCCCGCATGGCTCTTGTATATGCCAAACGGGAGTCCATCCGATCCGGGCACCGAGGAACCCCGGGTCTCATGCAAAGCCACCTGTAGCTCACCCAAAGAAATGGGGGCGCTCAAGGGAGCTGAGTCCAAATCCGACAGCACCGGGATCTTGACCTGTTTTAAAAAGTCATCTATCTTAGTCTCCGTATCATCCGCTCCGGAACCGTAAAGATTACTGAAATATTCCAAAAATTCTCCCTCCATCTCCACTCCTCTTTCCAATCTGCGCCCATCACCTGTCAGTATTTGTCTAATTTTTTGGGGGGGCTTTTGATTCGCAATGATAGAAACCAATAGCTTACCCGGGGTACCGCCCTCACAAAAGTGTTTATAGCCCCTAAAAAAATAATTGATTCTGAGCTTTTTTCCTCATATAGGTTATATAGTGGTCTTTAGCGGATTTTAACTTAGTACGTGTGCTCGCGTCGTTATGTATTCGGATGCAACCCTCTAGATATGCAATGTTTGCTTCCAAATTTTTTTGCTCTTTAAAGAATTCATTTTTCTTCCTTTTTATTCTGCAGAAGTATAGCCCGCGAATAAACGCCTTCATGGCATCCCAAACAAAATGGACATGTGTTGTGCCGATGTTTTCTTGCCAAAATTGTATAAGTTCTTTGTCGATCCCTACGGAATCATTTAGTATGGTTAGCCAGTGCTCGTTCAATCTGAACGGTCTAATAGTCCCGGCTTGTTGCCCGATCTTCATCACCAGTAAAATCAGTGAATGATCGGAGATGCCGTGGATCTCATATGTCATTTTTAAGATGGAGTCGAGCATCTCTTCATTGGCCAAGGCAATATCAATCCTGGACATAGCGCTATATGCTTTACTAAAGCAAGAGAACACCTGTTTGTTGCCATAAAGCCATCGCCAGACATCTATTAGTCCTATCTCCTCACAAAACCCTCGAAGTAGGGCGTGCTTTCCCTGCGAACTTTTCCCCGCGGTTGAAATTCTATCCAACGCCGGGTCCAGGACGCAGTTAAAGTCGCCACATATTAATACCGGGGACCGCTCTCTATTATACATGAAAACCGTCAACTGATTTAGGACTGTCATTGCGAATGGTGGGGGGATATACAAAAAAGCTAGGACACACTTTCTTCCGTTCCATTGAGCATAGAGGAAGATGAATCTCCCATCTCTATCGATCGACTGGTCCAGTAGGATAAAATCAATGCTTTGATGTACGTATACACTGATCCCTCGGGAATATGACGAAAAGCCGGAGTGGAACTGATGCCCCGCCCATCTCTTTATTAGATATTCTGGGATATCAGATGTAGCATGCGTTTCCAATAAGGCAACTATTGCGGGAAGATGTCGAATAATCAGATCAAAGACCACAACCCGTTTCGTTCTATCACCCAGTCCACGCACATTCCATATCATAACTCTATTATTCGTCATGTCATGGAGCTATGAGAAAAGCGTCCGTCGCCCCCCCAAGGGCAGCCGCAACCAGGCCAGAATTTGCTATATAGCGGACCAACGGCCAGAATTAATGTTAACGGGGTGCTCACCCCTGCCGTCTCCCTAAAGCGGGGGACACGACAGGGATGCCCCCTCTCTCCACTCCTCTTTTCAATTTTTATGGAACCCCTCGCCTGCAGGATACGGGCTGAACCTAGTATAGTGGGGTTTGGGGGGAGAGGGACAACGATAAGATATGTCTATATGCAGACGACGTATTGCTCTATCTGAACTACGGATGGAGAAGCGTCCCAGATGTTATGCGGATAACAGAGGAATTTGGTAGAATTGCCGGATATGAGATAAATTGGGTAAAGTCTGTACTCTTCCCCCTGAATCGGATCCCCCCCTTGAACGATCTTAGGGTCAGAATTATTGCCCCAACAGACCACTTAGACTATTTAGGGATAAAAATTGGCAGCACTATCAGGGACTACAATATATTAAATGTTACCCCTCTAGTCGGGAAAATAAGGGAAAAAATAAGGATTTGGCAGAAACTTCCGCTTTCGCAGATTAATAGAATTGCGTTGATTAAAATGGTTCTGTTGCCTTGGATATTGTACACGGTTAGCTCTTGCCCTGCCTGGATCGAGGATAGTGTTTTTAATCTGATTGATCGATTGATAAATGATCTGATATGGGGCAGAAAAAGGGTCCGCATTAAGTTACAATACCTGCGGATGGCGGCAAGCAACGGCGGCTTAGGCCTGCCTCATTTTCAAATCTATTACTTGTGTTCACAACTACAGTGGTGTGTCAATACGGGGGATGGAGTACTATTATCACATATCTTAGGGCAACGTCAACAGTATACATACAATATATTTAGCATATTGGAATCCGGGCTTCTGGAGTGTGCGGATTTTGTCTGTCCCATCAGGGCAGCACTACAGAAGACCTGGAATAAAATTAAGGTACTTACTCAGGCCCCTCAAGTTCTAGATTTTACCCCGCTATGGGACAACCCTGCGTTAACAGAGTTTCTGGCACTTAATGAAAATGACTATTGGACTCGGAGAGGTATTACGTTATTTTCAAATATATACACGAAAGGGAAAATTAAATTAATAGGGGAACTGTTTCAGCAGACACCAATAACTGCATTAGAACACTATAGATATTTCCAATTACAACATGCATTAGCATGCACCCTTAAAAAAATACCTTTGATAACAACCACTCAGAGGTTTTTATTATTTTGTTATAATATAGTAGGGAATAAAGTTAGGGTCTCATTAATATATAGGAGATTTATCGAGGAATTAAGCACGGTCACTAAATTTAAAAGTGTAGATAAATGGAAGGTGGATATAGGGGAATGTAACACTTCACAATGGCGGGAAATATATCAAAACATTAAGAAGGCTTCCCTCTCACGACAACATCGGTTGACACAATTTAAAATAATACACCGTTTATATGTTTCCCCGAGTCTCTTATCCAAAATGTATAGTAATAAGGGACAAGAATTTAGTTGCTTGAAATGCTCTCTTGTAGCTGCAGGGTATGTACATATGCTATGGGATTGTCCAGTTATCAAGACCTTTTGGGGCAGCATATTTCAGGAGATGGCGGCACGAAGTGGGAATAGCCCCCCCTTGACCATCCAAGTAGTTGTGCTTGGACTTCTCCCCCCCGAGTACAAAAAAAAAACTACCAAAAACGTACAGGTTTACTGGCTGAAGGGATTTCTATTGGCCAAGGTAATAATCTTGAGACAATGGGTGAAAGATAGACCGCCAACAATAAATGAATGGCAAAGCTTAATGGCAAGAGTAACAGACTTTGAGTGTATGAAACGGCGCGGGATGAGTTATACTACAGAAATAGGTTCATAGACAGGGGAAGTGGCGAGAGGAAATATTCGGACTGGAACTGATGACCCCCCATTCTCTGTCGCTAAGCCCTAATATAAATCAATTTTCAATCACCTCTAAATAACAAATAATGATTACAACTAGTCCACATTAAATAGGATCTGCCCCTATGAAGGTTCGAGAAATACCCAAGAGAGTGGCATGAGCGTCCTACCGCCCCTCGTGGCGGCCGTACCAGGCCAGGTATGTTGGGTGGGGGGAGTGGGGGGGGGGTTCTGGTGTTTGGGGGGGGGGGGGTCGGCTTTGTTTTGATATGTGTGACAGAGAATTGACATTAATCTAGGGTATCTTTTGATTTAGATGCCTTTATATGTATGTACGTTGCCTAGCACCAAAGTAACACATTGTTTAAATGTACCTGTTATATGTGCTCATTCTCTGTGACCAGATATCTTTTTTACATTGTTTTTATTTAAGAAAAGCAATAAAGACATTAAAAAAAAAAAAAAAAAAAAAGGTATTACCCAGCGGAAAATTGCAAAGACTTTGCATCTATCATCATCAACTGTGCATAACATCATCCGAAGATTCAGAGAATCTGGAACAATCTCTGTGCGTAAGGGTCAAGGCCGTAAAATCATACTGGATGCCCATGATCTCCGGGCCCTTAAACGACACTGCACCACAAACAGGAATGCTACTGTAAAGGAAATCACAGAATGGGCTCAGGAATACTTCCAGAAACCATTGTCAGTGAACACAATCCACCGTGCCATCCACCGTTGCCAGCTGAAACTCTACAGTGCAAAGAAGAAGCCATTTCTAAGCAAGATCCACAAGCTCAGGCGTTTTCACTGGGCCAGGGATCATTTAAAATGGAGTGTGGCAAAATGGAAGACTGTTCTGTGGTCAGACGAGTCACGATTCGAAGTTCTTTTTGGAAATCTGGGACGCCATGTCATCCGGACCAAAGAGGACAAGGACAATCCAAGTTGTTATCAACGCTCAGTTCAGAAGCCTGCATCTCTGATGGTATGGGGTTGCATGAGTGCGTGTGGCATGGGCAGCTTGCATGTCTGGAAAGGCACCATCAATGCAGAAAAATATATTCAGGTTCTAGAACAACATATGCTCCCATCCAGACGTCATCTCTTTCAGGGAAGACCCTGCATTTTTCAACAAGATAATGCCAGACCACATTCTGCATCAATCACAACATCATGGCTGCGTAGGAGAAGGATCCGGGTACTGAAATGGCCAGTCTGCAGTCCAGATCTTTCACCTATAGAGAACATTTGGCGCATCATAAAGAGGAAGGTGCAACAAAGAAGGCCCAAGACGATTGAACAGTTAGAGGCCTGTATTAGACAAGAATGGGAGAGCATTCCTATTTCTAAACTTGAGAAACTGGTCTCCTCGGTCCCCAGACGTCTGTTGAGTGTTGTAAGAAGAAGGGGAGATGCCGCACAGTGGTGAAAATGGCCTTGTCCCAACTTTTTGGGGATTTGTTGACACCATGAAATTCTGATTCAACATATTTTTCCCTTAAAATGGTACATTTTCTCAGTTTAAACTTTTGTTCCGTGATTTATGTTCTATTCTGAATAAAATATTAGAAGTTGGCACCTCCACATCATTGCATTCAGTTTTTATTCACGATTTGTATAGTGTCCCAACTTTTTTGGAATCCGGTTTGTAGAATCTTCAGATACCCCTGTTATTATATCGAATGGGACAATAGTAGAGGACACAGTTTTATCGCTACCTTTAGCTACAGTAGGTGAACCCGATTTTGTGTCAATCTCGCTCTCTTTCTCGGCGAGATTGAGCACCTACGAGCCCCATCGCGGGAGCCAGCGCCGAGCTGGCTTGCCGCGATGGAGACAGAGCCGTCATAGAAGCGACGGGAGATCCGACTTGGATTCCCGCCAATTCTACACGTGTGCGGCGTTTGTTATGAATCCTGAGGGGGAAGTCCCCGCCGGATTTTAAATAAAAATCCGGCCTGGGTCCCCCCCTCAGGAGCATACCGGGCCCTTAGGTCTGTTATGGGTTGTAAGGAGAGCCCCCCCTACGCCGAAAAAAACGGCGTAGGGGGTCCCCCTACAATCCATACCAGACCCGTATCCAAAGCACGCTACACGGCCAGCCAGGAAGGGAGTGGGGACGAGCGAGCGCCCCCCCCCCCCCTCCTGAGCCGTACCAGGCTGCATGCCCTCAACATGGGGGGTTGGGTGCTCTGGGGCAGGGGGCGCACTGCGGCCCCCCCCACCTCAGAGCACCCTGTCCCCATGTTGATGAGGACAGGGCCCCTTCCCGACAACCCTGGCCGTTGGTTGTCGGGGTATGCGGGCGGGAGGCTTATCGGAATCTGGGAGCCCCCTTTAATAAGGGGGCCCCCAGATACCGGCCCCCCACCCTAAGTGAATGAGTATGGGGTACATCGTACCCCTACCCATTCACCTGCAAGAAAAGTGGTAAAAACACAAATAAACCACACAGTGTATTAAAATATTTTATTTTTCTGCTCCGGAGGCCGCCCCCTGTCTTCTTTATTAGCTCTTTTACCAGGGGGGGGCTCTTCTTCTTCCGCTATCCCGACGGGTCTTCTCCGCTATCCGGGGGGGTCTTCTCAACTCTCCGGGGTTCTCCTTCTGTCTTCTCCGCTATCCGGGGGGGTCTTCTCAACTCTCCGGGGTTCTCCTTCTGTCTTCTCCGCTATCCGGGGGGTCTTCTCAACTCTCCGGGGTTCTCCTTCTGTCTTCTCCTTCTGTCTTGTTGACTCGGCGCACCCCGGTTCTTCGTCTCGCGGGGTTCTCCTTCTGTCTTCTCCGCTATCCGGGGGGGTCTTCTCAACTCTCCGGGGTTCTCCTTCTGTCTTCTCCTTCTGTCTTGTTGACTCGGCGCACCCCGGTTCTTCGTCTCGCGCCGGCGGGGTGCGCCGAGTCTCGCGAGACGAAGAACCGGGGTGCGCCGAGTCAACAAGACAGAAGGAGAAGACAGAAGGAGAACCCCGGAGAGTTGAGAAGACCCCCCGGATAGCGGAGAAGACAGAAGGAGAACCCCGGAGAGTTGAGAAGACCCCCCCCGGATAGCGGAGAAGACAGAAGGAGAACCCCGGAGAGTTGAGAAGACCCCCCCGGATAGCGGAGAAGACCCGTCGGGATAGCGGAAGAAGAAGAGCCCCCCCTGGTAAAAGAGCTAATAAAGAAGACAGGGGGCGGCCTCCGGAGCAGAAAAATAAAATATTTTAATACACTGTGTGGTTTATTTGTGTTTTTACCACTTTTCTTGCAGGTGAATGGGTAGGGGTACGATGTACCCCATACTCATTCACTTAGGGTGGGGGGCCGGTATCTGGGGGCCCCTTTATTAAAGGGGGCTCCCAGATTCCGATAAGCCTCCCGCCCGCATACCCCGACAACCAACGGCCAGGGTTGTCGGGAAGGGGCCCTGTCCTCATCAACATGGGGACAGGGTGCTCTGAGGTGGGGGGGCCGCAGTGCGCCCCCTGCCCCAGAGCACCCAACCCCCCATGTTGAGGGCATGCAGCCTGGTACGGCTCAGGAGGGGGGGGGGGGGGCGCTCGCTCGTCCCCACTCCCTTCCTGGCTGGCCGGGTAGCGTGCTTTGGATACGGGTCTGGTATGGATTGTAGGGGGACCCCCTACGCCGTTTTTTTCGGCGTAGGGGGGGCTCTCCTTACAACCCATAACAGACCTAAGGGCCCGGTATGCTCCTGAGGGGGGGACCCAGGCCGGATTTTTATTTAAAATCCGGCGGGGACTTCCCCCTCAGGATTCATAACAAACGCCGCACACGTGTAGAATTGGCGGGAATCCAAGTCGGATCTCCCGTCGCTTCTATGACGCGCTTGCTGGGATGTGCTGTCACTATTCCAGTGAGTGCGAGATCTCGGCACCATGTTGCCGAGTATCAGCGCGACGCTGTCGTGCTAAAAGCACAATCTCACAAACACCTACTGTACGTGACTTTCCCGTACGAATATTCGGCCGAATATTCGTACGACTATTTTACTATCGATTATTCCATTTTATTCCTAGAATTTTTTCACATTTTAGATATCTATTCTCCATGTGTTTTATATTGTTATATTGTATTATATATTATGGTATAGTTATTATAGATAGATAATCCTCTATTATCACCGCCAGTATATACTGTTATTTATTGTTATTATATTATATGCCAATAAATTTCAAATGGTCCAGATATCCTGAGAGTGCCCAGTTAATTTTATTGTATTACATTGTCTTTTGGAGTGGACTGGGTGAGCCCACCCGACTGAGTGCACCTCTTGGGGTAGTAGTTATTATTGTGCGTTACATGCATTTTTTATTTTTTTGTATATAGATATATGTACATTGTATGTGTGAGTGTATATAGATATATGTACATTGTATGTGTGAGTGTATATAGATATATGTACATTGTATGTGTGAGTGTATATAGATATATGCACAGTGTATGTGTGAGTGTATATAGATATATGCCAGTGTTCATGTTAAAAATATATATCTATAAAACCCATATAATCCAGTTTCTGGGCTGTAGTGTACAGAATGACCATCTAAGCCTTTAAATATAGATATGTATTCAGGGCCAGGATAAGGTAATTTGGTGTCCTTGGTACAGCAGGCAAATTGCACTCCCCACCCCCCGAATCAATTCACATTGACCCAGCTTTCCAATAGAGATTAAAACACATCTCATAAGAAACAGTCACGAGTATACCAAATGTAATTCAAGTGACATACAGGTGATGTTTCCATGGATTCCTTTTCTTCTCCATTTCGTCCAGACCATCATGCGCAGAGATCTTTGGTCACAGGTGTACCACCCTCTTTGCTATATAAGAAGACACCAGGATTAATACTTGACATATGGTAGATGGGGCTAACTTATAGAGACCACAAATTCATACAGACCCCAGGATCAGAACCATATAGCCCCTCTATAACCTTCTTCCTTTAAATGCAGATCTCTGATCAGACCACAAATGAATGTGGCTCCCTATAACCCCCACCCCACCATAGATTAATTAGGATCTCAGATCAGACCCCAAATTCATATGTTCCCCTCCCTCAGATCATTGCAGACCTCAGTTCAGTCCTCCAAAATTCAGACCACAAAATTCATGCCCCTCGCAGATCCATGCAGACCTCATAACAGACCACATAATTCATGCCCTCCACAGATCTCTGCAAACCTCATATTAGACCCCTCCCTCCTCAGAGCCCTGCAGACTCCAGTGTTCAAGTGATCCCCCCTACCTTTCCCTCAGATCTCAGATCAGACAATTTTTTTTTTAAAAACTCACCTCTCCAGCCCAGGATAGCTCCTCCATTCTGCATCGCTCATTGCTAAAATGTTTTCTACAATCAGTATCTGTTTAGGGTACTGCATTATATTTGGACTAGACTCGAGGATAGAAAAAAATGTTGCCACTGGTGTCTTTATCTTATAATAACAAGTGTTTTCACTTATACAGTACAAGGTAGTAAAATCCCAGATGTGTCGCAGAATTAGGTTGAGTTTTCAAGCTCTGAAGTGTTTCCATTCAGATACAATTTGTGCTTACTGGCAGACTAAAGTAGCTTTATTCACATTACTTTGTTCAGTTCGCAGTCACCAGCTGAGGCAGAGCAGACCCGGGTCGGTAAGACAGAGCGTGCACGCACCTCAATATAAGATTGGCGCCTAAATACTAGAGACTGAGATCAAACCTGCCGGTAGTTAGTTAATTAGTGTTGCTGAGTGGTAGGTTACCAATAATTGCTGTTTGTTTATCACAAAGACTTATCAGTTAATGTTTTGGTTCGCTCCGGAGAACAGAGAGGACTTCACCATTATCCTCATTTACCCCAGTGTGTTTATCGGGAGTGATATATATATTAGGCACTTGCCACATTTTTCCTTGTCCGTGACTTCGCTGTATCTTGGGGAGCGCACCCCGATACACGGCTTACAACTTGGTGTATTCGGCTGGATACATCGACCGTTACGGATGGGATCTTCTCCCGCCACCAATGGCACCGGATCAGGACGCAGCTCAGGGTGCGCCTGCACAAGGACAGCTTGCCCCCAATGCCATGTCCACCCCAGTAGGATACATCCCCATGGAGGCGCTGTTGCGTCATCTGCCAAAATTTGACGATAAAAACATGACGCTGCAGGACTGGACTGAAAGGGTGCGAAGTGTAGTTAAAATGTGTAATCTGACCCCCGAGCTGCGGGCAGAGGTTGCATTGGGGATGGACAGTGATGGTGAGTCCCGAATCTGAGAGAGACACCCTAGAGAAAATATTCTCCCTGCTGGAGATAGCCCAGGGGGGCGTGCTAAAATAGTGCAGTCGAGGAGCTACTTCTTCAACCTACCACATCAAGACTCTGATGCAGTATTCCAATGCCCTAAAGGAAACGCTCAGAGAGATACAGCGGTCAGACCCAGAGGCGATAGGAGCCTTCCGGGAGGTGGACCGGCTACTAAGAGATCAGTTCATAGTGGGGCTCTCCAACAAGTTCCTACAGGTAAAGCTGCAAGAGATGACACGGACGGCGGCTGACATGATATTCTACAGTGTCTACCAAGCTTCCGTGGAGAGGGTGGAAGAGTACGTACCTGTAGCGGTGAGAGTGGTGAGTAGCACTCATGTTACAAGGGACTGGTCGGGGTCTGAAGAATCTGAGTCCCTAAAGGATGTGGTACAGGCCCTGCGGACAGAATTTAGAGGACTTCGGCTAGAAGTGTCCCAGATGAATGTAGAAACATCCTGGTCTCCAGAAATGACCCCAGCATCTGGAGCCACTTCACCGAGGAAGACCCAGGTGTGGGGGCACATCAAAAGAGGGCCCCTCTGTTGGGTTTGTCGACAGTATGGCCATATGGCCAGAGAGTGCCCTGAATAGATGGAGTCCGAGAGCACGTTAAACTTCCGACCGCCACAGTAGCTGGGCGTCCTGCGGCGGTACACCAGAAGCTAAACCCTATGCGTGAGGAACACGACCTGTATGCCAGCTCCGTTATAGTAGCCGAGTTGGAAGGCCAGAAGGTACGCTGCCTAGTTCATACTGGTTCAGGTGCACCCTTATGCCTTTGCAGTTCTTCGAAAGAGATTTTAGACGTATGATGGAGCCAGAACACTGGAAAGTCATCAGGCTGACAGCTGCCAATAACAGATAGATGGACATCCAAGGGATAGTCTGGATGTGGGTCTGACTGATGGGACAAGACGTCAGGAAGAAGGGGGTCATGCTGGTGGACCATACGTCCCAGAAAGGAATGGACGTGACCCTAGGTATGAATGTACTGAGAGACCTAGACCATCAACTCTATGCCAAGGAAGGGCCGAAGTATTGGCAGCGGGCCACCACACACCGGCCGAGCCAGAAGGTTTTACAACAGATGGTGAGAAGCTGTAGTTTGCAAAAGAGTAACATGTCTGGCCGGCCCATCAGAGACGTGAAGGTTCCGCGGAGGACCCCTGAAGATCCCACCTCGACAAGAACGAATACTGATGCTGCCGGTGGGGGCGGGATGACAACTGAATGGACTGGAGGTTCTGATCGACCCAGCATATCAAGCGGAAACGCAGGCTCACCCACTGTTAGCCCGGGCCCTCGCCAGTGAAAAGAATGGATGTGTGCCTGTACGCTGCCCAGGGGCAGACTGACAACTCATGGGGCCCCTGGGCAATAGGAGATTATGGGGCCCCTGTGTCCTCGCCCACCCTCAAGCCATACACACACACACAGCCCCACCCACATCACCTACACTTGGTACAGAATTTCACTTTACTTACCACGTATACAGTATAATATACGGTATACCAACACCACGTATGCAATATAATATACATTATAGCACCACTACATTAACACTTATGTATGATGCTTTGTGATAATAAATAACTAAAAAAAACATTTTTTTTACTGTCCCTTTAAGCAAAGCCAGAATATAATAAAAGACAAATACAGACATTAAACTACATTTATAATAAATCAATTTACTTACAAAAGAAGCTATTATGTCGCCTGCTGTGCCGTCCTCTGCTTGCTTCCGCGGATTATTTCCCCTCCTTTCTGTCTCTCCTCAGTGTGCAGGCTCTGTTAGATCCTCATCCCTACCCAGAGGTCTGGCATCGCAGGGACAGTATGATCCTATGCGCATGCGCGATTACATTAAAGATGGCTACCAGTAAAGATGATTTTTTTTCAAAACGTGGCAGACATACCACATTGCAGTACAGTATGTGTGGCAGACATACCACATTGCAGTACAGTAGAAAGGCCCGTCAGCAGACTTGTAAAAAAAATATTGTTCCCGGGCCCAGACTGTAGGAACTTCCAGGTTTAAAGATGTCCGTCGCTGCCCTCGTGCGACGACCATCTTAGTGACATTCATGTCAGGCAGCCTGTGCGGATGAACACAGAGCGGTGATTATCGGAGTGGCAGCAGTCTGTTATTGGCACTTCCAGGGTTAAAGATGGCCGCTGCCGCTAACGGGCGGCAGCCATCTTGGTGATGTTACTGTGGCAGGCCTGTGCGGAGGAGTACAGAGCTCGGAGAGTGGCAGCATCACCGATCAGGGAGGTGAAGCTGGCAATCAATAAAAGGTACCAGGAGCCCAGTGGTGTAACTAGAGTGCTATGGGCCCCAGTGCAAACTTTGGACTGGGGCCCCCCGACTTTATACAAAGAGGTGGCAATTTTTTTTTACACTAAGCCCAATGCATGGCTCCACTCACCCAGTCCTAACTAATAAAATCTGGTCCTTCCTCATACAGGGTGTCGCTGGCGTCGGCGTGATGACCACTGGATCCAGAACAAGGTCCCTGTAGTGATAGAGAAAAAAAGAATAATCACATAAGGGAGGGATGGTGACTGCCCCCTGTGAAATCACCAGTAGGGGGCGCTGTGCTTGTCTTGTAAGACTGAGCCATGCCAATGTATAGCAGGGTAATCTAGGGCATTTCCCATAAGTGCTACCACACAATACTAATGCCCACATTGTGGCCCTTCACAGTAATTAAACCCACCTTGTGGCCCCTTCACAAAAGTTACGTCCTCATTGTGGCCCCTCACAGCAGTTATACCAAGATATGCTTCCCCCTCACAGTAGTTATGACCAGATATGTTTCCCCCTCACAGTAGTTATGCCAGATTATGTGCCCCCTCACAGTAGTTATGCCAGATTATGTGCCCCCTCACAGTAATTATGCCCACATATGTGCCCCCTCACAGTAGTTATGCAAACATATGTGCCCCCTCACAGTAGTTATGCCCACATATGTGCCCCCTGACAGTAGTTATGCCCACATATGTGCCCCTCACAGCAGTTATGCCAGATTAGGTGCCCCCTCAAAGTAGTTATGGCAGATTAGATGCCCACTTTTGTGCCCCCTCACTCCAGTTGTGGCCCCCCTTTTGCCTCCAGTATGCAGCTTTATGGGAAAAACAAAACACATATATAATATACAGTAATTACGTATCTCTCGGGGTCACCTCTCTCACATATATAATATACAGTAATGACGTATCTCTCAGGGTCACCTCTTTCACATATATACTATACAGTAATGACGTATCTCTCGGGGTCACCCCTCACATATATAATATACAGTAATAACATATCTCTCAGGGTCACCTCTCATATTTGCCGCCTCTGTCTGTCATGCGCTCTCGCCTCCGATTCCAGTGTGCTGCCTGTCTCTCGATATGGAGGCCGCTCCTTTTATAGGGGCTCTCATTTTGGCTGGTGATTTATGTGGGGCTTTCTGACCTGTTTATGGGGCCCCCTGCACCCCCCTTGCCTCCGTGCCTGAGGTGCGCATATGACCATCATTTCCCCCCTCTCTCCCACATGTACTGCTCTCTATCATCTCCCCCCTCTCTGACATGTACTGCGCCCCGTGGCCCCTCCCCCCCACCACACCGGCTGCAGCCATCTCTCCAGCAGTAAACCCCGCCTCTTCCCATCCAATCATGTGACCCACCTTTAACCCCCTCCGGCTTCCAGTATGGTTTCCAGGCCAGTGTGTGAATAGCCTCCTGTGACCTGCTGCCGCTGTGTATTTTAGAGCGGCGGGTGTCAGGTGAGAGATCTGTGCAGTGCAGCAAGACTACAAGTCCCAGCATTCACAGGATTACCAGTGTACCTAAGAGGGGAGGACATCAGGTCGGTGAGGTGTGTGCATAGCATGATGTGCGGGGCTAACACCATACTTGAACAGCGCTCTGACGGGGCCCGGCATTGTCACTGTACTTCAAGCCGGGCCCCGTCAGAGCACTCCCATTGTATGTAAGCGCAGCGGTCCCCCCGCCGGGCCCGGTCGCACCCTCTGCGACTGCGATCGTTATGCCCCTGCAGGAGCCCATCACGGAGCCCCCTAGTGGCCTTGGGCCCTCGGTCCATGCCCGAGTGCCCGAATGGCAGTCCACCCTTGACGCTGCCTAAATGTTGAAGACTGAGTTAACTGTCCCCGGAAACACCTTGCTGCCCAAAGTTTATGTGTCTGAGTGGGATATCTCTCGACGAAGGAGCTTCACGTTACAGCCTGAAAGAAGATCAGCCTGGACCTATGGTGTAGAGGTTCATCAAAGGGAGACCCCGCCAGTGGAGTTGTATGGTCGAGTGATCATGGCCCAGATGGGGGTGGACTGCAAGCAGGGCCATCTTTAATATTGTTTGAACCCTGGGCAAGATTTTACTTGGGCCCCCTGGATCCCGCTTTCCCACACCCTACAATGCAATCACACCCTCCACCACAACACACACACGCACGCACGCAATATCAGTCATTTTTGTCTGCGATTGCGTTGTGTTCAGTTTTCTCCGCGCGAGTGCAAAGCGTTTTGCACGCGCGTGATAGAAAACTGAATGTTGGTACCCAGACCCGAACTCTGACTTCTTCACTGAAGTTCGGGTTTGGGTTCGGTGTTCTGTAGATTTTATTTTCCATTATAACATGATTATAATGGGAAATAATAGCATTCTTTAATACAGAATGCTAAGTAAAATGTCCATTGAGGGTTAAAAAAATTATAAGGATTAACTTATATTTGATGACTAGATTTGCGTTATATGAAATTCTATACCATTGATTAACTGCCTGAATAAATAGAAGGCTTAAAATACCATTTTATTAAATGCTACTTATTAAAAACTTGTGGCTCTCCACTATATTTACAAACACAGGCTCAATGTGAGAGGCCGGTGTTTGTCCACAAATTATAAGGACACAGCAACCATTTCACTGTTATTTCTCACACATTAGTATATAGTTGTCTACTGTGGGAGATGTGGGCCAATATTGTTTATTTACAGTGTCAGTGTATATCAACACACAATGTATCACTTTCCCTTTAAAGTGGTGTCTATAAGACACAAAGGGATGTTGTCCCAGGATCGCTCATTCATATGCAAGCGCTATTGTTTTATGTGCCAAATCTGGCAACCAGCACCATACATCCAGGATAATAATGTATGGTGCTTGTGGCCAGATTTGGCACATAAAACAATAGCATGGCTTCTGACTTGCCGCAGTTGACTTTGGCCCCTGAAGCTCGTCCGAACTCCTCGCAGGTCTGGACGAGTGCAGTCACCGAACACCGGTCAGCGCAGAAGACGGTCACGTCGTCCATGTACAGCGAGCACTTGACCTCGTAGTGTCCAGGTCCTGGTGCGGTGATCCCTCTGATCTCTCCATTCTGCCGGACAGACTCCGCGAAGGATTCTATAACACAAACAAAAAGGAGAGGTGAAAGAGGGCAGCCTTGTCTGACCCCGGAGCGTACCAAGAAGGGGTCAGTCTTTCAGCCATTCACCAACACCGTGCTGCAAATGTCAAAATACATCAGGTCAACAAACGAACAGAACCTCCTGCTTAGACCCAGCTTGCGCTGGGTGGATAACACATCCACTAAGGAGCAGAGCTCCAACACATATACAGGCAAACAACCCACTGACCTTCAGGCTCACAACACTATATAAGAGCCAGAGGCCACACCCAGCTCCACCAAGCACACATCTTAACCTCGAACACACCAGGATGGGAAGGGACACACAACTTAAAGGGGAAGTGTCAAAACATGCAAAAACAACATGTTGCCACCAGCAACAAGCATGCACGGCAAAAGTGTCATGGTCCACTACACCAGACCATGACACAGCCGTGACAATATTAGACACATGCCACATTACCAGTTTTAGGGAAAAGGGAGGGGGAAATCACTGTATAGGCCGGTAAGATTGTAAGCTGCTGTGCACCGCGGGCTAGCCTGTATCTCACACACACACGATTGTTCCTGTTCTTCAGGGTAATAACAAGTATGGCGAGGCAGAGTTAGCTCTGCTCGCAGTAGGTAAATTGGGCAAGTGTTTTCCGGCTACCATCGTAGGGTGCCATGCTGTGCGACACAGGGGTCTCAGCCTCCGGGCTGAGTGTATGTGATTTTATGTTCACTGCATTTGGGAGTGTGTTTGATATCCTGTAACAGTAAAGCACAGTCTGTTCTACAAGAGCTGATGTCAGAGTCGTTTTCCTTGTTCGTGACTTCACTGTATCCTGGGGAGCCCACCATGGTACACGACTTACACACATATAGGTCTGTAATTAAGTTAAAAGTTTAGAGTTTTTGTGAGTAGGCATGCACATATAAGTTATTATATCTATAGTGCAATCTTGCCAACTCTCCTGGAATATCCAGAAGGCTCCCAAAAAGGGGAGACCTCCTGAACGCCCAGAGGAGTAGGTAAATCCCCAACACAGGGCATGGAGGACATGTTATGAAAGGTCTGGGGGCATACATGAAAAGGGGTGGGGTCTTATGAAAAGGAGCGTGCCTACACCTTTAAAAATTTTGCCGGTATGATAACTTGTTAAAAATGGCAAGTATGCTACAGTTCAGTGCACACGGTGCTAAAAAAAAATCCTCCTGGTTTACTCCAAAGTAGTGTATTAGTCTTCCTATATGTCCTCCAGTTTGTGGTGGAGGAAAGCTATAAATGCCTATAACCTGAATCACTGCCTTTATATGAGGAGTAATTTGGATAGGAGAGCAGAGATGAGACCGGTAACAGTTTCTCCCCAAGTGCCATCAACAGAACAGAGATACCTTCATGGTGTCTTCATTTAATAAATGGAACAGGTAGAGGGGCAGATCTGGCAGCAGGGTTCATTACTTAGTGATATGGTAGTGTGTGATCTGTCATTGGAAAACTAAGCAAATTCTGCCATTCATAAAGTATATAATACTGAGTACCAATGATATTCGGGCATGTATGATGATGACACAACAATGCTGACATAACAGAAGCTAGTGAGGAGACTGAGGACCAATCAGATTCAGGCATGTGTGATGACATCACAGAAGCTAGTGACATCACCAAGACTATGAAAACCACTGACTGACTTTACTTTGGCCAAATTATCTGTGAATACAGATAGAGAGGCTTTTGCTTAGCAAATCTTTTCTTTGCATCATGGAGATCCAGTGTTTGGCATTCTTGCCTATCCTTTTGTCCATATGGATGCTATTAGGTCACTGCTCCACGACCACTATTACTGTCATAATAGGCTGTGAGATGGGGAAACAACTCTCCTTGTCTGAACACTGTTTGTGTAGATTAAATTAAATGATCTGGACTGACATTCTGCTGTCTGGCCACAAGATGTTGCTGTTTCCTAAACATAGCTACAGACTGCATATATTTCCATATTCATAAGAGGTGGGGTTACACAGAGCCTGGAGAGGAAGAGAAAGGGAGCCAGCCATCTTAAAGGGAGCTGAGACTGAGGAACTGTGTCAGCAGAGGATCCAACGGCATTCAGGTGTGAGAGCATCCCTCAGTGATCAGAGCGGCAGCTAAGTGAAGCTGATCATGTCCAAGACCCTGATCCTTTCCAGAGGAATGAGGATTGCTTTCAGGAATGCTGATGAGAGCTAAGGAGCAAAGCTACATACACTGCGGGACTGCATGCTTGTTGGAGAGGCTTTTGTTCGGTTCAGAGTCACCAGCGGATGCAGAGCAGACCCAGGTCGGTAAGATCGTGCACGCACCTCATTACAGTGTTGGTGCCTAGAGACTGAGACCAGGCCTGTAGTTAGTTAGTTAGGGTCTCTATTTGTGTCAGGCCACAAGTGTTGCTGGCTGTTCATTGCAAAGACTCCATAACTTAAAGTGACATTTCACTTTGGAGAGCTGATAAACTTCCCACAAATTCAAGCCAGGCTGACGTTTTGCTCAGAAGAAATACTCAGGCACGTGCTTCAAGACCAGTTATGAGAGGAGGAATACTGTAGATCAATGTAAGATTGTAAGCTGTTGTTCTGCACCGCAAGCTAGCCCGCACCACGCACCCATACAGTTATTCTTGTTTTTTAGGATAATGACAGGTAAGGTGTGACCGTTTAGTCAGGCACGCCAGTAGATAAAATTACCACGCTTTTCTCCTGCATTCATTGGAGGGCACAGCGCTATGCAGCACAAGGGTCTCAGCCAGGGGAGGGCTGGCAGCCTTAGTCCTGGGGGGGCAAATCCAGTCAAGTGGCCCATTTTTAGCCCCACCCATTATTAAAGCCACTCCTACATATAATAGGCCACTCCCAACAAACACTGTACAGCTGAAATTCTATTGTTGAGGCCTGTCTCTACACATCATACGGAGAGTTGAGGCATGTCCTGGCTGCACTGCCTGCTTCACATTATACAATAAACAGCAGGCTACAGCCAGGAAGCTCCTCCGCTCTCCTCCCTCCAAAGATCCTGCTCAAGGCCTGTGGTTCCCCCCCACCATCTGCCACCCGCCCGTGGCCTGCTGCCCCCTTTGGCCATCCTCACCCAGCTCTGAATCCTCCTTCTGCAAATGGCAGGGGGAGGAGCCGGAGAATCTCCTCTCCTACATAGCACCACATACCTCTTACATCCAGTGATGTCACCTTTGTTGTAGCCGTTCTTTCCTCATCTTCTCCATTCAGACCAGACCGCCATGATGATTTTTTAGCCATCTCCCATCTCTGCAGAGATTGACAAACAGACATTAGCTTCCCACATTTCCATCTTCACATCTTCTGAACACCCTTTCCTGCCACCCCCAATACTATACTGCAGAAAAAGTCCCCCTGGAAATACTACTACCACACAGATAGTGCCCCCTTCAACAATTATTGGCACACAGTGCTTTAAAAAATAACTGCGCCCAGTCACTAATAGTATAAAGATAATGTCCCCCAAAAATAATTGTGCTAAGCTGATACTGTGCCAGGGTGCCCCCCAAAGTAACAGTCCTCCCCAAAATCCCACCAATAGAAATAATTCTCTGCCAGAGCACACTTAGTAGTAATAATGCCCCTATAGTACCCATACTAGTAATCATGTTCCTCATAGCCCCCCAGTAGTAGTAAAGCTCCGCATAATACCTCCTAGTAGTAATAATTCTTCTTATAATATAACAGTACACAAAATACCCCCGCTTAGTGGCCGCAGTTGAGCTAATGTCCCCATATTGTATGCCAGTATAAAATACCCCTATATAGTGCCCCAGTAAATGTCCTCATAGTGCTCCTCTCCCCCATCCCCATAGTGTCCCCATAATATGCCAGTAACAAAATGCCCTTTCTTAGTGCCCCCACCAGATGCCCAATAGTGCTCCACTCCCCCATGGTGCTCCCAAATAATGCCCCATAGTGCCTCTCTCCTTTATAGTGCCCCCCATAATGTGCCAATTAAAAAAAGCCCCTTTAGAGCCCCCAGATGCCCCCATAGTGCTCTTCTCCCCCATGGTGCCCCCCCATAATGTGCCAGTAAGAAATGCCCCCATAGTGCCCCCCCAAATGGGCAAGAAATAAATGTCCCCAGAATGCCACCCCAAAAAAAATGGGGCTGTAAAAAATGACAGATCCCTCTATAGTGCCAGCTCCCCCGCAAAGAAAAACAAAAAACAAAAAAACACTAATACTTACCTCCATCATCAGCGATGCGATGCAGGCCTCTTCCAGCCTGTGTCCCCCGCTGTGTGCTGCCAGGCTCAGGCTGTGCGATGATAATGATGTCATCGCGCCGCCTGAGCCGGCCTCTGATAGGCTGCAGGCATTAGTGCATCAGAAGAACAGGAAAGGGAGACGCCTCTCCCTCCCGTGCCCTGCCGCAGCACAGGCATCTGTATCGCTGTCCTAAGGACGGCGATACAAATTAATATGGAGATGAGCGCTTCCACAATGGAAGCGGTCATCTCCTACTGCCCGCCGCCACCACCGTCTCCGCAATTACATCCAGAGCCGCGCCGCCTGTGGTGATCGGCAGTGCGGCCCTGAGGAATAAAAATAAATAAAAATTATTTGTTAAAGACAGCCCAGCGGCTGTTTTTAACATGCTTTAGGGCGGCCTGGGGGGCAATTGCCTCCCTGCCTTCCGTCACAGCCCACCCCTGGTATCAGCCTTCGGGCTAGGTGTATGTAAATCTATTGGAGGTTTCCAGCATTTGGGGTTGTGCTCATTACTACATTTAAGTAAAATTCTGTTTTGGCAAAAGCTGGTGGTGGAGTTGTTTTTCTCGTTCGTGACTTATGTATCCTGGGGAGCCCACAAGACCATTTAAAATATCTATACATCAGGCAAGAGGGGACAGGGGCCAGATTCCTGACTGTGTAGTATAATTATTAGTATTACTATTAGAGATGAGGGAAATTCTCAAAAATTTTATTCGGTCAGTTCGCCGAATTTTCCAAAAAGATTTGATTCGATCCGAATTTATTCATGGCGAATCGCATTGAAAAACAGCTATTTTCTGGCTGCAGAGAGCCTGTATAGTTTTGTAGAACACTGTGCATTGCAGAAACACGCATAGGGAAATTGCTGTGGTAGTGAAACAATACTGTGAGTCAGTATGACACGCAGATGATAGGTGTCGCTCTTAGAATCACTGCACACTTCATTTATTTGGGCAGTTACGGGGCCAAAACTAAACAAATAACTCAAATGTGAACTCAGCCTTACAAATCAATGTTAGCGCCAGGTATAAAGATCCGTGCAGAGGCCAAGGATCCTAATATAGCGTGAAAAAGCACACTCCTTTTATACCATCGTCAGTTGATTCCACATAGATTTCTACAGAACCTGTTCTATTAAACGCTTACACAAGTAGAGCCCCCCTGACAGAGTGGAGAGGGTGTCAGCAGTAAGTTTGTGTTGACATCACTGATTATTTTGCCCTTCCTCTGATCCGTCAGAACAATAACCCACAAAAAACGGATCCTCTCTGTTGAGCATCCGCCTTCACTCGGTCAGCATTTGGTCAATAATCCATCAGTATTGCTAAAGCCCAAAAAAAACAGGAGTGGATCCCAAACAGAGATGACACGTGAATGGAATCTTTGCATGTCTTCTGTCTTTTGTACCCACTCCTGCTTTTGGCTACCAAATCATTAGCCAATTCTGATGCAAAATAGGGACCATGTCATACAGGCCTTACAGCTGCTACATAGACAGGATCCGTTGTGTGTCTCATTTTTCCTTCCTTCTGACAGATCAGAAGAAGGGTCAAATAAATGATGATGTCAACCAGGCCAAAAAAGCAAAATAGTGGCCAAGTCATGGAGTGGGGAGGGTGAAAACAGCTTGAGAAGTCGACAGAGTGGCCCAATGACAGAGTGTTGAGGTAGAAGCAGTATGAGGACACCACAGAGTGGGGAGGTGGCAGCAGCATGAGGAGACCACAGAGTGGCCTAATGACATAGTGGGGAGGTGGCAGCAGTATGGGGAGACCACAGAGTTGCCCAGTGACATAGTGGGGAGGAGGTAGCAGCATGAAGAGAACACAGAGTGGCCCAGTGACAGAGTGGTGAGGTGGCAGCAGCATAAGAGACCACAGAGTGGCCCAATGACGTAGTGGGGAGGTGGCAGCAGCATGAGGAGACCACAGAGTGGCCCAATGACATAGTGGGGAGGTGGCAGCAGCATGAGGAGGCTACTGAGTGGCTCAGTGACAGAGTCGTGAGGTGGCAGCAGCATGAGGAGACTACAGAGTGGCTCAGTGACAGAGTCGTGAGGGGGCAGCAGCATGAGGAGACCACAGAGTGGCCCAGTGATAGAGTGGGGAGGTGGGGGGCAATACCAGTACCAGCTGAAGATGGTGGGTGGCAGTAGGAGCACCTGGCAGCAGGTGTGGCATCAGGCAGGTGGCAGCATCAGAATAGTAGCTGAAGCAGGTAGCCAGAAGAAACAGGTCTCTTTTGACAAAGTTTAGATGTGGCACCATGGATGATCAGGCACTGGTGTTTGAAAATCCTGGCTGATCCATGCCTAATTCATCTTCATAAAGGTAAGTTTCTCCACATTTTGAGTGGACAGGCGAGTTCTCCTTGGGGTAACTATGGCCCCCACCATACTAAACACCCGCTCTGATGCCACACTGCTGGCCGGGCAGGGAAGCTTGTCCTGAGCTGCCCAGTAGTCCAGGGATCTTCAATGTGGGGTGGCATGGTGCACTCCAAAAATGCCACAACCTGCTGGTTCAGGTTCTGCTCCATGTCTAGCTGCTGCTGCTGGTGAGTAGTTTCTTCAGTAGGCGGGTGAAGAAAACAGCTCATCAACGACTCTAGACTAAAGTTGCTGCTGATGGAGCTGGTACTGCTCCTGCCAACCTACCCCTCAGCAGCCATGGCAGTGCAACGAGAGTGCAGAGGACCCCCCCCCCCCCCGGTCAGACCTGCGAGAAGATGGATGATGGCACAGATAGGCAGTGGCCAACTGACTACATAGGATATCTCTATAGTAGTTCAGTTTGTCCTCCCTCTCAGCGGGTGCAAAAATGGCCCCCATTTTGGACCGGTAGCGAGGGTCCATCAAGGTGGAGAGCCAGAAGTCATCCCTCTGCCGAATGGTGACAATTCGGCTGTTACTACCCAAGCAAGTGAGAATGCAACGGGCCATTTGCGCAAGTGACTCGGAGGGACTCCCTGCCTCCATCTCCACTGCATACTGCCACGGTGTGTTTGGGTCATCAGCCTCATCTTTCTCATCGCCCTGTAGCTCCTCGGACTGCTCCTGCTCCTCCTCTCCTGCCACCTGTTTAGAAAAAACTGCCATTTCTCTACACATTGCTTATGCTCGAATGTCCTCCTCCTCCTCTAGTTCAGACCCCACAGGGCTCATGTAGCCGTGAGATGTAGTTGCCACGTCTTCTGTCCCCCGGCCGGCCAGATTTAGCCGCAGCTGTTCCAGGACATGAAGCAGTGGAATGACGTTGTTCATCCCGTAGTCCTGGCGACTGACAAATAAAGTGGCCTATTCAGGGCCAGAGCAAACGGCAGGTGTCATGCATGAGTTGCTATTGGCTAACATCGAAGTTACACAATGGAGTACCTCTGTCCGTCTGTATCATCAAGAAATCGTTTATGGCCTTTCTCTGTTCATATAATCGGTCCAACATATGGAGGGTGGAATTCCAACGGGTGGAAATGTCGCATATCAGCCTATGTTGGGGGACGCCGCTCTGCCGCTGTAGCTCAAGGAGGGGGTGTGCTTTGCGGTGTACGAGTGGCTGAAATACATGCAAAGTTTCAGATTGTCTTGCAGATGGGGTGAAGACTCAGGAACAGCTTTACAACCAGATTGAACACGTGCGCCATGCAGGGTGCATGGCTCAGCCCTCCTTGACGCAGCATCGACACCATGTTCTTTCCATTGTCGGACACCATGGTTCCGAGTTTGAATTGTCGAAGAGAAAACCAGATTTTGATTTCTTGATGAAGGACGCTGAACAGTTCCTCCCCTGTGTGACTCAGTTCGCAAAGGCAAATTAGGTGCAGAACAGCGTCACACCACTGTTCCCTGCACATGTGGTATGCAGGAGGAGCGCTGTGAATTGTCCCTGCAGTGGAGGCTGAGGACACAGTGGAGGATGAGGAGGCAGAGGCGGACATTGTCGCTGGACCAACGCGAGAGAACGTGGAGGCGGAAGTGGCATCACCTGGCCAAGTTGCTGGTGGGGCTGGGCAGGAACCACATTTAACCATTGGGCGTAAAGGACATATATTGCCCTTGACCGTGCTGTAGTTACAACTCCACACGTCGGCGCTGCCATGCTTTTTGTCAGACACCGACAGGCTCAAAAACTGGCCCACCTTCTTTTCTACATATTTGTGCAGGGCTGCTACTGCCTTTTTTTGCAAATAAATGACGGCTTGGGACTCTCCACCTCAGCTTGGCACAAGTCATCAGTTCTCTGAAAGGTGCAGAATCCACCACTTGGAAAGGGAGGGACTGCAGCACCAGCAACTTGGCCAGGAGCACATTCAGCTTCTGCACCGTTGCATGAGTACACACATACTGTTGTCTCTCGGCAATCGTTTCGGTAATCCATTGCTGACAGAATGACTGACGAGGAGTAGGATGATGAGGAGCAGGAGCATCAGGACCAGAAGAGGATGGGAAGGACAGACAGCTCCCTTCGGCTGAGGTGGTGGAGCCTTGACTGCAGGAAATTGGATGCGTGCCACTGGGTGATGCAGCAGTTGCTGCGGCAGGCTGGACCACCACATCGGAGACACAGTTCTCCCAAGCCACTTTATGGTGACGCTGCATGTGTTGACGCAGGGCTGTGGTGCCAACATTGGCACCCTGGCGACTCTTCACCTTCTGACCACAAATTCAGCAAAAGGCCAGGTTCACCTCCTCCGGCAGCTTAACAAAAAATTGCCAAACCGCTGAGTATAGCATTTCCCCCCCAACACTCCTAGCTGACTGCCTGGTACCACTTCCTCCATGAACCCCTGCACTGCTACTTTCCGGGCAGGTAGGCTCCTGCAAAGCGGGTGGTCTGCCCCAGGCATTTGGCTCCCAACCTCCCACTGCTGCCAACCTGCTGACTCACGGCCACACTACCACCTTTCTGCCTCACGTGCAAGCTGCCACCCTCTTTTCCTAATGATGATGATGAAGCACCTTCTTTACCCAGCTCCCAAGTGCGATCGACTACATCATCATCATCCGCTACTGTCTGCACGTCACTGATGTCCTACTCAATAGTCTCAGGGCCAGGAGCCTGACCGCTCGCATCACCTGCTCTCACGCAACTCTCATCATCACTACTTGCCCACTTACCAGAGGAAGCAGCGTATGTTTCCTCCATATCTTGGCTGGGCAGTAGCTGCTGACTGTCCTCTAGTAGCCTGAACTCGCTGAAAAGTGGAGCCGAGCCTACGGCATATAATATTTCTCACGCTGAGGGAACTGAAAATGACAGAGGAAGGTAAGCGTTGTGTCAGAGGAACCGAGACTGAGTCAACCATTCAAGCTCCGCTGGATTGCTGGTCAAGACACGACCGTTAGTTGAAACTGGGAGCTCAGGCCTCTCGTTGCGACTCCTGCTGCCAACACCCCTTCTTTTGCTGCTACTTCTGCCTGCGACAGAAACATTTTAGCCACTGCCCGTTCCCATTGAAGGGCCTGTCACCTGTCTGTCTGATGTACTGTATAATAAAAGAATTGAATTAAAATAATAAAATAATACACCCCAAAAAAGAAAAGTGCAATGTGACTTCAACGCAGAACGCAATTAAGACGCATTCTTTTTCCTATTAATATACCCCCAAAAAAGTATAACAATCACAATTTACCGCAGAAAGGCTAATAGGACGTACGTATATTTCCTTTTAATACACCCCATAAATGGCCGTAGTACAATGTAACTTCAACGCAGAACGGCAATTAAAACATATATTTTTTCCTACAAATAAACCCCCCCAAAAAAAAATAACAATCACAATTCACTGCAGATTGGCTATTAGGATGTACATATCTTTCCTATTAATACACCCCATAAATGGCTGTAGTATAATGTAACTTCACCGCAGAACGGCAATTAAGACATACATTTTTTACTAATAATAAACCCCCCCCAAAAAAATATAACAATCACAATTCACAGCAGAACGGCTAATAGGACGTACATATTTTTCCTATTAATACACCCCGTAAATGGCTGTAGTACAATGTAACTTCACCGCTGAACGGCAATTATGACATATATTTTCTTCCTTTTTATTTTCCTATTAATACACCCCTCTCCCCCCAAAAAAAAACAACAATCAAAATTCACCACAGAGCTGCTACTAAGACAAAGGTATATTTCCTATTAATACACCCCATAAACGAATGTAATACTATGTAACTTCACCGCTGAACGGCAATTATGACATATATTTTTTCCTTTTGTTTTCCTATTAATACAACCCAAAAAAATTTAAACGTTTAAACAACACAGAACGGCTAATAGGACGTCCGTATATTTCCTATTAATACACACAGTAAATGGCTGTATCACACAGATCTTGCACCCAATAATAAGCAAGGTTTGCTGGAATTACTGAGCTATCATATAGTGCAAAACTAAAAGCAGTAGTATAATGGCAATCTGGATCCGCAATTAGTGCAGCAAGGTGTAATAGAATTGCTCCTATTACCCAGGCTGTACACTCTTCTATTGCACCCTGTTCTCCTTTTATAGTGTAGATCAGGGATGCCTAATCTGCGGCCCTCCAGCTGTTGTAAAAATACAATTCACACCATGCCCTGCTGTAGGATGATAGCTGTACGCTGTCCGAGCATGATGGAAGTTGTAGTTTTGCAACAGCTGGAAGGCCGCAGGTTGGGCCTCCCTTTTGTAGATGATGCCTCCCTATATTTTCCCTACACCTTGAATAATCTTTCCCTGAACTTCTAAATCAATTTTTCAGCACAATAAAGTCTTTCCTAACACTGTCCCTAGCGCCTGCTGACATCGCTCCTTGCACTAAGTACACTGGAAAAAGGCTGAATCCAAAATTAATGAGGCTATTTCTAGGGCTGTGATATCACAGGGGCTGGCTGGCTGCTGATTGGCTGCATGCTTGGAATTGTGAGTGATCCCTCATTTCCAGAGTCCCATGTGCAGCAGCTATTTTAGAAAAAAATGTGATTCGTTCGAAGCGTTAGGAAATTCGTCTTCGGTGCGAATCTAATTTTTACTGAAATTCCGATTGAATTCCATTTCATCAACTTCGATTCGCTCATCTCTAATTATTATTAGTATTATAATTACCATTATTATTAGTGGTAACTATTCAGCACTGAGTGGTGGCCATCACTAGATTATTATTATCATTGGCTCCTGCAGGTTATTGCAAGTGTTTATAGAAATGACTACAGACGAGCGAATCAAAGCTGACAAAGTGGAATTCGTTCTGAATTTCAGGAAAAATTAGATTCGCACCGAATGTGAATTTCCTTGCGCTTGATGGCAACGAATCACATTTTTTCCTAAAATGGCTGCTGCAGGACATGGAAAAAGGAACTCTGGAAAGGCAGGATCATCCATAATACCATGCATGCAGCCAATCAGCAGCCAGCCAGCCCTGTGATGTCACAGCCCTATAAATAGCGGCAACCATCTTACATTCTGCCATTTACCAGTGTACTTAGTGCAAGGAGAGACGTCTGCAGGCGCTAGGGACAGTGATAGAAAAAACTTCATTGTGCTAAAAAAATGATTTATAAGTGCAGGGAAAGATTATTCAAGGATAGGGAGGAATCGTTCCACAGCATTTGTGTACAACAGGGTTCAGTAGGGGAGGTTGACTGGGCAATAGGAACAGTCCTATTACACCTTGGTGCACTGACTGGGTATCCTAATTGCCATTATACAGCTCTGTCATTCCAGCAAGCTGTTCTTGTTATTGGTAAAAACACCAAGTTGGAGCTCACCTCACCATACACCACTGAGGAGCACGGACACAGAACCGGAACCAAGGCTGAGAAGTAGCAAAAAAAGTAGATTTTCCAGCTTCACCTCGCAGTGCGTGTTTTATTAGGAAACGTGCTTAAAAACCAAACATCAGGCTCATTTCATCAACATGTTTCGGATCAACATATATTACAGATCCTTCCTCATGACACAGAGAATAAGACTGACAAATCTTATACACAGAGTAAAAGCAGTGATTCAGCTGTGGAATATTAATTGGCAATTAGACTGCTTTCACCCCACCCACAGCATATACCACTGAGACACAGGAACAGAACTGCATGAGAAGAAGAGAGGGGAAAAAAATAAAATAAAAATCTTTTCATTTTCTCCCCTCTCTTCCTCCCACACAAGAACCGCACCTAAAAGGACAAGAGAAGAAGGTACATCTAATAATGCAATATTAAATCTTGTCTTTGATTAAAGCCCAAAGGCATACAGGACTGAAATCTAAAAATCCAATATGCTTCTCTATTAAGAAGAGCTTTCCTATGGTCTCCGCCCCGTTTAGGAAAATTAACTCGTTCAATGCCCTGAACTTTCATGCCAGCAATATTGCCCTGATGGCAAGAGGCAAAATGCTGGCTGACTGCTGACACTTTTTTTTACAAAAGCATGAGATATATCTGAGATATGTCTGCATATCCGAACTTTGAGGGCATTGGACGTACATCCCACATATTGCAATTGACATGTAGAACAAGACACACAATACACCACGTATGTGGTATTGCAGTTAATGTATTGTTGTATCTCAAATGACTGCTGGGCTGCAACAGAGGCCACATACCGTCCTGTTTGTACGACACTACAACACATACAAATGCGGTGCCCGCATTTGAACATCCCTTTGGATCTAAGCCAACATTGTTGTGGTACCGTACCATCTGAAAACCGACTCGGACTGAGTTTTTGAGAAAGTGTTGGCGCCTTGCGGGCAACACATTTTATTCCCTTGTCAACAATCGGTTTCCAGGCGGCATCTGTGCGCAAAACTGTCAGATTCTTTCTGACAATCTTGCAGACATCCAGATACTCAAGACTATAGTTAGTTATAAAGAATGTCATTGCAGTCTGGCCTCCTTGTTTTAAACCTTTGTATTTTTTATATTTAGGAAAAACCAGGTCTCGCCTAGGTAATGCAAGAGCTGTTTTTTTAGCTGTGTCTATTAAAGACTGTCCGTAACTAGGGATGAGCGAACCCGAACTGTATAGTTCGGGTTCGTACCGAATTTTGGGGTGTCCGTGACACAGACCCGAACCCGAACATTTTCGTAAAAGTCCGGGTTCGGTGTTCGGCGCTTTCTTGGCGCTTTTTGAAAGGCTGCAAAAGCAGCCAATCAACAAGCGTCATACTACTTGCCCCAAGAGGCCATCACAGCCATGCCTACTATTGGCATGGCTGTGATTGGCCAGTGCAGCATGTGACCCAGCCTCTATATAAGCTTGGGTCACGTAGCGCTGCACGTCACTCTTCTGATACAAATGTAGGGAGAGGTTGCAGCTGCGACGTTAGGGCGAGATTAGGCAGTGATTAACTCCTCCCAAAGACTTCATTCAGTGATCGATCTACAGCTGTGGATCATTGAACTGCTGCTATTCAATTGCTCACTGTTTTTAGGCTGCCCAGAGCGTTTTTAAGTCACTTTTTTCTGGGGTGATCGGCGGCCATTTTGTGGCTTGTGGTGCGCCAGCACAAGCTGCCACCAAGTCCATTTAACCATCAATAGTGTGGTTATTTTTTGCTATATCCTACATCAGGGGCAAGCTGTCACCAAGTGCATTTAACCATCAATAGTGTGGTTATTTTTTGACTATATCCTACATCAAGGGCAAGCTGCCACCAAGTCCATTTAACCATCAATAGTGTGGTTATTTTTTGGCTATATCCTACATCAGGGGCAAGCTGCCACCAAGTCCATTTAACCATCAATAGTGTGGTTATTTAAATCTATCCCTAAAAGGGTATATTAGATTCAAGGTGCTGATAGGGTCATTCTCAATAACTTCACACACACGCTACTGTGCATATCCAAGTCTAATTCTGTCCGTAAACGTATACCTGTCACCCAGCGCCTAAATAATAGGCCTCAAATTTATATTCAGCTAAATCTGTCATTACTGCTGTGCCTGTATTAGTGTAATACGGTACCTAAATAGATAGCCAGATAGTGTTAGGTGTCTGTAAAAAAAGGCCTGAATTTGAATTCAATACATTGGGCCAAATAATATTTTTCTTATTGTGGTGAACGGTAACAATGAGGAAAACATCTAGTAAGGGACGCGGACGCGGACATGGTCGTGGCGGTGTTAGTGGACCCTCTGGTGCTGGGAGGGGACGTGGCCGTTCTGCCACAGCCACATGTCCTAGTGTACCAACTACCTCAGGTCCCAGTAGTCGCCAGAATTTACAGGGACATTTGGTGGGGCCCAATGCCGTTCTAAGGATGGTAAGGCCTGAGCAGGTACAGGCATTAGTCAATTGGGTGGCCGACAGTGGATCCAGCACGTTCCCATTATCTCCCACCCAGTCTTCTGCAGAAAGCGCACAGATGGCGCATAAAAACCAAGCCCATCAGTCTGTCATATCACCCCCATGCATATCAGGGAAACTGTCTGAGCCTCAAGTTATGCAGCAGTCTCTTATGCTGTTTGAAGACTCTGCTGGCAGGGTTTCCCAAGGGCATCCACCTAGCCCTTCCCCAGTGGTGGAAGACATAGAATGCACTAACGCACAACCACTTATGTTTCCTGATGATGAGGACATGAAAATACTACCTCAGCACGTCTCTGATGATGACGAAACACAGGTTCCAACTGCTGCGTCTTTCTGCAGTGTGCAGACTGAACAGGAGGTCAGGGATGAAGACGATGCAGGGGACGATGAGGTCCTAGACCCCACATGTAATGAAGGTCGTGCCACTGACTTTCACAGTTCGGAGGAAGAGGCAGTGGTGAGACCGAGCCAACAGCGTAGCAAAAGACAAAGATGGAGTAGTGGGCAAAAGCAGAACACCCGCCGTCAAGAGACTCCGCCTGCTACTGACCGCTGCCATCTGGGACCGAGCACCCCAAAGGCAGCTTCAAGGAGTTCCCTGGCATGGCACTTCTTCAAACAATGTGCTGACGACAAGACCCGAGTGGTTTGCACGCTGTGCCATCAGAGCCTGAAGCGAGGCATTAACATTCTGAACCTTAGCACAACCTGCATGACCAGGCACCTGCATGCAAAGCATGAACTGCAGTGGAGTAAACACCTTAAAAACAAGGAAGTCACTCAGGCTCCCCCTGCTACCTCTTCTGCTGCTGCCGCCTCGGCCTCTTCCTCCGCCTCTGGAGGAACGTTGACACCTGCCGCCCAGCAAACATGGGATGTACCACCAACACCACCACCTGCGTCACCAAGCATCTCAACCATGTCACACGGCAGCGTTCAGCTCTCCATCTCACAAACATTTGAGAGAAAGCGTAAATTCCCACCTAGCCACCCTCGATCCCTGGCCCTGAATGCCAGCATTTCTAAACTACTGGCCTATGAAATGCTGTCATTCAGGCTGGTGGACACAGACAGCTTCAAACAGCTCATGTCGCTTGCTGTTCCACAGTATGTTGTTCCCAGCCGGCACTACTTCTCCAAGAGAGCCGTGCCTTCCCTGCACAACCAAGTATCCGATAAAATCAAGTGTGCACTGCGCAATGCCATCTGTGGCAAGGTCCACCTAACCACAGATACGTGGACCAGTAAGCACGGCCAGGGACGCTATATCTCCCTAACTGCACACTGGGTAAATGTAGTGGCGGCTGGGCCCCAGGCGGAGAGCTGTTTGGCGCACGTCCTTCCGCCGCCAAGGATCGCAAGGCAACATTCTTTGCCTCCTGTTGCCTCCTCCTCCTACTCAGCTTCCTCCTCCTCTTCTTCCACCTGCTCATCCAGTCAGCCACACACCTTCACCACCAACTTCAGCACAGCCCGGGGTAAACGTCAGCAGGCCATTCTGAAACTCATATGTTTGGGGGACAGGCCCCACACCGCACAGGATTTGTGGCGGGGTATAGAACAACAGACCGACGAGTGGTTGCTGCCGGTGAGCCTCAAGCCCGGCCTGGTGGTGTGCGATAATGGGCGAAATCTCGTTGCAGCTCTGGGACTAGCCGGTTTGACGCACATCCCTTGCCTGGCGCATGTGCTGAATTTGGTGGTGCAGAAGTTCATTCACAACTACCCCGACATGTCAGAGCTGCTGCATAAAGTGCGGGCCATCTGTTCGCGCTTCCGGCGTTCACATCCTACCGCTGCTCGCCTGTCTGCGCTACAGCGTAACTTCGGCCTTCCCGCTCACCACCTCATATGCGAAGTGCCCACCAGGTGGAACTCCACCTTGCACATGCTGGACAGACTGTGCGAGCAGCAGCAGACCATAGTGGAGTTTCAGCTGCAGCACGCACGGGTCAGTCGCACTGTGGATCAGACACACTTCACCACCAATGACTGGGCCTCCATGCGAGACCTGTGTGCCCTGTTGCGCTGTTTCGAGTACTCCACCAACATGGCCAGTGGCGATGACGCCGTTATCAGCGTTACAATACCACTTCTATGTCTCCTTGAGAAAACACTTAGGGCGATGATGGAAGAGGAGGTGGCCCAGGAGGAGGAGGAGGAGGAGGAAGAGGGGTCATTTTTATCACTTTCAGGCCAGTCTCTTCGAAGTGACTCAGAGGGAGGTTTTTTGCAACAGCAGAGGCCAGGTACAAATGTGGCCAGACAGGGCCCACTACTGGAGGACGAGGAGGACGAGGATGAGGAGGAGGTGGAGGAGGATGAGGATGAAGCATGTTCACAGCGGGGTGGCACCCAACGCAGCTCGGGCCCATCACTGGTGCGTGGCTGGGGGGAAACGCAGGACGATGACGATACGCCTCCCACAGAGGACAGCTTGTCCTTACCTCTGGGCAGCCTGGCACACATGAGCGACTACATTCTGCAGTGCCTGCGCAACGATAGCAGAGTTGCCCACATTTTAACGTGTGCGGACTACTGGGTTGCCACCCTGCTGGATCCCCGGTACAAAGACAATGTGCCCACCTTACTTCCTGCACTGGAGCGTGATAGGAAGATGCGCGAGTACAAGCGCACGTTGGTAGACGCGCTACTGAGAGCATTCCCAAATGTCACAGGGGAACAAGTAGAAGCCCAAGGCGAAGGCAGAGAAGGAGCAAGAGGTCGCCAACGCAGCTGTGTCATGGCCAGCTCCTCTGAGGGCAGGGTTAGCATGGCAGAGATGTGGAAAAGTTTTGTCACCACGCCACAGCTAACTGCACCACCACCTGATACGGAACGTGTTAGCAGGAGGCAACATTTCACTAACATGGTGGAACAGTACGTGTGCACACCCCTCCACGTACTGACTGATGGTTCGGCCCCATTCAACTTCTGGGTCTCCAAATTGTCCACGTGGCCAGAGCTAGCCTTTTATGCCTTGGAGGTGCTGGCCTGCCCGGCGGCCAGCATTTTGTCTGAACGTGTATTCAGCACGGCAGGGGGCATCATTACAGACAAACGCAGCCGCCTGTCTACAGCCAATGTGGACAAGCTGACGTTCATAAAAATGAACCAGGCATGGATCCCACAGGACCTGTCCATCCCTTGTGCAGATTAGACATTAACTACCTCCCCTTAACCATATATTATTGTACTCCAGGGCACTTCCTCATTCAATCCTATTTTTATT
This sequence comes from Bufo bufo, assembly GCF_905171765.1. NCBI lineage: Eukaryota > Metazoa > Chordata > Amphibia > Anura > Bufonidae > Bufo > Bufo bufo. The sequence continues at coordinate 158,861,956 of NC_053391.1, forward strand.
TTCATTTTACCATTATATTGCGGGGCAACCCAAAGTTGAATTAACCTCTCCTCTGTCTGGGTAACGGGGCCTAAAAATATCTGACAGTGGCCTGTTCCAGTGGTGGGTGACATGAAGCCTGATTCTCTGCTATGACATGAAGACTGATTCTCTGCTGACATGAAGACTGATTCTCTGCTGACATGAAGACAGATTCTCTGCTATGGGACCTCTCTCCTCTGCCTGGGTGCCTGGGCCTAAATATCTGACAATGGACTGTTCCAGTGGTGGGTGACGTGAAGCCTGATTCTCTGCTATGACATGAAGACTGATTCTCTGCTCACATGAAGCCAGATTCTATGTTATGGGACCTCTCTCCTCTGTCTGGGTGCCGGGGCCTAAATTATATGACAATGGACTGTTCCAATGTTGGGTGACGTGAAGCATGATTCTCTGCTATGACATGAAGACTGATTCTCTGCTGACATGAAGCCAGATTCTCTGTTATGGGACCTCTCTCCTCTGCCTGGGTTCCTGGGCCTAAATATGTGACAATGGACTGTTCCAGTGGTGGGTGACGTGAAGCATGATTCTCTGCTATGACATGAAGACTGATTCTCTGCTGACATGAAGCCAGATTCTCTGCTATGGGACCTCTCTCCTCTGTCTGGGTGTCGGGGCCTAAATATATGACAATGGACTGTTCCAGTGGTGGGTGACGTGAAGCCTGATTCTCTGCTATGACATGAAGACTGATTCTCTGCTGAGTCGCTGACATGAAGCCTGAATCTCTGTTATGGGACCTCTCTCCTCTGTCTTGGTGCCGGGCCTAAATTATATGACAATGGACTGTTCCAATGTTGGGTGACGTGAATTATGATTCTCTGCTATGACATGAAGACTGATTCTCTGCTGACATGAAGCCAGATTCTATGTTATGGGACCTCTCTCCTCTGTCTGGGTGCCGGGGCCTAAAAATATCTGACAGTGGTTTGTTCCAGTGGTGGGTGACATGAAGACTGATTCTCTGCTGAGTCGCTGACATGAAGCCAGATTCTTTGTTATGGGACCTCTCTCCTCTGTCTGGGTGCCGGGCCTAAATTATATGACAATGGACTGTTCCAATGTTGGGTGACGTGAAGCATGATTCTCTGCTATGACATGAAGACTGATTCTCTGCTGACATGAAGCCAGATTCTATGTTATGGGACTTCTCTCCTCTGTCTGGGTGCCGGGGCCTAAAAATATCTGACAGTGGCCTGTTCCAGTGGTGGGTGACATGAAGCCTGATTCTCTGCTATGACATGAAGCCTGATTCTCTGCTATGACATGAAGACTGATTCTCTGCTGACATGAAGCCAGATTCTATGTTATGGGACCTCTCTCCTCTGCCTGGGTGCCGGGGCCTAAATATCTGACAATGGACTGTTCCAGTTTTGGGTGACGTGAAGCCTGATTCTCTGCTATGACATGAAGACTGATTCTCTGCTGACATGAAGCCTGATTCTCTGCTATGGGACCTCTCTCCAATTGATATTGATTAATTTTTATTTATTTTATTTTTATTTTTATTCATTTCCCTATCCACATTTGTTTGCAGGGGATTTAACTACATTTTGCTGCCTTTTGCAGCCCTCTAGCCCTTTCCTGGGCTGTTTTACAGCCTTTTTAGTGCCGAGAAGTTCGGGTCCCATTGACTTCAATAAGGTTCGGGTTCGGGACGAAGTTCGGGTCGGGTTCGGATCCCGAACCTGAACATTTCCAGGAAGTTTGGCCGAACTTCTCGAACCCGAACATCCAGGTGTTCGCTCAACTCTAGCCGTAACCTCTGATCTGCAGCCGAGCAGTCAACTTTTCTGCCTCTCTAAGGAAGGTGGAATCATCTGAGCAGTTCCTCCTTAATCTGATAAATTCACCCATAGGGATGTTTTTAACCACGTGTTTCGGATGACAGGACAGGGCTAATAAAGTGGTATTGCCAGCTGTCTCTTTTCTATAAGTACAAGTGGTTATCTCAGATTTTTCCACATCACCATGGAGAGTAAGATCCAAAAATGAAATAATGTGCACATGAAAGTCAACCATAAAACTCAGATTCATTTGATTATCATTGAGATATCACTCAAACAGTGGTATGGCCGTCACATCCGACGACCAGATGAACAGCAGGTCATCTATGTAACGTCCATACCACTGCAGGGAGCAAGACCACGGGTTATCACAGGAAAACAAAAAACGAGACTCCCACCAAGACATGTATATGTTCGCCAGTGAGGGCGAAAATTTTGCACCCATCGAAACTTCAGTACATTGTAAGTATAGCTTCTGGTCGAACATAAACACATTGTGTTTGAGCATGAACTGAATCACATCACAAATATAAGCAATGAATTCCAGGCTATAATCTGAGTATGCATTTAAAAACCATTTGGTTGCAGCAATAGCCTGATCATGCGGGATGACTGTATAAAGTGATGTGACATCGGCTGTTATCCAAACAAAATCCGGGTTCCATTTGAAGTCATAAAAGGATTGTAACACTGACCTAGTGTCCAGCAAGAAACCAGGCAAGGTTTGCACTAATGGTTGTAACAGACTATCTACCCATTCTGATATTTTTTCAGAGTATGAGCCTATGCCTGCAACAAATGGTCGCATCAAAGGAGGAAACACTGGCTTATTTCGGGAGTGAGTGAAATATCGCAGTGGCGTGTTTGCCATGTATTAGTGGCAAAATAAAATATATTCCCCGTTCAGCGTTGCACTTATCTGTTGAAAAGCCTTTTATGTTGTGTCAAAGTAGAAATAATTAGGGCCTAATTGCCTTTCAGCGGTGCATTGATATACTCTAAAGGCCTTTTTTATGTGTATTAGTGGCAAAATTAAAATATATTTGATCTAACATTTGGTTATTTGATCTAACAGTATGTCAGACAGAAAAGTGCCAGGCCCTGCACAGGGGAGTGGCAGAAGCCTAAATGTTTCTGGCTCAGGCAGAGGTCACAGCAGAGTAAGGTGGCGTGGCAGCCGGGGTCGCAGCGAGAGGTCTGAGCTCCTGGTGTCATCTAGCGGTCTTGTCTTGACCAGCAACCCAGCGGTTCTTGAATGGTTGACTCGATCTTTGACTTTTATATCAAGACTATTTCTCCTTAGCAGGTGGCCTGGTAACTAATGGGCACACTCTAAGGAACACCTTTTAGTGAAAAGAGACATAAGTTTTGCACAGATTCTATGTCTTTCATTTCTACATGCAAAAGCACCTAGGCATCAGAGCAGCTCTGATCATAGCAATACTGTATATGTGCACTAAGTCTTCCTCCCTGTAAATTTTAGTAAAGGCATCCCAAGTTTGTCCAGAAAGGGACAAAGAAAGTCTCATATAAATAGTGAAAGCAGAAGAATTGTCATTATTGTAACAGGATGTTGTGGTTATACAGGATGAGTCAAAAGTCTCAGGATACCCTTTTATTTTAGAAACGAAACAGAAAATGAAATATCGGAATACTCCAGAAAGTAATGGATTAAAGGGGCCTATCTTTAAAGCCGCCATATTGGATCATTCCCATTGGAAAAATAATATTGGATTTTTCAATGGGAAGGGGTCATGTAGCATATCAAAGAATACCAGAATTTTCTCAGAAATCAGATTTGCAATATCTATTGTGCTTCACAAGTTATCAACACAGAAAGTTGTAACAACCAGGAACGTTCCCTGTGATGCACAGCTATTTGACACGTTCAGTGTGTTGTCCCTGGTACTGAACGCAGAACTTTGAAGTTTTTAACTTTCTGTGTTTGATATGCTAATGACCCTCTTCCCATTGAAAAATATTGCCCTTGATCATATCTTAAATTTGAACATATGACCTAGACCACCAACGATTCTTACATTAATCATTTCACTGCCCTAGACCACCAAGGATACTGTAATTAGCCCCCCTCACTGCTCTAGAACACCAGGGATACTGATATTAACTCCTTCACTGCAATATTGACAATAGCCCTTTCTCTGCCCTAGATTTTCAGGAATGCTGACATTAACACCATTACTGCCAGGCATACAGAGATAATGCCCTTCACTGCCATAAACCACTGAACATACAATAATTAACCTCTTCACTGTCCAGACCACTAGAGATGTAAACAATTACCTTTACTGCACTAGAGTTGGATGTTGTTTAGTACTATTTTTCTGGATGCTATGCGCTCTGTACATTTGGCTGCTTCATACAGAATTATTATGGTTATGTACATTAATATTTATTCATTTGTGTTCTGTAATGCCCACCTTAGAGGGAGCAGATGCCAGACCCCAAACTGTGCCCCAAGACTTGGAGCACCGGACAGGAACCTTTGGCACTCTAGCTATTGGTAAAGCTAACTATAACTCTCAACATTCACACTTAAAAGTTCTTAAAACCTCCACAGAGGTGAATGGAGCATTCTAGAAATTGTATGGTAGTTTAAGAAAAGCTAGAGTGCCACAGGTTGCTAATCCCTGCTTTAAAGGTAACATTTAATTTCACCTTGATATCATTGAGCATAGCTAAAAAACAAACAAAAAAAAAAACAATGAAGCCCAAATTTTACTGAATAATTTTCTATACAAAAATAAGCCAGGGTAGAAAAAAATTGGGGAAGGTCTTGGAAAGAGAAATAAATCCTATCATAAAGCAGTATGTGCGCCATCAGCCAGCCTCATGGATTAACCTGAACCATCTCCATGGTTGCCAAAGCTACACAAATTTTGAATGTTGTCTGGATACCAAACTGGACAATTCCTATCTTCCATAGAGTTGGTCCAGTTTATTTTACCAGAGATCCATAGAAAGGGGGTCTCTGCTGAGCCATTTGAGAGGTATAAGAAGCCTGGCTGCTTGAACAATTAATGTGGCAAATTATATTGGGAGGAGTTTCAGGGTATAGACTAATCTTGGTCTTACAAATGATATTCACTTGTCTTTTAGTTTGTTTCCAGTAGGACAAGATGGTGGGACATGTCCAAAAATATAGAGAAGTGTACCCACCTCATTTTGGCATCTCCAACATAAATCAGATTGGGATAACCCCAATTGTTAAAGCTTCTTTGGATAATTATACCACCCATTCATGACCTTAAAAGAATGTTGAAAAGTGATAATACTTTAAGTGAATGGACCCTATCTCAGAGTCTGTTAAAGATTTATTCAAGTCTTTTTTTCCAGCTTTTTTCCAGCTTCCGGAACGCCTTTGTGTCTGAATGTAACTATCGTATAATAAAAGAGAGAGATCAAATTGGGGGCTATTGGTTCTCTGTCAATTTTTTTTTTTTTTTTACAGCCATGTTGGATCCCTTGGCACAGCATATTTAGAAAATAAAGTGGTGACAGAGTGAGAAAGCTCATGCCTGTCCAAAAAATTCCCAGTAAGGAGAGTTTTAGAGCAAAAGGAGGAGATGTGAGTCTCAGTGCCTATCTTGGACAAAGGTCTATCACAGTCTGGTATTAGAATTTAGACCAAAAGCTGGGGTAGTCCCCTCATTGTGGGAGATAAAAAAAAAAAATAGAGGATTAAGTGAGCAGGTAATAGCTGAGGTACTGTAGTCTAAAAAAAAAAAGAGGAGATATAGTGTTTGCAGGTACTGTATTAAAAATTCAAGTAAACCCTTTTGGTCAAGCCACCAGGGCATTAGAGAATTCAGCCAATGCCCAATCATGCCATTTGATTGGTATCCAGTACAGAGTGCTCAATGTCTGCTGCCAAAATACTAAGTAAATACTAAGGACACAGAGGTGTATCCATCTCTTTAACTGTATAGCCCTGTAGTAAGTCAAAAGATCTGGGATGCCAAACCCTCCCAAGGAGCAGGGAGGGATAAACTGTTGTATGCTATCCTGGGACTCTTACCTATCCAGAGAAAAGAGAAGATGGACTTAATCAAGAAGAAAAACAAGTGGGGCAATAAAATAGGAAACATCTGAAAAAGATATAGAAATCTAGGGAAAACATGTCTGGAGTAAATTTGTATGTCACATCCAAGAGACATATGGAATGGAAAGACAAGACAGCATGGTTTTAACCTTGTGGATCAATGGATGATGGTTTGATTTATGTAGCAAACTAGGATCTAGTGTTGAGCGCGAATATTCGAATTGCAAATTTTTATTGCGAATATCGCAACTTCGAGAATTAGCGAAGAATAAGAATATTTGCCTCTATATTCGTTAAAACGAAATTTCGTTTTCTTTTAAGCTAATAAAATAATAGAAATATAATTTATTAGGCCCAATGCATTTAGAACAACTCACATATTATAAATCACACACAAGCTGTAAGCAAAAGCAGCTAACAGTAGTTTGGATGAGCCAGCTAACCATTACACGAACAGAATTTTTTTTGCGAATTTAATGGTAGCGAATTTTCGCATACAATATAAGAAAGAGTGAAAATTATATGAGTATTGGGAAGAGCCAGCTAACCATTACACGAACAGAATTTTTTTGCGAATTTAATGGTAGCGAATTTTCGCATACAATATAAGAAAGAGTGAAAATTATATGAGTATTGGGAAGAGCCAGCTAACCATTACACGAACAGAATTTTTTAGCGAATTTAATGGTAGCGAATTTTCGCATACAATATAAGAAAGAGTGAAAATTATATGAGTATTGGGAAGAGCCAGCTAACCATTACACGAACAGAATTTTTTTAGGAATTTAATGGTAGCGAATTTTCGCATACAATATAAGAAAGAGTCAAAATTATATGAGTAACTGAACACTTTTTACATGTCAAGTGAATTCTCGGCACGGTTGCTAGTCATGGAACATAACCTAGCCTTTGCCTTTGTGAAAAAAAAACGTCTTTACAACATGCGATCCACACACAAGCTTTAAGCATTAGCAATAAGCATAGTAATACTTGACTGATGAAATGACTCGAAATTTTTCAAAAATAGTGCTATATACGAAAATCAAGAATATAGCACTATATTCGAAAAATACGAAAAATACGGCATATTCGTAATATTCTAAAAGACGGAGTTAGAGCAATATTACGAATATTCTAAAAGACGAAGTTAGAGCAGTATTAAGAAATTTCGTAAAATACACATATAGATTGTAATTTAGCTAATATACTGCTAAAGTAATTTTTTTAATAGTGTACATATTTTCCAAAAACTGAAGTTCAGAAGAGGCCAAAAAAATTAGATAAGAAAAAAAAAAAGGATTATAGCACTATATTAGCTAAATTACAATCTATGTGTATTATACGAAATTTCTTAATATTGCTCTAACTTCGTCTTTTAGAATATTCGTAATATTGCTCTAACTCCGTCTTTTAGAATATTACGAATATTCTAAAAGACGAAGTTAGAGCAGTATTAAGAAATTTAGTAAAATACACATATTAGCCTAGCCATAGTCATAGGAAAGTTGCCTTATAAAGGAAAAAAAATCGTCCGAATTATTTTTTCGCATATTATTTACGAAAAAGTAAATAATTACGAATATTCGATTTCGACGAAAATAATGCGAATATTCATTCGAATATTCGCGAAATATCGCGAAATCGAATATGGTACCTCCCGCTCATCACTACTAGGATCCCAGGGGAGTTCAATACCTATGTACATAAATATTTCAACTGAGAAGAAGACTGACATTTAAATGATGCCTGCTTACTGATAATCTCCACTATCTTTCCTGGAGCAGAAATGTTTGGCATAAATGATTTTGAAGTTTGATAAACTACCAAACTCCTCAAAAAGGTGTATGATACAGTCCTGATCAAAAGTTTAAGACCACTTGAAAAATGGCAAAAAATCATATTTAGCATGGGTGGATCTTAACAAGGTTCCAAGTAGAGCTTCAACATGCAACAAGAAGAAATGGGAGTGAGACAAAACATTTTTTGAGCATTCAATTTAATGAAAACGAATAAACTGAAACAGGCTGTTTTTCAGCTGATCAAAAGTTTAGGACCACACCTCCAAAAAAAAACTAAACCCCCCCAAAACAGAAATTCAACTTCCAAACATGAACTCAGTAATGAGTAGCTCAGTCGTTATTGTTTATCACTTCCAAAATTCGTTTCGGCATGCTTGGTGTAAGCTATTCCATGATGGTGAAGACGGCCGCACGAAGGCCATCTACTGTCTGGAAATGTTGTCCATTTTTGTAAACTTCCCTTGCCATCCATCCCCAAAGGTTCTCAATTGGATTTAGATCAGGGGAACACGCAGGATGGGCCAAAACAGTGATGTTATTCTCCTGGAAGAAGTTCCTTGTCCTGCGGGCATTGCGTACTATAGCGTTGTCCTGTTGAAAAACCCTGTCGTTACCACACAGATGAAGGCCCTCAGTCATGAGGAATGCTCTCTGCAACATCTGGACATAGCCAGTGGCCGTTTGACGCCCCTGCACTTCCTGAAGCTCCATTGTTCCACTGAAGAAAACAGCACCCCAGACCATTATGGCGCCCCCTCCACTGTGGCGCGTAGAAAACATCTCAGGTGGGATCTGCTTGTCATGCCAGTAACGTTGGAAACCATCAGGACCATCAAGGTAAAAAAAATTCTCATCAGAGAATAAAACTTTCTTCCACCTTTGAATGTCCCATGTTTGGTGCTCTCTTGCAAAGTCCAAACGAGCAGTTCTGTGGCGTTCAAGGAGACGAGGTCTGTGAAGATGTTTTTTGTTTTTGAAGCCCTTCAGTCTCAGATGCCATCTGATGGTTATGGGGCTGCAGTCATCAAGTGTCTTGACGGACAGCCAATTGGATCCTCCGGCTCAGTGCTGATTAAATTTTTTTGGGTCTTCCACTTGACTTTTTTGTCCATAACCCTCAGGATCATTTAAGAAATTCCAAATGACTGTCTTACTGCGTCCTTCCTCAGCAGCAATGGCGCGCTGTGAGAGACCCTGCTTATGCAGATCAACAACCCGACCACGTTCAAAAAGGGAGGTTTTTTTTGCCTTTGCCATCACAACGTGTGACTACCTGACAGAAAATGACAATGAATCCCCATCTTTGCACAGATTTGGCCTTTTAAAGGCATGTGGTCCTAAAATTTGGCTCAGCTGAAAAACAGCCTGTTTCAGTTTATTCGTTATTTTCAATTAATTGAATGCTCAAAAAATGTTTTGTCTCACTCTCATTTCTTCTTGTTGCATGTTGAAGCTCTACTTGGAACCTTGTTAAGATCCAACAATGTAAAATATGATTTTTTGCCATTTTTAAAGTGGTCTTAAACTTTTGATCAGGACTGTATGAAGAAAGGCTATAGAAGGATTGGAGATAAAGTGAAGCATGTCATCTCAACATGGAGAAAACTGAATTCATTGTCTTTCCCCCAAGTCACTGAACCCCCCTACCTGACCTTTCCATTACAGTTAAGAGTACAACACTTTCTCCAGTCTCGTAGGCCCGCTGCCTGGGGGTAACATTGGATTCTGCCCTGTCCTTTAAGTCACACATCCAAACCTCCACCTCCACCTGCCGTTTCTAACTTAAGAACATCTCTCGTATTCATGCCTTCCTCACCCCTGAGTCAACTAAAATACTAGTGCATGCTCTCGTCATCTCCCGCCTGAACTACTGCAACATCCTCCTGTGTGGCCTCTGATCAAGCACTCTCGCTCCCCTCCAATCTATTCTCAACTCTGCTGCCAGGTTAATCCACCTCTCCCCTCGTTTCTCCTGTGCCTCCCCCTCTGCCAATCTATTCACTGGCTCCCCATTGCCAGCGAATTCAGTTTAAAATACAACTACATATAAGGCCGTCTACAACCTGTCCCCTCCTTACATCTTGGACCTGCTTTCTCAGTTCCTCACACAATCAACGACAAGATTTCTCACATGCCTCTCCCCTACTCTGGAACTCGCTACCCCAACACATCAGGCTCTCCCCCAACATCCAAAGCTTCAAGAGTAAGCTAAAAACCCACCTTTTCAAGAAAGCCTACCATCTGCAATGAGCATGCTGCCACCACACAGCGACAAGAGCAGCCTATACTCTCACCTCCTGTGTTCTCCCCTTCCCTTATAGATTGTAAGCTCTTGCGGGCAGGATCCTCTACCCCTCTGTACTAGTCTGTTAATAGTTTCTTGTTTACTGTGTTTTTTATTTCTGTGTAACCCCAGCTAGATGTACAGCACCATGGAATTAATGGCGCTTTAAAATATTAAAATAATAATAATAATGATCTGCAATACGATGTATTACTTCACCTACCTTCAAAACCTTTGTTCCCTAATGGCTTGGTGCAAAGTTTCCATATCTATGATGAACAGGATGGGAGACACCAGACAACCCTACCTGGTACCCTTATGAATATCAAAGGCACTGGATATGGTACCATTAATCCTAATCCGGACACTCGAGTGTGAGTAGAAAGACATCATTGCAGAGACATATTGAAAGGGAATTTCAAACTGTACCAGAACTCTTTGCATGTGTAGTGTGCCACTAGGTAAATGTGGGCACTACACAAGGGTCAATTGGGCCACGTGGTACTCTTACTCCTGAAGGACAGTGGCAGTGTATTTAACAGTCCATTTTAATGTATTTCCATATGCTTTTATGCGTATTCTTCCCTGTGATATGTGCAGCATGCCTAATATGGTGTAGTTTAGCATCCTAAACACTAGAGGGAGCTAGGGAACACCCTGTATAAATATTTAGACCCAGACAGCGAGGGGTTGGTCTGTAGTCAGGAGTCTGTGGAGACAGAAGTGAGAGGGCACCAGCCAGAGACAAGCTGAGGGCCTCCTCCTGACATGCAGCTAGACAGTCCAGGCTGCTAGTTGCTACCAGGAGGCTAGTGAAGGATTATAGCCTGCCTGAAGTCTTTGAGCCAGAGTTAGCTCAGAAGATTCACCCCAAGAGAAGAGTTTGCCTCCTGGGAGAAACCTGCAGTTCCCACAAACCAAAGCAGAGCCAGTGTTCCAGCTAAAACAAGTAAGCTGAAGGGCAGAAGGATTATTAATGTGAAGCAAGGATAAATACCTGAGGAAGATTGTTTACCAAGGATAAAAGCCAGTATTAGGGCATCCGGGCCTTGGGATAAAACCAGACAGGAGTTCTGAGGAACAGTGTACAGTATTTCTGAGGAGAAGGTACAGCCTGCTCTGTGTGTGTTGTTGTTATCCTCTGAGTATCTTGCAAGGAACAGTATACCTGCCATGGATGTGAAAGCCTGCTTGTGATGAGAACCTGCTATATGGAACTGTATTGACCACCATCTGTACAAAGTTAACTGTTTCTAGTAAAGAAAAGTTTGGTTCTCCACAACACTGTGTTCCTCACTTATTACAACTATAAATTGGTGTGCCACCGTTACCGGCACTGGCGTCACGAACCTTAAAGGAACCTTGCCCTAGGCACATTAAATATCTGCAACACCCAGGGCACCTCATCCACCACCAGGCCTGGTCCCTATATACAGAGAGTGCCCCAGAGGACTATTGTGCCAGCCTCTCCATCACTGCTGTGCTCTGCCCAGGGTCATCCTACAAACTGTGAGTAACCCATAGCAACCCTTGTTTGCCTAAGTAACCGTGACCTCACAATTGCAATACCCTGCAGGTCTGCGTACTGCACATGTACAACAAAATTACCCTATTAAATGCTTTATCAGCATTAATACTGAGAAGCACCAGTGGTATATTACGAGAGAGGGTATATTGGATGGCATGAATTTTCCTGGTAGAATTGAAATTACCCTCCCACGGACAAACCCAGTTTGTTCTGGGTGTATAAGTTTAGGTATATACTCTAGGTACTGATACGTGAGGCCAAAATTTTCACCCAGATCTTAACGACGACATTAATGAGCGAAATGGGATCATCATTTCCACATGACTTTGGGTAATATATTAAAAGTAGCACTTAAAGGGGTTCTGCACTTTGTTTAAACTTATGATCTATCCTCTGGAGAGATCATCAGCATCTGATCGGCTGGGGTCCGACACCCGGGACCTCCGCCGATCAGCTGTTTGAGAAGGCAACGGCGCTCCAGCAGCTCCGCGGCCTTCTCACTGTTTACCGCCGGCCCAGTGACGTCACGATTAGTATCAACTGGCCTGGGCGGGGCTAAGCTCCATTTAAGTGAACAGAGCTTAGCCGCGCCCAGGCAAGTTTATGCACGTCACGTCACTGGACCGGCGGTAAACAGTGAGAAGGTCGCGGCGCTGCTGGAGCGCCGCTGCCTTCTCAAACAGCTGATCGGCAGGGGTCCCGGGTGTCGGACCCCCGCCGATCAGATGCTGATTATCTATCCAGAGGATAGATCATCAGTTTAAACAAACTGCAGAACTCCTTTAAGGCTTATTTTGGAAGTACAGAGTCAGACATAAGAGCACCGCACCAGGACACCATCCTAGGAAGTAGAATGGTAGAGATCCCGTCATTCTTGCAGGCACATCAATCATCATTTCTGGGCAGCAATGTTTCCTTCCCGACAATCGGCTTTCTGGTCGGCGTGTATAAATCCGCCTTTAGTCCTCAGATCAGACCCCCGTTCCTTCTCAGACCTCAGATCCTACCCCCAAGCTCCATCCGACCTCAGAACAAACCCTAATTCCTTCTTAGACCTTAGATCAGACCCCCTTTAGAATCCCATTCCTCCTCAGACCTCAGATCAGACCCCAATTCCTCCTCAGACCTTAGATCAAACCCCCATCAGACCTCTGTATCAGACCCTCATTCCTGTTCAAACCTAAGATCAGACCCCCCAAGCTCCATCAGACCTCAAATCAGACCTCCAATAGACCTCTGTATCAGACCCCCATTCCTCCTCAAACCTCAGATCAGACACCCATTCCTCCTCAAACCTCAGATGAGACCCCCAAGCTCCACTAGACAAAAAAAAATTAACATAGCTCCTGCTCATAACCCCGCACTCTTCCTGCACCCACCATTCCCTGGTCTTCTTTTGGGCCCCTTGCTGAACTGTGACATAACATCACACAGTGTGAGGTCAAAATGCGCGCCTACGTGCGCTACATCCTGATGCTGTACGCAGTCAGGACACAGTGCAGAGCAGGGCCCGGAAGACCAGTGAGCAGTTGTTACGAGGGTGTCACGACTTATCGCTGACCTTGTTGTGCCTGGGGTCAGAACGTAGCAACAGGTGGCTACTCGCTCGATTTCTCAAGCGATCTCTCTATGACCTAGTGGTGGGAATAGATTCTGGTCCAGCAGATGGCTTCTCGCTCGGTTTCTCAAGAGATCGCTCCATGACCTAGTGGTGGCAATGGATTCCGGTCCAGGTTTTCCTGCTTAGGTTTGCAATCCTTTTTTTTCCCATTTAGGAATCTGTAGCTTTTCCTTTCAGATGTTCTCTGTCAGCCACTCCCAGATACTATATATTCTCCTTTTCTGCTTCCCTTGTTGCCAGATATAGACCTACTTTCCAGATCCTCTATTATGACCTCTGGTGGAGTTGGAGTTGCTGTGGAGCTGTTGGAACTGGTGCTGTCTGATCTCCGGTTCTCTCCTGTTTTTTGTCTCCCTTTGGGGATTGTTTGTGGTGTTTGCATTGTTTGTCCTTTCCCTGTTGTTACCCTAGGTGTCAGTGGTGAGGACTAGTGCTCCCACCGCCCTACTCATTACTTAGGGCATATTTCATGGTAAGACAGGGACGAGGCACTTGATCGGCATCCTGGCAGCCAGGTGCCAGTGCTCGGTGAGTTAGGGGTCACCACTTATTGGTCATTAGCATATATACTCCCATTAACATCCCCCCCTTCCCCCAAGCCATCCCACACGCTTTTGGGAGAAAAAAAGTGTGTCTTATGGTCTGAAAAATACAGTAAGCCAATGAGGTCAGCTCCAGAGTCCAGACCATTTTGTATATGGACCATATAACTGCTCTCAAAAGACAGGAAGTCTTAATATATTTTAGGCCTACTGGTCAGTGTGATCATTGCAGGGTTATATACAATTAGTTTTTTTTAATACAGATAGTGACATGGAAAATATAACCAAAATGTGATTTAAAAATAAGCCTTTTTCTGATGCCTCATTTGCCTCTTGTAAGACAAGTAGCGAAAAAAACGTGGGTAAGTTTTGACTCCAGCTCTGACCCTCATTACAAACTGCTAGTAATGCATTCATAATTTCTAGCAGGAATAATAAATAAATGGCACATCACAGAGTCATAAGAATAGATGCTCCAGATTTTTTATTACAAGGGGGGTGCAATTAGTTGCTTAAACAGACATGTCAGGAGAAGTTGTTCCTTCTTAGGATTGAGGGTCAGCAGTCAACACCCAATGATCAAGAAGTGATTGCATATTTTAATGTCATTTCTTTTGGTGGGGAAAAATCCTTAAAAGAAAGACATTGCTATTGTGGGGTGAGTCTTGGCAGTCCTATAAATGCTCAATAGATTTTAAATATGAAAATAACAAAACAAAAAAATATACTTAGATATGCTACATTTTAGTGAAGCTGAAACACCCAATACATTGCTAATCTCAAAGTGAGAGAAAAAAGACTAACTAGGAATGAAAGGGATTTTACTATTCCAAACCACATTCACCCTTGTAAACATAGAACAAAGATATCATTTTCTTTAATTTCCGCCTTTTATTCCCTTGTTCATTTTCCTCAGCAACTGATGCAAAATAGCAGCAGGCAATCTCATTGTTTCCATACTGAAAAACTTGAATAGCCTATGATGCCATCTGGAAGTACTGGCTATTTCACAGGCAGTCATGTTTTTGGCGGCAATAATTGCTTGCGATTGACTTTAAATTGCTTCCATTATTCTAGAACTCCATGTCTTAAAGGGACATTGTGCTGAAGCATCTATTTATTTATTCCCCTGTTTCACAGATCGAAAACTGCAAAACGCAGTATGCATCTCATGCATTTCAAGTATATTCTGTGAAAGTTCAGCAAACGGTTTGAAGAGGACCTTTCACCTCTGCTGACGTGTGTTTTAGTAACTACCTGTATTCCCCATGTAATAACAATTCTGGAGCATTTATTCTTATGACTCTGTGCAATGCCATTCCTATATTTCTCCTGCTAGAAGTTTACAAATAAATTGCCAGCAGTCTACAGTAAAGGTAGTGCTGAGTGTTACCAGTAGTGGGTGTGTCTGACTCTGTCCAATCAGTGCTGCTGGTGTCAGACTGTGCAGGGAAACCCCGCCCAAGTGGTAACACCTATCTGTACCTTTACTACAAACTGGCGACAAAGCACGCATAAACTTCTAGTAGAAATATTAAAGGAATGGCACAACATAGAACCAGAAGAATAGATGCTACTGAATTGTTATTATATGGGGGATGTAAGTAGTTAGAAAAACAGTCATGTCAGGAGTGGCGACAGCTCCTCTTTAACGTGTATCGGAAGCTCCTGACTCTCTCCTACAGATGATGTTGAGAGAGAGAGAGAAGGATCGGGCATAATGAATATCTATAGAAGTGTCTGGAATCGGTTTTCTCCCTTTTCTGTATTAAACACACATACGCATTTAGCCAAGCAAAACATTTATGTGTATGGGGGAGCCGAGTGGGAGTCGGGAGCGATAGCTTTCAGCTAAATGTGTATGGCCGCCTTAAGACACCAAATTTTTTTTTCACTTTTGTTATGTGGCTAGAATATTATGAGACAATTCTTCAAATACAGAAAAGCTAAAATAAAGCTCTTTGCTAATATCTACCTTGTTGTAGCACACTACACTGCTTTTTGTGACTACAGAATGTAATGTCTTCTCTAGAGAAGACGTCAATTGTTTATGAAAAACATTTACGTTAAATTCAGATATTTTAGCACACGCTGTAAAATATTGATTGTCTAGGACAGTAATAGATTATATAAACGGCACAGCCTCGTCCCTCCAGTAGTTAATGTCTTTATATTTGGACAAAAGAACAAAAATGGCATACAAGCTTATGTGAGTTCGCTTTCAGGCAAGACCCCTTCTGATAGAATGAAATGTATTTTTCTATATTCTTGCCTCATGTTTTGTTTCAGCTCTGTCATTGGCCTCCCCTAGGTCTCCATAATGTCATTCCATTCGATTCATATTGATCTGATACGCCATAGACGTCTAACCTCACTGGGTATAACCACATTTGATTTCGGACTAATCAGCCTGTAAGAGGAGTGAACCAGATGTCCTTCTCTGCAGACAATGGACTGCATTGTGTCCATTTATTGCTGCTTTAAATGAACAATATGAACCTTGAGAGACTTTTGAGATACATTTATTTGTACTGTGTACATCAATATAAATATATTGAGTTGTATCGTATGTTCTTCTGTTTCCAGGTTTGCAGATGACAGGCAGCACTGATGTATGAGTGTGTTGTCACTAGGAAAGGGAGTCTTCTGGAGAAAGGACAGTCAGAGGTGTTGTATGTTAGCCTAGTAGAGCCCGGGAACAGCCTAGCACTACATGGAGATGGAAAGTTGTGACACCAATGCACTGCACCACCACAGTGGTAGGAAAGGACTGAAGGGAGCTTATAAATAGATGGTGTCTTTACAGAAGACCTTTCGCACTAGCATTTTTACTGGATCCTGCATGTTTCAGCAAAAACGCTTCCATTACTGATAATACAACCATCTGCATCCATTATGAATGGATCCGGTTGTATTATCTTTAACATTGTCAAGACGGATCCGTCATGAACTCCATTGAAAGTCAATGGAGGACAGACCTGTTTTCTATTGTGTCAGAGAAAACGGATCCGTCACCATTGACTTGCATTGGGGGTCATGCTGCATTGCTCCACATTCCAGGACAGAAAGCAAACTACAACATGTTGCAGTTTTCTCTCCGGTATGGGAACGCAACTATGGGAACAATGCATTTTGGCATAAATGAATGGGGATAAAACTGAAGCGTTTTTTTCCGGTATTGAACCCTTATGACGGATCTCAATACCGGAAAACTAAAACGCTAGTGTGAAAGTAACCTAACAGTGGTGGCAACAAAAGGTCTGATAGTTTGTGTCATAAGGCCTCTGAGAAGCTCTGGAGGAGGTTGCATGCAGAGAATAGGCGAGTCCTGAGAGGGGAGCAGTATGGCTGCTTTGTCAAGCAGAGCATTTTCACAAGGGACACAGAGTGAGGTAAGCTCCTCATGACCATTATTGGTCTAAAAACTGCTGGTATGGTGATGTGGGAGGTGGGGCTGCCAGCATCCCATGTAGGCCACATCTGGGAAAGTGGTAGCTGAAGGGTAATATCACCTCCATATCTGTAGCTCTGGGGAGTCCAGTGATGCTATTGGAATAGAGAGACAGGTATACTGTGCTCAAATCCAGAAGAGGCTGTAGTCGTATCTTGGGTGGGATTAGAGAATATTCCTGTAAGAGGAGCAAGAGAACGTTTTGAAAAAGGCTGGTTACCCTGCAGGCCTGAGATGTGGGCTGGTGGTACAGTCCTGGTTTAGTTTACAGAGGACCTGTCACCACCTTATTATAATAGCTTCATGCATTCCTCATGTAATAAGAGTTCTGGAGCATCTATTCTTTTGGATGTATGTTGTGCTATTTATTAATTATTTGTACTAGAAGTTATGAATGATTTGCTAGCAGTCTGCAATAAGGATACAGAGGGGTGGTAACCAGTTGGAGGGGGGGTCCCTGGGGGGAAGGGGGTCCCTGCACAGTCTCTCTCTATCAAGTCAATACTGCGATTTTCAGACTGTAGAGATAGACACCCCTAACTCATTAGCACCCCCCTGTACCCTTACTGCAGACTGCTAGCAATTCCTTCATAAGTTGTAGTAGAAATAATAAAGGAATAGCACAACATAGAGCCATAAGAATAGATGCTCCAGAATTGTTATTACATGGGGAATGCATGGAACTATTATAACAGATCTGTCAGGAGAGGAGACATCTCCTCTTTAAACTGTGTAGACTTGGTAGTAACAGGAGGATGTAACATTAGCCTCTAAAAAATCATGTTGTGACTGCTACTGTACCTGTCTGTGTGTGCATGTGAGATATGTTGCAGACCTGAGACATGGTTGGTTATTCCTGAAGAGTGTTTGCTTACTGGATATTTGGTGGAAGAGCAAGTAGAGTACTAATCCTTTGAAACCCTTGAGACACACTGAACTAAAAGAACTGAATGAAACCCTTGGTATGTAGGTAACTGTGACCATGAGACATAGCCCTTGGAAGTGCAGTCAGACAGTGAGTGATTGAGGCCTGACACTTGGCATGTGAGGGGAGCTTGGTGCAGGGCCGGGATGACTGGCAGGCGAGGTAGGCACTCCCTACTCATAAAGAGGGGTGCAATGACAGCCCCTTTTGTGGCCGCTGAGCCTCATAGGCTGCAGGCGACTAGGCCTGAAGCCTATGAGGCAGTAGACGGATGCAAGAGATCACAATGACATCACCATGACCGGGACTTGTGTGATTACATCATTGCGCTAGACCCAGCACAGGAGCTGTGATGTCATCAGGCCCGCCTGCCTCGGGGTGCGGTAACACAGGCAACAGTTCAGGCTGTGGCTTTCATCGCAGATGGCGTCGGGTGAACGGGAGTGAGGTAAGTGTGTGGGGTTTTTTTTGTTTTTTTTTTACACTTGGTCACCATTACTAGGAGCAGCAAGGAGGGGAGGGGGAAGCATTATACTGAATATACAAGGCACTGCAGAGTGGGGCACCAAGGAGGGGAAGCACAGGGGTGCACCTAGCCTTTCTGCTGCCTTAGGTGAAAACTGAAATGGCACCCCCTAATGCCAATTTCTTAACCTAACCCCTTGCCACAATGAAAGAGCTCATTCCCCATGGCCCTTCTGCTGGCCCCCTCTTGCCCCTACCTGGTGCTGCCTGAGGCGATCGCCTCACCTGGACACATTGGTGGTGCACCCCTGGGGAAGCATTATATATAACTGGCACAAAAAAGGGGATCATTATCTTCTGGGCGCACCAAGGGGGTTGCATCATATATAACTGTCACTAAAAGTGGGTCATTATCTACTGGGAGCATTTATAAGCATTAGAGGGCTTATAAATTTAGTAGCAATTTTACAAATTGTCCCAAAAAATTCCAAATCCTATTTTTTTAAGGATCAATTCAGTTCTGAAGTGCCTTTGAGAGGCCTACATATTAGAACCCCCATAAATCACCCCATTTTAAAAACACTACCCCTCAACATATATTCGAAATGGCATTTAGAAAATGTTTAACCCTTTAGGTGTTTCACAGGAATTAATGCAAAATGGAGGTGATATTTTTTTTGCAGATTGTCCATTTTAATCCATTTTTGGAGGGTAACAGCGGGTGATAAAATGAAATCGATGCTCAAAATGTATTACCCTAATTCTGCAGTTTTTAGAAATATCCCATATCGGATCCTAGAGTGCAACTTGACTAAAATACCAGCCTCCGATTTGAAGAAGCACCTTGTGGATTTGGGGATTTTTTATGAAGTTTTCATAAACTAAAGGGCCCCATTTTGGAAACTACACCTCTCAAGGTATTAACATAGGGGTGCAGTGAGTATTTTGACTCCACAGGTGTTTCATAGAATTTAGGACAATTGGGGCATGAAAAAAAAAAAAACATGTTAAAGATAGTATGTAGGTTTAGCTTAAAAAAAAATTATAACAAGGGTTAACAGGAGAAAAAGCACCCTAAATATTGTTACTGCATTTCTCCCAAGTACAGCAATATCCCACTTGTAACCAGCTGTTTGGGCACACAGCAGGGATCAGAAGGAAAGGAGTGCCATTTGGCTTTTGTAAGCCACATTTTACAGTAATGGGTTTTGGTGCTGTGTCGAAGTTACAGCACCCCTGAGATAATAGTACAGTGGAAAAGTTGCAAGCCAAGGAGAAGCAGAGTGGAGGATGGGAGTGGTAGTGTCGTTGGCATCGACAGTTGTTCACACAAATCACATTGGCAATCCTCACATCAATGCTCCCTAAGGCTGGGCAGTGACAGAAGAGGGCAACATTTCTTCCCTTGGGGCATATTCTTGTTTCTGAGGCTTCTGTCAGGTGGTGATTGGGCTGCCCGTGATGCTAACTGTCGTGTCAGCAAGGCAGGAAGTGTAGGGTGCAATGGCCGGCGAATGGTCCTGGAGTCAGTAACTAGGCCAGTAGTAGAAAATAAATAAGTCTCTCTTCACCAAAGTGCAGAATGGGAGTTGTAATACATGCACAGTTCCAAACAAATCACAGTGTAAGGGCTCGTTCAGACAGCCGTAAGTTGTCAGCAAAAATACAGATCCGTTTTTTTGCAGACAGTTCAGTATGTCCGCAAAAAAAAACGGATTGCATTCCATATTTTTGTGGACCCATAGACTTCAATGGGGCCATGTCCTGATTTTCACTGACAATAAAAGGCCATGTTTCATTTGTTTTGTGAAGCCATGGAATGGAAGAAAAGGATCCATAGTAGTGAATAGGTCAGCATCTAATCTGCAAAAAAATGGATCCACATTTTCGCCTACAGCATCCGGCCATCTGAATGGATAGCAGCAAAACTCTCTCTGTGTAAAATCTTAGGCTGGCAATAATGTTTTCTCAAACTTGTCTGTAACTCCCAGGTTCACGAGTAAAGGATTAAGATACAGTACAGATACAAGATACAAATACATGCCAGCAGTACAGATGTACTGCTGGCATGTATTTTCCCTTCCCATGTGCATAACCGTACATTTATCAGTATTAAACCTCATTTGCCACTTCTCTGCCCAAGCCTCCAATCTATCCAGATCCATCTGTAGCAGTATACTTCTTTTGTGTTTATTTTTATTTTTTTTACACTTATGGTCTCCAACATTTCTTACCTTGAGAGAGACATTCAGCACTGGGAGATGGACATGAGCCACACTTGACATGAAGAGTGAAGCTTGTAGAAGCTATATAACCAATAGGACACATCTGCAAACGGTTCCACATAACAATGAATCAGTTCAGTGTGAGACCTAGAACTGCATGTTTTCTACTGGTCTTTGGAAATCTGGATTATAGCTGGTGACCGCCATACTCATGCAGTCACTCAAGTGGAACTCTGTCAAGTGGATTCTATAGTTAATGCTCAATTTTTTTGTGACTGATAACCCAGATTCCTCCTGTAGTGCCCCCAGTAGGCTTAATGTCCTAGTAGTGTCCCATAGGTATATTGCCCCTCAGAAGTGCCCTCAGTAGGTTTTCTGCTCATCTGAAGATCCCCCAGTAGGTATAATGCCCCTACAGTGGTCTCAAGACTTACAGTGCATCCAGTTCATATAGTAACTTCCCATAGTTATAATGCCCTCCACATAGTGCGCCAGTACCACTTTCCCCCCAAAGTGAGTTAAAAAAAGCACAATATTCACCTAACTCCCTGCTGCCATCTGTTATGCAAGCCACATGCCTCTTCTGGCCTGCAGCCTGAGTTCCTGGCTTCTATGCCCAGGCACGCATGATGAAATCAATATGGAACCTGTGTCTTCGCGCAGGTGTACAGTATGACATCATCATGCCTGAGAACCAGAGCAGGCAGTTGCGATGATGTCCTCATTTCGCGACCGTCTGAGCTGGACTACTGTCTCAAACACCAGCTTAGGCTCCATTCACACGTCCGCAAATGAGTCCGCTTCCGTTCCGCAATTTTGCGGAACAGGTGCGGACCCATTCATTTTCTATGGGGACGGAATGGATGCGGACAGCACACAGTGTGCTGTCAGCAACCGCATTTGCGGAGCGCGGCCCCGATCTTCAGGTCCGCAACTCCGCAAAAGATAGAACGTCCTATTCTTGTCCGCAGCTTGCGGACAAGAATAGGCATTTCTATAGGGGTGACAGGCGGGTGTGTTGCGGATCCGCAATTTGCGGGTCCGCAACACACCACGGATGTGTGAATGGAGCCTAAGTAGTGTTTTTTTATAGTAGACGGCAAAGCTGGGAGACATTGGCATAGAACAGCAGGAGCAGGACTGTCTTCTACACTCGCTTAGATCACTGGAGCAAGCCTAGAAGGATGCAGCACACAAGCTGCATATGTGGTTGGGGGATCACTGCTTTACAGTTTTCTATAACTGAGCCAGTCACTCACCCACATACACATATTTTCCCCCAGTCTATGCATTCTCATGTTACGTACGAACCTTTGAAGAAGTCAAGATATACTACATCCGTTGACTCAACATGGCTAAAATGTAACTCCTCATAGAAACTAATTAGATTAGTTTGACAGGACCGATCCCTCATAAATCTGTGCTGATATGGCGTTATACACTTCTTTTCATTGAGATACTCCAAGATAGCATCTCTTAGAAAACCTTCAAACAGTTTACCCACAGCAGATAATAGCCTTACCGGCCTATAGTTTCCAGGCTCAGTATTTGACCACTTTTGGAATATTGGCACTACATTTGCTAAATGCCAATCCTGTGGAACAGACCGTGTCATTATAGAGTCCTTAAATATCAGAAATAAGGGTCTGTCTATTTCATTACTTCTCTTAGGATATGGGGCATATGCCACGGTGATTTGTTAATTTTAATCTTTTTAAGACACCAATACACTTTTTCATGGCTCAGACAGGCCACTTTTAATGGGGAGTTCGAACTTCTGCATTTCATCTGATGTGTCAGTTTCCTCAGTAAATATTAAATATTTATTTGATTAATTTGCTTTCTCCTCATTTCCCTCTACAACTGCTCCCTCGTCACTTTTTAAAGGGCTAATGCTTTCAGGTTTAACCATTTTACCATTTATATAATTGAAGAACATTATAATGTTAATTTTACTCTGTCAATGGGCTTGGCTGCCTCTATCTGTCTTTCACATATTCCATTTTTTTGTAGTATTTAAGTGTTTATTCGCTACCTTCCTGTTTTATTAATTTAAATATTTCTTTTTTATTTATTACCTCCTTTACATTTCTATCCCATTTTGTGCCTGTATGTTAATTTTTGGGGATATTTTCTCTTTTTCGAGCGATTTTCTTATGTAGGGGCTCATTTTTTTGCGGAATGAGGTGACGGTTTTATTGGTACCTGTCACGGATGATATTGCAGATAGCTGGAAGTTATGGATAAACATCTGACTGGCTTGATCCCAAACTAAGGAGCATAAAGGTGACCCCTGGAAAACCCTAAGAGCTCACCCTGACTGCTAAGCTCATACAAAGGTCTCAGAGGTAGACGATTGCATGCCCTCGTACCTAGACTGTGTGACACCTGAAAACCCTATAATAGTGAGGGGACACGACCACCGGCTCCCTGCACTTAATACGGAGGGAGTCAGGGTCACCTAGAATCAAGCAGTATGGGAGGGAATATAAAGGGAGGCAATTAGTGTGAATAGGTGACAGCTGGCAGAAGGAAAGGAGATGACAAAGTGAAACTAAAACAAAGAACATCATGCAAGAGGTACAGAAGAACGTCTGCCAGACCTTCTCAGAGAGCTGGCGGTGACAGTACCATTTTGTGGTATCTCTTTCTTCCTGAAAGTTAACGGTTTCAATCCTATTAGTTCAAATTTATTTTTGAACCAAATACTAAAAGAAAAAAAGAACGAAATAACGAGACCAATTTCTTTAACCACCTCCCGTCCGCAAGTTGACCCTAAACATCCGGGAGGTGGTTCTCTATTTCTGAATGAATGTTTCTGAATGTCCATTCAGAGATCGCAGCTGCACACTTATCGTGCAGCTGCAGATCGGGTTGCCCGCTGTCAGTGACAGCAGGGCAACCCTTAGAGAAGGCAGGGGCAGTTCCCAGGTGTCCCTGCCTTCTAGATCGCTGTATACACAGTGCTCACTGTGACCGCCGGGCCCGGGAGAGTGCAGGAGCTGTTGGGTCTTTCACAGACCTCGATCAGCCATGCACTGAGGCTGTACAGCGCAGTATACTGCTGTACAGCCTCTCTGGGGGCTGTATTTCCCCTGTAACTAGGGCTACTATGTCAGCCCCAGTTAAAGGAGAAATCAATAGTGAAAAAAAAAATGAAGTTAAATGTCCCCCAGAGGGCTTGTATGACCTTATGGGGGACGCAAAGTGTAAAATAAAAAAATAAAAAAAAAATGTTAAAATAAAAAAATGAAAAAAGGTTTCACATGGAAAAAATTCCCCAAGTAAAGAATAAAAAAAATGTTTAAAATAGAAAAATAAAAATAAAATAGACATATTTGGTATTCCCAGCTCTATAAATATATCACATGATCCACCCAGTCAGATAAACACCATAAAAAATAAAAACTGTATAAAAAAAAAAGCCATTTTTGTCACCTTACATCACAAAAAGTGCAACACCAAGTGATCAAAAAGGTGTATGTCCCACAAAATGGTACCAATAAAACTGTCACCTCATTCCACAAAAACATGAGCCCCTACATAAGAAAATCGCAGCGCAGAGCTCAGAGCCAGGGAGAGAAAAAAAAAATCCCTGGCTCTGAGCTGTGATTGGACAGCACTGCTGTCAGGGAGAAGGAGAGACACTGGCGTCTCCTACTCCTTGCTCTAAATGTTGAAAATACCGGGGGCCACAGCAGGCGAACGGAGCCGCGCCCAGGAATAATAGTAAGTGCACTTAGATCCTTGGGTGCCACTCTATGCAGCCTGCTACTTAGTTCATATTCTTTGGACCTATGAAAGGTCCTCTTTAATTACATTCATTGGTGGTGCAGTGCACCCTCCCAAAGCCCCCTCGCATGCCCCCCCCCATTATCACTGGCCACATGCCCCCCCCCCATTGTTATATGGTGGCCACAGGGTCCCATCCCCTCCATTGGTGGCAGTGGCAGATTAAACTGCTGGGGCTCAGATCGTTACCATGGCAGCCAGGACGCTACTGAAGCCCTGGCTGCCATGCTAATCTCCCTGCTGCTGTGTGCACAAAGCACAGGGCAGCAGGGAGATGTGCGAGATCCCATTCACCCTGCTAGAGCTCTATCAGGGTGAATAGGACAAGGGATGAAAACATCCAGGTTCTAGTCCCTAAGGGAAGAAATGGTAATTAAATAAAAAGTAAAAAAAAAAAAAGAGGCTGTAACAGAAAAAAAAATCAAAACCGCGCAATTCGCAATTTTTTGTCACCTTGTCCCCCGGAAGATATCACTGGATGTGAGAGGTATGTAGTGCTATATTCTTCTATATGTAGTGCTGGCTCACTACTGTGACCTGCGTCTCATCTTCTCCAAGTCCTTTTTTTTTTTATTATATGCATTTTAAATTTGGCGACTAAAAAATGTAATTTGGTTCCTAAATTTTTTAGTTTCAAGTTTCCCAACAGCCTTTCTTACCTTATCAGAAATGGATGTATTTCTGGAGCATAATAATATTACAGGCTATATCTACTAGAGAGGGGTCGTTGATCCAGGGAGTTATTCGGATTGCCTGATTGGAGTCGAGAAGGAATTTTTTATTCCCCTAAAGTGGGGAAAATTGTTTTTTTTTTTGCCTTCCTCTGGATCAACTTGCAGGATAAATGGCCGAACTGGATGGACAAATGTCTTTTTTCAGCCTTATGTACTATGTTAGAAATGATCCCCAGGCTCATGTGGTTTCACAAAGACCTGTGTTTCATGGAGAAAATTTTAAGGAAAGTTAATAAGCATTTAGAATTTTTTTTTGTTTAACTCAGGATTTAACTCTTACAGACACGCTGAAATGGAAGGATTTATAAGAGGCCTTTACTCAAATAATTCCTTATGTTTGTCTGACATTGGCAATGATATTGTTAATGTAGGATTCCAAAACATTATGGAGTCAGGCTTGCGATGTTTGGGGGATGCCATGTAATAAATTACATGGCTTATGGGGTAAGTCGCTCATTAGTTTATGAGTGGACATGAGTTATTATTATGTTTTAATTTATTGGATTGGTAAATTTAAAATGGTAAATAATCGAACTTCATGGCCTATATAATCCACAAATAAACTTGTTGTGCTTTAAGCTAATAAATCACATCAGTTAATATTATCTAATGTTTGGTGTCAATTATTCAAGGGAATCTCTGGAACCTAGGCCACCATGTAATTACCCTCCCTTCCTAGTTCCTAGTTTAAACACTCCTCCAACCCTCTAAGCTTCTTCTTCCCCACAACAGCTGGACCTTCCCCATTGAGGTGCAGCCCATCCCTACCATACAGCCTGTAGCTGACAGAGAAGTCAGCCCAGTTCTTCAGGAACCCGAACCCCATCTTTTTACACCAGTTTTTGAGGGACGTATTTGCCTCCTTAATCTACCGCTGCTTTTCTGGTGTGGCTCATGATACAGATAGAATTTTTAAAAAAATACTACCTTTGAGGTCCTTGCCCTGAGCTTGTGACCTATATTAAGTCCCTGAAATCCACCTAAGTCCCTTGCTGAGGTGTGTCAGATCAGGGAGACATCCCTGGTACTTTTCTCTCTACTCCATCTTCTGTTACCCAGCTATCTAACTCATTTACCTGCACCTCCATACTACAGTCCTACCCCACATCTACTCCAGCAAGTGTCTATTCAGTGAACAGTGGAGGGAGAGCAGGAGACGTCACAGTAGGAGGAGGGGGGAGGGAGGGAGAGCAGGAGGCGTCACAGGAGATTATGAGGCGGCGCTGGGCACAAACGGCGGCGGGTGCGGGCGGCAGCTTGGAGCCATTTACATCCTCTTGGGCACCTTATTCTGTTGATTGACAGGTCAGTAATAGCGTATTTTTAGTAAAATGAGCCTACAGATTACATTTATAAGACCACATTAGGAATGGTTAAAGCTCCCTGAACATAA
This sequence comes from Bufo bufo, assembly GCF_905171765.1. Classification (NCBI taxonomy): domain Eukaryota; kingdom Metazoa; phylum Chordata; class Amphibia; order Anura; family Bufonidae; genus Bufo; species Bufo bufo. Next base: position 158,888,604 of record NC_053391.1, read on the forward strand.
CCATATTTTTATCTGGAGGGGGTGAAACCTGGTGACAGAATCCCTTTAATGTATAGTACACTAAAAAAAGGCACAGATGCAGCAATGTACACATATATTTTTAACAGGATTTACAGATACTCCCTCACTAAATCTCAAGTCACACACCTAAGACAAAACACACTTGGGATCAAAACACATTCGCTTTGTCAGTTTGCTTATAAGGGCTCTTGCACGCGACTGTATGCCCTCCAAGACATATGGTCCGAGCTGGCCATATGTCCCAGAGCGGCATTGATTGTGCGCACGGGAGCACACAACATTATAGATTACAATGATGCTGTGCACGTCGGGCCACCTGTGGGGCTATAGTCCTGCACTCATAAGATAATATGTGCACAGTATCACAGTAACCTATAGTGATGAGCAGCAGGTACCATATTCGATTTCGACGAAATTCCCGAATATTCAATAGAATATTCGTTTCATATTTGTCGAAATCGAATATTCGTCATTATTCTAGTTATTGCGATTAAAATGCGATTTAAATAATCGCGTATTGCGATTTTAACTTAAGGCTACTTTACTAATGGTTTGATATCTAGAATTAGCGAAGATGACGAATATGACGAATGTATTCGTCATATTCCTCAAAACGAAGATAACGAAGTATTCTCCATCTTCGTTTTTAGCTCCATATTCATCAACTTCGCTAATTCTAGCAATCAAATAGGAAAGTTGACTATAGAGACAGCCAGCTAAGTTTAATTCGCTATGCAATTATATTACTTTGCTTTTTAAAAAAAAATTGAATAGTTAAATACTTGATTATTATAATGATTCTATTTATAAAAAAAAAAAAGCAAAGTAATATAATCGCATAGCGAATTAAACACAGCTGTCTCTATAGTCAACTTTCCTATTTGATTGCTAGAATTAGCAAAGTTGACGAATAGGTAGCTAAAACGAAGATGGAGAATACTTCGTTATCTTCGTTTTGAGGAATATGACGAATACATTCGCCATATTCCCTAATTCTACCAAGCTAACCATAGTAAACAAGGTTGAAATCGCAATTCGATTATTATAACTTGAATTAATCGAATTGCGATTTCAACGTAATTCTCAAATCCGACAGTACATTCTAGTATGGAGACGTTCCCATGGTGATGGGGACGCTCCATGAGCACGGAAGTCGGCAGAAGCGGCAACGGGCACTGACTGATGCAGCCAGGAAGTCAGGAATCCTAAGGACAGGTAAGAACAACTTTAGGGAAGTGGGAAAGAAAAAAATATAACAATAAAAAAAATGAATATTCGAAATATCGAATTTATAGCACTATATTAGAAATATTCGCGAATTAGCGAAGTGACGATATTCGCTAAAAAAATTTGATATTCGATTATTCGTGCTCAACACTAGTAACCTATGATGCTGTGCGCTCCCCTGCACACGATCAATGCCTCTCCGCGACATATGACCCGCTCACGGACCGTATGTCTCAGAGGGCATACGGTCGTGCGCAAGGGCCCTAAGGCTGCTTTTCCCAAACACTTGCACAACAGTCTGCCGATTTTTTTCCCTCTGGATTCAAAGGACAGAGCAGGCCTCAACACTGGCTATTTAAATCTTCTTGATTAGGTAACTACACCACTAACTATTCACTTGTGCAACACACTAGACTAGACTAAACTACTGTGCGATTTAATATATTATAAATGTAAACATTTACCCCACAATATACCCCTGACTACTTCTGTAATTAATGCATAAGCTATAATACCCCACTCTGACTCTGGACTCTGATTGATAGACTCAGCAATGCACACAGGTATTTTTAACAGGTCTCACAGATAGTCCTTCACTAAGGGTGAGGCTACAATATGACTTTTTGTAGCACGACTGATTAATTTTAACATTAAGATGAATGCAATCTTGTGGACTGCAGCAGTCATTCAATAGTTAAAATCAATCAGTCACACTACAAAAAGTCACATTGAAGCCTTAGCCTAAATCTCAAGTCATAGACCTAATACGAAACACACTTGAGATCAAAACACTGGCAAATTCCCATACTCACTTTGTCAATTTACTTATAAGGCTGCTTTTTCCAATCAGCTGCAAAACAGTTTATATTTTTATTTTCCCCCTGGGTTCAAAGGCTCCCCATTAACTGCTATGGCAGTTCCGAAAATAATCATCAAATACTAACATATGCAGGCCCCAAAATGATCAAAAACATAAAGTATAATAAATTATATTATAATAACCTTTACATTCACTGTTTCCATATTTTAGTTACTGTTCCTTTTATATCCTGATAAACAACAATTTTAATTTTATACTCTTTCTTTGCATATATGTGAATTTTAGTAGGATACTATCCTCTGAAAAAGGAATAAAAGAAGGATGTTTTGCTCACAAACAGAAGCCTGTTGAGAGAGTGTATTTTCCTGCCTGACTGCATTGAAAAGCTGAGGACATTTTTAATTATTTCTGGGAAGCCTTGAAGGCTTTAATGTATTTGCACTGTCTTACTCTATTCACTCTCAGCTTTTCTCTGGCTTTGAACTGATGTAAAAAGCTAAAGGAATAATTAATGGTTATCAATGGTCAGTTCCAACGTCTGTTTTTTTCATTGCCACTTCACGTACTGAATTTTCTTTCCTCCACTTTTTCAAGTGTTTTCAAGTTCTTACTTTTGCCATAGCATTACACCACGAAAAGGGTGGTGTCATGAATTATTTTAAAGTAGCTCAAATGTTGGTCAGAACGCTCTCTTTAGCACTTGCTACACTAAGTAACTTGTGAATGAGTAGAATTAAAGAAACCGAGTTAAAACCAAGAGTTAAAGTCCTTATAAGGCTACTCTCACAACTACATTTTGAAATCCAGCAGGCTGTCCTGGCAGGGGAACAGCCTGCCGGAGTTCACCATATCTGGCACAACCGGATAATGCCACAAAATACTGGATCCCTATTGACTACAATGGGATCCGATGGGGATCCAGCTGCCTTCCAGCAAAAATGACAGCTTTTGATAACATTATGGTGGAAAGTGATCAGATTCCCGTTAAATCCCATTGTAGTCAAAGGGGATCTGGCATTTTGTGGTATTATCTGACTATGCTGGACACGTTGAACTCTGGCAGGCTGTTCCTCTGCTGGGTTTCATAACACAGATTTGAACATAGGGTAAGTAGGCTACTTTTCTATTACCCTTCACTGTTTTCTTTTTACAACTGACCAAGATTTTTAGGTTTTTTTCAGTGCACACTTTGCCACATGTATGCATTACTGTAGTAGATGTTCCAGGGCAAATATCAAGGATGTTATCATTTTTCCCTATCTAAAAGCTCTCATTAGAGGCCTTTAGGGCATAGTGAAACACTCACCGTGATTGACAATCTTGAGAGCAGAATGCTGCTCACTGACCAAGCAGTTATTGGGTAGATTTGGAGGTTGGAGAAATGGGTCAGGAGGTGCAGGTAAGTAGCTAGGTGAATGTAGTCTGCTACTGTTCCTGTGCTCTGAGCCAAAAATTGCCAAGTTAGGTGATGAAGAAGGGGGGCAGGCAGGAGAACACTCCATCTAGTAGTGAGAGGAATGATAAGACTAGAAAATTAGAGGTTATATGGGATTCTATAATCAGGAAGATGGTTTGAATAATTTGTTCCAAAGATTACCTCAACTAAATGGCTTGCTGTCTACCTGATGCTAGGATTCATCATGTGAATAGATTACTGAGAGGGGTTTGGGGTGACCAAGCTGTTGTTGTCCATGTAGACCCAATGACAGAATATATGGGAGGATCCCTAGGAATACGTTTAAAGAAGTAGTTTCTAAGCTTAAGGGGACCTCAACGTTGGTATACTCTGGAATATTGCTTGTGAAAAACAATGAAAATACGTCGGGAGGTTAAGGAGTTAAAACCATAGCTTTAGTATTGGTGTGGGGTTTTGGTTCCTAAAGCAGTGGGCTGACTTTTCATTGGTGCACAAACTGTATTCTACAGATAATTTGCACCTGAATAGAAAGGGGTCTGCTGTGCTGGGAGAGAGAATTCTAGCAGGGGTGGAGGAGTATTTAAAATAGGTTTGTGGGGGGAGGATAAGGCAGATAATGGTATAGACAGTTTAGAGAGTGGATAGGCTATATTGGTGGGTGGAAATGTGGACAGTGAAAGCAGGACTAAGGCTTTGAATGAGGAGATCATTGTTTTACAAACCAAAACTGGAAACCATTATGCCCACAAAATTTCAAGAATTTACCTTCCAAAAACGGAATGTATAAAATTGAATGGTAACTTAAAGTGTATGCTCACAAATCCCTAAAGTCTAGAAAGCAAAATGGGGGAGCTTCACCACAATATATGTAAAGAAGGAGAGGTGAGGAAAACATCAAGGTCACCATTCGGGACCACCATCAGTAAACTCTAAATCTGCTACCTATCTTCCTTCACCACTCCGGTTAGTAGATCCAAAGTACTCCTAGGCTTTTTCCAGAGCCTGCCACAAGGCCAGTTGAATTTGGGTGCTAGGGACCCAGGTTATGCCTGCAGAGTAAAGCAGCAGAAAACAAGCCAAGAAGTCTATGCCTAGAAGTAGCAGGACAGTTAAACAAGCCAAAGCCTAAGTCAGGAGAGATAATAAAACCAAAACAGCAGACAAGGGATACACCAGAAACTAACAGAGGAGTCAAAACCAAGAGTAACAGTAGTGAAGGAATAAATCCAGAAATTTGCTGAGGTCAATACATAGGAAGGGTAAACAGAAATGTTTTGAGCACTGTGGGGTTTTCGCTCTGGTAGACAGGCTAGCAGACGCAGTATAGAGGCAATCACCAAGTCTTTAACTTAAACAGTTCGGTGTTTATTCACACAAAAGGAAACACTAAATGACCATTCACAGTCTTGGTGTTTGTTCACACCATGCAATGTCCATAGAACAAAATCTTTACCTGGTTAGCAGTCTTTCCCCCAGTTGTCCACAGCAGGCTTTAGGTGCCTGTTTTCCAGCATGTGGCTTCCAAGCCTTTAGCACACCAATTCACAAATCCCAAAACAGAGTCTCCACAGCTTTCCTGTCAGATGGAGGATCAACCACACCCAGTGTCGGACTGGGGTACCTAGGGCCCACCAGTAAAATGTATTTTGGGGGCCCACCGTACGGATACATTCAAATATAATAAATAATCTAACAAGTTTTTTTATATGAACATAGGCTGGTTGAGGTGCTGTACATAGAATATATATATATGTAGTGCAGTAAGTCTGCTGTGTTATGTGCCACTTGTGCAGGGGGTGGGAGACTAGGGGCCCACCTTGCTCAGGGGCCCAGCGGGGGATTCCCCTGTACCCCTGTGGGCCAGTCCGAGCCTGACCACACCCAGCTGAGACTGCTGGCTGGGTTTTATATAGGCCAATAAAGACCTAGCCTGGAGTGTGGGGAGCAGCCACCCACCCAGCACTTTGGCTACTCCCAGTAAGAGCCGGCCCGGATTGGCTTTACAGCCATACTAACAACAAATTGTCACGGGACGCCGCGGGCGCTCACTCTCCTCTGCGCTGCTGGCGTCCCGTTTCTGTGCAGGAGCGAGAACGCGCACTGGGTCCCCGTCTCCTTGGTAATAGGGGGCGGCCGGCGTCCTCAGTTTCCCCAGCAACCTGGGGAGGGCTGAGCGCCGAGCTGGGCACTCGGTGCTCAGCTGTTCTTCCTAGTGCGGGTCATGTGGTGCTCGCCATGTCACATGACCCCAACTAGCCAGTATTTAACAGGCAGCCTGCTGGTCACAGGTTGCCTGTTAATTTAGGTTCCTGGCAATTGTTTGATTCCTGTATGCTTACCTGATCCTGTTTCCTGACGATCCTCTGCCTGCTCCTACTGTACTGCACATCCCTCCTGGTATTCTGCACATCCCTCCCGGTATTCTGACCCCGAACAAATAGGTCATAAAATGTGATCTGATCTTCATCTAAGTCACAACAATAGACAATCACAGTCTGCTTAAACTAATAACATGCAAATAATTAAATGTTACCATGTTTTTATTGAACACACCATGTAAACATTCACAGTGCAGGTGGAAAAAGTATGTGAACCCTTTGATTTAATAACTAGTTGAACCTCCTTTGGCAGCAATAAGGCTACTTTCACACCTGCGTTTGGTGCGGATCCGTCTGGTATCTGCACAGACGGATCCGCACCTATAATGCAAACGCTTGGATCCGTTCAGAACGGATCCGTTTGCATTACCATGAAAAAAATAAAAAAAATTTTTTTTTGTTTTTTTTTGTTTTTTTTGTTCATGATAATGCAAACGGATCCGTTCAGACTTTACATTGAAAGTCAATGGGGGACGGATCCGTTTGAAGATTGAGCCATATTGTGTCATCTTCAAACGGATCCGTCCCCATTGACTTACATTGTAAGTCTGGACGGATCCGTTTGCCTCCGCACGGCCAGGTGGACACCCGAACGCTGCAAGCAGCGTTCAGGTGTCCGCCTGCTGAGCGGAGCGGAGGCTGAACGCTGCCAGATTGAGGCATTCTGAGCGGATCCGCATCCACTCAGAATGCATTAGGGCTGGACGGATCCGTTCGGGGCCGCTTGTGAGAGCCTTCAAACGGAACTCACAAGCGGAGCCCCGAACGCTAGTGTGAAAGTAGCCTAACTTAAACCAAACGTTTCCTGTAGTTGCAGATCAGACGTGCACAACGGTTAGGAGTAATTCTTGACCATTCCTCTTTACAGAACTGTTTCAGTTCAGCAATATTCTTGGGATGTCTGGTGTGAATCGCTTTCTTGAGGTCATGCCATAGCATCTCAATCAGGTTGAGGTCAGGACTCTGACTGGGCCACTCCAGAAGGCGTATTTTCTTCTGTTTAAGCCATTCTGTTGTTGATTTACTTCTATGCTTTGGGTCGTTGTCCTGTTGCAACACCCATCTTCTGTTGAGCTTCAACTGGTGGACAGATGGCCTCAAGTTCTTCTGCAAAATGTCTTGATAAACTTGGGAATTAATTTTTCCTTCGATGATTTTCCTTCGATAATTTCCTTGTGTGTTGTTGGTTTAATTTTACGTGGTCCTTCGACTACAGCAGACAGGGTCTAAATCTAAATCATTTATAATGTTTTACTTTTTTACTGTTGTAATCCCCATTTAGTATGTGTTGCACAATTTACAACGCAGTCCAGTGCACATCTTGCATGATGTATGCAGTCCTGGAACAGGAGTTCAAGGGTGTATATCTTTGTTCTAGATGTGAGCAAATTACCCGTTTGGAATCGCAGATCGAGTCTCTAAATGGGCAAGTTGCAACACTGAGAGGCATTGATAATTTGCAAAAGAGTTTGCTTCTCACCGAGCAAGCACTCTTTGGGGTAGATGAGGGGGAGGGTGACAGAGAGGAGGCTGAGGAAAGTGAGGTAGCTAGCTGGGTAAAAGTTAGAAAGCGGGGTAGAGGGAAGAGTGCTAGGGAGGCTAGCCCTGATCTGACACACCCCAACAAGTTTGCACGTTTGGCAGATGAGGGGGATGTCAGTCCGGGGACGGCACTGCTGCAGCCAGACACTTCCTCTGCCAGTCAGGGGAATGTCAGCTCCAGTAAGCAGGGAACCAGGAGAGCAGGGCAGGCCAGACAGGTGCTGGTAGTGGGAGACTCCATTATTAGGGGAACAGATAGGGAAATCTGTCACAAAGACCGTGATCGCCGAACAGTGTGCTGTCTTCCTGGAGCTAGAGTTCGACACATCGCGGATCGGGTTGACAGATTACTGGGAGGGGCTGGAGACGATCCAGCGGTCATGGTCCATATCGGAACCAATGACAAAGTTAGAGGTAGGTGGAGAGTCCTTAAAAATGATTTCAGGGATTTAGGTCAAAAGCTGAGGGCAAGGACCTCAAAGGTAGTATTTTCCGAAATACTGCCTGTACCACGAGCCACACAAGAAAGGTAATGGGAGATTAGGGAGATTAACAAGTGGCTCAAGAACTGGTGTAGGAAAGAGGGGTTTGGGTTCCTGGAGAACTGGGCCGATTTTTCTATCGGCTACAGGCTCTATCGTAGGGACGGGCTGCACCTCAATGGGGAAGGGGCAGCTGATCTGGGGAGAAAGATGGCTAGAAGGTTGGAGGAGTGTTTAAACTAGGGACTGGGGGGGAGGGTAATTACGTTATAGGAGGGGAAGATAGTGCAGATAGAGACCGGGGGCAAGGTAATAAGAATGGGGGAGGAATGGAAGGAGGGACTAGAACAGTTCAGAAGGAAAGGTGTAGGGTAAAAAATATACATAAACCTCTCAAATGTATGTATACTAATGCCAGAAGCCTGACTAATAAAACTGGTGAACTGGAATTAGTGATGTGTGAGGAGGACTATGGCATAGTGGGAATAACTGAGACATGGCTGGATGATAGCTATGACTGGGCAGTTAATGTACAAGGTTACAGTCTGTTTAGAAAGGATCGTCAAAACCGGAGAGGGGGAGGGGTCTGCCTTTATATAAAGTCCTGTCTAAAGCCCACAGTCCGAGAAGATATAAGTGAGGGACATGAACATGTGGAGTCACTGTGGGTAGAGATACATGGAGCTAAAAACAACAATAAATTACTAATAGGAGTTTACTATAAACCACCTAATATACCAGAGTCCACAGAAAATCTACTACTAAACGAGATAGACGAGATGGCAAATCATAATGAGGTGGTTATTATGGGGGACTTCAACTACCCAGATATAGACTGGGAAACTGAAACTTGTATATCTCATAAGGGAAACAGGTTCTTGGCAATAACCAAAGACAATTACCTCTCCCAACTGGTTCAGGACCCGACTAGAGGGACGGCCATACTGGACTTAGTATTAACCAATAGACCTGACAGAACAACAGACGTGCAGGTTGGGGGACACATGGGAAATAGTGACCATAAAGTAATAACCTTCCAATTATCATTCAAAAGAGCGTTTCTACAGGGAGGAACAAAAATACCAAACTTTAAAAAAGCTAAATTTAGCCAACTAAGAGAGGCCATAGGCCAAACTAACTGGGACAAAGTCCTCACAAATACAGACACAAAATGGGATATCTTTAAAAACATCCTAAAATCTCATTGTGAGAGGTACATACCGTATGGTAATAAAAGGTTAAGGAACAAAAAGAAACCAATGTGGATAAATAGAACTGTAAAGAAAGCAATAAATGACAAAAAGAAAGCATATAAAACACTAAAACAGGAGGGTAGCACGGAAGCACTGAAAAACTATAAGGAAAAAAATAGAACATGTAAAAAACAAATAAAAGCAGCCAAACTAGAGACCGAGAGATTAATTGCCAAAGAGAGTAAAACTAACCCTAAAATGTTCTTCAATTATATAAATGTTAAAAAGTATAAATCTGAAGGTGTTGGCCCTTTAAAGAGTAATGAGGAGGGAGTCGCAGAGAGCGACGAGGAGAAAGCAAAGCTGTTAAATATTTTTTTCTCCAATGTATTCACTGAGGAAAATAAATTGTCAGATGACATGCAGAATACAAAAATAAATTCCCCATTAAAAGTGTCCTGTCTGACCCAGGAAGAAGTACATCAGCGACTTAAAAAGATAAAAATAGACAAATCGCCAGGACCGGATGACATACACCCCCGTATCCTAAAGGAATTAAGTAATGTCATAGCCAGACCCTTATTTCTGATATTTGCAGACTCTATACTGACAGGGAATGTCCCACAGGATTGGCGCTTAGCATATGTGGTGCCAATATTCAAAAAGGGGCCAAAAACAGAGCCTGGAAACTATAGGCCGGTAAGTTTAACATCTGTTGTGGGTAAACTGTTTGAAGGTTTTCTGAGAGATACTATATTAGAGCATCTCAACGAAAATAAGCAAATAACGCCATATCAGCATGGCTTCGTGAGGGATCGGTCATGTCAGACTAATTTAATCAGTTTCTATGAGGAGGTAAGTTCTAGACTTGACAGCGGCGAATCAATGGATGTCGTATATCTGGACTTCTCCAAAGCATTTGACACTGTACCACATAAAAGGTTATTATATAAAATGAGAATGCTCGGACTGGGAGAAAACATCTGTATGTGGGTAAGTAACTGGCTGAGTGATAGAAAACAGAGGGTGGTTATTAACGGTACACACTCAGATTGGGTCACTGTCACTAGTGGAGTACCTCAGGGGTCAGTATTGGGCCCTATTCTCTTCAATATATTTATTAATGATCTTGTAGAAGGCTTGCATAGTAAAGTATCAATTTTCGCAGATGACACTAAACTGTGTAAAGTAATTTACACTGATGAGGACAGTATACTACTACAGAGGGATCTGGATAGATTGGAGGCTTGGGCAGATAAGTGGCAGATGAGGTTTAACACTGACAAATGTAAAGTTATGCACATGGGAAGGAAAAATGCAAGTCACCCGTACATACTAAATGGTAAAACACTCGGTAACACTGACATGGAAAAGGATCTAGGAATTTTAATAAACAGCAAACTAAGCAGCAAAAAACAGTGTCAGGCAGCTGCTGCCAAGGCCAACAAGATAATGGGTTGCATCAGAAGGGGCATAGATTCCCGTGATATGAACATAGTCCTACCACTTTACAAATCGCTAGTCAGACCACACATGGAGTACTCTGTACAGTTCTGGGCTCCTGTAAACAAGGCAGACATAGCAGAGCTGGAGAGGGTTCAGAGGAGGGCAACTAAAGTAGTAACTGGAATGGGGCAACTACAGTACCCTGAAAGATTATCAAAATTAGGGTTATTCACTTTAGAAAAAAGACGACTGAGGGGAGATCTAATTAATATGTATAAATATATCAGGGGTCAGTACAAAGATCTATCCCATCAGCTATTTATCCCCAGGACTGTGACTGTGACGAGGGGACATCCTCTGCGTCTGGAGGAAAGAAGGTTTGTACACAAACATAGAAGAGGATTCTTTACGGTAAGAGCAGTGAGACTATGGAACTCTCTGCCTGAGGAGGTGGTGATGGTGAGTACAATAAAGGAATTCAAGAGGGGCCTGGACGTATTTCTGGAGCTTAATAATATTACAGGCTATAGCTACTAGAGATCCAGGGAGTTATTCTGATTGCATGATTGGAGTCGGGAAGGAATTTTTTATTCCCCTAAAGTGGAGAAAATTGGCTTCTACCTCACAGGGTTTTTTGCCTTCCTCTGGATCAACTTGCAGGATAACAGGCCGAACTGGATGGACAAATGTCTTTTTTCGGCCTTATGTACTATGTTACTATGTTTATGTACTTTGATAGCAATCCGTCCAGGCCCTGAAGCAGCAAAGCAGCCCCAAACCATGATGCCCCCACCACCATACTTCAAAGTTGGGATGAGGTTTTGATGTTGGTCTGCTGTGCCTCTTTGTCTCCACACATAGTGTTGTGTGTTTCTTCCAAACAACTCAACTTTGGTTTCATCTGTCCACAGAATATTTTGCCAGTACTGCTGTAGAACATCCAGATGCTCTTGTGCAAACTGTAAACGTGCAACAATGTTTTTTTGGACAGCAGTGGCTTACTCTGTGGTATCCTCCTATGAAATCTATTCTTGTTTAGTGTTTTAAGTATCGTAGATTCGCTAACAGGGATGTTAGCATATGCCAGAGACTTTTGTAAGTCTTTAGCTGACACTCTAGGATTCTTCTTCACCTCATTGAGCAGTCTGCGCTGTGCTCTTGCAGTCATCTTTACAGGACGGCCACTCCTAGGGAGAGTAGCAGTAGTGCTGAACTTTCTCCATTTATAGACAATTTGTCTTACCGTGGACTGATGAACAGAAAGGCTTTTGGAGATACTTTTATAACCCTTTCCAGCTTTATGCAAGTCAACAATTCTTAATTATAGGTCTTCTGAAAGCTCTTTTGTGTTAGGCATCATTCACATCAGGCAATGCTTCTTGTGAAAAGCAAACCCAGAACTGGTGTGTGCTTTATTATAGGGCAGGGCAGCTGTCACCAACACCTCCAATCTCATCTCATTGATTGGACTCTAGTTGGCTGACACCTCACTCCAATTAGCTATTGGAGATGTCATTAGTCTAGGGGTTCACATACTTTTTCCACCTGCACTGTGAATGTTTACATGTTTACAGGGAGATGAGCGCTTCCATTGTGAAGCGCTCATCTCCATAAACATCTGTATTGCCGTCCTCAGGACAGCGATACAGAAGGCTGTGCGGAGGAGCAGGGGAGAGGTGTGTCCCTTCCCTGTTCCTCTGATAGGTTGCCGGCATAGAGGGGCAGTTATTACTGGCACATAATGGGGGGCTGTTATTACTGGCACATTGGGAGAGCTGTTATTACTGGCACATAATGGGGGGGCTGTTATTACTGGCACATAATGGGGGGACTGTTATTACTGGCACATAATGGGGGGGCTGTTAGTACTGGCACATAATGGAGGGGCTGTCATTACTGGCACATAATGGGGGGCTGTTATTACTGGCACATAATGGGGGGGCTGTTATTACTGGCACATAATGGGGGGCTGTTATTACTGGCAAATGATTGGGGGGGCTGTTATTACTGGCACATGATTGGAGGGAGTGCTTTTATTACTGGCACATGATTGGGGGGAGTGCTTTTATTACTGGCACATGATTGGGGGGGGGAGTTCTTTTATTACTGGCACATGATTGGGGGCACTATAGGGGCATCTACTGAGGCCACAAAGAAGGGGTCTTTTATATGGGGGGGCTCTGTACAGTAGAATTTTATACTGGGACACATCATGGTGGGTACTATGGGAAAGGGGGGAGAGGAGTACTATGGGGTCACCTATGGGGGGCACTAAGAAGGGGTATTTCATACTTGCAAATTATGGGGGACACTGAGGGCATTTTATACTGGTACATTATGGGGGGCACTAGGAGGAAGGGGGGGAGAGGAGCACTATGGAGGCATTTACTGGGGCATTATATTGGGGTATTTTATACTGGCACATTATGGGGGCACTATGGGGACATTAGCTCAACTGGGGGCATTACAAGGGGGTATTTTTTGCACTGTCACATTATAAGGAGAATTATTTCTACTGGGGGGGCTTTATTACTCCCCCATGGTATGACCCCCTAGTAGCAGCACCAGCCTCTCCCTGCTCTGCTATCCCTTTGCCCCTTCTCCAAATCCTTATTCTGAAATCTTTCTCATTAGGATAAAACACAACATCAGCTCCACCGAGCCCCCCCAGCCAAAGTGTTGAAGTGGTGTCTGAGATCCCCAAGGGCCAAGCCAAGCAATTGTAAGTTTTCATGTGAAATATGTTTGTTATACACATATAGCATACACTGTGCCACACAATATACAGTATACCTCTACACTGTGTAGTCTGTTCTATAAGCACCATTGTTTTGTGGCGGCGGACAGAAAATAATCTGGAAGTGCCCCTCCCGAGACCAGGCTCTGGATCCGCCATTGCTCGGAGTTACCATGAGAAATCAAAGATGTCAGAGGGGTGCCTGCTTCTATTATGGTGAAACTGATCATTGGTTGCGGCAATGTCCTAAACTTCCTCCTGATCATAAGAATTTAACGTTTTTGGATTCGGCTAAGCGTTTGAATCCCAGACATGCTAGGTGGGCATTGTTCTTTACTCGTTTTAATTTCTGCATTACTTTCAGGCCAGGAAGTAAAACTGTTAAGGCAGATGCCCTATCCCGAAGTTTTTTTGCCTTTCAACCTCCTGACGCCCCACAATAATCTATATTGCCGGCAGGTATCATTGTGGCCTCTGTCTCGTCTGATTTGACTACCGAGATTACTGTAGGACAACACTTGGCTCCATTACTTTCTCCTAAAGATAGGTTATTTGTCCTTAGTCATTAGCACCTCCGACTATTAGGTGAGTGTCATAATGCTGTCTTTAGTGGTCATGCGGGCATTAACACCACCAAGGAACTAGTTTACAGGTTTTATTGGTGGCCCACTTTGTCCAGAGATGTCTATACATATGTATCCTCTTGTGAGGTTTGTGCCAGGTCCAAGACTCCTAGGTCTCGTCCGGTGGGTGAGTTGCGACCTCTACCCATCCCTAGTAGGCCTTGGTCTCATGTATCCATGGACTTTATTACCGATCTTCCGATGTCTGAGGATAAGACAGTTGTATGGGTGGTGGTGGATAAGTTTAGCAAAATGTGTCATTTTATTCCTCTACCAAAGTTGCCCAATGCTAAAACCCTAGCCTCTCTTTTTGTTGACCATATAGTTTGTTTACACGGTATCCCGGAGAATATTGTTTCTGATAGAAGCGTTCAGTTTGTTTCAAAATTTTAAAGAGCTTTTTGCCATAAATTTATTGTTTCTCTGTCGTTTTCTTTGGCCTTCCATCCTGAAACCAACGGTCAAACTGAACATCTTAATCATTCCCTGGAACAATATGTAAGGTGTTATGTCTCTGACAACCAACATAGTTGGGCGAAATATCTGTCCATGGCGGAGTTTGCCATTGACAATCAGATGAACTCGTCTACCGGTATGTCTCCTTTCTTCTGTAATGTGTAAGGTTTCATCTGCGATTTCGCTAATTTTCGCCCTCTTCTTCACAGGTTCCGGAGGCTGATGTTGTAGCTAAAAAACTGTGCACAGTCTGCGCTGTTTGCCCGGATCTCATTTTGCGGCGAACTTTGCTCGTTCGCGGTTTGTTAAACGGGCGACCATATGTAGATGTCCGCCGGCGCCATTCTTTTACATTGTGAAGAACTTTGACCCATGACACATCCATTAGGTTGTACAGGACAGCCAATTGAGACGTTTCAGCACATGAACATACCCCCTACCTTATAAATAAACCCGATCTGGCTGCCATTTTACATTCAGTCTTTTGCCAGTGTAGGGAGAGGTTGCTGTGTGAAGCCGGGACAGACTGTTAGAGACACCAAATGCTAGCTAATAGGGCCAAAAAAGTCCTTTTATGGAATGGTATAGGTGTGCTATCTATAGGTGTGACTTACTAAGGGGTGTAATATTCTTATAATATACTTTCTAACATAGAAAGTATATTATAGTGCATTTGTATTGTGCAGCAGTTGTTTGCGGTTCTGCTGCGATACTGCATCTACACAGAGTGCCAAACGCTATTGGAACAAATAATTTCTACTGGTGTGATATACCCCCCAAAAAACTGATTGAGGCAGGGGTGTTATATATCAATAATATACTTTCTATATAGTGCTTTGGGGTAGCGCAGCATTTGTTTGCGGTTTTGCTGCGTTACCTCAGCTATACAGAGTGACAAACGCTTTTGGAACAAATTATTTCTACTGGTGTGATATTCCAGTTGCCCCCAAAAAAACTGATTGAAGCAGGGGCATTATATACCAATAATATACTTTCTATATAGTGCATTTGGGTAGAGCAGCATTTGTTTGCAGTTGAGCTGCGTTACCTCAGCTACAGATAGTGACAAACGCCATTGGAACAAATAATTTCTACTGGTGTGATATACCATTTGCCCCCCCCCAAAAAAACTGATTGAAGCAGGGGTGCTATATACCAATTATATACTTTCTATATAGTGCATTTGGGTAGTGCAGAATTTGTTCGCGGTTTTGCTGTGTTACCTTAGCTCACAGAGTGACAAACGCTATTGGAACAAATAATTTCTACTGGTGTGATATACCAGTTGCCCGCCAAAAAATCTTATTGAAACAGGGGTGTGATATACCAATTATATACTTTCTATATAGTGCATTTGGGTAGTGCAGCATTTGTTTGCGGATTAGCTGCGTTACCTCAGCTACAGATAGTGGCAAACGCTATTGGAACATATAATTTCTAATGGTGTGAAATACCAGTTGTCCCCCAAAAAAACTGATTGAAGCAGGGGTGTTATATACCAATAATATAATTTCTATATAGTGCATTTGGGTAGTGCAGCACTTGTTTCCTGTTTTGCTGCGTTACCTCAGCTACACAGAGTGACAAACGCTATTGGAGCAAATTATTTCTAATGGTGTGATATACAAGTTGCCCCCCAAAAAAATGGATTGAAGCAGGGGTGTTATATACCATTTATATACTTTTTATATAGTGCATTTTGGTAGTGCAGCATTTGTTTGTAGTTTTGCTACATTGCCACAGCTACACAGAGTGACACACGCTATTGGAACAACTAATTTCTACTGGTGTGATATACAAGTTGCCCCACAAAAAAACTGATTGAAGCAGGGGTGTTATATACCAATTATATACTTTCTATATAGTGCATTTGGGTAGTGCAGCATTTGTTTGCGGTTTTGCTGCGTTACCTCAGCTACACAGTGACAAACGCTATTGGAACAAATTGAAGCAGGGGTGTGATATACCTTCTTCCACAAATACTGCTCTTCTATAGGGACTTTTGTCACAGGGTCATTTTGAAAATGGCACACAGAAGAACAGGCAGGCCATTCCGCAGGGGTTGTAGTGGTCGGGCAGGTGTACCAGGCCGGAGCCTAAGTGGGAAATTGCAGAAGGTGCGTGCGATTACATCAAAGAACGCACCAGAGTTCGATGAGTGGCTCACTCAGCCTTCCGCTTCTGCACCCTCCTCATCCTCTCTATCTGCACCCTCTTCACTCTCTGCTGTGTGCACCCTCAAAGACACCACCACCATTACCAGCACCATATCCCCTCAGCTTAAGTCAGAGGAATTATTTTCCCATCCATTACAAGACCTTACCGATGCGCAGTCATTTTTGGCATCGGATCAGAAAGAGGAGATATCAACTGTCGCCACCCAGCAGTCTGACGACAGTACCCAGATCAGCCCAAGGAGGGTGGTCCCTGCTGTTGCTGCCTACTCCAAGATCTCTAATGTCAGTGGTGGTGAAGGGTATGATGATGAAATGTCTATGGACATCACATGGGTGCCCACAAGAGAGGAAGAGGAGGGGAGTTCAGAGGGAGAGACGGAGCAGCAGATAGGGAGGAGAAGAAGCAGGCAGAACTTAATGTGCACAGGAGCCAAAAAACAGACTGCTAATGTATCTGGAACGAGCAATCCACCATGCACGGTCACATCTAGCGCTCCCAGGATGCCGGTACTTGGCTCCGCAGTGTGGGCTTTTTTTAATGTGTCCGCTGCTGACAATAGTGTTGCCATCTGCAATCTGTGCTGTCAACGCATAAGTTGTGGTAAGCCCAACACTCTCCTAGGGACGACCGCCTTAAGAAGGCACTTGGCCTCCCATCACCGAGCCCAGTGGAAGCAACACCATCAGAACCCACAAAAACACACTCCTGGTGCTTCACATCCTGCCTCTTCTCCTTCTCCTCTCTCCTCCCAATTGTCCTTCACTTCACCTTCCACCGTGCTGTCGTCACATTCATCTGGCAAAAGGCAGGCTTCCGTGGCCCAAATGTTCGAGCAAAAAAAGATGATGACGCCGGATAACCCTCTTGTCCAACGGCTGACCACCGGCTTGTCAGAACTGCTAGCCCACCAACTACTGCCATATAAACTGGTAGACTCGGAGGCCTTTAGAAAATTTGTGGCCATTGGCACGCGATGTGCGGGATGCCCTTCTGGGAGAAATATTTCCTTCCGGGGACCTTCCATTGCGATAATGGAAGGTCCCCGGAAGGAAATATTTCTCCCAGAAGGGCATCCCGCATCTAAATGGCCACATTTAGCGGCAAGTTAATGTATCTCTGGCACACAGTGTCGGTGCCAAGATACATCTGACCACAGACACATGGTCTAGCAAACACGGGCAGGGAAGGTACATAACTTTTACTGCCCACTGGGAGAAACTTCTGGCGGCCGTCAAGCATGCAACCTGCGGCACCCATGTGGATTTGGTGTTACCACCACGGATTGCATGCAGGCCTGCCTCTTCTTCTCCTCCTCCTACTCTGTCCTCCGTCTCCTGCTCGGCTGACTCCTCCTTTTCCACTGCTACCGCCTCTTCCGCTGCACCCCCAAGCTCCCCAGAACCTATTCGACATGCCAAGTGAGACGTTGCCATGCTGTGCTGCGGGTGTTGTGCCTGGAAGCCAAGAGCCAAACAGGTGCTGCACTCCTTTCAGCTTTGCGGTCACAGACCGATCAGTGGCTAACCCTGCTCAATTTGACAGTTGGTAAAGTGGTGTGCGACAACAGTGCCAATCTGCTGAGCACGCTGAAGCAGGGCAAAATGACATATGTGCCATGCATGGCACACGTCCTGAACTTAGTCGTGCAGCGATTCATTGCAAAATACCCCGGAGTCCAGGACATATTGCTGCAGGCCAGAAAAATCTCTGTATAAACCTATAGTGTTGTTAGACAAACAACAAAATAATGCCCAAAATATTCCAAAAATATATTTTATTTAATTGTAATAAACATGTCATGATTTATAAAATATTCGAGATAGTAAAAAAGTATGAAGAATCAGCAGGAAACCGGATGCTGCAATCCACTGGCCAGTGTCGCTGCTACCCACCAGAAGATGGAAAACATGTCAAGTATGCCAGTGATATACACTGCTCAAAAAAATAAAGGGAACACAAAAATAACATATCCTAGATCTGAGTTAATTAAATATTCTTCTGAAATACTTTGTTTTTTACATAGTTGAATGTGCTGACAACAAAATCACACAAAAATTTAAAAATTGAAATCAAATTTTTCATCCCATGGAGGTCTGGATTAGGAGTCACACTCAAAATTAAAGTGGAAAAACACACTACAGGCTGATCCAACTTTGATGTAATGTCCTTAAAACAAGTCAAAATGAGGCTCAGTAGTGTGTGTGGCCTCCACGTGCCTGTATGACCTCCCTACAACGCCTGTGCATGCTCCTGATGAGGTGGCGGACGGTCTCCTGAGGGATCTCCTCCCAGACCTGGACTAAAGCATCTGCCAACTCCTGGACAGTCTGTGGTGCAACGTGACGTTGATGGATAGAGCGAGACATGATGTCCCAGATGTGCTCAATTGGATTCAGGTCTGGGGAACGGGCGGGCCAGTCCATAGCATCAATGCCTTTGTCTTGCAGGAACTGCTGACACACTCCAGCCACATGAGGTCTAGAATTGTCTTGCATTAGGAGGAACCCAGGGCCAACCGCACCAGCATATGGTCTCACAAGGGGTCTGAGGATCTCATCTCGGTACCTAATGGCAGTCAGGCTACCAGTGGCGAGCACATGGAGGGCTGTGCGGCCCTCCAAAGAAATGCCACCAAATACCATTACTGACCCAATGCCAAACCGGTCATGCTGGAGGATGTTGCAGGCAGCAGAACGTTCTCCACGGCGTCTCCACACTCTGTCACGTCTGTCACATGTGCTCAGTGTGAACCTGCTTTCATCTGTGAAGAGCACAGGGCGCCAGTGGCGAATTTGCCAATCTTGGTGTTCTCTGGCAAATGCCAAACGTCCTGCACGGTGTTGGGCTGTAAGCACAACCCCCACCTGTGGACGTCGGGCCCTCATATCACCCTCATGGAGTCTGTTTCTGACCATTTGAGCAGACACATGCACATTTGTGGCCTGCTGGAGGTCATTTTGCAGGGCTCTGGCACTGCTCTTCCTGTTCCTCCTTGCACAAAGGCGGAGGTGGCGGTCCTGCTGCTGGGTTGTTGCCGTCCTACGGCCTCCTCCACGTCTCCTGATGTACTGGCCTGTCTCCTGGTAGCGCCTCCATGCTCTGGACACTACGCTGACAGACACAGCAAACCTTCTTGCCACAGCTCCGTCTCATGCTACCCCTAGAGTGAAAGCACCGCCAGCATTCAAAAGTGACCAAAACATCAGCCAGGAAGCATAGGAACTGAGAAGTGGTCTGTGGTCACCACCTGCAGAACCACTCCTTTATTGGGGGTGTCTTGCTAATTGCCTATAATTTCCACCTGTTGTCTATCCCATTTGCACAACAGCATGTGAAATTGATTGTCACACAGTATTGTTTCCTAAGTGGACAGTTTCATTTCACAGAAGTGTGATTGACTTGGAGTTACAGTGTGTTGTTTAAGTGTTCCCTTTATTTTTTTGAGCAGTGTATATCAGAGTGATTCACAGCATAGTAGCCCAGATAGTGTTACTATTCTGAAATGTAATACATATGGTCTTCACCCTGGTACATAACCACTAGATGAAGCTCAACTCAACTCAAAGTGTAGTTAAAGAAAAATAATAAAACAACCGCTAGAGTCTAGCAATACAGGAAAAGATAAAACCCTCACACAAATGAAAAAAACACACAGAACCTTGTAATAAAGGATGTAGAGGAGCTCATCTGTGGACTTCAGATAGAAAGCTGAAACATACCATGAGACATGATGGAGGGTAAATGGCAGCAGGCACGGGACAGGCTAGGAACCTCGACGCGCGTTACGCCTCAGCTTCGTCAGGAGGTTAGTGAAAATGTGGCCATATCCACCTATTTATATCTCCCATATAGCTCAAACACATATGATCTCAATAAACAATCACAGCAGCGGATACTTACTATCGAGCGCTCCATGCCTGATGATACACGCCGAGTTCACGATGACGAAGCCGCACTCATCAGGAGGAGGGGTGGAACGCATATTGTGCGTTCCAGCCCGCCTCCCAAGGTGACGTAGCGGCATCCCCACGTGACTCGCCGCGCATCACAGCAGAGCGCTGCATCAGTTGATAAAGTAAACAAGATATCTAAAGTATGTCTGATGCATTAACCCCATAATGGGGAACCCTGTATACGGAATCTATATGGGAGATATTGATTGTTCAGAGGGCGCAAATATAAGACTGGATAGATCTAGACATCGATATTATCAAAGGGATAAGTGCATATTACCATGATTGATTCAGTCATAATACAAAAATTACAATAGACATATGAAGTACATATTCATGAAAGTATAAAAAGCATAAGAAATGCACAGTATAAATTGTACAATATACACCATATCTGTCATGATTACACCCCACTGTCTATTTAAGCCCCAGTACATAGAGATAAAAAGTACATAGCAGACAAAATATAGAATGAAGACCTGATGCATAAAGTTGATAGACATAAGATTAAAGAATTCATAATGCAAAAATATATAGTAATAGTGTGAATACCATAATTAAACTACATAATTCAATCCTAATATAGAGCAAGACAATAATATTAAGAACAAGATGGTCCTACGACCAACCCACATCGTGGGTCGAAATCTCAGACCATTCCATATAAAGTGCTATGTGCATAATAAAAATAAAAAATAATAATAATACAAGTGATCATACTTAATCACTATGTGAAAGAAATATCACTAATGTGATTAGAGCTGCAAAGCAGGTTATAAGCAGATGCATAAAACAAAAATATCGTAGTGTGTCGTGTATATCCACATAATGAT
The DNA here is from genome assembly GCF_905171765.1 of Bufo bufo. Taxonomy (NCBI): domain Eukaryota; kingdom Metazoa; phylum Chordata; class Amphibia; order Anura; family Bufonidae; genus Bufo; species Bufo bufo. The sequence continues at coordinate 158,909,910 of NC_053391.1, forward strand.
TGAAAGAAGAATCTCTGGCCATTTTAGAAGATCTTACACGGCCGTGGCTCGCCATGCTGACGTTCAGCGGCGACACCACCTGCCCGTCAGACGTCTGATTTGTGACTGCCCGACGAGATGGAACTCCACCTTGTATGAGCTTGATAGGCTGCTCCAGCAGAAACGTGCAGTTAACGACAACCTGTACGAACTCTGTGGCAGGACAGGTTCTGGGAGCTTGATTTTTTTTTTTCGCGCCAGTGGCTGCTCATGCTCGACGAATGCAGACTTCAGCGGCCATTTGATGAGATCACCAAACTGGTTAGTCGCAGCCAGGGTGCCATCAGTGACATAGTACCTTACGCCTTCTTTCTGGTGCGTGCATTGCGTCGTGTCATTGATCAAGCCATCGAGGAGCAGGAAGATGAGGAAGTCGCAATGCTGGATGAATTCCCAGGAGGGCTACTCCATCTGAAACAATTCAACAGGAGTCTGAAGAGGAGTCAGAGGAGGATGGTGTCGGGGCGGAGGAGGAGCAAGAAGAGTATGCTTCAAACGTTTCTGGGATCCCTGGTGTGGTCTGTCGCTGGGGGGGAGGAGACAGAGGACGACATTATCCTGGACGACGGGCAGGAGCCAGGCCACTCCACCGCTCCCAGTTTAGTGCAAATGGGGGCCTTCATGCTCCAGTGTTTGAAAAGGGACCCCCATATAAAAAGCATAAAGGGCAAGGACCAGTACTGGGTGGCAACGTACTTAGACCCCCGGTACAAACAGAAAATGACGGATATGTTACCAGCATCACAGAGGGCTGTCAGAATGCAGCACTTCCAGGCCTTGCTTCGAGAAATGCTGCATTCTGCTTTTGCGGGTGCTGGCAGAGGAATTTCCACTCACAGAGAAACAGTTGCGGGTACCAATCCAACAGTGCATGCAAGAAGAGGGCGGTTTGAAGATGTGTTAGTCACTTCGGATATGAGATCATTCTTGCAGCCAACCTATGGACAGCCGTCCTCCGAATCCAGCCTCAGGGAACACCTAGACAGACAGGTGTCCGACTACATCGGGTTAGCGGCCGATGTGGACGCTCTGAGAAGCGAGGAACCCCTGGACTACTGGGTGTGCAGGCTTCACCTGTGGCCAGAGCTGGCACAACTTGCCATGGAACTGTTGGCTTGCCCCTCGTCCAGTGTCCTGTCTAAAACGACGTTCAGCGCAGCAGGGGGGATCGTGACCGATAAGTGCACTCGCCTAACTCACAACAGTGTATACTACCATTTCTAAAAATGAATGAGGCATGGATCTCGGAGGAATTCAACACCTGTGACGACCACGTTTAATTGAATTTCCTCATGCCAGCCCACAAATATCCGCCACCACCCAGAACAAATATTGGTCCCTGCGGCATAAAAGGCCTTTTCTGTCCGTTGAATGCCTAATGTTTTGGGCCTAGGAGGAATTCAACACCTCTGATGACCACGTGTTTCAGCTATTATCATTAGTTTTTTTTTCAAGAGGGGGGATTTTGTTAGCCATGTTTTTAATCCAATTTTATATTTTTAGTTCTTTTAAACATATGTATTTGACCTGTATTTGTACTGGCCTTAAGTAAAATTGATATCCAATGACCGTGTAATCTACCTTCAGCCACTTACTTACTTATTCTTTTATGTACACTGAATGCATAATTTTTGGGGCCTGTAGTACACTGGCCTGCTGGAAAATTGATATCCAATAACCGTGTAATCTATCTCAATCCACAGATACTTACTTGTTCTTTAATGTGTGCTGAATGCATAATTTTTGGGGCCTGTAGTCCACAGGCCTGCTGTAAAATTGATATCCAATGACCGTGTAATCTACCTACCTCTAGCCACATACTTACTTGTTCTTTTATGTACGCTGAATGCATAATTTTTGGGACCTGTTGTACACTGGCCTGCTGGAAAATTGATATCCAATGACCGTGTAATCTTCCTCCAGCCACATACTTACTTGTTCTTTTATGTACGATGAATGCATAATTTTTGTGGTCTGTAGCCCACTGGTCTGCTGGAAAATTGATATCAAATGGCCGTGGAATCTACCTCCAGCCACATACTTGTTCTTTTATGTATGCTGAATGAATAATTTTTGCGGCTCGGAGGAATTCAACACCAGTGACGACCACGTGTTATCGTATTTCAACTATTAGGGTTTTCTTCAAGAGGGGGGATTTCGTTTTAATCCAATTTTATATTTTTAATTATTTTAAACATATGTATTTGACCTGTATTTCTACTGGCCTGCAGTAAAATTGATATCCATTGACTGTATAATATACCTTCAGCCACATAATCACTTGATCTTTTCTGTCCGGTGAATGCCTAATGTTTGGGGCCTGCAGTCCAGTGGCCTAAATTTTTATCCATTGACCGCATAATGTACCTCGAGCCACATAATCCGAATTTATTTTATGTCAGGTGAATGCCTAATTTTTAAGGCCCGTACTCCCGTGTCCTAAAATAAAAATTTTCGAGGCTCCAACAGGGCACATTTCAGAGAATTTCCCTTTAAGACGCATAAAAATGTCCCCTGATTAAGATACATATTTTTTGTTGGAATTTTTGTCATTGATCCCCCTCAAGTATGTCACTGTCCATGTTGTGGGACTATTTGTACACTTCTACTAAGTATTTGGTGGCTGAAAATATGAGCTGAAGGTTTTTCAGGTTCGCCTGCCATTAAAGTGAATGTGGCCTGCCGCGAACCTCCGGTTCGCGAACATTTGATTGCGTTCGCGTAATCGCGTTCGCGAACCGTCCCGGTCGATGTTCGTTCATCACTACCCAGGAAGTTCAGAAGGTTAATGAGGACAAAAGGCGTTCTTGAGGTGTACATTTTGGGTTGGGAGACAAGGTGTGGTTGTCCACCAAGAATTTACATCTTAAAGTACCTTTGAGTAAATTTGCACCTCGATTTATTGGTCCATATGAGATTATCGAGATCATTAACCCTGTGTCTTTTAAGTTACGGTTACCTGACTCCTTTCGTATTCATAATGTGTTTCCCAAATCTCTACTCAAAAAGTATGTGCCGCCTGTATCTCCTGCAAAGGAATCTCGCTGCCAGTGGAGGTTGCAGATCAACTAGAATACGAGGTTTCTAGAATCCTTGATGTAAGAACAATTCGTAATTCTTGGCAGTATTTAGTTCACTGGAGAGGTTTTGGTCCAGATGAAAGGTCTTGGGTGCCAGCTAGTAAAATGCATGTGTGGGGGATACCACCCCTCGTGCCCGCTTGACGTCAACTACGTCAAGCGCACGAGAGGCAGTATGGTCACTGGTTACCAAGACGTGACGTTACGCCCTCCCAGAGGAGCATGTAAGGTCAACTTGGTACAGTTTACACCGACTCCTCCTGTCCACGCAGGCACAGAGAGGCAACAAGATGAAGGAGCCTGGTCACTGACCCAGTGAAACAACGCTTCCTCAGCTCTGGAAATTTGCCACGAGCTTCTCGTTTGATATAAGCTCGGTCCGCTAACAGGATTATATAGGGTGAGAAGCCGAAACACGGACGTGGGGATTTGTGATCGAGATACAAGACAGCACGAAATTTAATTATATATTTAATTGCCTTAAGGGTACACTAGATAACACACTATACAAAAAAATATATATACAGTGGTCTGAGGTTACAAATACAGGTAGTATGGTACAAACAGGATTACACAGAGTACAAGTCAGTTACCGGGTAGATGAATGTTCTTTTGGGTTATGATGGTGGAATAGTCCTTGGCTGCGGTCACGTGGGGGCAGTGATGTCAGCAGCTTCTAGGTCTCTCCAAACACATGGCACGATGTGACCCACTTTCAGAGAAAGACGCTGGCTTGCATGGGCTTTTGACCTGTAGCCAGTCCCTCCCCTCCCCGCTTCTGGGAAGGGTCCCCTTCTCCTCTTCTGGGCTGGCAGCCAAGGACCCACAAAACCCATTAGGGCCCATAGCTCCAGATCAGGAGGTCACAGGGAGATGGTTCTGGGACCAACAGACCCGCCTGGGTTCCGGCTACAATTAGAGTCCAAGCATGGTACCGTTATTAGGTTTCTGTGGGGAGATATGTATATCTCCCTTCCTTGGCCTCCTACCACCACACTAAGACCACGGGCCTGTTAATCGTGGCCACAGGGACACAAATATGTATCCGGTTTGTGCCTGTGATGGCCGGGCGATTCATAATTCCTTATAAATTGCCGGTTCCATGCTGTCTGCTAGATTTGTTTGAACTGGGGAAGGGACCAGACCTCATGCTGAGAGATTCTTCCTGTCACATCATCTTGGTTCCTTCCTGACTAGCTGAGTTGGAAATTCGTACGCATGTGGCCTCCTTGAAGCCAGAACCCCTGTGGAGTTCACTACCTCTGCTATCTGACAAGCAGAGGGTTGAAGTGAGAACCTATTTTGCATGTACACTGACAAAGGTGAATCAGATGAAAATCATGGCTGCCAGTAAATAATGATCCATATTCCTCACAGCATGCTACTAGCTTGATTAGAAAATTTCATCTGGCACACCCTGGAAAACCGGCTCTGGTGAGTAAGGGTCTGGTGGCCCCTCGTGGAGGAAGGTACTGTAACAGGGAGCCGGCGGTGCGCTTCCTACTTGCGGCACCGCTAGCACCCCACTGACAAAGAGGGAGGAGGAGCCGGCGTTGGACGTGGCCAACGTCCTCGTCTCCCTGGCAAAAAGCATGTGGGGAGGACCCGGCAGCGCGCTCTTCCTCAACGCGGCCGGCATCCTCCGTCCCCTAGGCAACGAGCAGGGGAAGGAATGAGCGCTGATGGTGATGAGTCGGCGCTCAGAGTAGTGGATGTGGCTGAAGCAGGGTCATGTGACACTGACCACACCACGTGACCATTCAGTCTGGCCTATTTAACAGGCAACTTGCTGCCCACAAGTTGCCTGTGATTGGTCTTGATACTCACCAGTGTATTTCCTGCATGTGTGTTTGTGGAACTCGACCTCGGCTTGTGTTTGACTCCTGATCTCGTGTTTTTCCTTTGTACTGACGTGTTCTCCTGGCTTCTGACCTCAGTTTGTATTTGACCTCGATTCTGCTTTATCCCTGTGTACTGATGTGACCTCCTGGTACTTTACCTGGGCTTCCATTTTGTCCTGATTTTGTCTACAGTGTGTTATTTGCTTGTTTAATTTCTACCCAGCCTGGAAGTTTACGTTTCTGTCTTTGTCTCTTGTTTTCTCCACTTTGTTCCCTCCCTGTAAGCCCCTGTACGTACTTAAGCTAGGGACTGCCATCCAGTTGTGCACTGTCGGTTAGGACGGATCGCGCAAGTAGATAGGGATAGCGGTGTGGGAGGAGCTCAGGGCTGCACTTATCCCTACCCCTTGTGACAATTACAAATTTTTTCAAACATTTTGGCAAATTATTATTATTTTTTTCGTAAACAAATATGTAATATATCAGCTCAAATTTACCACTGTCATGAAGCACAATGTGTCACGAGAAAACAATCTCAGAATAGCTTGGTTAGCTAAAAGCATTTCAGAGTTATTACAACATAAAGTGACACGTCAGATTTCTAAATTTGGCCTGGTCCTTAAGTTGAAAAATGTACACAAATGTGTGTGCCTTGTACTGCAGCCCATTGCCTATTACAATCCATTGACTTGAATGGTTCCACAATCCGCAAGATAGGGAGCTGAACGGAGGCATGGATCGGAAGCCCACGGAAGCACTACGGAGCACTTCCTTGGGATTTCGGTCCATGCCTTCCGCAATGCCAAAAAATAGAACTCTTTTTTTTTTGCAGAGCAGAACGTCGTTTTGCGGATGGTGGACCTATTCAAGTGAATGGGTCCGCATCCACAAAGGGCGCGCTGGTACTTGTGCATTGCAGACTGTTATTTGAGGTCTGCAGCACAGGCACACACGCTTGTGTGAATGAGCCCTTAATGTGCATACTAATTAAAACAGTCTAAGGCTACTTTCAAACTCGCGTTTTGGCTTTCCGTTTGTGAGATCCGTTCCGGGCTCTCACAAGCGGTCTAAAACGGATCAGTTTTGCCCTAATGCATTCTGAATGGAAAATAATCCACTCAGAATGCATCAGTTTGCCTCCGATCAGTCTCCATTCCGCTCTGGAGGTGAACACCAAAACGCTGCCTACAGCACTTTTCTGTCCGCTTGGCAAAAAGTCAATGGGGACGAATCCGTTTTCTCTGAAACAATATGGCACAATAGAAAACGGATCCGTCATGAACTCCATTGAAAGTCAATGGGAGACGGATCCGTCTTGGCTATGTTACAGATAATACAAACAGATCCGTTCATGACGGATGAATGCGGTTGTATTATTGTGACAGATCCGTTTTTGCAGATCCATAAAGGATCCGCCCAAAACGCTAGTGTGAAAGTAGTCGAAGTGAACATAAACCTATCTAACTAACAAAAAGAACCACCAGAGGTCACGTGTACATTACGCCTTTTTCAGAATGGAACGTCCGGCCCTCAATGGAGCAGTCCTATCCTTGTCCTTAAAACAGACAAGAATAGGACATGTTCTATAATTGTTTTAAATGTGGCTCAAATGAGGACCTAAACAACTGTCGTGTGCATGAGGCCTAATTGCAATATACCTAGTCTAAGTCATGAAGTGCTGTGTGACTTTTACAAACTAATCAAATACACCTGTCTAATTTTACACTTAAAGCAGGTGAGCTTGATAAATGTGCCCCACTATATACAAGGGATCACATCTAGGCTCATCTCATCTTCTCACATCTTACTCCTTCCCCAGTCTTGTTTGAATCAGATTAGATGAAGATCACATGTGCAATTACGAGTGCATGTTAGGTACAGCACTGCTAACCCCGGCGATAATGCCAGTCGCAGATATTTAACACTACAGATGCCATGGTCAATCCTGACCACAGCATCTGAGCATGTGCAAACTTCCGGTTATGCTTCGGCTCCCTCTAGCACTGATCGGAGAAGCCGGTGCTTGTATAAAGCAGCCTCTGTCATAGAGAATGATAGGAGGATGCTGCATAGTGTTTCCTATGGAGCCCCTGTCTGTAGTAGGGCTCCATGGGAAACTAGTACATTTCTCATATAGACTCCAATGCTAATGCATTGGAATCTATGAGAATAGCAACACAATTATTCATATAGAAACTACAAAAAAAGTGTAAAAATATAATATATATACACACAGACACACACTTACATTCAACTCACCCCCCTTTCCCCAAAATGAAAAAAAATAAATACACATCATAACTATCGCCACATGTGAAAACCATACTTTAAAATTATAAAAACATTTTCCACATACGGTAAACGGCAGAACGAAAAAAAAAGATGATCGATTCAGCGTTTTTAGTCGCTTAATTTCCCACAACAAATTAAATAAAAAGTGATCAAAAAGTTGTAAACACCCCAAAATGGTATCGATGAAAAGTACAGATCGCCCCGCAAATAATGAATGCTCACTTATCTCCATACACATAAATACTAAATAATTATAGGGGTCAGAATATTTTTCCAGTTTTTATTGTTTTATCAGTACCAAAACGCAAAAAAACTATACATATAAAAGGTGTTGCCAGATTCATACTGAACTGTAGAATGAAAGTAACTGGTCAGTTTTATCGCACATCGAACGTCGTTAATTAAAAAAATGTGTTCCTGCTTCCTACTACACCATATGCCATATTAAATGGCATTGGAAAATACAACTGCAAAAACAAGCCCTCATACGGCTATGTGAACAGGAAAATTAAAACAAGTTATGGCTCTGGGAAGGCAGGGAGCACAAAACGAAAACGCAAAAATGAAAAAAACAACAACTCCGGGATAGAAAGGGTTAACACTGTTTCTCGCTGATCCTCGCTCCAGCACTATTCTCCCAAGTCCACTTAGCATGTGTGCCTTATTGCTAGGAAATATGTGTGTACCACTTGCATTGCTGAAAGGACACCGTTTTATCCCAGTGGTATATTCAAGCCTGCTTTTGTTTCAGATTTACTGCTGTTTGTTCTTTCTCTATTGCATGATCACATTCTGCTGCTGCAAAGCAATGGTTAACTCTTCCTGGTTCTGAGCTCTGTTAAGCCTTATTCACACGTCAGTGTTTTGGTCAGTGATTTCCGACAGTGATTGTGAGTAGTGTTGCGCGAACTTCTGTTTTCAAGTTTGGTGTACAAGGTTCAGGTTTGGGTTATCTAAGAATTCAGTTATGGATTCCGCTACTATGGACCATAACTTATGGTCCTTGATAGCAGAATCCATAACGCAATTCTTAGATAAGCCAAAACCGAACCTTGTACGCCGAACTTGAAACACAAGTTCGCTCAACACTAATTGTGAGCCAAAACCAGGAGTAGAGGCTACAGAGAAGAAAAGGTATAATGGAAAGATCTGCTCCTGTTCCGTGTTTAGACCTGCACCTGGTTTTGGCTCACAATCACTGATGGAAATCATTGACCAATCACTGACCAAACACTGACGTGTGAATAAGACATTACAGTGCAACACAATGGACTGTTTCTGACGAGATCATCAAGACTAAAAGTCAAGCAAAATGCGATCCACCCTAAATGCACCAACAGAACATCTTCTGGTGCTGTTTAACACTACCACACCCCTAACCACCTGGAACCAGAAGACTTGGTATTATACAGATGTAAACTATTGTTATATAATCAACGGGGGGCAAAAGTCTAGACAAACCATTTAACCCATCTAATTTCTAGAAAATCTCCAATGTTAAAATGTATTAACCAGGACCGGCTCCAGGTTCATGTGGGCCCTTGGGCGATAAATCTCAGTGGGCCCCCTTGTGGCATTTGTCAAATGTCACCACAGCATCTGAGAGTGTTAAAAAATGGAAGCGCGGGCTTCCTGCTCAGATGCGCCTTTCCCCATCAGAGATCAGGGAAAGCACAATGTTCTAAAAATAAGCCGCAGCCTGTACTAGGCTTTCAGGCTCATTATTAGTATATCCCAGTTCAGGCCACTGGGTGGCAGAACTAAACTGTGATTTAGTTATTTCTATACAGAATAATGGAGCAATTTCCATTATTCTGTATAAATTTCAATCTGATGAAAAGTAATTAAAAAAAGTAAAATTGAATAAAAAGTGATCAAGTTATACACACCCCAAAATGGTATTGTCAAAAAAGACAGATTTTCCTCAAATGAGCCCCCACACATCTCCGTAAGCATAACTATAAAAAAAAGTTATGGGGTTCACCGGAGAGCAGGGGTTCTGTTAGGGTTGCAACCTTTCCCAAAAAAAATAATAGCTACACAAATTTAAAAGGTTGGTTTGTCTATTTAAGTTTTATTTAGCTTTTATTTTTTAAATTATTCTGCTGGGATTCGAACTCACAGCCATCTACATTAAAGTCAAGAACCTTAACCACTGAGCTATAGAACTTCATGTTAACCTGCTGTATTTTCCCACATAATATGCATTTATATATATCAGAGCTATAGGTGTTCCATTTACCTCACTCCACAACTCTCAAAGCCTAACATGGTGCACACTAAGACAGAAATGAAATCGCGGCCTATCCCCTTCAGCAATGAGTCCCACATTGGTCTTGCAATGAAAGCCAGAGATTGGTCTGATCTACTAGGCAACACTATGAAGAGGCCTTCAAAACGGAACATCAGATTGATCCTACTCCCAGGATTATGGTGTGCGGTGGCATAATTTATGGTAGCCGGACCCCTCAAGTCTTCATTTCAGGTACACAAACAGCTCGTCATTATATTGATTTGTTCATGGGACCAGTGGTACAGACATTTCCCCAAAGTCTCCCAGGAGCAGTTTTTGCAACAGGACAACAACAGGCAGCATGTTGCTGATACTTTTGTGAGCAGCCTTTGTGGACTAAATATGCTACTTTGGCCTGCAGTTTCTTTGGACTTGTCTACCATTGAGCACATCTTGAACATCATTGGTTGGCAATTGCAGAGGGAACTTGATGATTTGTGTACCAAAGTGCATTCAGCGTGGCAGAACATTCCTCAGACAACCATTAATAATGTGATTGATAGCAGGCCAAGGTATGTAAAGGTGTCAACTAGAAGCCGATTTTCTGGAAGGATGCGTTCCTTCCCAACAGTCGGCTGCTCGTTAAGTGGAGGTGAAGCGCTGCATTTACATGCAGTGATCACCTCCACAGTATGATAACAAGCGAGTCCTCATCCAACTGCATTGTTTCTGGGCATCAGAGTACTGTTTAGATGGCTGCACCTTTAGACAGGCAGATTGTAAGGAATGAGCATACGCAGGAATGTTCATTCCCGATAATCTACCCAAGTATCACCCTGTCTAAATCCATCATGTGCCAGTAATAACAGCCCCCCTATCATGTGCCAGTAGTAACAGACCCCCCCATTATGTGCCAGTAATAACAGCCCCCCCATCATGTGCCAGTAATGACAGCCCCCCTTGTGCCAGTAATGACAGCCCCCTATTATGTGCCAGTAATGACAGCCCTCCATTATGTGCGAGTAATGACAGCCCCCATTATGTGCCAGTAATGACAGCCCCCCCATTATGTGCCAGTACCCAGAGACCCCCATTATGTGCCAGTAGCCAGAGCCCCCCATTATGTGCCAGTAGCCAGAGCCCCCCATTATGTTGCGAGTAGCCAGAGACCCCCATTATGTGCCAGTAGCCAGAGATCTCCATTATGTGCCAGTAGCCAGAGACCCCCATTATGTGCCAGTAGCCAGAGCCCCCCATTATGTGCCAGTAACCAGAGCCCCCCATTATGTGCCAGTAGCCAGAGCCCCCAATTATGTGCCAGTAGCCAGAGACCCCCATTATGTGCCAGTAGCCAGAGACCCCCATTATATGCCAGTAGCCAGAGCCCCCCATTATGTGCCAGTAGCCAGATACCCCCATTATGTGCCAGTAGCCAGAGACTTCCATTATGTGCCAGTAGCCAGAGACCCCCATTATGTGCCAGTAGCCACCAGTATTGTACACAAAAAAAATAAACACTTATACTTACCTCCTTGGCAGCGATGCGATGCAGGCCTCTTTCGGCCTGTGTCCCGCGCTGAACGGCTCAGGCGGCATGATCACGTCATCGCGCCGCCTGCGCCAGTATCTGATAGGCTGCCGGCCTAGTGCCTGCAGCCAATCAGAGGAAGGGAAAGTGACACGCCTCTCCCTCCCCTGCCTGTGCACAGTCATCTATGTCGCTGTCCTGAGGACGGCGATACAGATGACTATGGAGATGAACGCTTCCACAATGGAAGCGTTCATCTCCCTGTGCCCCACCGCCGCCCCCCCCTGGATCCGCCAGTGCTGCAGAGCAGAGGCAGAACTCAGTTCACAGATTCCAGGGGGGGCGATTCCAGGGGGGGGGGCACTCGCCCCCCCTTGCCCCCTCCTGCGGACGCCCATGGCTATGACCTAACTGAAAGCATGTATACAACAAAATATGCATCCTACACTGTAGATATAAGTAAATGATAAGGTATGACATACAGTCCTGAATCAAAAGTTTAAGACCACTTGAAAAATGGCAAAAAATTATATTTTACATTGTTAGATCTTAACAAGGTTCCAAGTAGAGCTTTAACATGCAACAAGAAGAAATGAGAGTGAGACAAAACATTTTTTGAGCATTCAATTAATTGAAAATAAACAGGCAGTTTTTCAGCTGATCCAAATTTTAGGACCATATGCCTTTAAAAGGCCAAATCTGTGCAAAGATGTGGATTCTTTGTCATTTTCTGTCAGGTAGTCACACGTTGTGATGGCAAAGGCAAAAAAACTCTAGCCTTTTTGAACGTGGTCGGGTTGTTGAACTACATAAGCAGGGTTTCTCACAGCGTGCCATCGCCTCTGAGGTGGGACGCAGTAAGACAATCAATTGGAATTTCTTAAATGATCCTGAGGGCAATGGAACAAAAAAGTCAAGTGGAAGACCCAAAAAAATGTCATCAGCACTGAGCCGAAGGATCCAATTGGCTGTCCGTCAAGACACTGGACGATCCTCGACCCAAATTAAAGCCCTTACTGGTGCTGACTGCAGCCCCATAACCATCAGACGGCATCTGAGACTGAAGGGCTTCAAAAACAAAAAACGTCTTCAAAGATCTCGTCTCCTTGAATGCCACAGAACTGCTCGTTTGGACTTTGCAAGAGAGCACCAAACATGGGACATTCAAAGGTGGAAGAAAGTTTTATTCTCTGATGAGAAAAAATGTAACCTTGATGGTCCTGATGGTTTCCAACGTTACTGGCATGACAAGCAGATCCCACCTGAGATGTTTTCTACGCGCCACAGTGGAGGGGGCGCCATAATGGTCTGGGGTGCTTTTTCCTTCAGTGGAACAATGGAGCTTCAGGAAGTGCAGGGGCGTCCAACGGCCGCTGGCTAAGTCCAGATGTTGCAGAGAGCATTCCTCACGACTGAGGGCCCTCGTCTGTGTGGTAACGACTGGGTTTTTCAACAGGACAACGCTACAGTACACAATGCCCGCAGGACAAGGGACTTCTTCCAGGAGAATAACATCACTCTTTTGGCCCATCCTGCGTGTTCCCCTGATCTAAATCCAATTGAGAACCTTTGGGGATGGATGGCAAGGGAAGTTTACAAAAATGGACAACAGTTCCAGACAGTAGATGGCCTTCGTGCGGCCATCTTCACCACTTGGAGAAATGTTCCCACTCACCTCATGGAAACGCTTGCATCAAGCATGCAGAAACAAATTTTGGAAGTGATAAACAATAACGGCGGAGCTACTCATTACTGAGTTCATGTTTGGAAGTTGGATTTCTGTTTTGGGGGGGGGGGTTTAGTTTTTTTTTGGAGGTGTGGTCCTAAACGTTTGATCAGCTGAAAAACAGCCTGTTTCAGTTTTTTTCGTTGTTTTCATTAAATTGAATGCTCAAAAAATGTTTTGTCTCACTCCCATTTCTTCTTGTTGCATGTTGAAGCTCTACTTGGAACCTTGTTAAGATCCAGCCATGCTAAATATGATTTTTTGCCATTTTTCAAGTGGTCTTAAACTTTTGATCAGGACTGTACCAACGATACTTCGATTGACGTGGATGAAGGATAGATGCATGTGGATACAACAGTACAGAGTGCATCTAGGAAATATGGCTGCTGGCATAAAGAACAATCTGCTTCCTGATGACGGAGCGTCTACTTCCTGCAGTGTCACATGACTTCAGGACAATACAGAAAAGAACAACTGCAGTGTTAAAGGTGTCCACTAGGGGGAGTAGAATTTAACAATATAGATTAACATAATCTGGCTGTGGACAGACAGCACAGTTCCTGTGATTTTCACAATTCCACAGCTTTTCCTTTTCCTTCTTGGTGTGGATAGATAGATAGATAGATAGATAGATAGATAGATAGATAGATAAAACCCCTTTAACCCCCTTAGAAAAACAAAGGTAATCTATGTGTTAAACCATAATAATCCAAAAAGGATATCATTTGTATTCTTCATCAGTAAATAGTTATTCAGTTCACGGCATATAAATGATGTAATTAAGTATCTATCTCCAGGGCATGCAGGCCTTATGTCTCATTGGTTGCTAGAGGTAATATCCAATCTGTACCACTTTATTAAATAAACCTGCTTGTCACAGTCACCAATTTCCAGCAGTGATATTCCCAGTCTTATCATCTAGCTCACTTTCATCACCACAACTAGAACAGAAATTCAGGAAAAATTCTCACATTCTCAGCCATTGACCTTCAAGTGACAGCTGACTTTCCCATCCACTCACCTGTTTAAACAAAATCAATTTGCTATCCCATGTAATGGTAATGAAATCACTCCGAAGACAGATAAGCATTGCCAACGTATTAAAATGAGCTCCTAAACATCAAGCTGCAGATTTAACCTAGATGTCAGTATGCATTAAAATTTCAAGCAAAACTTCTATTTTACATGAAGAACCAAATAGCTGAGCAGTTTGCCTAAGCTATATTTATGTGTCTACACAATTCTCTGTATAGACATGCCCTCTGGTGCAGGATCCACACTTGCTGTACTCCTTTTTGAGCTGCACTTGTATTTTTAAAAACCATTAAAACACCAATTTCAGAGTGGAAGGTACCTTGTAGGGATGCAAAGGTTGGAACAGAATGATTTCATCAATTGAACCAATTTTATACATCCACAATAAGCCCCAGGATGGGATGCGACGTAGAGAAGATTTCCTTTTATGACTTAACAATGGGCCTTTGATATTGTTGGCATATTGGAGGCCTTTGTCATTCTTCCTTTTCCATTTCTGTCTTTGGCTCTTTCTTCCTTAGGTATAGCTCTAACAAATATCAAACTCAGTAGGTGCCAAGTTCAAACTGTTTTTCATTTATCCAATATATGGAGAAATAGTGAGCTACAGTATACACTCTTTCTCCTATCTGTCGACATGCCGTCTTGTTCTGTGCCTTGCCTCAGTGCATCATTATTGCAGAAGAACCATGTCACTATTCCAGACATGTTTTCTTGAAGTCGGAAGCAATTTGACCATTGTGAACACAGAAAACTGCTGCAGGGCATTTTCTTTCATTTACACACGATAAAAAATCATTTCATATTCAATTTTGCCCGAGAAAAACATAATTTCCAAGGCAGAAGGCTGGAGATTGGTCTAATCAAAGTTAACATATGTCGCCATAATATTTCCAATTTGTTATTTAGTCTGTATTACATGTGTGGCTTCAGATGCAACAACGTGCACTAAAATTGCACTAAAAAGGATGGCACAAAGCCAGCTAACTAAAACGTGGTAATATGTTAGACAAAAGTGCAACATGTTTATCATCTAACATTGGCCACTGTGAAGTCTACTGATTAGGTTCCTGCTGATTTCTCTGGCTTTGAATCATCAGCTTATTTCTGGATTAACCACTTTGTCTTTTGTATTAGCTTCTACTGACTCTGGCTTAGTCTGTGGCTTGTTTTACTCTCCTAACACTACTTAGCATCTGAGAGGTCTGCTGTCTGTGTTCTCAAACCTATTTTATGCAGAATTACACAGCAGACATGACCTGGGTCTCTAGTAGCCAAGTCCAAATGGACAAGTGGGCTTTGGCGAACACCTAGGGGTAACCTTACATCTACTTACTGGAGTGGTGAATGATGATAAGTAACAGATTTAGAGTTTGCTGGAGGTGGTCCCAAATGGTGACCTTGTATTTCCTTCTTACCACTGTATTCTTACACTTCTCTTACAGCCAGACACTGTACAGTAAGGAGGCGAAGGAGGGAGGACATGGATGACCTTCTGGAACCCACATAGAATATTTCTTTAAAATGCCTCCATTTGAAAGGCTATATTTGGCTAAAAAAGTTATTTTTTAAATTGGTCTATATTAAAAAAAAATCCTGTTCAACCACCATCCCTTTCAGTGAATCTGCAGACTATCTTGCTTTCTGTTTTGCAGAGACTTCATCAGGCAACTGCCCTGATGGCTCCATGTGTAGCCCTTATCTCTGAACTCCTGACAGATCATAAACACTCATAAGCTATTCTCTAATTAGTATGATAAGTAGGGCCGGCGCCACCAGTAAGGCGCCAACCAGTAAGTTGGTTATAAGTTCGGCCGGCCTCCTGAGTGGCTGAGCGCTTGCCGCTCCTCTAAAGAATCTCCGGCCGCTGGCTCAGTGCTGTGCAGCCTGCCTGCGCCTGCTGTGTCTGCTCAGTGCTGTTAATGTAGTGTGGCCGAGCTCTGTTCGGTCCGTGGTACAGGAGCCTTTGTTTCCTGTACCCGGCCGGACTGACAGGAAGTGCTCACTTAGTGTGCACTTCCTTTCAGTCCGGCCGGGTACAGGAAACAAATGCTCCTGTACCGCGGACCGAACAGAGCTCGGCCACGCTACACTAGAGGTGACGGGGGGGGGGAAATGGAATGAGAGTGACAAGGGGGGGGGATGTAAATGAGAGGGACAAGGGGGGGAGGAAATGAGAGTGACAAGGGCGGGATGGAAATGAGAGTGATAGGGAGGGGAATGAGAGTGACAGGGGGGGGAGGAAATGAGAGTGACAAGGGGGGATGGAAATGAGAGTGACAAGGGGGGGATGGAAATGAGAGTGACAAGGGGGGGGGATGGAAATGAGAGTGACAAGGGGGGGGTGGAAATGAGAGTGACAAGGGGGGGAGGAAATGAGAGTGACAAGGGGGGGAATGGAAATGAGAGTGACAAGGGGGGAATGGAAATGAGAGTGACAAGGGGGGGAGGAAATGAGAGTGACAAGGGAGGGAGGGGGGGTAGAATGAGAGTGACAAGGGAGGGAGGGGGGGAAGAGAGTGACAAGGGAGTCCCCAGAGCCAGACTGCAGCCAGAGACCAGATCATCGTATTGTCCTGGTGGTAAGTAGACAATGCAATATGTTTATTATGTAATTGTTTAGTTATTAATACTACATTGGAAACTAATTTACCTCACATTTAGGGTCCATTCACACATCCGTGTGTGTTTTGCGGATCCACAAAACACGGACAGCGGCAATGTGCGATCGCACATTGCCGGCACTAAGAAAATATGCCTATTCTTGTCCAGTATTGTGGACAAGAATAGGACATGTTCTATTTTTTTCAGGATCGGAATTGTGGATCCGGGGCCGCACGTCGTGCGGCCCCATAGAA
This sequence comes from Bufo bufo, assembly GCF_905171765.1. NCBI lineage: Eukaryota > Metazoa > Chordata > Amphibia > Anura > Bufonidae > Bufo > Bufo bufo. The sequence goes on from NC_053391.1 coordinate 158,926,542, forward strand.
ATGTATGGGTCCGCAATTCCGTTCCGTAAAAAGAGACAGGAACAAGAAGCTGGATTAACCATAAGGGAAGCATAGCAGTTCTTTTAATTTAAAAGCTGAGAAAGGGCTGGAACATATGTGATGTCTGATAAGGGGGGGGGGTCAGCAATTTTTATCTTGCCTAGGGCGGCAAAAATCCTTGCACCGGCCCTGATGATAAGCATTTAGCTATGATCAATATTTATGAGATATCAAGAGTTCAGAGATAAGGACTATATGAGGAGCTGTCAGAGCAGTTGCCTGATGAAGTCTCTGAAAAACAGAAAGCAAGATACAGTCCTGATCAAAAGTTTAAGACCACATGAAAAATGGCAAAACATCATATTTTACATTGTTGGATCTTAACAAGGTTCCAAGTAGAGCTTCAACATGCAACAAGAAGAAATGAGAGTGAGAAAAAACATTTTTTGAGCATTCAATTAATTGAAAATAACGATTAAACTGAAACAGGCTGTTTTTCAGCTGATCCAAATTTTAGGACCACATGCCTTTAAAAGGCCAAATCTGTGCAAAGATGTGGATTCATTGTCATTTTCTGTCAGGTAGTCACACGTTGTGATGGCAAAGGCAAAAAAACTCTCCCTTTTTGAACGTGGTCGGGTTGTTGGACTGCATAAGCAGGGTCTCTCACAGCGCGCCATCTCTGCTGAGGTGGGACGCAGTAAGACAGTCATTTGGAATTTCTTAAATGATCCTGAGGGTTATGGAACAAAAAAGTCAAGTGGGAAAACCCCAAAAAAATTCACAAGCACTGAGCCGGAGGATCCAATTGGCTGTCCGTCATGACACTGGACCTTCCTCGACACAAATTAAGGCCCTTACTGGTGCTGACTGCAGCCCCATAACCATCAGACGGCATCTGAGACTGAAGGGCTTCAAAAACAAAAAACGTCTTCAAAGACTTCGTCTCCTTGAACGCCACAGAACTGTTCGTTTGGACTTTGCAAGAGAGCACCAAACATGGGACATTCAAAGGTGGAAGAAAGTTTTATTCTTGTCATGCCCTGCTCAGGCTATGTGCGGAGGTCTGCCAGGTTAGCAGCACGTGTGTAGCCTTTTGTTTTTGTTTTGGAATTGAGCTATATCCGCCTCCCTTCAGGTGCACTGGGTGGGGTCGTTGGTTGAGTTTAAATTACGTAGAAAATATCGGGATGGCTCACCCTCCAAGTTGCCATCTGAGGAAGGAGTCGTGTTAACTCCGAAACGCGTCTGGTGTACACAAGTCTCTACAAAAGGAAGAAAAACCGCAGTTCACTATCTGCGCATCTTTACTCAACTTGCAACAATATCCGAATATATTTTGTAAAGAAACGAAAGTCCGGTATTGTCCTGGGAAAAAAGATATCAAGCTACTACAAATTTCAAGCGGGTGTAACCACACACCTACCCCGGCACCCAAACGGACTGTTTCTTTGTTTGCAAGCTCATAGCTCACATGTAAAATTGATCGGTGGTACGACTACCTGTGCTGATAATTCGTGGGACGCCACGTTAAGCGCAAAAATCCGAACACTTTACTGCTTCCAAACAGTGAGTAATTTATCATTATATTATCACAGTGCACTAGCCAAACACCTTTTTGAGCTATAACTGTGAAAGACCATATGCAAGGAATTGCAAAGGACAATATTTTTATCTCAGCAAATTCCTATATTGAAAATATCGCTGACAAACTGCGGATTAACACAGAGACTGCATTCACTATCATTTTATAAACTGAGACTCAGTAGTATTGAAATCGACATTATATCCACTACTGAAATCTCAGATTGAAGTACACATTAACCCTTGGCATGGCTATATTTTAAGCATGTATTTTATGATTTTAGAGCGATAAGGTACCATATTCAGCATATTATATTAAACTGTATTTATTAAATTTTTAAATATTAATACTAAACATTGATTAGCGTTTGGTGTGAATCAGATGTAGGTGTGCCCCTCTTACATATTTGCATACTTGAGTTTAAATTACGCCCACTCCCAGTGTCCTGTGCGGGTTATAGCTTCTGTCTGGTTCAGAGGAAGGAAGGAAGGATTTGCTGTTCCTGCTCAGTAAAGATAAGTTGGTTTTGTTTTTCTTGTGGTTGTCTGTCTAGGCTGTTAAAGAGAAGCCTGCCCCCTCCAGGTCTGAGGGAGCAGGCTGCCTCTTTCCCCCTTTCACCATCTTAGGGATTTTAGGGACTCTTCAGCCCAGGCACGAGGACAAGTTATTCCCACCTTCAAGGTCTGAACGTGGGCATAGAAGTCTAGGGAGAGCTGGTAGGGATTTGTCAGGAGGTGACCTTTATCCCCAGCTTCTTTCCTAGACACTTGTTTGTTTATATTCTGTGTATCTTGTATCCGTGACATTATAACCAGCCAGTACTTTGACTGCCATTTCTCAGCTGTTTTGAGATGGAGTCAATTGATGCGCTTGTTGATCGCATGCATTGATTATCCCTAGAGGTTGCGGATCTGCGTAATTCGGTCACACGGTGTCAGAATGCTCTGGCATCAAGTGCAATAGGAGGAATTCTAATTTATGGGGAGCCTAAAGTCGCTCTCCCTGATAGATTTGCAGGGGGTGTGGATGACTTTATCCGCTTTAAAGAGTCATGCAAGTTGTATTTTCGGCTGCATCCATCTTCGTCTGGTGATGAGAGTCAGAGAATAGGGATAATCATCTCCCTGCTTAAAGGGGATGCGCAATCCTGGGCCTTTTCTCTGCTGTCCGGTTCTCTGGCCCTCCGGTCGGTGGAAGAATTTTTTAAAGCCTTGGGATTAATTTATGATGATCCAGATTGGGTCTCGATGGAGGAATCTAAATTGCGTAATTTATTACAAGGTGAACATACTGCAGAGGCTTACAGCGTTGAGTTTAGGAGATGGGCTACCGAGTCAGAGTGGAATGACCCCGCATTACGTAGTCAGTTTTGTCAGGGGTTATCTGAGAGATTGAAAGATGCCCTTGCTTTTCATGAGTACCCGAATACATTGGAGAATGCTATGTCTTTGGCAGTACGGTTAGATAGACGTATTAGAGAAAGGTGTAAGGTTCCCTCCGCGCAAGGGATCCCTTCTGTGAGTGGTTTCGTCTCACCTGCTACCCAGGGTGATATGACATGTAACTCTGGAGTAGGGGAGGAACCCATGCAGCTGGGTCAGGTATCTTTCCGTTCTGGTAGTAGGAACTTTAGGAGGTTGCATAAACTATGTTATTACTGTGGAAAAAGTGGTCATTTTATTTTTGCTTGCCCTTTTGTTAAACCGCATGTTGATGAGAAAGAATCACAAAGAGGTTTATTTAACCGCTTGCCGTCACACTAACGCCGAAAGGTGTGAGTGCGGCGGCTCTCTCAGGTCACACTAACGCCGAAAGGCGTCATCTCGTGTGAGCCAAGATTTCCTGTGAACGCGCGCTCAAGATCGCGCAGTTCAGAAGTTCATCTACAGCCTGCCGGCAGCGATCATTGGCTGGCAGGCTGTAGATTTTTAAAAGATACAATCAAAGAGGTATGTCAGACGCTATTTACAAAATAGCGTCTGATATACCTGCTATCTGGTCCTCTGGTGGTCCCTTTTGCTTGGATCGACCACCAGAGGACACAGGCAGCTCTGTAAGTAGCACCAATCATTACACATACACTACACCTTCCCTGTCACTTATTAACCCTTTATTCACCCCTGATCACCCATATTAGACTCCCTGATCACCCCCCTGTGACCCCCCTGTCATTGATCACCTCCCTGTAAGGGTCCCTCATCACCGCCAGGTAGTTAGCTACTTGCTAGGTAGTTAGTGCCCAGCCCACCGCACCGCAGTCACTGATTAGTGTCATCGCTGTCGCTAATCAGCACTAGTACTATATAGTATCTGTAAGTGATCAAGACTGATCGCAATCAGATCTATATCAGTACATTAGGGTCACCTTAGGCTCTACAAAAAATGCAGTGTTCGCCCGATCAGGCCTGATCTTGTGCGCACACTTGCGTTTAGTCCGACCCACCGCAGTGACAGAATTTTTTTTTTCTGATCACTGCAAAAACACAATAAAATCGCTGCGCTGCTATAAAGATCACTTTTGAGCTTTTTGGATCTTTATTAGCGATCACAGCTTTACTTCGCAAGCACTCCTTTTTACTAGGTAGGTTTGCTCTTTTTCCTGGGTAGTCTCAGAGGAATACCCCCTAAATTTATTGAGCCCAAAATGTCAAACAAGGGGTATTCCGTTAAAGAGGCCTACAGGATTATGGCTGTGATGGATGAAAGCGATGGGGACGCCTCATCCGCTGAATCCAGTGGATCAGAATATGAACCTGTAGACAGCAGTGGCACTCTAACCGCTAGTGAAGATGTCAGTGTTCTGCCTACCCCGCATGATGAGCCTCATTTGCAGAAGAGTGGTGCTAGCACTGATCTTTTTTATGGTGTTGCATACACCAGTAGCGCAGCACATCCTGGACCTTCTACTAGCACTGCCTTCCCTGGTGAAGTGGCGAGCACCAGAAGGGCTGTTCAAGCTGGTACGGTGGCACGTGCAGTAACTCCCCTGTCGCAGCCACCACGTTCACAGGCCCTTAGAGCCCTTAGTCTCCCAGAGGTGCTGGCAAATCCTAATTGGCACTCCCCTGCTTCCGCCGCACCCGTATTGCCCCCTTTCACCGCCCAGTCTGGAGTTCGCGTGGAGACAGCTTATTTAGGATCAGCCCTCGAGTTTTTTGAGCTGTTCTTCACCGCGGATCTGTATGACTTAGTTGTGGCAGAAACCAACCGCTACGCCACACAGTATATTGCCGACCAATCCGGAAAGCTACTATGCCCAGCCTTACCGGTTGAAACCAGTCACAGTTTCCGAATTAAAAAAATTTTTGGGCCTTATTCTCAGCATGGGTCTAACTAAAAAAAATGTATTGTGATCCTATTGGTCTAAAGACGCAATACATTACATGCCCATGTTCTCTGCTGCAATGTCCAGGGCACGTTTTGAGGTCATCATGTGCTTTATGCATTTCGCTGACAATAGAACCTGTCATCCAAGAGGCCACCCTGCTTATGACCAGCTCCACAAAATTCGGCCCCTCATAGACCATTTGTCATCCAGATTTGCAGATGCGTATACCCCCAATCAGAACATCTGCATAGACGAGTCCCTAGTACATTTTACCGGGCGCCTTGGCATCAAACATTACATCCCCAGCAAGCGCGCCCGGTATGGGGTCAAACTGTATAAGCTCTGTGAAAGAGCCACAGGCTATACATATCGTTTTAGGGTCTATAAGGGAAAAGACTCAAAACTGGAGCCGGTCAGATGTCCTGACTACCTGGGGAGCAGTGGCAAGATTGTCTGGGACTTGGTGTCACCCTTTCTCCACAATGGGTACCACTTATACGTGGACAATTTTTACTCAAGCGTGGCCCTCTTTCGGCACTTACATCTAGTCGGAATTCAATGCTGTGGCACTGCGCGACCTAATGGCTCGTTAATACCCGACTTGCACGGGGGGAGAGGGCTGCCTTGTGTGACCAAGAACTGCTCGTGGTGAAGTGGAGAGACAAGAGGGACGTTTACCTTCTGTCCACCATTCACGCAGACACGACTGTCCAAATTTAAAGGGCAACTGGAGTCATTGTGAAACCCCTCTCTGTCCACGACTATAACCTTCACATGGGAGGGGTGGACTTCAATGACCAGATGTTGGCTCCCTATTTAGTGTCCCGCCGCACCAGACGCTGGTATAAGAAGGTGTCTGTATATTTAATTCAATTGGCTCTGTATAATAGTTTTGTTCTCTACAGTAAGACTGGGAGAACAGGATCCTTCCTAAAATTCCAGGAAGAGATCATTTCGGGAATCCTGTATCCAGGAGGGTCAGTGCCCCAAGTCCCTGATGTAGTGAGCCGGCTACATGGCAGACACTTCCCGAGTGTCTATCCTGGTACCCCAACTCAGCGTTCCCCAAGAAAAAGATGTTTTGTCTGTAGCAGGGGTGGAATAAGGCGTGACACCACCTTTTTTTGTCCTGACTGTCCTGACCAGCCTGCCCTATGTATAGGGGAGTGTTTCCGCAAGTACCACACACAGGTACACTATTAGTGTAGGGATTGCGTGACACAGGACAGGCACACAGGGGTCTTAGGGCCCTTTCACACAGAGCTGCCACAAACCTCTCCTTTCACCTGGGACAAAGTGCATAATGTACTTCGCCACATCTCTGGGCGCTTTGCGCTTTGCACATTGTCCCATGGGGAAGGAGAGGTTTATCCTCTAAAGGTTAAAAAAAAAAAAATCACAGGTAAGCAAAAAAGTTAATGTTCTGTTTCAAAAGTTCAATAAAGTTTATAAAAGTTAATGTTCTGTTCAAATGTTATATAAAGTTAATGTTAATAAATGTATTGCGTTGCGGCCTGTTTTATTTTTTTTTACCTTCTAGGTGGACCAAGCGATCAACCAGCTGCAGCACGGATGTGCATTCTGACAGAAGCATTGCGCTGCTGTCAGATTACACAAAAGTCGGTGTATGCGGCGCTGCAAGACGAGATTTCTCCTCTGCAGTAAAAAAGATACGGCTTATGAGGCTTATGAGCTGAGGGGCGGTGTTCATATGCTTTGGAAAACACTTTGTCTAAAAATAAAAATAAATTAATATTCCGGCAATGATTTATTCATCCACATCGATTGATGTGAATGGAGAAATCGGGTTTGCCAGGGCATACGAGCTGAGTGGGTTTGGATGTTGGGCGGAGCTCCTATGTACTGGCAGACGCCTTTCCCCTCCTTTTTTTTTGCACATTTTTTGGCAGAGATTTTTTCATCCACATTGATCGATGCGAATGAAGAAATCTGTGCCATTCATTTTTTCTTTCAGCCCAGAGGCTGAACGGGAAAAAAAATCTCATTACCCGTATGCTCAATATAAGGAGAATAGCAGAAACTCCTAATGCTGGCCATACATGTAATGATTGTGGAGACCCTCAAATGCCAGGGCAGTACAAACACCCCACAAATGACCCCATTTTGGAAAGAAGACACCCCAAGGTATTCGCTGAGGGGCATATTGAGTCCATGAAAGATTGAACTTTTTGTCCCAAGTTAGCGGAAAGGGAGAGTTTGTGAGAAAGAAAAAAAAAAAAAAACTATTTCCGCTAACTTGTGCCAAAAAAAAAAATCTTCTATGAACTCGCCATGCCCCTCACAGAATACCTTGGGGTGTCTTCTTTCCAAAATGGGGTCACATGTGGGGTATTTATACTGCCCTGGCATTTTAGGGGCCCTAAAGTGTGAGAAGAAGTCTGGAATCCAAATGTCTAAAAATGCCCTCCTAAAAGGTACTCATTGGAATTTGGGCCCCTTTGCGCACCTAGGCTGCAAAAAAGTGTCACACATGTGGTATCGCCGTACTCAGGAGAAATAGGGCAATGTGTTTTGGGGTGTCTTTTTACATATACCCATACTGTGTGTGAGAAATATCTCTGTAAATTGACAACTTTGTATAAAAAAATGGGAAAAGTTGTCATTTACAGAGATATTTCTCACACACAGTATGGGTATATGTAAAAATACACCCCAAAACACATTGCCCTACTTCTTCTGAGTACAGCAATACCACATGTGTGACACTTTTTTGCAGCCTAGGTGCGCAAAGGGGCCCAAATTCCAATGAGTACCTTTATAGACCAAGATCCACTCAGCATCAGCTGAGCGATACAGCCCTTCTAATAAAGCACAGCGACAGATAGCACAAAATTAAGGAAGGGAGGGCGGGCGCTGTCCAGATCCGCGACGACTGCCCTGAGGTAGCGGCGAACCTGGGAATATAAAGGGGACAAATTTCCCGCCTTGCAGGCAAGGACAAATCACAGAGCTGGAAATCTCCCCCAGCAACAGCACAGCAACCAATTAGAAGCTCCGCTTCAGTTGCCATCCAGAATCTTCAACATAAACAGAACCAGCTCCAACCGGATTCAGCTTCTTAGCCAGATTTGAGGTAAATTTACCTGAAAAATAAGGCGGGACGAGAAAGAAAGGGGGCGGTAGAGAGCACAAAACTGCCTAATAATACTGTAATAAAATGTGGGGGTCATTGTCCCCATGTGTCCCCCAAGCTAATCGCTCTGGTGGGCCCGTACATGGAGGCAAATGACGCCACTCCACCTCAACCATATGTGATTAGATAAATAACAACACTGACAACTTTTAATGGAATAGAAATGGCCGAAGTGCTTTATTAAGGGTAACCAAAATTAAAACCAATAAATAAATAAATAAATTAATTAATAATTAAAACCATAACAATAAATACCAATTTAAAACCATCCATATAGACCAAGATCCACTCAGCATCAGCTGAACGATACAGCCCCACAAGCCACGCCTAGCATAGGCGAGGCCCCCCAAAGCACCGCAGCCATTTCTCAATTATATTCTGAAGACCCAAATTGAAAACATCAATTCCTACATCAGAAAGATGGACATTGTCCGATCTGTAGAGCCCAGGCACGAAGCCCTCCAGGTCTACATGTCTATAACTAAACCCACCCACCAAAGGAAGAAATTCTCTAAAGTCCTGTTCACCCGTCTGCGTATTTTCTCAAGAAAAATACCTTCCTTACCTGACCATACGAGACGAGGGACTATCTCGGAAAAAACCAAAGTAGTATATGGAAGCATACATTGCAACAAAGACAAATCCCTCTTCATAACCCATAATAATTCACAAGTTTTCAATCTCCCTATGTAATTACCGCCAAGGTGAAGCACAAGAAGATTGGGAACCGGCCATTTTAATAAAAGTTTACGGATTTCTGATAATACACACTTCCAACCCAACCCTCTAACACCCCACCAAAAAACATGCAGGTCAGCCGAATCAAAAGATACGCTTTTAGAATATATTCTCTTCTCAGCTCGCTTCTGAGCCCAGAAAATAAAGGAGTGGCCCACAATCCATACCACAATATGACTACCTGTGAAAACAGAAAAATATTCAGACTGGTAAAATTAAATCTGGCCTAACATATAACTTAACCCGATGAGAATCCCACTGCCCAATTCTCCTGACAATTGATTCATCCAACCCGGCCCACGCCGCCTCTGTAGCGGCACCAATCCTGAAGGAATGGGAAGATATCTTACAAGAACCAAGATCTAATAAAAACAAACATTTCTTCAATACAGAACTAAATTGGAATCTAGTGAGCGGAGAGCAATCCTTATGCACTAAAAATGGTCCACTCAAAGCCGAGCAAACCTCCAGCCAAGACCTTACCGCCCCAACCGGACATAAATCAGAACCCTCCCAAGCATTTAATCGAATTAATCTACCTCTCCCATATTGATCAGTTTTTGACCTCCTAAGAAACTAACTCACTGATCCTTAATGCCGCAAAAAATGCTAAAACAAAAGCAGTGCGGAAAAGTAAAGACTCAAAACTATCAAAACACACTTTAGGCAGCGTATTACATAGAGCCCCCAATAATGGAATAGAAATTGGCCTCCTACTATCTATGCTCGGCAGGCCTCTCCTATATCCCTTAAGCATCTGTTTAACTTGAAAATGAGATGACAATGGCTGGTTACCATATAATTTCTGAAAAAAGGAAACCCCCGACACTATTCTAGCGACCGACGAAGGGGCCAAGTCCATTTTAAATAAACTAGCAACGAAAAGCAACCCATAACTTAAATCATTCACATTCACACTAATTGCAACCGAATTAACAAAATTCAACCAATCATGCCGTGCAGCAGCATACGCCGCTCATGTTCTTGGGGCCAAAGAATGCTTAATAGAATCACATATTAGTCCCATATCAAATCCCATAAGTGAGGAGGGCACAGACTCCCCTCCATCTCCGCTTCTGGAGCTACTTCCCGAAACGTCAAAAACTGAAAATGAGATAATGCATCAGCTAAAACATTTGATGAACCCACTACATACTTAGCTTTAATCCATATATTATACTGCATACAAAAAAGAACTAAATGCCTCAACAGTTTAACTACTACATCACATTTTGAAGAAAGAGTATTAATAGCAAAACAAACCCCTTTATTATCTGAATGTAATAATATCCTTTTATTGCTATAATCACAACCCCATAAAACAATTGCTACAATCACTGGAAAAAGTTCCAACAGAACAATATTTCTTGTCAGACCATTGAGCACCCATGATGACGGCCACTTCTCTGCAGACCATTTACCATTCCAAAATGCCCCATAGCCACAGCTTCCAGCTGCGTCTGTAAACAGGCCCAAGGCATCAGATTCCACAAATTCTTCCTGCCAACAACTAGAACCATTAAAGTCCTGTAACAATTCAAGCCAAATAGACATATCTTCCTTCAAACATTTTGTCAATCTAATATGAGAACTTGGAGACACTAAACAACTAGTAGAAAAATAAAGACGTCTACAAAAAACCCTTCCTATAGGAATAACTCTACTAGCAAAATTCAAATACCCTAACAAAGACTGCATTTCTTTCAAACAACATTTCTTCTTTCTCAACAACGAAATTAATAAGAACCTGATTTTGACTATCTTCTCAGCCGGTAGCCTAAATACCATATTCTCAGCATCAATAACAATCCCCAAAAATTCCAAACATAAACAAGGAAGAACTGTTTTCTCTGCTGCTACAGGAATGCCAAAACAAGAACAAATGTCTAAAAATCTAACTAACAAATCCGAACAGAGGTTAGAATCAGGAAATCCGATAAACAAAAAATCATCTAAATAGTGTAAAACACCACCCCTTTTAATATCAAACTCAATAACCCACTGAATGAACGACGAAAAGGCTTCAAAATAATAACAAGACAAATAAAAAGCCATTGGGAGACATTTATCAAATTAAAAATAACCATCAAACTGAAAACCTAACGAATTAAAACCTGATGGCAAAACTGGCAATAAACGAAAAGCTGACTTAATGTCCGCCTTTCCTAGTAGTGCACCCTTACCAAAAGACCGTAACAATGCCAACGCATTATCAAAAGAAGCATAAACCACTGAGACCTTTGACTTATCCACCAATCCACCATGTCGTTCAAAGAGCTTTTTTCAGGATACGACAGGTGATGAATAATCCTAAAGTCACCAGGCTCTTTCTTTGGCACAACGCCCAAAGGAGAAAGCCTAAAGTTCTCAAAAGGAGGCTCTAAAAAAGGACCAGCAATTCTATCCAAAACAAGCTCTTTCTGCAATTTATTCCTAACTACTTCTTAAGGCCTCATGCACACGACCGTTTTTTTTTTAAGGTCCGCAAAAACGGGTTCCGTAGGTCCATGATCCGTGACCGTTTTTTCGTCCGTGGGTCTTCCTTGATTTTTGGAGGATCCACGGACATGAAAAAAAAGTCATTTTGGTGTCTGCCTGGCCGTGCGGAGCCAAACGGATCCGTACTGAATTACAATGCAAGTCAATGGGGACGGATCCGTTTGACGTTGACACAATATGGTGCAATTGCAAACGGATCTGTCCCCCATTGACTTTTAATGTAAAGCCAGGAGTCCCTTTTATACCATCGGATCGGAGTTTTCTCCAATCCGATGGTATATTTTAACTTGAAGCGTCCCCATCACCATGGGAATGCCTCTATGTTAAAATATACCATCGGATTTGAGTTATATCGTGAAAACTCATATCCGACAGTATATTCTAACACAGAGGCATTCCCATAGTGATGGGGACGCTTCAAGTTAGAATATCCTACGAACTGTGTACATGACTGCCCCCTGCTGCCTGACAGGACCCGATCTCTTACAGGGGGCTGTGATCCGCACAATTAACCCCTCAGGTGCCGCACCTGAGGGGTTAATTGTGCGTATCATAGCCCCTGTAAGAGATCAGGTGCTGCCAGGCAGGAGGGGGCAGACCCCCCCTCCCTCCCCTGTATTACATTCATTGGTGGCCAGTGCGGCCTCCCCTCTCTTCCCCCCCCTAATTAAAATCACGTTCCGAATCCCTCATCATTGGTGGCCAGTGCGGCCTCACCTCTCCCCCCCCTAGTTAAAATCACGTTCCAAATCCCCCATCATTGGTGGCCAGTGCGGCCTCACATCTCCCCCCCCTAGTTAAAATCACGTTCCCCCATCATTGGTGGCAGTGGAAAGTTCCGATCGGAGTCCCAGTTTAATCGCTGGGGCTCCGATTGGTAACCATGGCAACCAGGACGCTACTGCAGTCCTGGTTGCCATTGTTACTTAGCAATTTTTAGAAGCATTATACTTACCTGCGAGCTGCGATGTCTGTGACCGGCCGGGTGCTCCTACTGGTAAGTGACAGGTCTGTGCGGCGCATTGCTTATAGCACAGACCTGTCACTTACCAGTAGGAGGAGCGCCGGCCGGTCACAGACATCGCAGCTCGCAGGTAAGTATAATGCTTCTAAAAATTTCTAAGTAACCATGGCAACTAGGACTGCAGTAGCGTCCTGGTTGCCATGGTTACCGATCCGAGCCCCAGCGATTAAACTAGGACTCCGATCGGAACTCTCCACTGCCACCAATGATGGGGGAACATGATTTTAACTAGGGGGGGGGAGATGTGAGGGGATGTGAGGCCGCACTGGCCACCAATGATGGGGGTATCGGAATGCGATTTTAACAAGGGGGGGGATGTGATGCCGCACTGGTCACCAATGATGGGGGATTCGGAACGTGATTTTAACTGGGGGGGGGGAGGGGAGGCCGCACTGGCCACCAATGAATATATTATTGGGGAGGGAGGGGGTCTGCCCCCTCCTGTCTGGCAGCACCTGATCTCTTACAGGGGGCTATGATACGCACAATTAACCCGTTAGGTGCGGCACCTGAGGGGTTAATTGTGCGGATCACAGCCCCCTGTAAGTGATCGGGTGCTGCCAGGAAGCAGGGGGCAGTCATGTACACAGTTCTCAGTATATTCTAACTTGAAGCGTCCCCATCACAATGGGAACGCCTCTGTGTTAGAATATACTGTCGGATATGAGTTTTCACGAAGTGAAAACTCATATCTGAAAAAGCTTTTATGCAGACGGATCTGCGATCCGTCTGTGTGAAAGTTGCCAACGGCCACGGATCACGGACGCGGATGCCAATCTTGTGTGCATCCGTGTTTTTTCACGGACCCATTGACTTGAATGGGTCCGTGAACCGTTGTCCGTCATATTTTTTTGACGGACAGGAAACACAGATCACGGCCGCGGATGAACAACAGTGCATTATCCGAGTTTTCAACGGACCCATTGAAAGTCAATGGGTCCGCAGAAAATCACGGAAAATGGAACAACGGCCACGGATGCACACAACGGTCGTGTGCATGAGGCCTTATGCAAAGATACTGATTTCAGATTCTCCACCCAGCAGCAACCAACACCCAGGAACTGTGGCACTTCAAAACCATACTGAAACCCTTTAAAAAGCAACTCAGCTTTCTGACGATCTGGATAATGGACGAGCCACGGTCGCATTTCTGCTAACCTCACAGGACTCGATGCTTTTAGAAACAAGCTCCCTGGTATTTGGTTGCTGCTGGCCAGACTGTGAGTTCCTTTTGAAACAACGAGACATGGGGTGGATACCTCCACAAAAGGAACACTCATGTTTAAAACGACATTTACTTAACCATTTACAAGTGGCCTCATTAAAGGCAAAACACACACCTTTTCTCATATTGGTTTTGAAAGGATTAGATGACTTAACTGGAACTTATTTCTGGGGCAACATCATATTCACCCACAGACCAATATCCTTCACCCCCCATTTAAGAGACGGGTGCACCGCTAGCTTTTGACGGAATGTCTCGTCATACTGGAACCACGCCATTCCACCAAAATTCCGGTATGCTTCTATAATTAATGTCCAGATGCTGAAAGAGACCCGAACAAAGCTCAGGATGCTTCTCACCCAGTACCGCAGAATAAATACAAAAGGCTTGCAGCCAATTATTAAAAGACCTGGGGAGAAAACGCTTTCTTTCTTCATCCACTCTATCTTCCTTTCTAACAACCTGATCTTTGGCAGACGGCAAAAATGACATTAACTCCACATATTCCATCCGCCAAACACGTTCTTTGATATTACTACTGTGAAACCTCACAAGCTAAAGCTTCCTTAACACAAGTCTCCTTTACACCAGCACCTTTTTCAACATTAGGTAAAACACTGCCACACTCAACACTAGGCAGCTTGACCTGATCAGACTTAGAGCTCCAGACATCTGAAGCTGAATTAACCTTTTGCCTGCCAGTAGCTTCCACTAGCAGCTTAACCAAACCAGCTACCAACGCAGAATCAGACACAGTCAGAACATTGAGAATCTCACCAACAGGGTGTCCCTCCTGAATTGGACCAGAGGCTGCAGCTGACTGTTGTGGAGATCTTCTTAAGGGGCCTGGAGACAGCTCAACCACAGGAGGTGGGAGCCTCTCAACAGGCAGCCCTAAATCTTCTTGCTGAATACCCTGAGAAGCGCAAGCCTGCGCTGATGAACTTCCACTGGCAGCTTGCTGATGACGTAGCTCTGGAATCGCCGCTTGCTGATGATGCTGCCCCCTGCTGGTGCTGGAACCTGCTGTACAGAGCGGAACGCCGCTCTGTCCTCTTGACTCGCCGCTCTTGGAGGCCACACTATCTTCCCTGCTCCCGGAGGGGGAGGAGTATAAGCGCTCTTAGCTTTACGAGCTCTTTTGCAAGGCAGCGCAGACAACTCCTCCCCCCGGCACTGGGTAACTGATGGCTCTTCAGGGCGCAGCTCCGGCATGGCTCCTCTGTCTTCTGGATCCTTCCCTTCCTCAGCCGACATCAGGAGCAGTGGCTACGTCGTCCTCTGAGGCGATGGCGGCAGCAGAAGAGACGGCGGCATCAACAGGCAAGTCTTCAGCCATTCCTCCCCGCCGGCAGACTCCGCTCTCATGATCAGCTGGCACAGAAAATCTTCCATCCTGGTCCGGCGCTGTCCAGATCCGCGACGACTGCCCTGAGGTAGCGGCGAACCTGGGAATATAAAGGGGACAAATTTCCCACCTTGCAGGCAAGGACAAATCACAGAGCTGGAAATCTCCCCCAGCAACAGCACAGCAACCAATTAGAAGCTCCACTTCTGTTGCCATCCAGAATCTTCAACATAAACAGAACCAGCTCCAACCGGATTCAGCTTCTTAGCCAGATTTGAGGTAAATTTACCTGAAAAATAAGGTGGAAAGAGAAAGAAAGGAGGGGGGTAGAGAGCACAAAACTGCCTAATAATACTGTAATAAAATGTGGGGGTCATTGCCCCCATGTGTCCCCCAAGCTAATCGCTCTGGTGGGCCCGTACATGATTAGAGTCTAAAGAGAGTAAAGCCTAAAGGGAGCAATACAATTTTAACCTTTACATGTCTCATGGCTACTTTCACACTGGCGTTTTGGTTTCCGCTTGTGAGATCTCACAAGCGGTCCAAAACGGATCAGTTTTGCCCTTAATGCATTCTTAATAGATAAGGATCCGCTCAGAATGCATCAGTTTGGCTCCGTTCCGCCTCCATTTCGCTTTGGAGGTGAACACCAAAACGCTGCTTGCCGCCTGACGAAACTGAGCCAAACAGATCCGTCCTGACACACAATGTAAGTCAATGGGGACGGACCCCTTTTCTATGATACAAGATGGGACAATAGAAATCGGATCCGTCCTACATTGACTTTCAATGGTGTTCAAGACGGATCCGTCTTGGCTATGTTAAAGATAATACAAACAGATCCGTTCTGAACGGATGCAGACGGTCGTATTATCTGAACGGATGCGTTTGTGCAGATCCATGACGGATCCACACCAAACGCGAGTGTAAAAAGTAGCCTACAGGCACAGTTCATAGATATACCCTAGTTTAAAAGAATCTACTGTATTAGGCTACTTTCACACTAGCGTTCAGAGCGGGTCCGTCTGATGTCTGCTCAGACGGATCCGCTCCTATAATGCAGACGTTTTTATCCGTTCA
Organism: Bufo bufo; assembly: GCF_905171765.1. Classification (NCBI taxonomy): domain Eukaryota; kingdom Metazoa; phylum Chordata; class Amphibia; order Anura; family Bufonidae; genus Bufo; species Bufo bufo. The sequence continues at coordinate 158,942,523 of NC_053391.1, forward strand.
GAACGGATCCGTCTGCATTATAGTTTGAAAAAAATTCTAAGTCTGAAAGTAGCCTGAGCGGATCCGTCCAGACTTTACATTGAAAGTCAATGGGGGACGGATCCGTTTGAAGATTGAGCCATATTGTGTCATCTTCAAACGGATCCGTCCCCATTGACTTACATTGTAAGTCTGGACGGATCCGCTTGCCTTCGCACGGCCAGGCGGACACCCGAACGCTGCAAGCAGCGTTCAGGTGTCCGCTTGCTGAGCGGAGCGGAGGCTGAACGCCGCCAGACTGATGCATTCTGAGCGGATCCGCGTCCACTCAGAATGCATTAGGGCTGGACGGATGCGTTCGGGGCCGCTTGTGAGCCCCTTCAAACGGAGCTCACAAGCGGACACACGAACGCAGGTGTGAAAGTAGTCTTAACTGCAACATGTTGGTGTTTTCTGTGTACAGATTATTTTATATTATGGTGGATTTACACGTCCAGATATTCCAACCAAGCACCGTAGCAGTCTATACTTTGTCAATGTCAGCTCAATCGCAAATAACAAAAAATGACACAACAAAAGAAAAACAGGAAAAGTCGTAATGAAAACATATTACAATAATACTAAATCTAGCAGTTAGTTTATATTACAAGTTAAAGGTGGAACAATACCTTGATTTTACCGTACCAGAAAATTAAAAAAAGAACACCTAGAAAAGTTAATGTGATTGAGATGACATTGACAAAGTATAAACTGCTAGTGGTGCTTGGTCAATAATCACACAACTGAGGTGGTGCACCCTAATAACAGGTAGGGAACAATGCAGCCTTGAACTCTGCCCACACCACTGTCCCTACTCACCTGCACGATCCGCCTTAAATGCCGCCCCACAACTTGGAGACGGTCCCTGTCTTTCAGGGGCCTAAGCCAAATGGGGAAAAGGGAGAATGAAATTGAGAGAGTTCAAAACCAAACAGGCAAAATAAGGACCAGAACAGAATCCAAGGGCTAGTTAAATACACAGCAGAGGGAAACCAGGAGATTACGCCAGATCCAACTTTGCAGGATAAGAGGCTGAACTAGATGGACGTATGTATTTTTTCAGCCCTGCAAACTATTATACTATGTCATTCTAATACCTGTGTCCCATATCAAATGTATGTGATAAGTACAGGTGAAACTTTAAAAATTTGACTATTGTGCAAAAGTTCATTTATTTCAGTAATGTAACTTAGGAAACCTGTCATGTGGGTATTTGATTAGAATATAACTCATTATATACAATTCTTAACTTATTAAAAAGTACCTTAGATTTATTCACTTAGTGGTGTGACAACCGGTTAGCCTCATAATATATACCCAAAGAAGCCACGCGCCGCATGCTAATGAGCTGATTTAAGACCAGCGTGATGCATTACTTTGATTTGAATCCAGCGTTTTTTCTATTCAGCACTGTAGCCACTCCCCTATTCACTTGTCCAGACGCTCAAAATACCGTGCATGCGTGCTGTCTGACTAGTGTAATGATGCCCATTCAAACATCATAAAGTTAACTGCGCAGGCGTGGTCTATATTTTGGCGTGGTCTATCCTCACTTCCAGTAAACCAGTAAAAGCGGAAGTTATTTGGCATGACGAAACTTGAACCTTCTGGAAGGAAAATAATTGGCGCATGCACGATAATTGGCGCGTTCCTGCGCGCATGCACGAGATTTGAAACGAGACTTCGGAGACACAAGAAAAATATAAAAAATAGCTGTAGATAATAAGATGATGAAAAACGGGGAGTGATTTCTGACGTCATTCGTTCATTTTAATAATTGGCGGGAAAATTAATAACGAGGAATGCAAAGGTACTATATTACTAATGTGAAATTAGTAATTATAATAAGGGCTAGTTTGTTCATGGGGTGATTAACACATGATAGGTTCACTTCAAAAGGAGTTGCATTAATGCAGCTTAAAATTAGAATTTTGTGAAAAGGTTCAATATTCTAGGCTCAAAGTGTCACACTCGAGTCAGCTAATTAATCCAAATCCCCTTGAGCAAAGGGGACCTGAGATTGTGACTTTGGGGTTTTCATAAGCTGTAAACCATAATCATCCAAATTGTAACAAATACTGTAAAGGCTTGAAATATCTCGCTTTTCATGTAATGAGTCTATCTCATATATTAGTTTCACCTTTTAAGTTGCATTACTGAAATAAATAAACTTTGCACGATATTCAAATTTTTTGAGTTTCACCGGTATATGACAGTTTTTCAGCAGGGTATATGTTGAGGCACGGTCACATTAAGGGTCCACAAGAAAAGGCATTTCTATTATAGTCCCGGCCATGTGCGGTCCGCAAAATGCGGAACGCACATGGCCGGTGTCCGTGTTTTGCGGATCCGCAAATGGCGGACCACAAAACAGTTGTGGACGTGTGAATGGACCCTAATATTGGCTGCCATATCCCCTTGCTGCTATATAGTGGGGAAAATAAGTATTTGAAACACTGGCGATTTTGCAAGTATTCCCACCCACAAAGAATTGAGAGGTTTGTGATGTCTATCGTAGGTACACTTCAATAGAGATGGCCTTGCGGTTTGCCCGGTGGTCGTTTTGCGGCGAACTTTGCTTGTTTGCGGTTCGCCAAACGGGTGAACATATGCCGATGTCTGCCAGCGCCATATTCTTTTACATTGTGAAGAACCTTGACCCATGACACATCCATCAGGTGGTACAGGACAGCCAATTGAGACATTTCAGCACATGGACATACCCCCTACCTTATAAATAATCCCGATCTGGCCGCCATTTTACATTCAGTCTTTTGCCAGTGTAGGGAGAGGTTGCTGTGTGGAGCAGGGACACCAAACGCTAGCTAATAGGGCCACAAAAGTCCTTTTAAGGACTGGTATAGGTGTGCTATTGATAGGTGTGCTATACTGAGGGGTGTAAAATACATATAATATACTTTCTAACATAGAAAGTATATTATAGTGCATTTGTATTGTGCAGCAGTTGAGTGCGGTTCTGCTGCGATACAGAGGGACAAATGCTGTTGGAACAAATAATTTCTACTAATGTGATATACCAGTTGTCACCCAAAAAAACTGATTGAGGCAGGGGTGTGATATACCAATTATATACTTTCTATATAGTACATTTGGGTAGTGCAGCATTTGTTTGCGGTTTAGCTGCATTACCTCAGCTACTGACAGTGACAAACACTATTGGAACAAATAATTTCTACTGGTGTGAAATACCAGTTGCCCCCCAAAAAAATTATTAAAGCAGGGGTGTTATATACCAATTATATACTTTCTATATAGTGCATTTGTATTGTGCAGCACTTGTGAGCGCTTCTGCTGAGATACCGCAGCTATACAGAGGGACAAATGCTATTGGAACAACAAATTGCAACTGTTGTGATTAGATATGAGCGAATCGAAGCTGACGAAGTCGAATTCGTTCCGAATTTCAGGAAAAATTTGATTCTGAATGAATGCGAATTTCCTCACGCTTCGTTGTAACGAATCGCATTATTTACTTAAATGGCGTCTAAAATGGAAGGAACTCTGGGAAGGTGGGATGACCCATAATGCCATGCATGCAACCAATCAGCAGCCAGCCAGCCCGGTGATGTCACAGCCCTATAAATACGGCGGCCATCTTAGATGCTGCCATTCACCATCGTACATTGTTCAGGGACAGACGTGTATGCAGGCGCTAAAGAGAGTGAAAGAAAAACAGTTTTAAAAAAAAAGGAAAGACACAATTTTATTTTACTAGTGCAGGGAAAGGATAAGTAAGATGAATCATTTCACAGTCAGACTATGTCACCGTGCCACTCTGTTGTATCATGCTGCTGCTGCTGCTATGTCCACACTATAGTAATAGAGATGAGGGGCACTCCGTATAAGGGAACAGGAGGCGGTGGTGAAGGATTAAAATTTAATTAAAACAGGCAGAACTTCTTTGTCCCGAAATGTACATCCCAACAGATGAGATATTGAGGATGACACTACCCTATCATTCACAATATCGACAGGTAGAGAAAATCATCAGGAAGCATTGGTATCTTCTCTTGGATGACAAGACTATAGGGTCATCCCTTACTAGAGATCCAAGAATTACATATACGAGAGCCACTACGCTGGCAGCTAAGGTGGCACCAACATTGAAAAATAGTAAGAAAGGCCCAACCGAAGGCAATAGTTGGTTGACAATAGGGGGCTTCCACAGATGTGGGCGGTGTGGGAATTGCAAAGTGACGAACTTCGCCAGAAAAACCACAAGTGTCACCTCCACTCAGAATTCTTTTAGGATTGACATTAATGAATGTTTGACCTGTGATTCGACAGATGTCATCTACTTACTACAGTGTGGTTGTCGTAAACAATATATAGGGAGGACCAAGAGGACATTAAAGAAAAGAGTGGCAGAACATCTGGCCAACATTAAAAAGGGTTATGTATTGCACTCCCTCTCGAAACATTTCAAGGACACACATAACTGTGATCCTTCGTCCTTGACATTTTTTGCGCTAGAGAAAGTCAAGAAACCATGGAGAGGTGGTAACCATGTGGCCACTATGTCCAGGCAGGAATCCCGCCGTATCTTTGAGTTTGAATCCCTGATCCCCAGGGGCCTGAACCCAGAGTGGGAATTGTTTGGATTCCTTTGAGGGATGGGGGGTGAGCTGGGTGGTGATGCAGATTCAGAGTTTGGCTGTTTCCCAGCACTCTGTTCCTTCCTCACTGCCCTGCTCCCCTCCCCTTTATTGACTCATATGAGCCTTTTATAAGAATGTGATAGAGATGTTTACCTCCCTTGATTATAATCTCTCCTGCGTATAATTTGATGAATACTACCACCGTGTATGCTTTTTGAACCTTTTTGAACCTTTTTATGATGTTTTTATGTGATTTTATCGTTTTTTGGAAAAAACGCACCAAAAACGCATTGAAAACGCACCTTACGCATGTGCGTTTTCTGTGCATTTTATTTTTTTTCCATTTGGCATAATTATTACATTAGTATTGTCATTTATATGTTCTATCAGTCTATAAGAGAAATTGTATATGATAAAATTGTTTTTTGGTGGTATGGATTGGGACACCATTTTATATATATTTGTAGTTTTCCCAAATAGATGATTTTTATGTAGGCATAATCTAGACGCTATGGTCGTCTTATGCGCTTTTTTATGCGTTTATATTATTCTCATTATGTCGACATTTTACTGCCATATCTATATGTATTTTAATATGTTCATTATTTACGATGCTAGTTTTGTAGGATTATATGGTTTTGTGCACTGAATACAACTGGTTTTCATACCAGGTGCTCATGATGTTTCAATTAGAGCAGGCCCACCCATGGCTGGCTCTCTGGGAGGATATAAAAAGCTGCTTAGTGCTCACTGTCTTTACCACTGAGGAAGGGGTGTATACCCTGAAACGCGTTTGGTCAAGTCGGGACAGTGAGCCTTTTCCCCCAAGCACTACAAGTGACCGAGAAGAAATCACATCGGTCGGGGTGATCTGCATAGCCAGTCTTGCATGAGGGGCTACTTTCAAATTCAACTGGTTACGTTACTACAGCTCCAGCCGATGAGTCACGTGAGACGTCACGTTTAGACTCTACATCACGTGGGACGCCGCGTTTGATCGGCTGTTTCCTGGATTCACCGCAGTAAGCCGAGTGAAGACACAGGGTAAGAGACGTTTTGCCAATTATTCGCTACAACATCCGAATAATTATACCGTTCTGGACTTGACACAATTGTCTATACTCCTACTGTGGAGGTGTGAAGTTGGACAGTGTTGGATATTCATACCCTCCGTCTGAGCTATGTGCTTTTGGAGCCTCATCTAGTTTGATTTAACCTGCTGGGACTGACTTACATTGTGGGGAGTGTCCCATTAACCCTTGAACTTTTATCATTATCTGGTTATTCTAGGGCCCTGCTCTCATTGATTTATTTTATTTTATTTTATTGTGATATGATAATACGTTTGTATTTATGACCATTTGATGTATTAGTGTGCTATTTTTAATTAAATTTTAATCCTTCACCACCGCCTCCTGTTCCCATATACGGAGTGCCCCTCATCTCTATTACCATTTTTTGTCTACCGTGTGGTCTGGGTAGACCGAGAGGTGAGCACCCACTTCCGTTCGGCCTATAGGTTGAGCCGCTGGTTTGTATTACTTATGTCCACACTATGTCACCTTGCCACTCTGGCCTCCTGATGCTGCCATCTCCACACTATTGACAAAGCGGCTTTTAATTAAATTAGCCAATAGGCATTCACCTGACAGCATAGAACTTTGGATTCTGTGGCTGGAGGTACATTAGGCAATCACAGGATAAATATGTAACTGTAGGCCAGTACAGGCCCCAAAAATTAGCCAATAGGCATTCACCTGACAGCAAAGAATTTGGGATTCTGTGGCTGGATGTACATTAGGCGGTCACAGGATAAAAATGTAGATGTCGGCCAGTACAGGCCCCAAAAATTAGTCAATAGGCATTCAACTGACAGCAAAGAACTTTGGATTCTGTGGCTGGAGGTACATTAGACGGTCACAGGATAAAAATGTAACTGTCAGCCAGTATAGGCCCCAAAAATGTGTTTATAGGCATTCACCTAACAGCAAAGAACTTTGGATTCTGTGGCTGGAAGTACATTAGGTGGTCACAGGATAAATATGTAACTGTAGGCCAGCAGAGGCCACAAAAATCAGCCAATAGGCTTTCACCTGACAGCAAAGAATTTGGGATTCTGTGGCTGGAGGTACATTAGGCGGTCACAGGATAAAAATGTAACTGTCGGCCAGTACAGGCCCCAAAAAATAGCCAATAGGCGTTCACCTGACAGCAAAGAACTTTGGATTCTGTGGCAGGAGGTACATTAGGCGTTCACAGGATAAATATATAACTGTAGGCCAGCACAGGCCCCAAAAATTAGCCAATAGGCATTCACCTGATAGCAAAGAACTTTGGATTCTGTGGCTGGAGGTACATTAGGCGGTCACAGGATAAATATGTAACTGTAGGCCAGTACAGGCCCCAAAAATTTGCCAATAGGCATTCACCTGACAGCAAAGAACTTTGGATTCTGCAGCAGGAGGTACATTAGACGGTCACAGGATAAATATGTAACTGTAGGCCAGTACAGGCCCCAAAAATTAGCCAATAGGCGTTCACCTGACAGCAAAGAACTTTGGATTCTGTGGCACGAGGTACATTGGGCGGTCACAGGATAAATATGTAACTGTAGGCCAGTACAGGCCCCAAAAATTAGCCAATAGGCGTTCACCTGACAGCAAAGAATTTGGGATTCTGTGGCTGGATGTACATTAGACGGTCACAGGATAAAAATTTAACTGTCGGCCAGTACAGGCCCCAAAAATTAGCCAATAGGCATTCACCTGACAGCATAGAACTTAGGATTCTGTGGCTGGAGGTACATTAGGCAGTCACAGGATAAATATGTAAATGTAGGCCAGTATAGGCCCAAAAAATTTGTTTATAAGCATTCACCTAACAGCAAAGAACTTTGGATTCTGTGGCTGGAAGTACATTAGGCGGTCACAGGATTAGGCCTCATGCACACGACCGTTTTTTTTGCGGTCCGCAAAAACGGGTTCCGTTTTTCCGTGATCCGTGACCGTTTTTTCGTCCGTGGGTCTTCCTTGATTTTTGTAGGATCCATGGACATGAAAAAAAAAATCGTTTTGGTGTCCGCCTGGCCGTGCGGAGCCAAACGGATCCGTCCTGAATTACAATGCAAGTCAATGGGGACGGATCCGTTTGACGTTGACACAATATGGTGCAATTTCAAACGGATCCGTCCCCCATTGACTTTCAATGTAAAGTCAGGAGTTAATATACCATAGGATCGGAGTTTTCTCCAATCCGATGGTATATTTTAACTTGAAGCATCCCCATAACCATGGGAACGCCTCTATGTTAGAATATACCATCGGATTTGAGTTACATCGTGAAACTCAGATCCGACAGTATATTCTAACACAGAGGCGTTCCCATAATGATGGGGACGCTTCTAGTTAGAATATACTACGAACTGTGTACATGACTGCCCCCTGCTGCCTGGCAGCACCCAATCTTTTACAGGGGGCTGTGATCAGCACAATTAACCCTTCAGGTGCCGCACCTGAAGGGGTTAATTGTGCATATCATAGCCCCTTGTAAGAGATAAGGTGCTGCCAGGCAGGAGGGGGCAGACCCCCCCTCCCTCCCCTGTATTACATTCATTGGTGGCCAGTGCGGCCTCCCCTCTCTCCCCCCACTAATTAAAATCACGTTCCGAATCCCCCATCATTGGTGGCCAGTGCGGCCTCACCTCTTCCCCCCCCCCCCCTAGTTAAAATCACGTTCCGAATCCCCCATCATTGGTGGCCAGTGTGGCCTCACATCCCCCCCCCCTTGTTAAAATCACGTTCCGAATCCCCCATCATTGTTGGCCAGTGCGGCCTCACCTCTCCCCCTCCCCTAGTTAAAATCACGTTCTGAATCCCCCATCATTGGTGGCCAGTGCGGCCTCACATCTCCCCCCCCCCCAGTTAAAATCATGTTCCCCCATCATTGGTGGCAGTGGAGAGTTCCGATCGGAGTCCCAGTTTAATCGCTGGGGCTCCGATCGGTAACCATGGCAACCAGGACGCTACTGCAGGCCTGGTTGCCATGGTTACTTAGCAATATTACAATATTAGAAGCATCATACTTACCTGCTGGCTGCTGCGCTGTCTGTGTCCGGCCGGGAGCTCCTCCTACTTGTAAGTGACAGATCATTAAGCAATGCGCCACACAGACCTGTCACTTACCAGTAGGAGGAGCTCCCTGCCGGACACAGACAGCGCAGCAGCCAGCAGGTAAGTATGATGCTTCTAATATTGTAATATTGCTAAGTAACCATGGCAACCAGGCCTGCAATAGCGTCCTGGTTGCCATGGTTACCGATCGGAGCCCCAGAGCGATTAAACTGGGACTCCGATCGGAATCTCCGCTGCCACCAATGATCCGGTGGGGGGGGAGGGGAGGCCGCACACTGGCCACCAATGATATTAATACAATAGAGGGGGGGCCAGGGGGGGCTGCACACTGGCCACCAATGATATTACAATAGAGGGAGGGGGGGTGGCCGGGGGAGGCCGCACACTGGCCACCAATGATATTACAATAGGGGGGGCCGGGAGGGGCGCAAACTGGCCACCAATGATATTACAATGGGGGGGAGGGGGGGGCCGCACACTGGCCACCAATGATATTCAAACTGGGGAGGGAGGGGGGTCTGCCCCCTGCTGCCTGGCAGCCCCTGATCTCTTATGGGGGCTATGATATGCACAATTAACCCCTTAGGTGCAGCACCTGAGGGGTTAATTATGCGGATCACAGCCCCCTGTAAGAGATCAGGTGCTGCCAGGCAGCAGGGGGCAGTCATGTACACAGTTCGTAGTATATTCTAACTAGAAGCGTCCCCATCACTATGGGAACGCCTCTGTGTTCGAATATACTGTCGGATATGAGTTTTCACGAAGTGAAAACTCATCTCTGAAAAAGCTTTTATGCAGACGGATCTTCGGATCCGTCTGTATGAAAGTAACCTACGGCCACGGATCACGGACGCGGATGCCAATCTTGTGTGCATCCGTGTTCTTTCACGGACCCATTGACTTGAATGGGTCCGTGAACCGTTGTCCATCAAAAAAATAGGACAGGTCATATTTTTTTGACGGACAGGAAACACGGATCACGGATGCGGCTGCAAAACGGTGCATTTTCCGATTTTTCCACAGACCCATTGAAAGTCAATGGGTCCGTGAAAAAAAAATCAGAAAACGGCACAACGGCCACGGATGCACACAACGGTCGTGTGCATGAGGCCTAAATATGTAACTGTAGGCCAGTACAGGCCCCAAAAATTAGCCAATAGGCGTTCACCTGACAGCAAAGAACTTTGGATTCTGTGGCAGGAGGTACATTAGGTGGTCACAGGATAAATATGTAACTGTAGGCCAGCAGAGGCCCCAAAAATCAGCCAATAGGCTTTCACCTGACAGCAAAGAATTTGGGATTCTGTGGCTGGAGGTACATTAGGTGGTAACAGGATAAATATGTAACTGTAGGCCAGCAGAGGCCCCAAAAATCAGCCAATAGGCTTTCACCTGACAGCAAAGAATTTGGGATTCTGTGGCTGGAGGTACATTAGGTGGTCAAAGGATAAAAATTTAACTGTCGGCCAGTACAGGCCCCAAAAAATAGCCAATAGGCGTTCACCTGACAGCAAAGAACTTTGGATTCTGTGGCGGGAGGTACATTAGGTGGTCACAGGATAAATATGTAACTGTAGGCCAGTACAGGCCCAAAAATTTGCCAATAGGCGTTCACCTGACAGCAAAGAACTTTGGATTCTGTGGCTGGAAGTACATTAGGCGGTCACAGGATAAATTGGTAACTGTCGGCCAGTACAGGCCCCAAAAATTTGCCAATAGGCGTTCACCTGACAGCAAAGAACTTTGGATTCTGTGGCTGGAGGTACATTAGGCAATCACAGGATAAATATGTAACTGTAGTCCAGTATAGGCCCCAAAAATTTGCCAATAGGCATTCACCTGACAGCATAGAACTTTGGATTCTGTGGCGTGAGGTACATTAGGCGGTCACAGGATAAATATGTAACTGTAGGCCAGTACAGGCCCCAAAAATTAGTCAATAGGCATTCACCTGACAGCCATGAATTTGGGATTTTGTGGATGGATGTACATTAGGCGGTCACAGGATAAAAATTTAGCTGTCGGCCAGTACAGGCCCCAAAAATTAGCCAATAGGCGTTCACCTGACAGCAAAGAGCTTTGGATTCTGTGGCAGGAGGTACATTAGGTAGTCACAGGATAAATATGTAACTGTAGGCCAGCAGAGGCCCCAAAAATCAGCCAATAGGCTTTCACCTGACAGCAAAGAATTTGGGATTCTGTGGCTGGAGGTACATTAGGCGGTCACAGGACAAAAATGTAACTGTCGGCCAGTACAGGCCCCAGAAAATAGCCAATAGGCGTTCACCTGACAGCAAAAAACTTTGGATTCTGTGGCAGGAGGTACATTAGGCGGTCATCGGATAAATATGTAACTGTAGGCCATTACAGGTCCCAAAAATTTCCCAATAGGCGTTCACCTGACAGTAAAGAACTTTGGATTCTGTGGCAGGAGGTACATTAGGCGGTCACAGGATAAATATGTAACTGTAGGCCAGTACAGGCCCCAAAAATTTGCCAATAGGCGTTCACCTGACAGCAAAGAACTTTGGATTCTGTGGCTGGAGGTACATTAGGCGTTCACAGGATAAATATGTAACTGTAGGCCAGTACAGGTCCCAAAAATTAGGCAATAGGCCTTCACCTGACAGCAAAGAATTTTGGATTCTGTGGCTGGAGGTACATTAGGCGTTCTCAGGATAAAAATCTGTCGGCCAGTACAGGCCCCAACAATAAGCCAATAGGCATTCACCTGACAGCAAAGAACTTTGGATTCTGAGGCTGGAGGTACATTAGGCAGTCACAGGATAAAAATGTAACTGTCGGCCAGTACAGGCCCCAGAAATTAGCCAATAGGCATTCACCTGACAGCAAAGAACTTTGGATTCTGAATTTCATGACATCATCAAACATGGTCGACTCGTCACATGTGTTGAATTCTTCCAAGATCCATGCCTCATTCATTTTTAGAAATTTGAGGTAGTCCACACTGTCGTGAGCTAGGCGAGTGCGCTTATCTTTCACGAACCCCCCTGCTGCGCTGAACGTCCTTTCGGACAGGACACTGGACGAGGAGCAAGTTCCATGGCAAATTGTGCCAGCTCTGGCCACAGGTCAAGCCTGCACACCCAGTAGTCCAGGGGTTCATTGCTTCTCAAAGCGTCCACATCGGCCATTAACCCGAAGTAGTCAGACACCTGTCGGTCTCGGCGTTCCCTGAGGCTGGATCCGGATGATGGCTGTCAATGGGTTGGCTGCAAGAATGATCTTCAAACCATCCTCTTCTTCCATGCGCTGTTGGATTGGTACCCGCAACTGTTTCTCTTTGAGTGGAAATTCCTCTGCCAGTGCCCGCAAAAGCAGAATGCAGCATTTCTCGAAGCAAGGCCTGGAAGTGCTGCATTCTGACATCCCTCTGTGATGGTGGTAACATTTCCGCCATTTTGTGTTTTTTAGGTTTAAGTACGTTGCCACCCAGTACTGGTCCTTGCCCTTTATGCTTTTTATACGTGGGTCCCTCTTCAAACACTGGAGCATGAAGGCCCCCATTTGCGGTGGAGTGGCCTGGTTCCTGCTCATCATCCAGGATAATGTCGTCCTCGTTTTCCTCCCCCCATCCACGGACAACACCAGGGATCCCAGAAACTTTTAAAGCATGCTCTTCTTTCTCCTCCTCCGCCCCGGCACCATCCTCCTCTGACTCCTCTTCAGACTCCTGTTGTTAACTTGTCTCAGATGGAGTAGCCCCCCCCCTGGGGATTCATACCAAATGGCGACTTCCTCATCTTCCTGCTCCTGCTCCTTGAAGTCTTGATCAATGACAAGACTCAATGCACGCTCCAAAAAGAAGGCGTAAGGTACGATGTCACTGATGGCACACTGGCTGCGACTGACCAGTTTGGTGATCTCATCAAATGGCCGCAGAAGTCTGCATGTGTCGCGCATGAGCAGCCACTGTCGCGGTGAAAAAAAAACAAGCTCCCAGAACCTATACTGCCGCAGAGTTCGTACAGGTAGTCATTAACTGCATGTTTCTACTGGGGCAGCCTATCAAGCATATACAAGGTGGAGTTCCATCGCGTCGGGCAGTCACAAATCAGACGTCTGATGGGCAGGTGGTGTCGCCGCTGAATGTCAGCAAGACAAGCCATGGCCTTGTAAAATCTTCTGAGAATTTCCTGGCCTGCCGCAAGACGTCCCGGACCCCGGGGTATTTGGCAACGAATCGATGCACGACTAAGTTCAGGACGTGTGCCATGCACGGCACATGTGTCATTTTGCCCTGTTTCAGCGCGCTCAGCAGATTGACACCGTTTTCACACACCACTTTACCAACTGTCAAATTGCACGGGGTTAGCCACTGATCTGCCTGTGACCGCAAAGCTAAAAGGAGTGCAGGACCAGTGTGGCTCTTGGCTTCCAGGCACAACAGATGCAGCACAGCATGTGGCAACGTCTCACCTGGCACGTTGAATAGGTTCTGAGGATCTTGGGGGGCGCAGCGGAAGAGACGTAGCAGCGGAAAAAGAGGAGTCAGCCGATGAGGAGAGGGAGGATGGAGTAGGAGGAGGAGAAGAGGCAGGCCTGCATGCAATCCGTGGCAGTAACACCAAATCTACACGGGTGCCACGGGTTGCATGCTTGACGGCCGTCAGAAGGTTCACCCAGTAGGCAGTAAATGTTATGTACCTTCCCTGCCCATGTTTGCTAGACCACGTGTCTGTGGTCAGATGTATCTTGGCACCGACACTGTGTGCCAGAGCTACATTCACTTTCCGCTAAACGTGGCCATATAGCTCTGGGATGCCCTTCTGGGAGAAATATTTCCTACCGGGGATCTTCCATTGAGGTGTTCCAATGGCCACAAATTTTCTAAAGGCCTCTGAGTCCACCAGTTTATATTGCTGTAGTTGGCAGGCTAGCAGTTCTGACAAGCCAGCGGTCAGCCATTGGGCAACAGGGTTATTCGGCGTCATCATCTTTTTTCGCTCGAACATTTGGGGCAAGGAAGCCTGCCTTTTGCCAGATGAACACGACAACGGCACAGTGGAAGGTGGAGTGAAGCTTAACTGGGAGGAGAGAGGAGAAGGAGAAGAGGCAGGACAATGAGCGCTGGGAGTGTGGCTTTGTGAGTTCCGACGGTATGGCTCCCACTGGGCTCGGTGATGGGAGGCCAGGTGCCTTCTTAAGGCGGTCATCCCTAGGTGAGTGTTGGGCTTACTGCGACTTATGCATTGACAGTACAGGCTGCAGATGGCAACACTATTGTCAGCAGCGGACAGCCCACACTGCGGAGCCATGTGCCAGTGTCCTGGGAGCGCTAGATGTGACCGTGCATGGTGGATGTTTCGTTCCAGATATATTAGCAGTCTGCTTTTTGCCTCCTGTGCACTGTAAGTTCTGCCTGCTTCTCCTCTCTATCTTCTGCTCCGTCTCTCCCTCTGAACTCCCCTCCTCTTCATCTCTTGTGGGCACCCACGTGACGTCCATCAACACGTCATCATCGGATTCGTCACCTTCACCACCACTGACATTAGAGATCTCGGAGTAGGCAGCAACAGCGGGGACCACCCTCCTTGGGCTGATCTGGGTACTGTCGTCAAACTGCTGGGTTGCAACCGTTGATACCTCCTCTTCCTGATCCGATGCCAAGAATGGTTGCGCATCTTGGAATGTATGGGGAAATAATTCCTCTGACTCGAGTGGAGGGGCTATGGTGGTGGTGTCTTTGGGGGTGGACACAACATAGAGTGAAGAGGGTGCAGATCGAGAGAGGGTGCAGAAGCAGAAGGCTGAGTGAGCCACTCAACCAAGTCTGGTGCGTCCTTTGATGTAATCCCACGCACCTTCTGCAACTTCCCACTTAGGCTCCGGCCTGGTGCACCTGCCCGACCCCTACCACCCCTGCGGAATGGCCTGCCTCTTCCTCTGCCTGTCATTTTCAAAATGATCCTTTGACAAAAGTCCCTATAGAAGAGCAGTATTTGTGGAAGAAGTTATATCACACCCCTGCCTCAATCAGTTTTTTTGGGGGGCAACTGGTAAATCACACCAGTAGAAATGATTTCTTCAAATAGTGTTTGTCACTCTGTGTAGATGCGGTAACGCAGCAAAACCGCAGACAACTGCTGCACAATACAATTGCACTATAATATACTTTCTATGTTAGACTCATCCTATACATCCTCTATATGTACAACTTACTATATGCTCAAACATTTGGTAATTATATTACATTTGGATACGTCTGTTATTTTTCTGATATGTGTGCAGCGCCAGGATGGCGCTTTTTCTGTCACTCTCCTTTACTTTTTAACGGCTTACTATATATATCAAATATATTTTAATCATGTTATAATAAAAATTATATTTTTATAAACGGTACTGGGAGCTCCGTTCTTTGTTTATTCTCTTGGTATCTTCTTTTGGCAGAAGGGCCTGGTTGCGACCTCTGCATCCTTTATAGATTTTGAACTGTTCATCAGTCTGATGTTGTGTACTACAATAGAATACTATAACGTGGACTCAGAAGCTCATGATTAACCATGCCTTTGCTAAAACACATCCAGAAAAGTAAAGGTGTCCATATATAGGTGCCCCTCAGTATATCTGTAATAGATGTTGACCAAACAGACACTGCTTTCCATTGATCTATTGATATCATGGCACACAAAGATAGTTGATGGGTCTCACAGCAATTGTTATATTTGGCTGACTTTTCTCTAATGTGTATGTGCACCTTAAAGGAGTTTTACGAGATTTTGATACTCACGACCTCTCCTCAGGATAAGTCATCAGTATCTGATCGTTGGGTGTCCAACACCCAGTACCCCCGCCGATCAGCAGAAGGCACCGATGCTCCTGAGAAGTCACCGTTGCTCCTGTGAGTGCCGCAACCTTCTCGCAGCTGACCAAGCACAGAGCCGTGCATTATATGGCGCTGTGCTTGGTATCGCACTCAGCCCCATTAAAGTGAATTGAGCTGAGCGCAATACTGAGCACAGCCTCTGTGCTGAGGCAGCTGTGAGAAAGCTGTTTGGCAGGGGTCCCGAGTATCGGATCCCCACCGATTAGATACTGATGACCGAAGATGGGCCATCAGCATTAAAATTTCAGAAAACTCCTTTAACTTTAAAATGCAAAAAAAATTGTAAAACTATTTAAACCCATATTACATTCCATAAAATCATTCCTCCATTCAGTAACAAATTTAGCAAAGCAACATTTTATCATGATACCATTTTTAAATCTTTCATTTAGAAGTAATCAATATTTTTTGTGGGCCCCATAGAGAGATTAAATTATGCAAATTTTCATCAGTACTTAATTTACTATACTTCATTTCCAATCTGCAAATAAATTAAATGGTGAATACGCATCTTAAGAGCTTTTACTATTTTTGCTTGCTTTTCTGACAGTTTAAAGTAAAAGGTACACATGAAAATTCAAAATATGTTTTTTTAGGTAAGTCTGATTTAGTAAACATTTATATTCTTCACTAAATGTCAATGAGTATCATGCATTTCTGATGAACTCATGACTGTCACCAATCCCCATGTCAAAAAGGTATTGTCCACAGTCTGATACTGGCAGCACTGATTGGACAGTGTCAAGCTATGTAAGGACACACCGCCAACAGGTACAGTTATCTTTCCTCTTGGCACAATTTATCCCTAGCTGTTTGGCACAAGATGCCGCTAATAAAATGCCCTTGATTAATCGATCATCAGCAAGAGTGACCACCTCTATAAAAACAGAAATTTTCTGATCTGAAACATTCAGGTGTGTGATAAGACAATTCCAAGCAGGAAAGACATCAGCAATGATCTTAGAGAAGCATCAATCTACATTGAGAAAGATTATTCACAAGTGGAAAAACACTTAAAGGGAACCTGTCACCAGTTTTATGGTGTCCTAACTAAGGGCAACATAAATAAGTGACTGATTCTCTTAGCAAAATGATGGGTCACTTTCTTTAATTGACCCAGTCAATCTGCCAACATCTTGTACTGAAAAGCTCCAGCTGATAATGATGAGTCATGAATATTCATGAGCTCCTGACTCTCCCCGCCCACCTGCTGCTGAATGACAGTTTTTTTTCCATATGAATCAGCAGCAGGTGGGCAGGGGAGTGGCTATAGCTCTGAATTAAATATACGCTAGACTCAATGACATCACGCTGGACTCAAATCAGCTCATTAGCATGCAGCATCTTTGTGTGTATATTATGAGGTAACCATCTATCACACCAGTAAGTGAATACATCTAAGGTACTTTTTAGTAGTTAATTATTGTATATAATTAGTTAGAATATAATCAAATATCCACATGACAGGTTCCCTTTAAGACACTTTACAATCTTCCTAGGAGTTGTCGCCCCAGTAAATTTACCCCAAGGTCAGACCATGCAATTCTCAGAGAAATTGCAAAAAAAACAAGAGCTATATCTAAGACTCTGCAATGTAACACCAGCTGCTGACTGTTCCCCTACTCACCACCTGTGTCCCAAGCTCTGTGTTCGAGCAAGCACTGTCCTTCCTGGCCACTTCCATCATTGTCCACATCCAGCTGCATTGGGGGCAGGTAGCTGCGGTGATCTGTTGCTGGTGTCTTCCCATTCACTGCAGCGGTCCTGGGCTCTGTACTTGCAGGCATCATCCTTCCTGGAATCCACACCATGGTTTTCTTCCAGCCCTGCATGCTGCATGCCTTCCAGCCTGTTCCCTGCATCACCTGTTCAGTGCCAGCGAGCGTAACTTCCTGTTCTTTAAAGGTTTTGCACATATAACCTGTGTGACCAATTCCAGCCATCCTGCACCTATATAAGTGGTCCAGGTGCCTGAACTTCAAAGGTTCTTGTGTCCTGCAAATGTAAAATTGTGTGTGTTGAGTTTCTGTGTTCCTGACCCGTGCTTGTCTTCTGGATTCTGACACCTGTCTGATCCTTGACTGCTACATCTCAACTCTCTTGTTGCTGACCCAGATTGCCTACCCTGTATCTGTGCCACCTGCACTGACCCATTGCTTGTACGAATACGCCTCTGCCCCATCCTCGGGCCTGCACTGTCACTTCTGGTTACGACTCGGCCTGTTGACTATATCCATACCTCTAGTACTTTGCTCTAGTACCTCCTGGTCCACATGGACCAGCTGTTTTGTGTGCCAATCCTCCTCAAGAGGTAGCGACCTGGTGTCTGGTGTTCGGTAGAGTCTATCCTCACCATCAGGGGTACTGAGAAGAACAAGGGGTTGACTTAGACAATGCCCTTAAAGGAGGTTGGTCACATGGCACCGTAGGTTTGCACCCGCTGGTTCATGACATACAGGACTTTAGCCAGCATGGTAAATATTCAAGTTATAACAGTACAATTAGAAAAAGACTAAAGTAAGGACTCCCCATGCTACTATACAGACAGCCATGTGTATTAGCTCTAAAACGGGGATGCCCTGTAACGGGGAGCCGCAACACACTTCCTCCTTGCAGCGCCGCCGGCATCCTGCATCTGTGGAGGAGTGAGGACGCAGCCTGCGTCCTCGTCTCCATGGCGACCTGGGGCGGGGAGGAGCGGGCCGCGCACGCCTCCTCAGCGCGGCCTGCATCCTCCTAGCTGAAAGAGGTGCTGAGCACCGATCACAATTGATCGGCGCTCAGATGGTTTGGGCTGGACTTGGGTCACGTGACCCTGGCCATGTCATGTGACCCACTTGTTCTGCTATTTAAACAGGCAGCCTGCTGGCCACAGGTTGCCTGTGAATGGTCTTGCTACCCTCACCAGCATTTTCATATTGTGCCTTCTGTGTGTGTTCTGGACCTCATCTCTGTTTTTGACCTCGACCTTGTGACCTCCCTGTTATTGACATGACCTCTTGGCTTCTGACTACGGATTGTGTTTTGACTTCGTTATTGGATTGCTCCCTGTGTACCTGCGTGACCTCCTGGCTTTGAATTTGGCTTGTCTGACTCTGTGATGGTACTTCTGTTATCCTCTTAGACGCCTGCACATATCTAAGCGAGGAACTGCCGCCAAGTTGTACGCCGTCGGTTAGGACGGGCCGTGCAAGTAGTTAGGGACAGAGGTGGGGTGGAGTTTAGGGCTGCACTTATCCCTACCCTCTGTCATGACATGCCCATCCTGCGGCCCTCCAGCTGTTGCAAAACCACAACTCTCAACATGCCCTGATCACTGTAGGCTGTCCAGGCATGCTGGGATTTGTAGTTTTGCAACAGCTGGAGGGCTGCAGATTGAGCTTCCCTGCTCCAAATGATGTGATGTTATCTCAAACTATAAAACATTTATCTTAAAATACCTATAAATGACTGAGCAAAAATGTGTAATGAAGCTGTTTATGAGCTTTATGTTATGACAAATTTTATATTGATATCAATAGCATTATGAATGTGGTAAGAAAGTAAATTCCACATTTGTAGACAAATGATTTATTGCAGCATGAATACTTAATAAATCATTTATCTACAAGTCAATCAGTTTACCCAGAATTGGAAAAGATCCCCTAGAGATTACTGGACCTAGAACAATACAAGGGGTAGCTATAGTTGGGCTTTTAGGTATGCATGAGAACAAACAATTAACAACAACAAAAGCAATTATCAAGTCTAAAAGCAGATTTAATGAAATTACAGATGTTATTATTATGGACTGAAAAATTAATTTTGTTGAAAATTAATTAAGACCTTAGGATTCTAAGAAAGTAAAGAATACTTGGGATGTTGCACACAAGAAAAAACTGATTTATGCAAAAGAATGAAGTAAGTGAAGAAACGGGAATTGAAATTAGAAAAGACTGCTTACAGCAGTATGCCAGCAGGTTTGGACTGGCACCACTTGGAGAAGACTTTGGAAACAGTCACTAGTAGTGTTTTTGGGTTGGTTCACAAATAGCCTATTATATCTTAGAGATGATGATATGTGTTGAGGACAAATTGTTAAGGATGGCAGAGATATCAACCATGGAGAGACCTTCACAGGGTGATACTCACAGTTGGTTGCTAGAAAAATGGGAGTGGCTTTTTCAAGGGGAGTGGCTTTTCAATATGAGTGTCTTATGCAAAAGGAAGTGGGTAGCCTACAGCAGATTTAGTAGTTCAGGATAAATTAGCAGTATTCCAAATACCATAGTGACTCTAGTAGTTTGCTCCCATATATGAAGTCATGAAGTCACATGCTCTATGGTGGCTTGGTGGGTTTATAAGGTGTGGAATAGGCTGTCTGCACACATATCCCTCATAGCTGTCATAGGTAAAAAAGGGCGATTTGCCAGAGCTGCAAAAAAAGATGATTACTGGCTTTCTGGCGAAGGGTGGCAGTATTTCTGTGTATTGTGAGAAATTGCACCATTGCAAACAAACAACAATGAAACTGCAGAGCACTGCATGCCATTGATGTGAGATGTGAACGTCGGCTACGAAGGTTCGCGAGAGTGAACTGACACACTACAGTAGAACAGCTCTCCACCAAAATGAACCAGAGCCTACCAGGGATGTCTAAAACAACAGTTCAGAAAACTCTATAATGTATGGGGTTTCGAAGCAGACGGATGGTCACTGCACCTCAGCAAGCAAAGTCACATCAGCAGAAAAGATTTTAATTTTCACATCCGTATCGGAATTGTACCTCCACTGATTGGTAAAGTGTTGCCTTCTCCGATGAGTCACATTTTCTGCTTCATCAAACGGATGGACTTGGCATTTCAGGCGAGAAACATCAGAGAATAAATACCCTGCAACCATTGCTTAAAGAGCAAAAGCTGGTGGTGGCAGCGTTGTAGTCTGGGGAATGTTTTTGTGACATTCTCTGGGCCCACTCCTCCATGTGGAAGTTACTCTCAACTGATAAGGGTATGACACCATTCTTACAGATCACGTACACCTATACATGTTGATTGTCTTCCCTGGGGACGGATGAGGTCTTTCAGTAAGACAATGTGACCTGTCACACAGCTAGAAATGTCCAATTTTGGTTGAAAAAGCATAACCAATGATCTTTATTTATATAGCGCCACCATATTCCACAGCACTTTATAATTCAGAGTGTTTATATATGTACAAATCAAAAGATATCAAGAAAATTACAGGGTAATATACTAGAACACTAGAAGAGAGGGCCCAAGAGCTTATAATATATGAAGAAATGGGGGTGACATAAAAGATGGAGTTAATTGTTTTATAAAGTGGTCTAGCCACCTATGTTCGAAATAGAGTTGTGCAGGCTGAGCTGCATGAGCTAGTGCGTTGGGTGTGGGGATTAATGTCAGAAGATAATGTTTAGTTTAGAATAAGGGTTGGTGGAGGGGAGGTAAACAGGAAAGAGTCAGTTTACAAACATGATAAGCCAGGCTGAAAATATGTGTTTTAAGGCACATTTGAAGCTAAGGAAGTTGGGAATTAACCTGATTGTCCAGGGCAGTACAATCCAGAAAGCTGGTGAAGCTCGAGAAAAGTCTTGAACATGAGAGTGAGGGGATGGAATTATGGTGTATGTTCATCTTAGATCATTGGCAGAACAGAGAGTGTGAGTAGGGTGGTAGACAGAGATGAGGTACGATACTGTGGACAGCTTTGTGAGTGAGGGTGAGAAGTTTAAATTTTATTCTGTGGTGAATGGCAACCAGTGAAGTGACTGGCACAGGTTAGAGGCTGGCTGCTGCATTTAGGACATACTGAAAGGGGAAGAGTTTAATGAGGGGAAGATTGATTAGTAATGAGTAACAAGACGAGAATGAATCAAAGCAACAAGCGTTTTGGGCATTCAGAGTTTTGGGCCACTGTGAGAAAAGGACGGATTTATGGAGATGTTTTGAGGTGCAGATGACAAAAGCATACAAGTTATTGAATATGGGTAACAAAGGTAAGATCTAAGTCAAACGTAACCCCAAGACAGAGGGCATGCTGCCCAGGAGTTATTATAGTGCTACAGACTGAAATTGAAATATCAAATTTAGGTGTGCTAGTAGATGGGTAAAAGACAAGTAGTTCAGTTTTTGAGAAGTCTAGTTTTTCAGATAGAGAGGACACAATGTTAGAGACAGCTGTCTGACATTCATAGGTGTTTTGTAGTAAAGCAGCGGTGATGCTAAGGGATGAGACATCCAGTGTCGGGGGGGGGGGGGGTAGTAGCCAATGGCAGGCAGTGACGGGGATGAGCCTCCCTAGTGTCACCCGCCATGCTAGGGAGGCTCATCCCCGTCACCACCTGCCATTGGCTGCTCCCCCCCTGACACCGGATCTTTTCATCCGCTCACAGGGAGAAGCAGCTGCGGCAGTGTGGGGACCAAAAGTGGCGCAGGGAGCCAGGTAAGTAGATTCAGTGTGAGGAGCCCGGGCATTTGGGGGACATTGTTTAGTCTTGGACAACCCCTTTAAGGCCAATTGAGTGAAACATGGTAAGGAGGAGTATGTGGTATGAAATACTCTCTAACCTGCTGACTTCCTTTAACCACTTTTTGTAGATACTAACTAGAGATGAGCGAATTTCTCGAAAATTCGATTCGGTCGGTTCTCTGAATTTACTGAAAAGATTTGATTCGATCAAAATTTATTTGTGGCGAATCGCGTTCAAAAACAGTTATTTCCTGGCTGCAGAGAGCCTGTAAAGTGTTGTATAAAACTGTGTCTTGCAGTAACACGCATAGGCAGTCTGCTGTGGTAGTGAAACAATACTGTGAGTCAGTATGACACGCAGAGGACAGGTGTTGCTCTTAGTATCACTTCAAACTTCACTCATTTGTTCAATAACGGGGCCAAAACTGAACAAATAACTCAAATGTGAACTCAGCCTTACAGGTCAATGTTAGCGCCAGAGATAAAGAACCATGCAGAGGCCCAAGAGCCTACTATAGAGTGAAAGAGCGCACTCCTCTTACACCGTTGTCAGCTGATTCAACATAGATGTCTACAAAACATGTTCTATTAAACACTTATACAAGTTGAGCCCACCTGACAGAGTGGAGAGGGTGTCAGCAGTAAGTTTGTGTTGAGGTCACTGATTATTTTGCCCTTCTTCTGATCCATCAGAACAATAACCCTCAAAAAACAGATTCTGTCTGTTGAGCATCCGCCTTAACTCGGTCAGCATTTGGTCAGTAATCCATCAGTATTGATAAAGCCCCCAAAAAACAGGAGAGGATCCAAAACAGAGATGACACGTGAATGGAATCTTTGCATGTCTTCTGTGTGTTGTACCCACTCCTGCTTTTGGTTACCAAATCATAAGCCAATTCTGATGCAAAATAGGGACCATGTCATACAGGCCTTAAAGCTGCTACATAGACAGGATCCGTTGTTCGACTAATTTTTCCTTCCTTCTGACAGATCAGAAAAAGGGTCAAATAAATGATGATGTCAACCAGTCCAAAAGGGCAAAATAGTGGCCCAGTAATGGAGTGGGGAGGGGGGAGACAGCATGAGAAGTCCACAGAGTCGCCCAGTGACAGAGTGTCGAGGTAGCAGCAGCATGAGGAGACCACAGAGTGGCCCATTGACATAGTGTTGAGGTGGCATCAGCATGAGGAGACCACAGAGTGGCCCAGTGACACAGTGGTGAGGTGGCAGCAGCATGAAGAGACCACAGAGTGGCCCAGCGACATAGTGATAATGGTGGCAGCAGCATGTGGAGACCAGAGAGTGGCACAGTGACATAGTGGTGCGCTGGCATCAGCATGAGGAGACCACAGAGTGGTGATGTAACAGCATCATAAGGAGACCACAGAGTGGTGCGGTGGCAGCAGCAAGAGGAGACCACAGAGTGGCCCAGTGATATAGTGTTGAGGCGGCAGCAGCATGAGGAGACCACAGAGTGGCCCAGTGACATAGTGGTGAGTAGAGATGGCCTTGCGGTTCGTCCAGCGGTCGTTTCGCAGCAAACTTTGCTCATTCGCTGTTTGCCGAATGGGCGAACATATGCCAATATTCGCGCCCACCATATTATTTTACATTATGAAGAACTTTGACCCATGACACATCCATCAGGTGGTACAGGACAGCCAATTGAGACGTTTCAGCACATGGACATCACCTCTACCTTATAAATAAACCTGATCTGGGCGATATTTTACATTCAGTCTTTTGCCAGTGTAGGGAGAGGTTGCTGTGTGGAGCACTGGTATAGGTGTGCTATCAATAGGTGTGACATACTGAGGGGTGTAATATACTTATAATATACTTTCTAACATAGAAAGCATATTATAGTGCAATTGTATTGTGCAGCAGTTGTCTGCGGTTTTGCTGCGTTACCGCATCTACACAGAGTCACAAACGCTATTGGAAGAAATCATTTCTACTGGTGTGATTTACCAGTTGCCCCCCAAAAAACTGATTGAAGCAGGGGTGTTATATACCGTACCAATAATATACTTTCTATATAGTGCATTTAGGTAGTGCAGAATTTGTCTGCGGTTTTACTGCGTTACCGCATCTACACAGAGTGAAAAACACTATTTGTAGAAATAATTTCTACTGGTGTGATTTACCAGTTGCCCCCCAAAAAACTGATTGAAGCAGGGGTGTTATATATCGTACCAATAATATGCTTTCTATATAGTGCATTTAGGTAGTGCAGCATTTGTCTGTAGTTTTGCTGCGTTAGTATAGGGTAAGAGTATAAGAGTATAGGGGCTTATTTGAGTCCAACAAGAAATATATATTCTCAGGTCACTTCTGCAGTTATTTCTGATTAAAGCGTATAGGGGCGTAATTCAGTACTACAAGAAAAATATATTCTCAGTTCACTGTTGCAGTTATATCTGGTAAAGCCTTTACTGGCGTATAGCAGTAGAAAAAGAAATATAGATTCGCCATTCGCTGCTGCACTTATATCTTGAAAAACATTTATTGACGCATATCAGTAGAAAAATAAAAATATATTCAGCTTTCACTGTTGCAGTTATATGAGGTGACGCCTTTAGTGGCGTATTTCTGTACAAAAACCAAGATATATTCAGCGTTCAGCGCTGCAGTTATATGTGGGAAAGTCCTTTTTGCGGTATGGACTGAATAACATTGTGTTAAAAGTTTGTATTTATGTTTCACACACAGCGCACTTACGTTACAATGTCCATAAGAGCGGTGCACCAATACAGTTGAATAAATATGCACTAACCCTGCACAGAAATGCTAAATAATTCACACCAGCCCGCATCTATCTACGGTATTGCTTACTTGACACTACGTGGACTTTTCTGCAGCACAGAAACCGCACGAAGTCAGCGTCTCGCTCTTCCTACTTCCTCCGCTACGTCCCGTTCACTTCAAAAATCTTGTATTCAGAGTTTGCCGCTGCACTGATATCCGCTAAAATCTCTTTTGAAATATTTGGGTGGCAAAAAATCTTGTATTCTGTGTTAACCTGTTCCGGACACATGACGTACCGGTACGGCATGATGTCCTGGTACTTAAGGACACGTGACGTACCGGTACGTCATGTGCAGTTCTGATCACCGGCGGGCGGTGATCGGAACAAGATGCCTGCTCAAATCATTGAGCAGGCACCCGGGGACAATGGGGAGGTCCTGTGACTTCCCCGTGTCAGCGATCGCCGCAAACCGCAGGTCAATTCAGACCTGCGGTTTGCGGCTTTTACAGGTTGCGGCGGCGGCGGGCAGCGGTGACATTGGGTCCCCGTGCGGCTGTAGGGGGGACCCGATGGCATGGAAGGCAGTGAGATGCCTTCCTTAGGCAGTGAGATGCCTTCCTTAGGCATCGGCGCTGCCTTCTGGTGATGAGCCTGTGAGATCCAGCCCCCTGGATCTCACAAGCAAGAAGCTGTATGAGTAATAAACACTGTATTACTCATACAGCTAATGCATTCCAATACAGATGTATTGGAATGCATTGTAAAGGGGATAAGACCCCCAAAAGTTGAAGTCCCAAAGTGGAACAAAAAATAAAGTGAAGAAAAAAGGTTAAAAAATAAAGTGAAAAAAAGTTAAAAAAATAAAGTCCCCCGCCAAAAAAAGTTTCAAGTAAAAATAAACAAAACGTCATTTTCCCCGAATAAAGTAAAAAAAAATTGTCGCGTCCATATAGACTGGCTCTATAAACATATCACATGACCTAACTCCTCAAATGAACACTGTAAAAATCAAAAAACAAAAACTGTGCTAAATAAACCGTTTTTTTGTCACCTTACATCACAAAAAGAACAGCAAGCGATCAAAAAGGCGTATGCCCACCAAAATAGTACCAATCTAACCATTACCTCATCCCGCAAAAAATGAGCCCCTAGCTAAGACAATCGCCCAAAAAATAAAAAAACCATGGCTCAGAATATGGAGACACTAAAACATAATTTTTTTGGTTTTAAAAAAGCTGTTATTGTGTAAAACTTAAGTAAATTTTAAAAAAGTATACATATTAGGTTTCACCGTGTCCATAATAACCTGCTCTATAAAAATATCACATGACCTAACCTCTCAGGTGAACACCGTAAAAAAAAAAAAAACGGTGTAAAAAAAGCAATTTTTTGTTACCTTACATCACAAAAACTGTAATAGCAAGCGATCAAAAAGTCATACGCACCCCAAAATAGTGCCAATCAAACCATCATCTCATCCCGCAAAAATCATACCCTACCCAAGATAATCGCCCAAAAACTGAAAAAACTATGGCTCTCAGACTATGGAGACACTAAAACATGATTTTTTTTGTTTCAAAAATGAAATCATTGTGTAAAACTTACATAAATAAAAAAAATAGTATACATATTGGGTCCGTGACAACCTGGTCTATAAAAATACCACATGATCTAACCTGTCAGATGAATGTTGTAAATAACAAAAAATAAAAACGGTGCCAAAACAGCTATTTCTTGTTACCTTGCCTCACAAAAAGTGTAATATAGAGCAGCCAAAAATCATATGTACCCTAAACTAGTACCAACAAAACTGCCACCCTATCCCGTAGTTTCTAAAATGGGGTCACTTTTTTGGAGTTTCTACTCTAGGGGTGCATCAGGGGGGCTTCAAATGGGACATGGTGTCAAAAAACCGGTCCAGCAAAATCTGCCTTCCAAAAACCGTATGGCATTCCTTTCCTTCTGCGCCCTGCCGTGTGCTCGTACAGCAGTTTACGACCTCATATGGGGTATTTCTGTTAACTACAGAATCAGGGCCATACATATTGAGTTTTGTTTGTCTGTTAACCCTTTCTTTGTAACTGGAAAAAAATTATTAAAATGGAAAATCTGCCAAAAAAGTGAAATTTTGAAATTATATCTCTTTTTACCATTAATTCTTGTGGAACACCTAAAGGGTTAACAAAGTTTGTAAAAATCAGTTTTGAATACCTTGAGGGGTGTTGTTTCTAGAATGGGGTCATTTTTGGGTGGTTTCTATTAGTAAGCCTCACAAAGTAACTTCAGATCTGAACTGGTCCTTAAAAAGTTGTTTTTTGAAAATTTCAAGATTTGCTTCTAAACTTCTAAGCCTTGTAACGTCCCCCAAAAATAAAATCTAATTCCCAAAATGAACCTAAGGCCTCATGCACACAACCGTTTTTTTTTAAGGTCCGCAAAAACGGGGTCCGTAGGTCCGTGATCCGTGACCGTTTTTTCGTCCGTGGGTCTTCCTTGATTTTTGGAGGATCCACGGACATAAAAAATGAAAAAAAAATCTAAGTCAAGTTTGCCATTGAAATGATAGGAAAAAACAGACACGGATCACGGACACGGATCACGGACGCGGATGACAATCTTGTGTGCATCCGTGATTTTTCACGGACCCATTGACTTGAATGGGTCCGCGAACCGTTGACGGTAAAAAAAATAGGACAGGTCATATTTTTTTCACGCCCAGGAAACACTGATCACGGATGCGGCTGCCAAACGGAGCATTTTCCGATTTTTCCACGGACCCATTGAAAGTCAATGGAGCTGCGAAAAAAAATGGAAAAACTGAACCACGGACGCGGATGCACACAACGGTCGTGTGCATGAGGCCTAACATGAAGTAGACATATAGGGAATGTAAAGTAATAACTATTTTTGTAGGTATTACTATGTATTATAGAAGTAGAGAAACTGAAACTTGAAAATTTGCAAATTTTTCCCAATTTTTGGCGAATTTGGTATTTTTTTAGAAATAAAAATGATTTTTTTTACTCCATTTTACCAGTGTCATGAAGTACAATATGTGACGAAAAAACAATCTCAGAATGGCTTGGATAAGTCAAAGCATTTTAAAGTTATCACCACATAATGTGACACTGGTCAGCAGGGGAGGGCTGGCAGCCTTAGTCAAGTGGCCCATTTTTAGCCCCGCTCATTATTAAAAGCCCCTCCTACATTTAATAGGCCACTCCCAACACACACTGTACAGCTGACATTCTATAGTTGAGGCCTGTCTACACATCATACGGAGAGGGGAGGCCTGTCCTGGCTGCACTGCCTGCTTATATAACAAGCTACAGCCAGGAAGCTCCTCCGCTCTCCTCCCTCCCCTGATCCTGCTCAAGGCTTGTGGTTCCCCCCCACCATCTGCCACCCGCCCGTGGCCTTCTGCCCCCTTTCGTCGTCCTCACCCAGCTCTGAATCCTCCTTCTGCAAATGGCAGGGGGAGGAGCCGGAGCATCTCCTCTCCTACATAGCACCACATACCTCTTACATCCAGTGATGTTACCTTTGATGTAGACGTTCTCTTTCCTCATCTTCTCCATTCAGACCAGACCGCCATGATGATTTTTGATGATCTCCCGTCTCTGCAGAGATTGAGAAACAGACATTAGTTTCCTGCCACCCCCAATACTATACTGCAGAAACAGTCCCCCTGGGAATACTACTACCACACAGATAGTGCCCCCTTAAACAATTATTGGCACACAGTGCTCTAAAAAATAACTACGCTCAGACACTAATAGTATAAAGATAATGTCCCCCAAAAATAATTGTGCTAAGCTGATACTATGCCAGGGTGCCCCCAAAGTAACAGTGCCCCCCAAAATCCCACCAATAGAAATAATTCTCTGCCAGAGCACACTTAGTAGTAATGATGCCCCTATAGTGCCCTAGTAATCATGTTCCTCATAGCCCCCAGTAGTATTAAAGCTCCCCATAATACCCCCTAGTAGTACTAATTTTCCCTATAATATGACAGTACATGAAATACCCCGCTTAGTGCCCGCAGTTGAGCTAATGTCCCCATAATGTATGCCAGTATAAAATACCCCTATATAGTGCCCCAGTAAATGCACTCATACTGCTCCTCTCCTCCTTCCCCATAGTGTCCCCCATAATATGCCAGTAAAAAAATGCCCCTTAGTACCCCCAGAAGATGCCCCTATAGTGCTCCTCTCCCCCATAATGTGCCAGTAAAAAAATTCCCCTTCTTAGTGCCACCATATGCCCCAATAGTGCTCCACTCCCCTATAGTGCCCCCAAATAATGCCCCATAGTGCCGCTCTCCCCTATAGTGCCTGCCATAATGTGCCAGTAAAAAATGCCCCCTTAGTGCTACCAAATGCCATAGTGCCCCCCATAATGTTCCAATACAAAAGGCCCCTTTAGAGCCCCCACTTCCCCATAGTGCCCCCAAATAATGCCTCTATAGTAACACCAGATGCCCTCATAGTGCTGCTCTCCTCTATAGTGCCCCCCAGAATGTGCCAATAATAAAAAAAAGCCCCTTTAGAGCCCCCAGATACCCCCATAGTGCTCATCTCCCCCATGGTTCCCCCCATAATGTGCCAGCAAGAAATGCCCCCATAGTGCCAGCTCCCCTCATAGTGCCATTTCCCCCCCATAGTGCCAGCCCCCCCATAGGGCCATCCCCCTTATAGTGCCATCCCCCTTATAGTGCCAGCCCCCTTATAGTGCCAGCCCCCTTATAGTGCCAGCTCCCCCATAGTGCTAGCTCCCCCATAGTGCCAGCCCCCCCTATATTGCCAGCTCCCCCTATAGTGCAAGCCCCCCCATAGTGCCAGCTCCTCCCCCATAGTGCCAGCCCCCTTATAGTGCCAGCCCCCCCATAGTGTCAGCCCCCCCATAGTGTCAGCCCCCCCATAGTGTCAGCCCCCCCATAGTGTCAGCCCCCCCATAGTGCCAGCTCCCCCATAGTGCCAGCTCCCCCTATAGTGCCAGCCCCCCATAGTGCCAGCTCCCCCATAGTTCCAGCTCCCCCATAGTTCCAGCCCCCCCTGTAGTGCCAGCTCCCCCTCTAGTGCCCCCCCATAGTGCTAGCTCCCCCAAAGTTCCAGATCCCCCCCATAGTGCCAAATCCCCCCATAGTGCCAGATCCCCCCCTATAGTGCCAGATCCCCCCTAAAGTGCCAGATCCCCCCTAAAGTGCCAGATCCCCCCCATAGTGCCAGATCCCCCCCATAGTGCCAGATCCCCCCCATAGTGCCAGATCCCCCTATAGTGCCAGCTCCCCCTATAGTGCCCCCCATAGTGCTAGCTCCCCCATAGTGCTAGCTCCCCCAAAGTGCCAGATCCCCCCCATAGTGCCAAATCCCCCCCATAGTGCAAGCCCCCTATAGTGCAAGCCCCCTATAGTGCCAGATACCCCCATAGTGCCAGATCCCCCCCCCATAGTGCCAGATCCCCCCCCCAGTGCCAGATCCCCCCCATAGTGCCAGCCCCCCCTATAGTGTCAGCTCCCCCTATAGTGCAAGTCCCCCCATAGTGCCAGATCCCTCCATAGTGCCAGATCCACCCCCCCCCCATAGTGCCAGATCCACCTCCCCATAGTGCCAGCCCCCCGCAAAGAAGAAAAAAAAAAAAACACTAATACTTACCTCCATCAGCAGCGATGCAAGCCTCTAATGGCCTGTGTCCCTGCTGTGTGCTGCCGGGCTCAGGCGTCGCGATGATAATGACGTCATCGCGCTGCCTGAGCCGGCCTCTGATAGGCTGCAGGCATTAGTGCCTGCGGCCTATCAGAAGAACAGGGGAGGGACACGCCTCTCCCTCCCCTGCCCCACAGCACACAGCACGACCGCAATGACATCCAGGGCCGCGCCTGTGGTGATCGGCGGTGCGGCCCTGAAGAATAAAGAAAAAAAAAAGAAAAATTTTTTAAGACGGGCGGCCCAGTGGCCGTTTATTTAGGGCGGCCTGGGGGGCAATTGCCTCCCTGCCCCCCGGCCCAGCCCGCCCCTGCTGGTCAGATTTGCAAAAAATGCCCTGGTTCTTAAGGTGAAAATGAGCCCGGTCCCTAAGGGGTTAAGCGCTGCACTGATATGCTCTAAAATCTTTTTTGAAATATTTGGGTGGCAAAAAATCTTGTATTCAGCGTTAAGCAGTGCACTGATATGCGCTAAAATCTCTTTTTAAATATTTTGGTTGTTAAAAAAAGTTGTATTTGGTGTTAGGCGCTGCACTGATATGCGCTAAAATCTCTTGAAATATTTTGGTTGTTAAAAAAACTTGTATTCGGTGTTAAGCGCTGCAATGATATGCGCTAAAATCTCTAGAAATATTTGGGTGGCAAAAAATCTTGTATTCAGCGTTAAGCGCTGCACTTATATGCACTAAAATCTCTTTTGAAATATTTTGGCTGGAAAAAAAAACTTGTATTCGGCGTTAAGCGCTGCACTTATATGCGGTAAAATCTTTTGTGAATTATTTTGGTGGAAATAAAAATTTCCGCCTCCTCCATTAACTTCCTCATCTCTTCATTAACATGGGACAGACTAAGGCCCCTTTCACACGGGCGAGTATTCCGCGCGGGTCCAATGCGTGATGTGAACGCATTGCACCCGCACTGAATCCTGACCCATTAATTTCTATGGGGCTGTGCACACGAGCGGTGATTTTCACACATCACTTGTGCGTTGCGTGAAAATCGCAGCATGCTCTATATTGTGCGTTTTCCACGCAACGCAGGCCCCATAGAAGAGAATGGGACTTCGTGAAAATCGCAAGCATCCGCAAGCAAGTGCGGATGCGGTGCGATTTTCACACACGGTTTGCTAGGAGACGATCGGGATGGAGACCCGATCATTATTATTTTCCCTTATAACATGGTTATAAGGAAAAATAATAGCTTTCTAAATACAGAATGCTTAGTACAATAGCGCTGGAGGGGTAAAAAAAAAAATGGAAAAAAAATTAACTCACCTTAATCCACTTGATCGCGCAGCCCGGCTTCTCTTCTGTCTTCTTCTTTGCTGTGTGCAGGAAAAGGACCTGTGGTGACGTCACTCCGGTCATCACATGATCCATCACCATGGTAAAAGATCATGTGACGGACCATGTGATGACCAAAGTGATGTCATCACAGGTCCTTTTCCGGCACACAGCAAAGAATAAGAAGCCGGGCTGCGCGATCAAGTGGATTAAGGTGAGTTAAATTTTTTTTATTTTTTTTTTAACCCCTCCAGCGCTATTGTACTATGCATTCTGTATTCAGAATGCTATTAATTTCCCTTATAACCATGTTATAGGTGAAAATAATACAATCTACAGAACATCGATCCCAAGCCCGAACTTCTGTGAAGAAGTTCGGGTTTGGGTTCGAAACATGCCGATTTTTTTCACGCGCGTGCAAAACGCTTTACAATGTTTTGCACTCGCGCGGACAAATCGCGCATGTTCCCGCAACGCACCCGCACCTTTTCCTGCAACGCCAGTGTGAAAGAGGCCTAACTTTACCCCCCCCCCAGCTATATATCTAAGTGGTTCCTGCACCACCTAGGAGCGAATAAAGGTAAATGACACTGCCAGCCTGTTAAAGGGAACTACAGCATGATACCACAATACATTTCATATGACATTTAGCAACAGTTTAAAGTGGCCACATATAGCACATAGTGGGACACTGCATCTAGATGAAACAGGAGTGGATCAGCCAGGATTTCAACACACCAATGCCTGATGCATCAGACTAGATCATCCATGGTGCCACACCAACATTTTGACAAAAGTGACCGTTTTCTTCTGGCTACCTGCCTCAGTTACTATTCTGATGCTGTTAACCGCCTGATGCCAAACATCTGATGCCAAGTGCTCCTTCTTTCACCCACCATCTTCAGCGAGTACTAGTATTGCCACCCACCTCCACACTGTCACCTTGCCAGTCTGTGGCCTACTGATGCTGCCATGTCCACACTATGTCACCTTGCCACTCTGTTGCCTCCTGGTGCTGCCATATCTACACTATGTCACCGTGGCACTCTTTTGTATCATGCTGCTGCTGCTGCCATGTCCACACTATGTCACAGTGCCACTCTGTGGCCTACTGATGCTGCCATGTCCACACTATGTCTCCATGACACTCTGTGGCCTTCTGATGCTACCGCTACCTCCAGACTTTGTCATTGGGCCACTGTGTGGTCTCCTTATGCTGCTTCCACCTCACCACTCTGTCATAGGGACACTCTGTTGACTTTCCATGCTGTTCACACCCTCCCCACTTCATGACTGGGCCAATATTTTGGCTTTCAGCCTGGCTGACATCATCATTTATTTGACCCTTCTTCTGATCTTTCAGAAGGAAGGAAAAATGAGATGCACAACAGATCCTGTCTGTGTAGCAGCTGTAAGGCCTGTATGGTCGCATCAGAATTGGATTATGATTTGGTAGACGAAAGCAGGAGTGGGTACAAAACACAGAAGACATGCAAATATTCCATTCACGTGTCATCTCTGTTTTAGATCCACTCTTGTTTTTATTGGCATTAGCAATACTGCGCAAATGCTGACAGAGTGAAGGCGTATGCTCCAAAGACAGGATCCGTTTTTTGTGGGTTATTGTTCTGAAGGATCAGAGGAGGGCAAATTAATCAGTGATGTCAACACTAACTTACTGCTGACATCCTCTCCACTCTGTCAGGGGTGCTCTACATGTATAAGGGTCCATTCACACGTCCGTAAGTGTTTTGCGGATCTGCAAATTGTGGATCCGCAAAACACGGACACTGGCAATGTGCATTCTGCAATTTGCGGACCGCACATCGCCGGCACTATAATCGAAAATACCTAATCATGTCCGCAAAATGCGGATACGCAAATGCAGATGCGGACAGCACATTCTGGCCCCATTGAAAATGAATGGGTCTGCACCCGTTCCGCAAAATTGCGGAACGGATGCGGACCCATTTTGCGGATGTGTGAATGGACCCTAAGTGTATAATAGAACAGGTTCTGTAGACATCTATGTGGAATTACCTGACAAGGGTGTAAAAGGAGTGCACTTCTTCTTGACACTAACATCGACCTATAAGGCAGAGTTCATACTTGAGTTATTAGGCCAGGTTTGGCAAATTTAAGTATATTTTCTTATAATTTGAATCAAGTTTTGGTTTAATAAAATTAATGTTGCGTAAGACAGGAGAGAATCGGCCAGTCTTCTGTTTATTCAACGATGTGGTGTTGCGATGGAGAAAGCATTAAAAAAAAAAAATTCTCTCCACCTGGAGCCGAATACAAGATTGATGCAAGTGAGGTATTGGCTGCCCATCCAGCAAGATACTTCTGGGGGAACATGCCTGCCATGCTTAGGCCTCTGATAGCGACAGACAATGAGAAGAAGACAAAGCTTCAAGATTGTTTGAAGCCTGGAAGAGTGGCCCAGTCTCTTCGTCAGGGGTTCCCAGTCATCATGGAATGTGAAAGAGGGCATCCTTATTATATTTAATACATTTTATAATAAAAATTACATTTTTCCTAACACAGGAGGAGGACATCCTGTGGTGCACGGAGATGGAGATGGTCTTTGGATTCTCACGTCTCAGAAATGAACCGTGGATCCCAAAAGCAGCTCCTGGGAAGATCAAGGAGCGCCTCGATCATCCGTCATCTATTCGCCCCACTTTATTTTGGAAGTGTGCAGAATCTATGTTGGACCCCCCACGCGGCAGATTGATCATGGAGACCCTGAATTTTATAATATATCTCTTACTAGCAGAAGGACCCGGCTTTGCACGGGTATATTTCATCTATTTCATTTTATGTTTCCGGGTGTTGTAAAAAGATATCGACAGTTTCCCCCATAACAGTGACCTCTACAGTACCCGCCCCTTTAACAATGACCTCCACAGTGCCCGCCCCTTTAAAATTGACCTCCACAGTGCCCGCCCCTTTAATATTTACCTCCACAGTGCCCGCCACTTTAACAATGACCTTCACAGTGCCCGCTTTTTTAACAGTGCCTGCCCCTTTAACATTGACCTCCACAGTGCCCACCCCTTTAACAGTGACTGCCCCTTTAGCATTGACCACTCCTTTAACAGTGACCTTTTTAGTAATGGCCCCTTTAACAGTGACCTTCATAGTGCCCGCCCCTTTAACAGTGACTTTCACAGTGCCCGCCTCTTTAACATTGACCGCCGCTTTAACAGTGACTTTCACAGTAACCCCCAATTAACAGTGGCCACGCCTTTAACAGTGACTTTCACAGTGCCCGCCCCTTTAACAGTGACTTTCACAGTGACCGCCCCTTTAACAGTGACTTTCACAGTGGCAGCCCCTTTAACAGTGAATTTCACTGACCGCCCCTTTCACAGTGACTTTCACAGTGACCACCCCTTTAACAGTGACTTTCACAGTGACCTTTAATTTAACAGTGACTTTTACAGTGACCGCCCCTTTAACAGTGACTTTTACAGTGACCGCCCCTTTAACAGTGACTTTCACAGTGACCGCCCCTTTAACAGTGACTTTCACAGTGACCGCCCCTTTAACAGTGACTTTTACAGTGACCGCCCCTTTAACAGTGACTTTCACAGTGACCGCCCCTTTAACAGTGACTTTTACAGTGGCAGCCCCTTTAACAGTGAATTTCACACTGACCACCCCTTTCACAGTGACTGCCCCTTTAACAGTGACTTTTACAGTGACCTTTAATTTAACAGTGACTTTTACAGTGACCTTTTAATTTAACAGTGACTTTTATAGTGACCACCCCTTTAACAGTGACTTTTACAGTGGCAGCCCCTTTAACAGTGAATTTCACAGTGACCGCCCCTTTAACAGTGACTTTCACAGTGACCGCCCCTTTAACAGTGACTTTCACAGTGACCGCCCCTTTAACAGTGACTTTCACAGTGACCGCCCCTTTAACAGTGACTTTCACAGTGACCGCCCCTTTAACAGTGACTTTCACAGTGCCCGCCCCTTTAACAGTGACTTTCACAGTGACCGCCCCTTTAACAGTGACTTTCACAGTGGCAGCCCCTTTAACAGTGAATTTCACTGACCGCCCCTTTCACAGTGACTTTCACAGTGACCACCCCTTTAACAGTGACTTTCACAGTGACCTTTAATTTAACAGTGACTTTTACAGTGACCGCCCCTTTAACAGTGACTTTTACAGTGACCGCCCCTTTAACAGTGACTTTCACAGTGACCGCCCCTTTAACAGTGACTTTCACAGTGACCGCCCCTTTAACAGTGACTTTTACAGTGACCGCCCCTTTAACAGTGACTTTCACAGTGACCGCCCCTTTAACAGTGACTTTTACAGTGGCAGCCCCTTTAACAGTGAATTTCACACTGACCACCCCTTTCACAGTGACTGCCCCTTTAACAGTGACTTTTACAGTGACCTTTAATTTAACAGTGACTTTTACAGTGACCTTTTAATTTAACAGTGACTTTTATAGTGACCACCCCTTTAACAGTGACTTTTACAGTGGCAGCCCCTTTAACAGTGAATTTCACAGTGACCGCCCCTTTAACAGTGACTTTCACAGTGACCGCCCCTTTAACAGTGACTTTCACAGTGACCGCCCCTTTAACAGTGACTTTCACAGTGACCGCCCCTTTAACAGTGACTTTCACAGTGACCGCCCCTTTAACAGTGACTTTCACAGTGCCCGCCCCTTTAACAGTGACTTTCACAGTGACCGCCCCTTTAACAGTGACTTTCACAGTGGCAGCCCCTTTAACAGTGAATTTCACTGACCGCCCCTTTCACAGTGACTTTCACAGTGACCACCCCTTTAACAGTGACTTTCACAGTGACCTTTAATTTAACAGTGACTTTTACAGTGACCGCCCCTTTAACAGTGACTTTTACAGTGACCGCCCCTTTAACAGTGACTTTCACAGTGACCGCCCCTTTAACAGTGACTTTCACAGTGACCGCCCCTTTAACAGTGACTTTTACAGTGACCGCCCCTTTAACAGTGACTTTCACAGTGACCGCCCCTTTAACAGGGACCTTCATAGCGCCCACCGCATTAATAACAGTGACCTCCACAGTGCCCGCCCATTTATTAACAGTGACCTCCACAGTGCCCGCCCATTTAATAACATTGACCTCCACAGTGCCCGCCCCTTTAAAAATAGTGACCTCCACAGTGCCCGCCCCTTTAAGCAGTAAAAGAAAAATGGCTGGGATGTTATGGAAACCTGGAGTATAACTGTGTTTATAGCAGTTGGGATTTGAAGAGAAAGATTTGCAAGCTTGTATTGGGGGGGTTTATTTTTTGGGAATATCTCAGGAACGGTAAGTCATAGAGAGCTGAGACACGGTCTGAAACCTTCCCGGACACGTACCTGTGTGTCAAATTTAGTGAAGATCGCTCCAGTCGTTTGGTCGCGCATAATGAACGTCTAGACAGACAGAAACTCATTTTTATATATATATAAGAGACTACCGTGTTTCCCCGAAAATAAGACATCCCCCGAAAATAAGACCTACCTCTAGTTTTGCCTATCGCTGTAATATAAGGCATCCCCCCGAAAAAAAGGCCTCCCCGAAAATAAAGCATCCCCCGAAAATAAGGCCTCCCCGATTATAAAGCATCGGCCGAACATACCGTAATGCCTCCCCGATTATAAAGCATCCGCCGAACATACCGTAATGCCTCCCCGATTATAAAGCATCGGCCGGACATAATGCCTCCCCGATTATAAAGCATCGGCTGGACATAATGCCTCCCCGATTATAAAGCAAGCCACCCCAGAATATAAGGAGCTCACTGATTGGCCGCAGCCGCCGCCAGGACAAGCTGCCGCCTTCTTCCGCCCGCTGCTCGCTCTGCCCTGATGCAGTCTCACAACTTGGCTGGCACGGACACACAGGGGACGGGGTGACAGGTGGGGGGGGAATATCTGATGGAAGGTGGGGGATGTCTGGTGAAGATGGGGGGGAGACTAAAAACGGTAATTAAAATGACACAGGGTGATCAGGGTGGGGAGGGGGTACAGAGGGAGGAATCAAAATGACACAGGAGGATCAGAAGGGGGTACTAAAATGCTATAGTAATCCCACCCCTCTGATTTTCCTGTACCATTTTGATTCCCCCTTCTGATCCCCCTGTGTCATTTTAAGTGATACCCTCCCCACCCTGATACCCCTGTGTCATTTTGATTCCCTTCTCTGATCACCCTGTGCCATTTCAAGTGATCCCCCTCCCCACCCTGATTTCCTTTTTTTTTGTTCAACAATAAATGTGTACCGTATTTTTCTTCATGGAAAAATAAGACATCCCCTGAAAATAAGACCTAGCGCATCTATTGGAGCAAAAATTAATATAAGACACTGTCTTATTTTCGGGGAAACAGGGTAACAGAAGGACCCGGCTTCGCACAGGAATATTTCTTAAATTTCATTTTATGTTTACGGGTGTCGTAAAAAGATATCGACAGTTTCCCCATAACAGTGACCTCTACAGTACCCGCCCCTTTAACAATGACCTCCACAGTGCCCGCCCCTTTAACATTGACCTCCACAGTGCCCGCCCCTTTAACAATGATCTTCATGTGCCCTCTCCTTTAACAGTGCCTGCCCCTTTAACAGTGACCTCCACAGTGCCCACCCCTTTAACAGTGACCGACCCTTTAGCATTGACCACCACTTTAACAGTGACAGTTTTAGTGGCCGTCCCTTTAACCACCTCAGCCCCCCTAGCTTAAACACCCTTAATGACCAGACCACTTTTTACAATTCTGCACTACACTACTTTCACGGTTTATTGCTCGGTCATACAACTTAACACCCAAATGAATTTTACCTCCTTTTCTTCTCACTAATAGAGCTTTCATTTGGTGGTATTTCATTGCTGCTGACATTTTTACTTTTTTTGATATTAATCAAAATTGACCGAAATTTTTGCAAAAAAATGTCATTTTTCACTTTCTGTTGTAAAATTTTTCAAATAAAACTACATTTCTATATAAATTTTTCTCTATATTTATTGTTCTACAAGTCTTTGATTTTAAAAAAAATGCAATAAGTGTATATTTATTGGTTTGGGTAAAAGTTATAGCGTTTACAAACTATGGTGCAAAAATTTTTTTATTTACGCACTTTGACTTTCTGAGCACCTGTCATGTTTCCTGAGGATCTACAATGCCCAGACAGTGGAAACCCCATTTCGGAAAGTAGACACCCTAAGGTATTCGCTGATGGGCATAGTGAGTTCATGGAAGTTTTTATTTTTTGTCACAAGTTAGCGGAAATTGAATTATTTTTTTTTTTTCTTACAAAGTCTCATATTCCACTAACTTGTGACAAAAAATAAAATTTTACATGAACTCGCCATGCCCCTCACGAAATACCTTGGGGTGTCTTCTTTCCAAAATGGGGTCACTTGTGGGGTATTTATACTGCCCTGGCATTTTAGGGGCCCTAAAGCGTGAGAAGTAGTTTGGAATCCAAATGCGTAAAAAATGCCCTGTGAAATCCTAAAAGTACTCATTGGAATTTGGGCCCCTTTGCGCACCTAGGCTGCAAAAAAGTGTCACACATGTGGAATCGCCGTACTCAGAAGAAGTAGGGCAATGTGTTTTGGGGTGTATTTTTACATATACCCATGCTGGGTGAGAGAAATATCTTTTAAGCTCCCTGATCCCATCATTCTGTCTCTGGTTGCGCTGCTTTAACAAGCTAGCTCCAGAGTCCCCTTGTGCTTGGCTGAGAGTTCTCTATCTTTCTGATTTCTTGAGCCTCTAATCTTTTCAAGTGCCTGTCGTTACTCCTCTGGTTGGTGGGCTTACCGTTAGGTTAATTTGTGTGTTATAAA
Source organism: Bufo bufo (assembly GCF_905171765.1). Taxonomy (NCBI): domain Eukaryota; kingdom Metazoa; phylum Chordata; class Amphibia; order Anura; family Bufonidae; genus Bufo; species Bufo bufo. The sequence goes on from NC_053391.1 coordinate 158,982,188, forward strand.
CTCCCTGTCATTGGGCTTTAGGGATGTTTTAATCTTTTCTTTCGTTACAGCTATGGCTTCTCCTAGAGAGTCAGACCAGCAGCGGAAGTCTGCGGCCAAGAGGAAACACCTGGCCTGTTATGACTGCAAAACGCCATTAGACGACAGTTGCCCCTACTCCAGGTGTGACAGTTGCCGTTCCGGTACCACCACGGAACCTACAATGCAAGACATGTACCAGTGAACGAAGACGTATGTAGATGACTCCATCAAGGGGGTCGTACGGTTACTGAATGAGAGGCTACCGGTCCCCTCCCAGACTCCGATGGAAGTTGCCGCCCCTACTGACAGACCCATGCCCCTCTCAGTGGGGTCATCTTCCTCTGATGAGGAAGAATCAACTTCGTGTTTTTTCCCACCAGAAAAAACACAGAAGTTATTGAAGTCCATCAGGTCGGGGGACCATGATGTTGACATAGGGGAGTCCTTCGATCCCGCCTGTCAGACTCAGCGGGTCTTTAAGGCGGACGAGACCCTTCTTTCTGTGATGCGCACAGAATGGAAAAAAACTGAAAAAGGTCCAGTCCTCACCCGAAGGTTTAAACTGATGTTCCCGATGGCTAAACCCTTGGTGGAATCATGGGGTTCCATTCCTAAGGTGGACATGGCTATAGCCAAATTGTCCAGGCGCGCAGACCCTCTCGATAGGAGGGCAGAGTGCACCCTGAGAAGGAGCTACTCGGCGGCCGCAGCCTCGGCCTCAACATCTATTGCAGCCACGGAGGTCACTTCCTTTTTACGTACTAGGCTGAACCAGATTCAGATAGATGTCGACCAGAGTGTCTCCCGGGACGATATCCTGGCCGCATTTAAATCAGTCAATCTGGCCATGGACTTCCTATGTGACACAACCAGTTACAGCTGAAGTTGGCAGCCAAGACAATGGCATTAGTGTCAGCTGCCAGGAGACCTCTATGGCTGAAACCCTGGAATGCGGATAACGCCTCTAAGTATCTGTGTGGGCTCCCTTTCGAGCCGGACCGCTTGTTCGGTTCGGAATTAGACAACATCATGGAGGGACTCTCCGATAAAAAGGGGAAGAGTCTCCCCCAACAGCCCTTTCGAACTCGGGACAGGCAAGATTGCGGAGGCAGATCCGGACAGCAGGCCAGACGTAGAGATTGGGGGGGGGCAGTCTAGAAGATTTTCGAGACGCTCCCGTAAACCCACCAAGGAGGCAAAACCCTCCTGACTATGGGCCTCTCAGAGGCTCTTGGTTAAACCCTGCTACCCCTGTCGTTCCGCCTCTGGATTTTCCCATACCCCTCCTCCAACTCCCCGTGGGGGGTCGTCTTTCCCATTTCAAGCATGTATGGGCCCAGGAAATTTCAGATCCCTGGGTTCAAAGCATAGTGGCTACTGGTTATCTAATAGACCTCGTTTCTCTCCCCCCAGAAAGATTCGTCACCACTCGAAGTGTTCTGCCGAACAAACAGAAGATCTTAGAGTCCTATATTCAGGACTACATTTCCAAGGGAGCCCTGGAGGAGGTACCGGCAGGGGAGAGGGGTCTAGGGATATATTCTCCAGTATTCCTGGTACCCAAGAAGACAGGAGATCTCCGGATGATCATAGATTTGAGATTCCTCAATCGTTTCTTAAGGAGAACCAGGTTCCGGATGGAAACCATAAGGTCAGTCAGCCACATCCTCAGCTCTGGGGACGTGATGGCTATTCGGGACCTCAAGGATGCTTACCTCCACATCCCGATCCACCCCTCCTCTCGGAAATTTCTCAGGATCGCGGTCCAGATTTCGGGAGTGCGCAGGCATTTTCAATTTGCCGCCCTCCCCTTCGGAATCTCATCTGCGCCCCTTATCTTCACCAAGGTGGTAGTGTCAGGGTGGTGGCAGCTCTGAGACTCCAGGGACTGACCATTGTTCCCTACCTGGACGATTGGCTTCTTCTAGCCTCTTCAGTCCCAATACTTACTCATCATCTTCATGTCGCAATTTCCTTTCTGCTCCGCCTAGGCTGGATCATCAACTGGCAGAAGTCGAACGTGAGCCCATCGACTTCAATCCATTATTTAGGATTCGTGGTCGATTCTCTGGAGATGTCCCTCCAGTTGACGCCAGAAAGAGGAGCGCGAATTCAGGACCTGGCAAGGTTCCTTTCCGTCCCACGACGAGTCTCCATCCGGACTCTCATGAAGATGCTGGGGCTCATGTCAGCGGCTGCGGATGCAGTCCCTTGGGCTTTATGGCACCTCCGTCCTCTTAAATCTGAGGTAGACAAATGGAACGGCAGCCCTGCGGGGCTAGATTCCCTGTGCTCCCTATCCAACCAAACCCGGAATTCCCTCAGATGGTGGTTCCATCTTCCAGCAGGGAGGTCTATGACCCAACCAGTTTGGCTCATATTGACAACAGACGCGTCCCTTGTAGGCTGGGGCGCCCATTTAGACGGATCCCCAGTTCGGGGATCTTGGTCTCCTCAGGAGCGGCATCTTTCTTCGAATCTCCGCGAGATGCGTGCTATCTGGCTAGCCCTCCTCCACTTTGCCCCTCAGATCCGGGGCAAAGCAGTGAAAGTCCAGTCAGACAACATGACTGCAGTGCTTTACATAAACAAGCAGGGAGGCACAAGATCCTTACCCCTTCTTTCAGAGATTGGGGTAATTCTGCGGTGGGCAGAGCTGAACCTATCCCATCTATCTGCCACTCACATTCGAGGCTCCCTCAACATCATTGCGGATCGCCTAAGTCGCGGCTTACCAACCATGGAGTGGTCACTGCATCCGGAGATCTTCAGGCAGCTAGTCCTCAGATGGGGCATGCCAGAGGTAGATCTCATGGCAACCAGGTTCAACGCCAAGGTGCAGAGGTTCTGTTCCCTATACAGGGAGGACAACCCCCTGGCGATAGACGCTCTGACGATACCGTGGAGGTTCAGGCTGGCTTACATCTTCCCTCCTTTTTCCATGATACAGAGGGTATTGATGAAAATCCGTCAGGATCAGGCCTCGGTAATAGCCATCATACCATTTTGGCCCAGGAGATCCTGGTTTACCCAGCTCATTCAGATGAGTCTGGGACAATATTGGAGACTCCCCCTGGAGCAGACCCTGGTGTCGTGGGACACTCATCTCTGCCCAGATCTGCACAGATTCAACCTGACAGCCTGGAGGTTGATCAGTCCCTTCCCAGAATGGATGGGCTCTCTGAGTCGGTCCTGAGAACCCTGTCGCATTCCAAAGCATAGTCTACTAAGAAGGCCTACTCCCGGATCATGAGGATCTTCACGTCATGGTGTAGCTCCAACCAGGTGGCGTCTGCAGATCCGCCCCTTCCTGCAATATTACAGTTCCTTCAGGATGGGTTAGATAGAGGTCTCTCCACATCTACCCTGAAGGTTCAAGTCTTTGCCATCTTGGCCTGTCTCAACAGTCCATATTCTCGGGACCCGCTCATCAAACGCTTCCTTAAGGGAGCAGAAAGATTGAAGCCTACAATACTGAAACCCGTTCCCCAATGGGACCTGTCAGTGGTTCTCAAGGGGTTAGCATCTCCCCCCTTTGAACCTTTGAAGGAGGCAAGCTTTAAGTTGTTAACTCTTAAAGTAGTTTTTCTTCTGGCTATAACCTCAGCCAAGAGAATTTCTGAGCTGTAAGCTTTCTCTGCTTTACATCCATACATAATTTTTTTACAGGACAGAGTCCTTCTGAAATTTCTACCTTATTTCAGACCTAAGGTTCCAACTTTTCAAAACATTAACCAGGTAATTTCTCTACCTGTATTATTCTCCGCCTCCTCCTCTGATGTTCCAGTTAGACATCCACTGGACATCTCGAGATGCCTCCAGATCTATGTGGCTAGATCCAGAGAGTTCAGGATAGATGAGAACCTCTTCATCCTGTTTGCCAGTAAGTCTAAAGGCCGTAAAGCGTCTAAAACTTCTATTAGTCGCTGGATCAAGGAGGCCATTAGGGAAGCTTTCACTTCCCAATCTTTAGATCCTCCGGAGTTTGTGAGGGCCCATTCTACTAGGGCCGTAGCTACCTCTGTCGCGGAGAGAAGCCTTCTCCCCTTAGAGTTGATCTGTAATGCGGCTTCCTGGAGCTCTGAATCAACCTTCATCTCTCATTATAGAATAGATGCTAAGGTAACAGAGTTTTCGGCCTTTGGGCAGACAGTTCTTACTTCTGCCAGGCATGAGGACCCTCCCTAGGGGATTCTTCTTGCTATCTCCCCATCTGTGCTGCTGGTAGAACGTAAGGGAATCGTTAATTTCTAACAATAATTTGTTTTCCCTTAGTCCTAACAGCAGCACACAAATTTTCCCGCCCTAAGTACTTTCTTGTTATAGACACGGTGGGCTGGGGGGCGAACCCCTCCCTTTAGGAGAGCTGGAGTTTGTTCATTGGTTCTTCTTTGGGCTCATTAAAAATTCCGCCGGTCCTACCAGTCCACGGGGGGCAGTTAACCCCATCTGTGCTGCTGTTAGGACTAAGGGAAAACAAATTATCGTTAGAAATTAACGATTTCTGCTATTCTCCTTATATTGAGCATACGGGTAATGAAATTTTTCCGTTCAGCCTCTGGGTGTCACAACTTCCTGGAGTGTGTGTGCATGCTGTTCCTATATGCCAGTCTTCTGCAAGATAAGTGCTGTATATTTATTTGTGATTTTCTGTTTGCTGGATCTTAGGAGACCCTGACTCCCTCCGTGTCTAGTGTAGGGAGCCGGTGGTCGTGTCCCCTCACTATTGTAGGGTCTTCAGGCGGTAGATAGTCGAGGTACGTGGATATGCGAACATCCACCTTTGGGGTGTTCGCATAGGCTGAGCAGTCAGGGAGAGTGTGCCAGGCAGGGGCGTACCTATAGCATTTGGCACCCGGGGCGAACCCTTTGTTTGGCACCCGCCCCCCCCCCCCCCCCCCCCAAGAAAGTTAAGAAAACATGCACAAACTTTTTTCAATGTTTTCAATAATATTTATAAATAAAAATAAAACCCCTTAATAAAATAAACCTCTGCACACCCCCTTAACGAAATAAACCCATTAACCCCCCTTAATAAAACCCATTAACCACCCCTTAATAGACCCCTTAACCCTTCCTTAATAAAATAAAAACCTGCACCACCTTAAACCCCAGTATAATAAACATTGGTGGCACAGTGCGCCCCCCCAACATAATAAACATTGGTGGCGCAGTGCGCCCCCCCTCCCTAGTATAATAAACATATAAACATTGGTGGTGCAGTGCGCCCCCCCAACACCCTAGTATAATAAACATTGGTGGCGCAGTGTGCCCCCCCAACATAATAAACATTGGTGGGCAGTGCGCCCCCCCTCCCTAGCATAATAAACATATAAACATTGGTGGTGCAGTGCGCCCCCCGCCCCCAACACCACAGTATAATAAACATTGGTGGCACAGTGCGCTCCCCCCAACATAATAAACATTGGTGGGCAGTGCCAATGAGGGTTAAAAAAATAAATAAAAATTAACTCACCACCTCCAATTGATCGCGTAGCAGCCGGTCTCCTGTACTTTCTTCAGGACCTGTCAAAGGACCTGTGATGTCACTGAGCTCATCACATGATACATGACATGATCCATCACCATGGTAATGGACCATGTGATAGAGGCTGGAGCTCAGTGACGTCACCACAGGTCCTGAAGAAATTACAAGGAGACCGGCAGCAGCTACGCGATCAATTGGAGGAGGTGAGTTAATTTTTTATTTTTTAACCCTCATTGGCACTGCCCACTGCCCACCAATGTTTATTATACTGGGGGGGGCGCACTCAATGTTTATTATACTGGGGGGGGCCGCACTCAATGTTTATTATACTGGGGGGGGCCGCACTCAATGTTTATTATACTGGGGGGGCCGCACTCAATGTTTATTATACTGGGGGGGGGCCGCACTCAATGTTAATGAAGATATCTTCATTGCTGGCGCAGTGGCCACAGCCCCTCCTCCGGCCCTGTCCCTCTTCTTATTGGCCGCGGCGGCAGCAGCACAGGGGGAGGGAGAGACCATCTGGTGCCCTGCCCCTATCACAGCGACACGCCTGGCCCACTCGCCACATTTTTATTTATTTTTTAATCCTCAGTCGCGGCGGGCCCCCAGTGGCGTAGGGCCCCATAGCCATTGCTATGGCTGCTATGGCGATCCCTACGCCACTGGCACCCCCCTTGTGAGTGGCACCCGGGGAGGGCCGCCCCCCCCTGGTACGCCACTGGTGCCAGGTCTCATGCAGGGGTCTCCCTTTTGTTCCTTAGTTGTGGATCCAGTGAGTCATAGATTATTTTGCATTGTCTTGTTTCCTGTACACCATCCGTGACATTATAAGCCGCCAAAACCGTCTTAAGCATGGATCCGGTTTCACTTTTGGCTGAACGCTTCCAGGGTCTTTCATTGGAGGTAGCTGATCTCCGTAAGACTTTTTCTCAGTTTCAAGTGACCGGTTCAGCTTGCGTTCATGGAGTTTGTTCTGAGCCTAAGATCTCGCTCCCGGATACGTTCTCCGGGGGTAGTGAGAATTTTGTGCGTTTTAGAGAGGCTTGCAAACTCCATTTTCGCCTTCTTCCCCATTCCTCTGGTGATGAGGAACGGAGGGTGGGGATCATTATATCGCTGCTCAGGGGTAACGCTCAGTCCTGGGCCTTTTCGCTGCCGGAGGGGGCACGGCCACTCTGTTCAGTGGATGAATTCTTTTTAGCCCTGGGTCAGATATATGATGATCCGGATCGTATTGCTCTGGCTGAGTCTAGACTACGTCTGTTATGCCAGGGTAAACAATCCACAGAGATATACTGCTCAGAATTTCAGAGATGGGCAGCTGATACTGGTTGGAATGATGCTGCACTCCGAAGTCAATTTTGCCATGGTCTTTCAGAGGGATTGAAAGATGCATTTGCCTTTCATGAGAGGCCTATCTCCTTGGACTCTGCTATGTCTCAGGCCGTTCGTATTGACAGGCGTCTTAGAGAGAGAGGAGAGATCTCTCCTTCCTGTCATACTCAGTCCCGGGACAGTGCAGCGGTCTCATTCTGTGCGCAGGGGTCTCAGTCGCTGTCAGCCCCTTCTGAGCAGGAGCACATGCAGCTGGGGTTGATTGCCTCTGACAATAGAAGATTCAGCCCGCATGGCAGGGTTTGTTTTTGTTGTGGAAGTATAAATCATTTGGCAAATGTTTGTCCCTCTAGGAGATTCAGGCAGTTTTTTGAGAGTAATAAAGAAACAAAAAGGAAAAAATCTTTTAAAAATGTTCCGTCTGTTACTATTGGCAGGGTTGAGGCGGAAATTGAAGGCTTTCCGTTTGCTTGTAGTTCCCGTTTTGTCCTGCCTGCTAGGGTGGCGCTAGAGAGCAAGAGCATTTTTTGTGAGATTTTTGTGGATAGTGGAGCAGCTGTCAATCTCATTGATAGTCAATTTGCAATAACTCATGGTTTCCAGGTATGCTCTTTGGGAAAGGATATTCCTGTTTTTGCTATTGATTCCGCTCCACTTTCTCAGAGATCATTAAAGGGCATAGTTCACAATATCCGTTTAATTGTGAGTGATACTCATGTTGAGGATGTGTCATGTTTCGTCCTTAGCGGTTTGCCTACTCCTCTAGTGTTGGGGCTACCCTGGCTCACTAAACATAACCCCACCATTGATTGGCAAGCGAGGCAAATAAATGGTTGGAGTGACTTTGGCAGAGAGAATTGCCTCACGACATCTGTTTCTGAGGTTTCTACTAAGATTGTACCACCTTTCCTCTCTGAATTTTCGGATGTCTTCTCTGAGAGTGGAGTTCAGGATTTGCCCCCGCACAGGGAGTACGATTGCCCTATTAATCTCATCCCAGGCGCCAAACTGCCTAAATCTCGTTTATACAATCTTTCCCAACCTGAGAGGGTCGCTATGCGTACTTATATCTCTGAGAGTCTGAGAAAAGGACACATGCGACCCTCAAAGTCACCTGTTGCCGCTGGTTTTTTCTTTGTTAAGAAAAAAGATGGTTCTTTAAGACCTTGTCTGGATTTCAGGGAGCTGAACAGTATCACTATTCGTGACCCTTATCCGCTTCCTCTGATCCCGGACCTGTTTAACCAGGTTGTTGGGGCTAAAGTCTTTTCCAAATTAGATATAAGAGGGGCATACAACCTGGTCAGGGTCAGAGAAGGAGACGAATGGAAGACGGCCTTCAATACCCCTGAGGGCCATTTTGAGAATTTGGTTATGCCTTTTGGTTTGATGAATGCCCCAGCCGTTTTTCAGCATTTCGTGAACAGCATTTTTTATCATTTAATGGGAAAATTTGTATTAGTGTATTTGGATGACATTTTGATTTTTTCTCCTGATTTCAAAACTCATAAGGAACACTTACGTCAGGTCTTGCTCATCCTGCGGGAGAATAAATTATACGCGAAACTGGAAAAATGTGTGTTTGGCGTTCCAGAAATTCAATTTCTGGGGTTTCTTCTCTCCGCTTCTGGTTTTCGCATGGACCCCGAGAAGGTCCGCGCTGTGCTTGAGTGGGAGCTTCCTGAGAATCAGAAGGCGCTGATGCGTTTTTTGGGCTTTGCCAATTATTACAGGAAGTTTATTTAGAATTATTCCTCTGTTGTTAAACCACTCACTGATATGACCAGAAAGGGGGTAGATTTTTCTTCCTGGTCGGTAGAGGCGCGTAAGGCTTTTTCTAATATCAAGCAGAGTTTTGCTTCCGCTCCCATCCTGGTACAACCTGATATTTCTTTACCCTTCATAGTTGAGGTTGATGCTTCTGAGGTAGGTGTGGGTGCGGTCTTGTCTCAGGGTTCCTCTCCTGCCAAATGGCGACCGTGTGCCTTTTTCTCAAAGAAACTCTCCTCCGCAGAGAGAAATTATGATGTGGGAGATAGGGAATTGTTGGCCATCAAGTTGGCTTTTGAGGAATGGCGCCATTGGCTCGAGGGAGCCAGACACCCTATTACCGTGTTTACTGACCATAAAAATCTGGCCTACTTGGAGTCAGCCAAGCGTCTGAACCCGAGACAGGCCAGATGGTCTTTGTTCTTTTCAAGGTTTGATTTTGTTGTTACGTTCCGCCCTGGGGTTAAGAATGTGAAGGCAGATGCCCTGTCACGTTGTTTTCCGGGAGGTGGGAATTTTGAAGACCCGGGTCCCATTTTGGCTGAAGGTGTGGTGGTCTCTGCCCTTTTTCCTGAATTGGAGGCAGAGGTGCAGGCAGCCCAGTCAGAGGCTCCTGATCTTTGTCCTCCTGGGAGGTTGTTTGTGCCTCTCGCTTTGAGACACAAGATTTTTAAGGAACACCACGATACGGTCCTTGCTGGGCACCCGGGGGCAAGAGCCACAGGTGGCCTGCGCTTCGTAAGTCGGTTGAGGGTATTGTGGCAGCCTGCGAGACTTGCGCTCGCGCCAAAGTCCCTCATTCACGGCCATCAGGTCCTCTCCTTCCCTTACCCATTCCTTCCCGTCCTTGGACACATCTGTCCATGGACTTCATAACGGACCTGCCTCGTGATTCTGGTGGTGGTGGACCGTTTTAGCAAAATGGTGCATTTCATCCCTTTTCCGGGTTTGCCCAATGCTAAGACGCTGGCGCAGGCATTCATTGACCACATTGTAAAATTGCATGGTATTCCTTCAGACATAGTCTCTGATAGGGGCACGCAGTTTGTTTCCAGATTCTGGAAGGCTTTCTGTTCTCGCTTGGGGGTTCGGTTGTCATTCTCTTCTGCTTTCCACCCGCAGTCGAATGGCCAGACGGAGCGCGTCAATCAGAATCTGGAGACATATCTGCGCTGTTTTGTGGCGGAGAATCAGGAGGATTGGTGTTCTTTTTTGTCCCTTGCTGAGTTTGCTTTAAATAACCGTCGTCAGGAGTCCTCTGATAAGTCACCATTTTTTGGTGCATATGGGTTCATCCGCAGTTTGGGACTTTCTCGGGAGAGGGGTCTTCTGGTTTACCTGATGAGGACAGATTCTCCTTGTCTTTGTCATCTATTTGGCAAAAGATTCAGGATAATCTTAAGAGCATGAGTGAGAGATATAAGCGTGTGGCAGATAAGAGACGTGTGCCTGGTCCGGACCTGAATGTTGGTGATCTGGTGTGGTTGTCTACCAAGAATATCAAATTGAAGGTTCCCTCCTGGAAGTTGGGTCCTAGGTTTATTGGGCCTTACAAGATCCTGTCTGTCATCAATCCTGTTGCCTACCATCTTGATCTTCCTCAGACTTGGAAGATCCATAATGTTTTTCATAAGTCCTTATTGAAACCTTATGTTCAACCCATTGTACCCTCGCCTTTGCCTCCTCCTTCGATTGTGGTTGATGGGAATCTTGAATTTCAGGTCTCTAGGATTGTGGATTCTCGTCTTGTCCGCGGTTCTCTCCAGTACCTCGTTCATTGGGAGGGTTATGGTCCTGAGGAGAGAATGTGGGTCCCAGTGACTGACATTAGGGCCACTCGTCTCATCAGGGCTTTCCATAGGTCCCATCCTGAGAAGGTGGGCTCTGAGTGTCCGGAGTCCATTCGTAGAGGGAGGGGTACTGTCACAACTTCCTGGAGTGTGTGTGCATGCTGTTCCTATATCCCAGTCTTCTGCAAGATAAGTGCTGTATATTTATTTGTGATTTTCTGTTTGCTGGATCTTAGGAGACCCTGACTCCCTCCGTGTCTAGTGTAGGTAGCCGGTGGTCGTGTCCCCTCACTATTGTAGGGTCTTCAGGCGTTAGATAGTCGAGGTACGTGGATATGCGACCATCCACCTTTGGGGTGTTCGCATAGGCTGAGCAGTCAGGGAGAGTGTGCCAGGTCTCTTGCAGGGGTCTCCCTTTTGTTCCTTAGTTGTGGATCCAGTGAGTCATAGATTATTTTGCATTGTCTTGTTTCCTGTACACCATCCGTGACATTGGGCTGAAAGAAAAAATGAACGGCACAGATTTCTTCATTCGCATCGATCAATGTGGATGAAAAAATCTCTGCCAGAAAAAAAACAAAAAAAAAGAGGGGAAAGGCGTCTGCCAGGACATAGGAGCTCCGCCCAACATCCAAACCCACTCAGCCCGTATGCCCTGGCAAACCCGATTTCTCCATTCACATCAATCGATGTGGATGAATAAATCATTGCCAGAATTATTTTATTTTTTTTATATACAAAGTGTTTGCCAAAGCATATGAACACCGCCCCTCAGCTCATAAGCCTCGGCAAACGTATCTTTTTTAATGCAGAGGAGAAATCTCGTCTTGCAGCGCCGCATACACCGACTTTTGTGTAATCTGACAGCAGCGCAATGCTTCTGTCAGAATGCACATCAGTGCTGCAGCTGGTTCATCGCTTGGTCCACCTAGAAGGTAAAAAAAAAAAAACAGGCAGCAACGCAATAAATTTATTAACATTAACTCTATATAACATTTGAAACAGAACATTAACTTTTATAAACTTTATTGAACTTTTGGAACATTAACTTTTTTGCTTACCTGTGATTTTTTTTTTGTTTTTTGTTTTTTACCTTTAGAGGACAAACCTCTCCTTCCCCATGGGACAATGTGCAAAGCGCAAATCGCCCAGAGATGTGGCGAAGTACATTATAAACTTTGTCCCAGGTCGGTGGTGGGCAAACTTTTTTGTCAACTGAGCCAAATATCGCCAAAACCACGATTGAAATTTCTTTCGAGAGCCACATTTTTAAAACCTAAAATATTGCATCAACAGTACCAGTGAGGACTATTAGAGCTCATGCACACGACCGTGTGCCCGCCATATTGCAGGCTGCATACGGCGGGTCCGCAAAACACGGGCACTGGCCGTGTGCAGCCCGCATCAAGGACCCATTCACTTCAATGGGTCCAGGATCCGGGATATGAGTGCTACAGAGTGCTTCCGTGGTGCTTCTGGCTGTGCCTCCGCACCGCAAAAAAGTAGCGCATGCACTACTTTTTTGCGGTGCGGAGGCACAGCCAGAAGCACCACGGAAGCACACTGTAGCACTCATATCCCGGATCCTGGACCCATTGAAGTGAATGGGTCCATGATGCGGGCTGCACACGGCCGTGTGCAGCCCGCATCATGGACCCATTCACTTCAGCATGCGCTACTTTTTTGCGGTGCGGGCAGTCGGATGCGGATCACGAACCCCATTCAAGTGAATGGGTCCACGATCCTCATACAGCTGCCCCATGGTCTGTGTCCGTGCATTGCGGACCGCTATTTGCGGTCCGCAGCACAGGCACGGCGACCTTACATTCGTGGGCATGAGCCCAGAGTGTGTTTTTACATACTTTTATATGTACTTTCTTTTATTTGGATCTTGATTATTATTTCATTTTATCTTTATAATTTTTTACCTTTATTAAACTTGTCTGCAGATGTGGATGTAATGTGGATGACGCACTTATGGGGGATATTTGTGGATGACGCACTTATGGGGGATATCTGTGGATGACGCACTTATGGGGGATATCTGTGGATGACGCACTTATGGGGGATATCTGTGGATGACGCACTTATGGGGGATATCTGTGGATGACGCACTTATGGGGGATATCTGTGGATGACGCACTTATGGGGGATATCTGTGGATGACGCATAAATAGCATAAGATGCTATATAAGTGCCCTCCACAGATATCCCCCATAAGTGCCCTCCACAGATATCCCCCATAAGTGCCCTCCAGTAAGTAAAGTAATGTAATAGTGGGGGGAAGGGAGGAGGCAGGGACACTTGCGGCGGGGCCGGTGCAGTGCCCAACGCTGTGCACACACCGGGGGCAGCTCCTACCTTTCTGCTGCAGGACATTTCGCTCCTCCTGAGCGGCGGCCTCTTCACCACTCGTCACATGGCCTTTGTTCTGCTGAAAGTCAGACGCTGCCCGCCCTTCTGCTGCTGTGCGCCTCATTACCACCTTTGATGGGGCGTCAGGTCATGTGAAGGAGATCCTGAAAAAGCACTGGCCTATCCTGCTAATGGACCCCGAGATTAGTGAGGTCATCCATGACTACCCACAAGTCACTTTTAGGAAGGGCAGTAGTCTAAGGGACCTTCTAGTCCAAAGCCACTATACCCCGGCCCCACAAAAGGGTACTTGGCTGGACCGCAAACCCAAAGGCTGTTTCAGATGTAGCGGCTGTGTTGCGTGCAATACGATCCAATGTAGCAAAACCTTTTACAGCACTAACTTAAAAAAATCCTTTGTAATCAAGCATTTTATCAATTGCAGGACTAAGGGGGTCATTTATAAGATTTCTTGTGACTGTAAAAAGGAGTACATTGGGAAAACGAAGAAGGAGTTTCGCCGACGCATACGGGAGCACTTGGGGGATATTGCTAACAACAGAGACACTGCGGTGTCTAGACACATACATGAGTATCACCAAGGCAACCCCAAATGTATGAAAGCTGTAGGTATCGAGGTAGTCCAGCCCCCTATACGAGGGGGGGACTGGGACTGTAATCTACTACAGCATGAGGCGCGGTGGACCTTCCATTTACAAACTGTGTCCCCTCTGGGACTAAATGAACAGCTAAATTATAGCTGCTTCATTTAGCCCTTGTTAATTCCTTGCACCAATAGGATGTATACAGGCTGCATAGATCCATGCGATAGCCCATTATTATATACACCACAGAATATAGGTGTGGCAGCAGGACTCATCCGTGGACTGCCGACTCATGTCTCAAACTTTCCCTCTGTGGCCATGATGTGGGCTAACTGTATATGTGTTCATTTTCGCTTGACACAAAGAGCTTTAAAATTATCTATGTATAAAAACGCTTTGAATACCATTTCCTTAGACTGCGACCACTCATCTAGTGGATCGCCTGACTGACTGCTGCCGGAGACGCGTCCCGGTTACCCGGCAACACTGTCAGTCGAACTGCGCATGCGCAAGCACGTTCAGGGCGCGGTGATGTCATCCATGATCGCCGCGTCCCAGGGAGAGAGCCAGGCCTCGTTTCAGGGTGGCGCTTCCTTCAAAAGACGAGGGCCTGTGCTGGTAAGTCAGGGTTATCATCGCCCATTTATGCTAGGTCCCTAGTCAGGGTGTATTGTGGCTATCATCACATACCACAATATCGCCCCTTATCTTGCTTTCTTTGAGCTGACTCCTTACCTGGACTAAGCTCCTATATTATCTGGGATCTGAAGGTTTTGGGCGGGTGCTCTGCTGTTAGGCTGCTACATATATCTAGTTTATAGGGCCAGAGCAGTACCCCCCGCTTAGGGCATAATTAGGGACATTTTCCCCTTTCTCTGTCTAACTAACACCACCACGTTTCTGTTACTCAGGGATAGCTTATATTGTATCCAGCTTCCTTCCTGGGACCGTGGAGCTCTGGGACTCTGGTTTGTGGTAGGACAATTGGTTTATCATAGGTGCCGCCGTGCACCAATTTCCTCCCTACTGCGACCTTTATGTAATGTTTATTGTATATTTTCAGGGACACCTATATTATCCATGTGTATTAAAAGTTACGTTTTAGACTTAAACATAATCCATATGATCGCCTTCTCAGGTTCATGTTAATAGATAATAGGTGATCTAAAGTAATTTTCATTCCCTTTAAAATTCTATATTGATTAATAACCCCCCCCAAAAAAATAACAATCACAATTCACTACAGAACAGATGATAAGAAATACATTTATTTCCCTTCAATACGCCCCGTAAATCGCTGTAGTACAATGTAACTTCACCGCCCAATGGCACTTATGACATATATTTTTTATATTTTTTTTCCTATTAACCACTTCCCGCCACACTAACGCCGAAAGGCGTCTTTGCTGCTGCGCTCCCAGGTCACACTAACGCCGATTGGCGTCATCTCGCGTGAGCCGAGATTTCCTGTGAACGCGCGCACACAGGCGCGCACGTTCACAGGATCGGAAGGTAAGCGAGTGGATCTTCAGCCTGCCAGCGGCGATCGTTTTCTGGCAGGCTGTAGATGCGATTTTTTTAACCCCTAACAGGTATATTAGACGCTGTTTTGATAACAGCGTCTAATATACCTGCTACCTGGTCCTCTGGTGGTCCCTTTTGCTTGGATCGACCACCAGAGGACACAGGCAGCTCAGTAATAAGTAGCACCAAACACCACTACCCCCTGTCACTTATTAACCCCTTATTAACCCCTGATCACCCCATATAGACTCCCTGATCACCCCCTTGTCATTGATCACCCCCCTGTCATTGATCACCCCCCTGTAAGGCTCCATTCAGACGGCCATATGTTTTTTAAGTATCCACGGATACATGGATCGGATCCGCAAAACACATACGGACGTCTGAATGGAGCCTTACAGGGGGGTGATCACCCCATATAGACTCCCTGATCACCCCCCTGTCATTGATCACCCTCTTGTAAGGCTGGCTCCAATCAGAGGTCCGTATGTGTTTTGCGGATCCACGGATCCATGGATCGGATCCGCAAAACACATACGGACGTCTGAATGGAGCCTTACAGGGGGGTGATCAATGATAGGGGGGTGATCACCCCATATAGACTCCCTGATCGCCCCCCTGTCATTGAAAACCCCCATGTCATGATCACCCCCCTGTAAGGCTCCATTCAGACGGCCATATGTTTTTTACGTATCCACGGATACATGGATAGGATCAGCAAAACACATACAGACGTCTGAATGGAGCCTTACAGGGGGGTGATCACCCCATATAGACTCCCTGATCACCCCCCTGTCATTGATCACCCCCTTGTAAGGCTGTCTCCATTCAGAGGTCCGTATGTGTTTTGCGGATCCACGGATCCATGGATCGTATCCGCAAAACACATACGGACGTCTGAATGGAGCCTTACAGGGGGGTGATCACCCCATATAGACTCCCTGATCACCCCCCTGTCATTGATCACCCCCCTGTAAGGCTCCATTCAGACGTCCGTATGTGTTTTGCGGATCCGATCCATGTATCCGTGGATCCGTAAAAAACATATGGACGTCTGAATAGTGCCTTACAGGGGGGTGATCAGTGACAGGGGGGTGATCACCCCATATACACTCCCTGATCACCCCCCTGTCATTGATCACCACCCTGTAAGGCTCCATTCAGACATTTTTTTGGCCCAAGTTAGCGGAAATTGTTTTTTTTTTTCTTACAAAGTCAACTATTCCACTAACTTGTGTCAAAAAATAAAATCTCACATGAACTCACCATACCCCTCACGGAATCCAAATGTAGGGATGAGCGAACCCGAACTGTATAGTTCGGGTTCGTACCGAATTTTGGGGTGTCCGTGACACGGACCCGAACCCGAACATTTTCGTAAAAGTCCGGGTTCGGGTTCGGTGTTCGGCGCTTTCTTGGTGCTTTTTGAAAGCCTTCAAAGCAGCCAATCAACAAGCGTCATACTACTTGCCCCAAGAGGCCATCACAGCCTTGACTACTATTGGCATGGCTGTGATTGGCCAGTGCAGCATGTGACCCAGCCTCTATATAAGCTTGGGTCACGTAGCGCTGCACGTCACTCTGCTGATTCAAGCATAGGGAGAGGTTGCAGCTGCGACGTTAGGGCGAGATTAGGCAGATTAACTCCTCCAAAAGACTTCATTCTGTGATCGATCTGCAGCTGTGGATCATTGAAGTGCTATTATTGACTTGCTCACTTTTTTGAGGCTGCCCAGAGCGTTTTTAGATCACTTTTTTTCTGGGGTGATCGGCGGCCATTTGGTGACTTGTGGTGCGCCAGCACGAGCTATCACCAAGTGTATTTAACCATCGATAGTGTGGTTATTTTGTGCTATATCCTACATCAGCTGCAGGCTAAGCCTGTGTCACCGAAGTGCATTTAACCATCAACAGTCTGGTTATTTTTTGGCCATATACTACATCAGCTGCAGGCTGAGCCTGTTTCACCCAAGTGCATTTAACCATCAACAGTCTGATTATTTTTTGGCCATATACTACATCAGCTGCAGGCTGAGCCTGTGTCACCCAAGTGCATTTAACCATCAACAGTGTGGTTATTTTTTGGCCATATATTACATCAGGGGCAAGTTGAGCCTGTCACCCAGCGCCTAAAAAATAGACCTGACATTTCTATTCAACCAAATCTGCACAGTTTTAGCTGGTCAAGTTATTTGTAGTGACCGTCAAAGCAGACTTTTTGTTCTGGGTTGAAAAAGCATTCCCAAATTTGCCATTCTGAAAATAACTAGTTTGTGGTATTTCAGGCCTACTTGAAATCTATCCCAAAAAGAAAATCTTACATTGAAGTTATTGATAGTGTCATTCAGAAAAACCTAAGACACACGCTAGCGTGCTGATAGAAGTGTCATTCTGTGATTAAACCTATAACTGTCACACAGCGCAAAAAAAAACAGGTCTCATATCTCTATTCAACCAAATCTGCACAGTTTTAGCTGGTCAAGTTATTTGTAGTGACCGTCAAAGCAGACTTTTTGTTCTGGGTTGAAAAAGCATTCCCAAATTTGCCATTCTGAAAATAACTAGTTTGTGGTATTTCAGGCCTACTTGAAATCTATCCCAAAAAGAAAATCTTACATTGAAGTTATTGATAGTGTCATTCAGAAAAACCTAAGACACACGCTAGCGTGCTGATAGAAGTGTCATTCTGTGATTAAACCTATAACTGTCACACAGCGCAAAAAAAAACAGGTCTCACATCTCTATTCAACCAAATCTGCACAGTTTTAGCTGGTCAAGTTATTTGTAGTGACCGTCAAAGCAGACTTTTTGTTCTGGGTTGAAAAAGCATTCCCAAATTTGCCATTCTGAAAATAACTAGTTTGTGGTATTTCAGGCCTACTTGAAATCTATCCCAAAAAGAAAATCTTACATTGAAGTTATTGATAGTGTCATTCAGAAAAACCTAAGACACACGCTAGCGTGCTGATAGAAGTGTCATTCTGTGATTAAACCTATAACTGTCACACAGCGCAAAAAAAAACAGGTCTCACATCTCTATTCAACCAAATCTGCACAGTTTTAGCTGGTCAAGTTATTTGTAGTGACCGTCAAAGCAGACTTTTTGTTCTGGGTTGAAAAAGCATTCCCAAATTTGCCATTCTGAAAATAACTAGTTTGTGGTATTTCAGGCCTACTTGAAATCTATCCCAAAAAGAAAATCTTACATTGAAGTTATTGATAGTGTCATTCAGAAAAACCTAAGACACACGCTAGCGTGCTGATAGAAGTGTCATTCTGTGATTAAACCTATAACTGTCACACAGCGCAAAAAAATACAGGTCTCACATCTCTATTCAACCAAATCTGCACAGTTTTAGCTGGTCAAGTTATTTGTAGTGACCGTCAAAGCAGACTTTTTGTTCTGGGTTGAAAAAGCATTCCCAAATTTGCCATTCTCAAAATTGTGGTGAACGGGAACAATGAGGAAAACATCTAATAAGGGACGCGGACGTGGACATGGTCGTGGTGGTGTTAGTGGACCCTCTGGTGCTGGGAGAGGACGTGGCCGTTCTGCCACAGCCACACGTCCTAGTGAACCAACTACCTCAGGTCCCAGTAGCCAGCAGAATTTACAGCGATATTTGGTGGGGCCCAATGCCGTTCTAAGGATGGTAAGGCCTGAGCAGGTACAGGCATTAGTCAATTGGGTGGCCGACAGTGGATCCAGCACATTCACATTATCTCCCACCCAGTCTTCTGCAGAAAGCGCACAGATGGCGCATGCAAATCAAGCCCATCGGTCTGTCACATCACCCCCATGCATATCAGGGAAACTGTCTGAGCCTCAAGTTATGCAGCAGTCTCTTATGCTGTTTGAAGACTCTGCTGCCAGGGTTTCCCAAGGGCATCCACCTAGCCCTTCCCCAGGGGTGGAAGAGATAGAATGCACTAACGCACAACCACTTATTTTTCCTGATGATGAGGACATGGGAATACCACCTCAGCACGTCTCTGATGATGACGAAACACAGGTGCCAACTGCTGCGTCTTTCTGCAGTGTGCAGACTGAACAGGAGGTCAGGGATCAAGACTGGGTGGAAGACGATGCAGGGGACGATGAGGTCCTAGACCCCACATGGAATGAAGGTCGTGCCACTGACTTTCACAGTTCAGAGGAAGAGGCAGTGGTGAGACCGAGCCAACAGCGTAGCAAAAGAGGGAGCAGTGGGCAAAATCAGAACACCCGCCGCCAAGAGACTCCGCCTGCTACTGACCGCCGCCATCTGGGATCGAGCACCCCAAAGGCAGCTTCAAGGAGTTCCCTGGCATGGCACTTCTTCAAACAATGTGCTGACGACAAGACCAGTGTGGTTTGCACGCTGTGCCATCAGAGCCTGAAGCGAGGCATTAACGTTCTGAACCTTAGCACAACCTGCATGACCAGGCACCTGCATGCAAAGCATGAACTGCAGTGGAGTAAACACCTTAAAAACAAGAAAGTCACTCAGGCTCCCCCTGCTACCTCTTCTGCTGCTGCCGCCTCGGCCTCTTCTGCTGCTGCTGCCGCCGCCTCGGCCTCTTCCTCTGCCTCTGGAGGAACGTTGGCACCTGCCGCCCAGCAAACATGGGATGTACCACCAACACCACCACCTGCGTCACCAAGCATCTCAACCATGTCACACGGCAGCGTTCAGCTCTCCATCTCACAAACATTTGAGAGAAAGCGTAAATTCCCACCTAGCCACCCTCGATCCCTGGCCCTGAATGCCAGCATTTCTAAACTACTGGCCTATGAAATGCTGTCATTTAGGCTGGTGGACACACACAGCTTCAAACAGCTCATGTCACTTGCTGTCCCACAGTATGTTGTTCCCAGCCGCCACTACTTCTCCAGGAGAGCCGTGCCTTCCCTGCACAAACAAGTGTCCGATAAAATCAAGTGTGCACTGCGCAACGCCATCTGTGGCAAGGTCCACCTAACCACAGATACGTGGACCAGTAAGCACGGCCAGGGACGCTATATCTCCCTAACTGCACACTGGGTAAATGTAGTGGCGGCTGGGCCCCAGGCGGAGAGCTGTTTGGCGCACGTCCTTCCGCCGCCAAGGATCGCAGGGCAACATTCTTTGCCTCCTGTCTCCTCCTCCTCCTACTCAGCTTCCTCCTCCTCTTCTTCCACCTGCTCATCCAGTCAGCCACACACCTTCACCACCAACTTCAGCACAGCACGGGGTAAACGTCAGCAGGCCATTCTGAAACTCATATGTTTGGGGGACAGGCCCCACACCGCACAGGAGTTGTGGCGGGGTATAGAACAACAGACCGACGAGTGGTTGCTGCCGGTGAGCCTCAAGCCCGGCCTGGTGGTGTGCGATAATGGGCGAAATCTCGTTGCAGCTCTGGGACTAGCCGGTTCGACGCACATCCCTTGCCTGGCGCATGTGCTGAATTTGGTGGTGCAGAAGTTCATTCGCAACTACCCCGACATGTCAGAGCTGCTGCATAAAGTGCGGGCCGTCTGTTCGCGCTTCCGGCGTTCACACCCTGCCGCTGCTCGCCTGTCTGCGCTACAGCGTAACTTCGGCCTTCCCGCTCACCGCCTCATATGCGACGTGCCCACCAGGTGGAACTCCACCTTGCATATGCTGGACAGACTGTGCGAGCAGCAGCAGGCCATAGTGGAGTTTCAGCTGCAGCACGCACGGGTCAGTCGCACTGCGGATCAGACACACTTCACCACCAATGACTGGGCCTCCATGCGAGACCTGTGTGCCCTGTTGCGCTGTTTCGAGTACTCCACCAACATGGCCAGTGGCGATGACGCCGTTATCAGCGTTACAATACCACTTCTATGTCTCCTTGAGAAAACACTTAGGGCGATGATGGAAGAGGAGGTGGCCCAGGAGGAAGAGGAGGAAGAGGGGTCTTTTTTAGCACTTTCAGGCCAGTCTCTTCAAAGTGACTCAGAGGGAGGTTTTTTGCAACACCAGAGGCCAGGTACAAATGTGGCCAGACAGGGCCCACTACTGGAGGACGAGGAGGACGAGGATGAGGAGGAGGTGGAGGAGGATGAGGATGAAGCATGTTCACAGCGGGGTGGCACCCAAAGCAGCTCGGGCCCATCACTGGTGCGTGGCTGGGGGGAAACACAGGACGATGACGATACGCCTCCCACAGAGGACAGCTTGTCCTTACCTCTGGGTAGCCTGGCACACATGAGCGACTACATGCTGCAGTGCCTGCGCAACGACAGCAGAGTTTCCCACATTTTAACGTGTGCGGAATACTAGGTTGCCACCCTGCTGGATCCCCGGTACAAAGACAATGTGCCCACCTTACTTCCTACACTGGAGCGTGATAGGAAGATGCGCGAGTACAAGCGCACGTTGGTAGACGCGCTACTGAGAGTATTCCCAAATGTCACAGGGGAACCAGTGGAAGCCCAAGGCGAAGGCAGAGGAGGAGCAAGAGGTCGCCAACGCAGCTGTGTCACGGCCAGCTCCTCTGAGGGCAGGGTTAGCATGGCAGAGATGTGGAAAAGTTTTGTCACCACGCCACAGCTAACTGCACCACCACCTGATACGGAACGTGTTAGCAGGAGGCAACATTTCACTAACATGGTGGAACAGTACCTGTGCACACCCCTCCACGTACTGACTGATGGTTCGGCCCCATTCAACTTCTGGGTCTCCAAATTGTCCACGTGGCCAGAGCTAGCCTTTTATGCCTTGGAGGTGCTGGCCTGCCCGGCGGTTAGCGTTTTGTCTGAACGTGTATTTAGCACGGCAGGGGGCGTCATTACAGACAAACGCAGCCGCCTGTCTACAGCCAATGTGGACAAGCTGACGTTCATAAAAATGAACCAGGCATGGATCCCACAGGACCTGTCCATCCCTTGTGCAGATTAGATATTAACTACCTCCCCTTAACAATACATTATTCTACTCCAGGGCACTTCCTCATTCAATACTATTTTTAATTTCATTTTACCATTATATTGCGGGGCAACCCAAAGTTGAATGAACCTCTCCTCTGTCTGGGTGCCGGGGCCTAAATGTGTGACAGTGGCTTGTTCCAGTGGTGGGTGACGTGAAGCCTGATTCTCTGCTATGACATGAATACAGATTCTGCGCTGACATAAGGCCAGATTGTCTGTTACGGGACCTCTCTCCTCTGCCTGGGTGCCTGGGCCTAAATGTGTGACAGTGGCCTGTTCCAGTGGTGGGTGACGTGAAGCCTGATTCTCTGCTATGACATGAAGACAGATTCTGCGCTGACATAAGGCCAGATTCTCTGTTACGGGACCTCTCTCCTCTGCCTGGGTGCCTGGGCCTAAATGTGTGACAGTGGCCTGTTCCAGTGGTGGGTGACGTGAAGCCTGATTCTCTGCTATGACATGAAGACAGATTCTGCGCTGACATAAGGCCAGATTCTCTGTTACGGGACCGCTCTCCTCTGTCTGGGTGCCGGGGCCTAAATGTGTGACAGTGGCCTGTTCCAGTGGTGGGTGATGTGAAGCCTGATTCTCTGCTATGACATGAATACAGATTCTGCGCTGACATAAGGCCAGATTCTCTGTTACGGGACCTCTCTCCTCTGCCTGGGTGCCTGGGCCTAAATGTGTGACAGTGGCCTGTTCCAGTGGTGGGTGACGTGAAGCCTGATTCTCTGCTATGACATGAATACAGATTCTGCGCTGACATAAGGCCAGATTCTCTGTTACGGGACCTCTCTCCTCTGCCTGGGTGCCTGGGCCTAAATGTGTGACAGTGGCCTGTTCCAGTGGTGGGTGACGTGAAGCCTGATTCTCTGCTATGACATGAAGACAGATTCTGCGCTGACATAAGGCCAGATTCTCTGTTACGGGACCGCTCTCCTCTGTCTGGGTGCCGGGGCCTAAATGTGTGACAGTGGCCTGTTCCAGTGGTGGGTGACGTGAAGCCTGATTCTCTGCTATGACATGAATACAGATTCTGCGCTGACATAAGGCCAGATTGTCTGTTACGGGACCTCTCTCCTCTGCCTGGGTGCCTGGGCCTAAATGTGTGACAGTGGCCTGTTCCAGTGGTGGGTGACGTGAAGCCTGATTCTCTGCTATGACATGAAGACAGATTCTGCGCTGACATAAGGCCAGATTCTCTGTTACGGGACCTCTCTCCTCTGCCTGGGTGCCTGGGCCTAAATGTGTGACAGTGGCCTGTTCCAGTGGTGGGTGACGTGAAGCCTGATTCTCTGCTATGACATGAAGACAGATTCTGCGCTGACATAAGGCCATATTCTCTGTTACGGGACCGCTCTCCTCTGTCTGGGTGCTGGGGCCTAAATGTGTGACAGTGGCCTGTTCCAGTGGTGGGTGATGTGAAGCCTGATTCTCTGCTATGACATGAATACAGATTCTGCGCTGACATAAGGCCAGATTCTCTGTTACGGGACCTCTCTCCTCTGCCTGGGTGCCTGGGCCTAAATGTGTGACAGTGGCCTGTTCCAGTGGTGGGTGACGTGAAGCCTGATTCTCTGCTATGACATGAATACAGATTCTGCGCTGACATAAGGCCAGATTCTCTGTTACGGGACCTCTCTCCTCTGCCTGGGTGCCTGGGCCTAAATGTGTGACAGTGGCATGTTCCAGTGGTGGGTGACGTGAAGCCTAATTCTCTGCTATGACATGAAGACAGATTCTGCGCTGACATAAGGCCAGATTCTCTGTTACGGGACCGCTCTCCTCTGTCTGGGTGCCGGGGCCTAAATGTGTGACAGTGGCCTGTTCCAGTGGTGGGTGACATGAAGCCTGATTCTCTGCTATGACATGAATACAGATTCTGCGCTGACATAAGGCCAGATTCTCTGTTACGGGACCTCTCTCCTCTGCCTGGGTGCCGGGGCCTAAATGTGTGACAGTGGCCTGTTCCAGTGGTGGGTGACGTGAAGCCTGATTCTCTGCTATGACATGAATACAGATTCTGCGCTGACATAAGGCCAGATTCTCTGTTACGGGACCTCTCTCCTCTGCCTGGGTGCCTGGGCCTAAATGTGTGACAGTGGCCTGTTCCAGTGGTGGGTGACGTGAAGCCTGATTCTCTGCTATGACATGAATACAGATTCTGCGCTGACATAAGGCCAGATTCTCTGTTACGGGACCTCTCTCCTCTGCCTTGGTGCCTGGGCCTAAATGTGTGACAGTGGCCTGTTCCAGTGGTGGGTGACGTGAAGCCTGATTCTCTGCTATGACATGAAGACAGATTCTGCGCTGACATAAGGCCAGATTCTCTGTTACGGGACCGCTCTCCTCTGTCTGGGTGCCGGGGCCTAAATGTGTGACAGTGGCCTGTTCCAGTGGTGGGTGACGTGAAGCCTGATTCTCTGCTATGACATGAATACAGATTCTGCGCTGACATAAGGCCAGATTCTCTGTTACGGGACCTCTCTCCTCTGCCTGGGTGCCTGGGCCTAAATGTGTGACAGTGGCCTGTTCCAGTGGTGGGTGACGTGAAGCCTGATTCTCTGCTATGACATGAAGACAGATTCTGCGCTGACATAACGCCAGATTCTCTGTTACGGGACCGCTCTCCTTTGTCTGGGTGCCGGGGCCTAAATGTGTGACAGTGGCCTGTTCCAGTGGTGGGTGACGTGAAGCCTGATTCTCTGCTATGACATGAATACAGATTCTGCGCTGACATAAGGCCAGATTCTCTGTTACGGGACCTCTCTCCTCTGCCTGGGTGCCTGGGCCTAAATGTGTGACAGTGGCCTGTTCCAGTGGTGGGTGACGTGATGCCTGATTCTCTGCTATGACATGAAGACAGATTCTGCGCTGACATAAGGCCAGATTCTCTGTTACGGGACCGCTCTCCTCTGTCTGGGTGCCGGGGCCTAAATGTGTGACAGTGGCCTGTTCCAGTGGTGGGTGACGTGAAGCCTGATTCTCTGCTATGACATGAAGACAGATTCTGCGCTGACATAAGGCCATATTCTCTGTTACGGGACCGCTCTCCTCTGTCTGGGTGCCGGGGCCTAAATGTGTGACAGTGGCCTGTTCCAGTGGTGGGTGACGTGAAGCCTGATTCTCTGCTATGACATGAAGACTGATTCTGCGCTGACATGAAGCCAGATTCTCTGCTATGGCATGAAGAGACTGATTCTCTGCTGACATGAAGCCAGATTCTTTGCTATGGCATGAAGAGACTGATTCTCTGCTGACGTGAAGCCAGATTCTCTGCTATGGGACCTCTGTCCAATTGATATTGGTTCATTTTTATTTTTTTAATTAAAATTTTATTTCATTTCCCTATCCACATTTGTTTGCAGGGGATTTACCTACATGTTGCTGCCTTTTGCAGCCCTCTAGCTCCCAAACATTTCCGGGAAGTTCTGGCCGAACTTCTCGAACCCGAACATCCAGGTGTTCGCTCAACTCTATCCAAATGCGTAAATTTTTTTAGACATTTATATTCCAGACTTCTTCTCACGCTTTAGTGCCCCTAAAATGCCAGGGCAGTATAAATACCCCACATGTGACCCCATTTCGGAAAGAAGACAACCCAACGTATTCCGTGAGGGGCATATTAAGTCCATGAAAGATTGAAATTTTTGTCCCAAGTTAGCGAAAAGGGAGACTTTGTGAGAAAGCAAAATTAAAAATCAATTTCTGCTAACTTGTGCCAAAAAAAAAGAATTTCTTTGAACTCGCCATGCCCCTCATTGAATACCTTGGGGTCTTCTTTCCAAAATGGGGTCACATGTGGGGTATTTATACTGCCCTGGCATTTTAGGGGCCCTAAAGCGTGAGAAGAAGTCTGGGATCCAAATGTCTAAAAATGCCCTCATAAAAGGAATGTGGGCCCCTTTGCGCATCTAGGCTGCAAAAAAGTGTCACACATCTGGTATCACCGTACTCAGGAGAAGTTGGGCAATGTGTTTTGGGGTGTCTTTTTACATATACCCATGCTGGGTGAGAGAAATATCTTGGCAAAAGACAACTTTTCCCATTTTTTTATACAAAGTTGGCATTTGACCGAGATATTTATCTCACCCAGCATGGGTATATGTAAAATGACACCCCAAAAACATATTGCCCAACTTCTCCTGAGTACAGCAATACCAGATGTGTGACACTTTTTTGCAGCCTAGGTGGGCAAAGGGGCCCACATTCCAAAGAGCACCTTTCGGATTTCACCGGCCATTTTTTACACATTTTGATTTCAAACTACTTCTCACGCATTCGGGCCCCTAAAATGCCAGGGCAGTATAACTACCCCACAAGTGACCCCATTTTGGAAAGAAGACACCCCCAGGTATTTTGTGATGGGCATAGTGAGTTCATGGAAGTTTTTATTTTTTGTCACAAGTTAGTGGAATATGAGACTTTGTAAGAAAAAAAATAAAATCATCATTTTCCGCTAACTTGTGACAAAAAAATAAAATTCTAGGAACTCGCCATGCCACTCACAGAATACCTTGGGGTGTCTTCTTTCCAAAATGGGGTCACTTGTGGGGTAGTTATACTGCCCTGGCATTCTAGGGGCCCTAATGTGTGGTAAGTAGTTTGAAATCAAAATGTGTAAAAAATGACCTGTGAAATCCTAAAGGTGCTCTTTGGAATGTGGGCCCCTTTGCCCACCTAGGCTGCAAAAAAGTGTCACACATGTGGTATTGCCGTACTCAGGAGAAGTTGGGCAATGTGTTTTGGGTGTCATTTTACATATACCCATGCTGGGTGAGATAAATATCTTGGTCAAATGCCAACTTTGTATAAAAAAAATGGGAAAAGTTGTCTTTTGCCAAGATATTTCTCTCACCCAGCATGGGTATATGTAAAATAACACCCCAAAAAACATTGCCTAACTTCTCCTGAGTACGGCAATACCACATGTGTGACACCTTTTTGCAGCCTAGGTGGGCAAAGGGGCCCACATTCCAAAGAGCACCTTTCGGATTTCACCGGCCATTTTTTACAGATTTTGATTTCAAATTACTTCGCACGCATTTGGGCCCCTAAAATGCCAGGGCAGTATAACTACCCCACAAGTGACCCCATTTTGGAATTAAGACACCCCAAGGTATTTCGTGATGGGCATAGTGAGTTCATGGAAGTTTTTATTTTTTGTCACAAGTTAGTGGAATATAAGACTTTGTAAGAAAAAAAAAAAATCATCATTTTCCGCTAACTTGTGACAAAAAAAATAAAATTCTAGGAACTCGCCATGCCCCTCACAGAATACCTTGGGGTGTCTTCTTTCTAAAATGGGGTCACTTGTGGGGTAGTTATACTGCCCTGGCATTCTAGGGGCCCTAATGTGTGGTAAGTAGTTTGAAATCAAAATGTGTAAAAAATGACCTGTGAAATCCTAAAGGTGCTCTTTGGAATGTGGGCCCCTTTGCCCACCTAGGCTGCAAAAAAGTGTCACACATGTGGTATTGCCGTACTCAGGAGAAGTTGGGCAATGTGTTTTGGGTGTCATTTTACATATACCCATGCTGGGTAAGATAAATATCTTGGTCAAATGCCAACTTTGTATAAAAAAAATGGGAAAAGTTGTCTTTTGCCAAGATATTTCTCTCACCCAGCATGGGTATATGTAAAATGACACCCCAAAAAACATTGCCCAACTTCTCCTGAGTACGGCAATACCACATGTGTGACACCTTTTTGCAGCCTAGGTGGGCAAAGGGGCCCACATTCCAAAGAGCACCTTTCGGATTTCACCGGCCATTTTTTACAGATTTTGATTTCAAACTACTTCGCACGCATTTGGGCCCCTAAAATGCCAGGGCAGTATAACTACCCCACAAGTGACCCCATTTTGGAATTAAGACACCCCAAGGTATTTCGTGATGGGCATAGTGAGTTCATGGAAGTTTTTATTTTTTTGTCACAAGTTAGTGGAATATAAGACTTTGTAAGAAAAAAAAAAAATCATCATTTTCCGCTAACTTGTGACAAAAAAAAAAAATTCTAGGAACTCGCCATGCCCCTCACAGAATACCTTGGGGTGTCTTCTTTCCAAAATTGGGTCAATTGTGCGGTAGTTATACTGCCCTGGCATTCTAGGGGCCCTAATGTGTGGTAAGTAGTTTGAAATCAAAATGTGTAAAAAATGACCTGTGAAATCCTAAAGGTGGTCTTTGGAATGTGGGCCCCTTTGCCCACCTAGGCTGCAAAAAAGTGTCACACATGTGGTATTGCCGTACTCAGGAGAAGTTGGGCAATGTGTTTTGGGTGTCATTTTACATATACCCATGCTGGGTGAGATAAATATCTTGGTCAAATGCCAACTTTGTATAAAAAAATGGGAAAAGTTGTCTTTTGCCAAGATATTTCTCTCACCCAGCATGGGTATATGTAAAATGACACCCCAAAAAACATTGCCCAACTTCTCTTGAGTACGGTAATACCACATGTGTGACACTTTTTTGCAGCCTAGGTGGGCAAAGGGGCCCACATTCCAAAGAGCACCTTTCGGATTTCACCGGCCATTTTTTACATATTTTGATTTCAAACTACTTCGCACGCATTTGGGCCCCTAAAATGCCAGGGCAGTATAACTACCCCACAAGTGACCCCATTTTGGAATTAAGACACCCCAAGGTATTTCGTGATGGGCATAGTGAGTTCATGGAAGTTTTTATTTTTTGTCACAAGTTAGTGGAATATGAGACTTTGTAAGAAAAAATAAATAAATCATTTCCCGCTAACTTGTGACAAAAAATAAAAAGTTCTATGAACTCACTATGCCCATCAGCGAATACCTTAGGGTGTCTACTTTCCGAAATGGGGTCATTTGTGGGGTGTTTGTACTGTCTGGCCATTGTAGAACCTCAGGAAACATGACAGGTGCTCAGAAAGTCAGAGCTGCTTCAAAAAGCGGAAATTCACATTTTTGTACCATAGTTTATAACTTTTACCCACTATAACTTTTACCCAAACCATTTTTTTTTTACCCAAACATTTTTTTTTTATCAAAGACATGTAGAACAATAAATTTAGAGAAGAATTTATATATGGATGTCGTTTTTTTTGCAAAATTTTACAATTGAAAGTGAAAAATGTCATTATTTTGCAAAAAAAATCGTTAATTTCGATTAATAACAAAAAAAGTAAAAATGTCAGCAGCAATAAAATACCACCAAATGAAAGCTCTATTAGTGAGAAGAAAAGGAGGTAAAATTCATTTGGGTGGTAAGTTGCATGACCGAGCAATAAACCGCTAAAGTTGTGGAGTGCCGATTTGTAAAAAAAGGCCTGGTCACTAGGGAGGTATAAACCTGTGGTCCTTAAGTGGTTAATAAACCCCCCCAAAAAAAAATGTTAAACAATGTAAAATCAAAACAGGATGGCTAATAGGACGTACGTATCTTTCCTATTAATACACCTCGTAAATGGCTTTAGTACAATGTAACTTCACAGCTGAACAGCAATTATGACATATATTTTTTCCTTTTTTTTGTCTATTAATAGACCCCGAAAAAAACATTTACAAGAATAGGTGCACTACTGTGGTGGATGCAATCAATCAAATCTGACTAAACCCTCACACTGATGTTAAAATGAGTCTTTAGCCCACATATCCTTATATTAAGGACATACTGCAGCCCGCGCACCCTGTCAAGGTATCTCAAGTGCCACGAGACCTAATGCTAACCTACCTGTGCCGTATGGGCAGTACCAGGGGCCAGTGGGCGAATTACTGGAGAGTAAGGTCCGACTCCGAGCAAACAGCTCCCAGTTGCCTCCAGTGTGAAACCACTCATACAATGGGAGGAGGGAGGAGGCTGTGAGTCTCACCCATGGCTGACTAATATGATGCAGGTCTCACAGGTGCACCTAAATGTTGCCTATGGATGGAAATCAAGGCACATTTAAATTTGGAGTTTATACATCTCCAGGAATACATATAGAAACTACATGACAAAACAACGTGGTCTTAAGAGGCAGAAAATGCTCAACCCCAACTTCAGCCTGTGTCATATTAGTCAGCCATGGGTGGGACTCACAGCCTCCTCCCATTGTATGTGTGGTTTCACACTGGAGGCAATTGGGAGCTGTTTGCTGTGAGTCGGACCTTACGCTCCCGTAATTCGCCCACTTGCCCCTGTTACTGCCCATACGGCCCAGGTAGGTTAGCGTTAAGTCCCGTGCCATTCAAGATACCGTGACGGGGTGCACAGGCTTCGGTATGTCCTTAATATAAGGATATATTGGCTAAAGTCTCATTTTAACATCAGTGTGAGGGTTTAGTCAGATTTGGTTGATTGCATCCACCACAGTAGTGAACCTATTCTTGTAAATGTTTTTTTCTTATAGTCAATTACATCCACACATTTTGCTATCTGGTGTAGGATGTCCTTGTGGCACTTGTGGTCCACTGCTGGCATCCCCCATTGCAAGAATTTTTTGCTGGGGATCGCCATTAGCAACGGACCACATGTGCAGGATTTGCTCCCCCGGGTATAGATGCACAACTGCTTATGGGGTTGAGCATTTCCTGCCTCTTAAGACCATGTTATTTTGTCATGTAATAATACACCCACCAAAAAAAAGTAAAACAATGTAAAATCAACGCAGGACGGCTAATAGGATGTACGTATCTATTGTATTAATACAGCAGGTAAATGGCTGTAGTACAATGTAACTTCACCGCTGAATGGCAATTATGACATATATTTTTCCTTTTTTTTTCCTATTAATACACCCCAAAAAATTAATAAAATTAAAATCAATGGAGAATGGCTAATGGAACCTATGTGTCTTTCCTATTAATACACCCCGTGAATGGGTGTATTACACAGAACTTGCACCCCAATCACAAGCAAGGTTTGCTGAAATTACTGATGTATTATATAGTGCAAACAACCTAAAAGCAGCAGTATAACACCAATTTGGATCCCCAATTAGTGCAGCAACGCTCCTGTTACCCAGGCTATACACTCTCCTCAGGGGCGGACACAGACAGCAGAGGGCCCCTGTGCAAAGAATGTGCCTGGGCCCCCCCTCCACAAACCACACATACAGACATAAACATACCGTATACAATACTTGCATAATCCTGGAAGACCAAGGAGCATATAAGGCTGCACAGTGCTTTTGGCCAACAATATGTCGTGCAACCAAGGATCACAGCAGCACAATGCTGCAATGCATTGAGTTAAAATGAACGGGGTCGCATTGTGACCTTCAAGTTTCTTACAATCACAATCAGAAAGTCGCAAGAAATTCAGCAGGTTGGATTTTTTGTGACTGTCGAGTCCCATTTACTTTACTAGTTGCGGTGTAGCGTAGTGTTGCTTCAGGCTTTGGCTGCACAATGTGTGTTGCAGCCACAGCCACCTTGTGGTGCTAGCCTAAGGGACCATTTAGACGGCCATATGTGTTTTGCAGTTCGCAAATTGCGGAGCCGCAAAACATGGAGACTGCCCGTGTGCGTCCTATGATAGAAAATGCAGATTCTTGTCCGCAATTGCAGACAAGAATAGGACATGTTCTATCTTTTGCAAGGCCGAGGAACAGAAGTACGGATGCGGATAACACGCAGTGTGCTGTCTGCACAATTTGTAGCCCCATTGAAATGAATGGGTCTTTTTCACACATCTTCACAGGCACTCTCACATACACAAACTGTCATACATGCAGGCACTCTCACATACACACACTATCATACATGTATGTACTCTAACATACACACACTGTCATACATGCAGGCACTCTCACATACACACACTATCATACATGTATGTACTCTCACATACACAAACTGTCATACATGCAGGCACTCTCACATACACACACTATCATACATGTATGTACTCTTACATACACACACTGTCATACATGCAGGCCCTCTCACATACACAGACTGTCATACATGCAGGCACTCTCACATACACACACTATCATACATGTATGTACTCTTACATACACACACACTGTCATACATGCAGGCCCTCTCACATACACACACTGTCATACATGCAGGCACTCTCACATACACAAACTGTCATACATGCAGGCACTCTCACATACACAGACTGTCATACATGCAGTCACTCTCACATACACAGACTTTCATACATGCAGTCACTCTCACATACACACACTGTCATACATGCAGTCACTCTCACATACACAGACTTTCATACATGCAGTCACTCTCACATACACAGACTTTCATACATGCAGTCACTCTCACATACACAGACTTTCATACATGAAGTCACTCTCACATACACAGACTTTCATACATGCAGTCACTCTCACATACACAGACTTTCATACATGCAGTCACTCTCACATACACAGACTTTCATACATGCAGGCACTCTCACACAGACTGTCATACATGCAGGCACTCTCACATACACACACTGTCATACATGTATGTACTCTCACATACACACACTGTCATACATGCAGGCCGTCTCACATACACAGACTGTCATACATGCAGTCACTCTCACATACACACACTATCACACATGTATGTACTATTACATACACACACTGTCATACATGCAGGCACTCTCACATATGCACACTGTCATACATGCAGTCACTCTCACATACACAGACATTCACACAGACTGTCATACATGCAGGCACTCTCACATACACAGACTATCATACATGCAGGCACTCCCACATACACAGACTATCATACATGCAGGGCCTCTCACATACACAGACTGTCATACATGCAGGCACTCTCACATACACAGACTGTCTTCACATACACAGACTGTCATACATGCAGGCACTCTCACATACACAGACTTTCATACATGCAGGCACTCTCACACAGACTGTCATACATGCAGGTACTCTCACATACACACACTGTTATACATGCAGGAACTCCCACATACACAGACTATCATACATGCAGGCACTCTCACATACACAGACTGTCATACATGCAGGCACTCTCACATACACACACTGTCATACATGTAGGCACTCTCACATACACACAGTGTTATACATGCATGCACTCTCACATACACACACTGTCATACATGCAGGCACTCTCACATACACACAGTGTTATACATGCAGGCACTCTCACATACACACACTGTCATGCATGCATGAACTCTCACAAACACACACTGTCATACATGCAGGCACTCTCACATACACACACTGTCATACATGCATGCACTCTCACATACACACACTGTCATACATGCAGGGCATGCACTCTTTTACACTACATTACATATAGATCCCTTCCTCACATCCTGGCTCTGTATTGCTGGTTCTTGTGCCCTCAGCCAGGCTCCTCCCCCTCTCAGTAGAAGGGCTCGGTCTACACACAGCAGCAGCCCTTCCTTGCTTCTAGCAGAGCTGGCTCATTGGAGAAGAGGTTGTCAGTGCTTTTGAGTGACAGTGTGTAGACCAATCAGCTCTCCATCTCCTGGTCAGTAAGGTTGGGTCCACAAGGTCTTATTTTTGATAAAAATTGCAGCAAAATGCAGTGTTTTTTTGCCGCGATTTGTTAAAAATCAGACCCTGTGGATCCAGCCTTACTGACCAGGAGTGCTGATTATGTAACATCCCAGAGTTATGTTACTAAACTCTTTTACCCCGCTACAACCTGTTAAGTGTATTTGTACGGTCATCTAATGTGATTTATCCTATTTTCTCACAAATGTGCATATTCTAAGCCTGTTACAAGTATTTGCTGTAATTTTCATGTTCACCAGCAGGTGGCAGCAATGTGTTACCAGGAACTTAGCTCAGTTTAGCATATCTAGACTGGAATAGTACATTCCAGTTTAGCTCCCCCTCTTTGAGCAGAGTGGGCTCGCCCACGTCCTGCCTCATGGGGAGGAATTGAAGTTAGAGTTAGTGTGCCAGCCACCCCGGCTAGGGGAAGGCTGTGCAAGTAGGAGCTCCCAGATATAGGGATCCAAGCCAGCATCTTGTCTCGGCTGAGACAAAAGATCGCCATTCCCAGTCTGAGCCCTTCAGCCTTAGCTGGTGACAAGCAAGCAGCCACCTCCAGAACTCCAGGGGGAGCCATACCCTGTGAGCACAACTGTGAGTACCGTCCAGAGACCAGGAAAAGCCAAATTCCTCCCCAGCTAGTCAGTCCCATACACAGCAGATGACAGAGCAGAAGATAGTAATTCCTGCCATATTCTCCAGGCATATGATAGAAGTAGAAGACAGATTCCTGCCATACATTGCCAATACCTGCTGGGATCAAGGACTATTGCTGTATCTCATGTGGATTAATGCTGCATCCAGTAAAGGCCAGTTTGAATTATATTCCAAGTCTGGATCTCATTCATTGCTACCAAGTTCCTCAATTACTCCTACTAGCAACACACTCATTTATTGCAAGTGAGCCAGGATCCAGGAGTCCAGCCGTACCAAGGTAGGAGACACCGTTGACACTATTGCCACTATCACACAGAGACATTATACCACTCTGGCATTCCTAACCTGGTACGTGAGTTGCAACACCTTAAAGGGCCCTGTGACTGTACCCTGCGCACGCTGCAATTGGCGTCACAAACAAAAACTATTAACTATCATTTACACCTGACCCAGTCATTGCATATTATAGCGTCAGTGTGCATAACCCCAATCCGGCTTACTGCAATTACACTTAAACCCACCAGCACTCCTATGAATCAGCGCTGCTATTCAGCCCCTAACCAGCAGATCATCTCTGAGTCCCTCTGAAGTTCAGGAAGGGGGCCCCACTGCAGCCAGCTACTTTTCCTACTGTAGTGTGCAATCGCACAGTGGGAGGAGCTTACCGCAACTCCGAAAGCTCATTTGTTAGTCACGATCTCTCCAGTGGGCCAGTCCAGGCTGGGCCCCCTCACACTCTGGGCCCCTGTGCAGCTGAACCAGCTCCACAGGGGGTATGTCCGCCCCTGACTCTCCTATTACACCCTGTTCTCCTTTTATAGTGTAGATGATGCCTCCCTATCCTTTCCCTACTCCTTGACTAATCTTTCCCTGAGTAAAGTGTTTTTTCAGCACAATAAAGTCTTTCCTAGCACTGTCCCTAGCGCCTGCTGACATCTCACACTGGAAAATGGCAGAATCCAAAATGGCTGAGGGAATTTATAGGGCTGTGACATCACAGGGGCTGGCTGGCTGCTGATTTGCTGCATGCATGGCATTGTGGATGATCCCTCATTCGCAGAGTTCCTTGCTCCATATCCTAACATGTGCAGCAGCCATTTTAGGAAAAAAATGTTATTCGTTACCACGAAACATGAGGAAATTCGAATTTGTTGCGAATCTAATTTTTCCGGAAATTCGGATCGAATTTCACTTCATCAACTTCGATTCTCTCATCTCTAATACTAACCACTGCATACCGGCAGCACGTTACAAAATTTGGTGTTTAGATATGCTGTAGCCCAGTCATCATTACAATTTGGCCCTTGTGGCTCAGATTCTTACACTTGCCCTTTTAGGCTACTTTCACACTCGCGTTTGGTGTGGATCCGTCAAGGATCTGCACAGATGGATCCGTTCAGATAATACAACCGTCTGCATCCATTCAGAACGGATTCGTTTGTATTATCTTTAACATAGCCAAAATGGATCCGTCTTGAACACCATTGAAAGTCAATGGAGGACGGATCCGTTTTCTATTGTGCCAGATTGTGTCCTAGAAAACAACTCCGTCCCCATTGACTTACATTGTGTGTCAGAACGGATCCGTTTGGCTCAGTTTCGTTAGACGGACACCAAAGCGGAATGGAGATGGAACGGAGGCAAACTGATGCATTCTGAGCGGATCCTTTTCCATTCAGAATGCATTAGGGCAAAACTGATCCGTTTTGGACCGCTTGTGAGAGCCCTGAACGGATCTCACAAACGGATAGCCAAAACGCCAGTGTGAAACTAGTACTAATACTAATTCTACTACAGTTTGTATTAGGCCTCATGCACACGACCGTTGTGTGCATCCGTGTCCATTGTTCCGTTTTCCGTGATTTTCTGCGGACCCATTGACTTTCAATGGGTCCGTTGAAAACTCGGAAAATGCACCGTTGTTCATCCGCGTCCATGATCCGTGTTTCGTGTCCGTCAAAAAAATAGGACCTGTCCTATTTTTTTGACGGACAACGGTTCGCGGACCCATTCAAGTCAATGGGTCCGTGAAAAAACACGGATGCACACAAGATTGTCATCCACGTCCGTGATCCGTGTCCGTAGGCTACTTTCGCACAGACGGATCCGCAGATCCGTCTGCATAGAGCTTTTTCAGATCTGAGTTTTCACATTGTGAAAACTCAGATCCGACAGTATATTCTAACACAGAGGCGTTCCCATGGTGATGGGGACGCTTCAAGTTAGAATATACTAAGAACTGTGGACATAACTGCCCCCTGCTGCCTGGCAGCACCCGATCTCTTACAGGGGGCTGTGATCTGCACAATTAACCCCTCAGGTGCAGCACCTGAGGGGTTAATTGTGCTGATCACAGCCCCCTGTAAGAGATCGGGTGCTGCCAGGCAGCAGGGGGCAGTCATGTACACAGTTCTTAGTATATTCTAACTTGAAGCGTCCCCATCACTATGGGAATGCCTATGTGTTAGAATATACTGTCGGATCTGAGTTTTGACGATCTAACTCAAATCTGATGGTATATTCTAACATAGAGGCGTTCCCATGGTGATGGGCATGCTTCAAGTTAAAATATACCATCGGATTGGAGAAAACTCAGATCCGATGGTATAATAGGGACTCCTGACTTTACATTGAAAGTTAATGGGGGACGGTTACGTTTGCAATTGCACCATATTGTGTCAACGTCAAACGGATCCGTCCCCATTGACTTGCATTGTAAGTCAGGACGGATCCGTTTGGCCCCGCATGGCCAGGCGGACACCAAAACGACCTTTTCCTTCATGTCCGTGGATCCTCCAAAAATCAAGGAAGACCCACAGAAGAAAAAACGGACACGGATCACGGAACTACAGAACCCGTTTTTGCGGACCGCAAAAAAAAACGGTCGTGATGGCTGTAAATATGTAAGGCTATAGCTGAGAACATATGGTGGTATAGGTATTATCAATGTTTTGTTTGCTTATCACAAAAAATAATTGTGTCATTAATTCTGTATGTATTTTGAATAAGAAATATAAAGTAAAAAATACCAAATACCAATACTAAAAAGACAACTATTGGAAGAGATAGTTTTACTGGGTTTTTCTGATACATAGCTCTAAATTCCTTGCAATAATGAGGTTAAATGACAATTTTGGGTGCAGTCTATACTAGGCGAAGCTTAGACACATATTGCATACTGTTTATACATTGAACTCAACAAAAAAGACAGGATACAGTAAGCTCCTTGTGACGGCTGCCGGCAGTAGAATGTTTGGTCCTGCAGATAGTACATCAATATTCTGATTCCAGAAAATCCCATTAACTCGGTCTATGCAGGGGATTTGGAGCTCTATATCAAAAAAATGGAGCTTGACTGCTGTAAAGATATATTGACACATTCTTATTTAGATTTAAATAATGTCTAATTGTAGAAATTTATATTAAACACCACCAACATTTTGTTTTCCCTCTGGATGATCAGCCTGTGGACGGGTGGGTGTGTGCATTACAATCAGTCTGATGATGTCTCCCCACCCGGTCAGCATGGTGACGTTGTGATGTCACATATCACCCCGCGCAAGATTTTGCGCAGTGTCCAGATGACCAAGATGGCCTCTTCGCAAGCAAATGGATGAGGTGAGTATGTTTTGTTTTTTTGGCCACCATTTCAGGAAAAATAGATTAGTTGCCATGAAGCGGGAGGAAATTCGACTTTGGGGTCAAATTTTTCCTGTTACACTGGTTATCATGCATTGCAGATGCATTCCAAATAGGTTTTGTTCGCACTGGTCTTTTCAGCTTTTATCAGGGGTTACAATTTGGGATGAGCGAATTTCATATTTTGAAATTCGCTTTCGGTTCGTGTTTCGGTATTTACTTAATTGCATTATGGATTATGTTACCACGGACCATAACGCAATTCCATGATGGAATGCATAATGGAATGCCTTTAGAAGCATTCCGTTATTCATTCCATCATAATAGAAGTCTAAGGCCTGCATAACAGATCCGCCCAGTTTCCATTATGCTGGAGTCCTCTTCTGCATAACGGAAACTGCACAGATCCGTTATGCAGGCCATGGACTTCTATTATGACGGAATAAATAAAGGAATGCCTCTAAAGGCATTCCATTATACATTCCATCATGAAATTGCGTTATGGTCCGTGGTAACGGAATCTGCAGCGTCCCATTAGCTTATGTGGGAACTGCAAAAGCTTTTTGTTATCATCTGTATATCATGCTGTATTGTGTTATCCTGTGATATTTCTATTTACCAGTCTGTCAGGTGCACTACATACATCCACCACTAGATGGGGGTAGCACCACAGTATAAATAGTGTAGTTCAGGCCTAGTTAGGGGATATTGGTGGTTCTCTCTAAGGAGAAGGAGTGAGGAGCTACAGGGGGAAGGAGAGGTCCCCTCTCCTCCCAGCTCTCTGGAGCTCCACGACCCAGAGAAGCCATCATACACCTCAGGATCTAAGCCAGGAAGACAGGCGGAGGGAAGTCTTCCTTTATTCTTCAGAAGGAACAAGTGGATTTCTTGTGTTTAGTGGATTAAGACAAAGGAAGGACAAAGCCATTGTTATAGGCTCTAGGCGCCTTTGTAATTTGGTGAAGGACTTAATAGCTTCTGGCAGCCTCACCGTTATTCCTAAAACAGATAAGGATTCTGTCACTTGTATAGAAGATCAAGATTGAAAGTCTACCTCAACTAAGACTGAAGCAAGGCAAAGAGCTGTTTTCCAGTGAGTACATAACTTATCACCCTAGCCTGACACAGTATCATCAGCACAGCCTGTTACTAGGATTTATCACATCCTACTCGCATGTGTATCAAAGACTGTTATATTGCTGGATGTAAACTGTTATAAAGAACGTGGTTATAGTAAAGTTTACCATTGGATTTAAACCTGCCTCATTCTTCTAACTCCACACCACTACTACCCTCAACATTTTGCACCACCAAGGTGCTGGCGTCACGACAAAACCTAAACCAGGGGCCCAGCCGCACAAGCACTCAGCAACCATTCACCACCAAGGGCACCTCAATCACCACCTGGCCGGTGTCCCTTGTAACCGAGTGTGCCCCGGAGAATCCAGTGCTGTTCTCCCCTTCACTGCACTGCTGGCCCAGGTAGGCGACTGCTAAACCATCAGTAACCGATGAACTGTATGTACATTCCGGCCCACTGTGCACTTCACGTGTTCTACCCCTGCGGACTGGCACGTTGCAAATCCATAACGCAATTCAGTAAATACCACAACACGAACCGAAAATGAATTTCAAAATATGAAATTCGCTCATCCCTAATTACAATATTTTTGATACTAAAAATAGTTCCCTTATTTTTCAGGCCAAGGATAGTGCAGACTGCAGTGCTTTTCTTGCTGTCAAAAGTACGGAAACCTGATATATCAGATTATAAATAAAGAGGGCCCATTCAGGATTCATCAAGAACTGCTTCAAAATGGATCTGATATACAGTAGTCTGTGACTCCATTATAAACAATGCCAAGAGAACCTAAAAAGTAAATATAATGTTATTAGAATACTTTCAATAATGTATCCGAGCAGGTTAATTAATTGTAAACCTTTACATTTTCAATGCATTTAACATATACATTGCGTGCAGAATTATTAGGCTAATGAGTATTTTGACCACATCATCCTCTTTATGCATGTTGTCTTACTCCAAGCTGTATAGGCTCGAAAGCCTACTACCAATTAAGCATATTAGGTGATGTGCATCTCTGTAATGAGAAGGGGTGTGGTCTAATGACATCAACACCCTATATCAGGTGTGCATAATTATTAGGCAACTTCCTTTCCTTTGGCAAAATGGGTCAAAAGAAGGACTTGACAGGCTCAGAAAAGTCAAAAATAGTGAGATATCTTGCAGAGGGATGCAGCACTCTTAAAATTGCAAAGCTTCTGAAGCGTGATCATCAAACAATCAAGCGTTTCATTCAAAATAGTCAACAGGGTCACAAGAAGCGTGTGGAAAAACCAAGGCGCAAAATAACTGCCCATGAACTGAGAAAAGTCAAGCGTGCAGCTGCCAAGATGCCACTTGCCACCAGTTTGGCCATATTTCAGAGCTGCAACATCACTGGAGTGCCCAAAAGCACAAGGTGTGCAATACTCAGAGACATGGCCAAGGTAAGAAAGGCTGAAAGACGACCACCACTGAACAAGACACACAAGCTGAAACGTCAAGACTGGGCCAAGAAATATCTCAAGACTGATTTTTCTAAGGTTTTATGGACTGATTAAATGAAAGTGAGTCTTGATGGGCCAGATGGATGGGCCCGTGGCTGGATTGGTAAAGGGCAGAGAGCTCCAGTCCGACTCAGACGCCAGCAAGGTGGAGGTGGAGTACTGGTTTGGGCTGGTATCATCAAAGATGAGCTTGTGGGGCCTTTTCGGGTTGAGGATGGAGTCAAGCTCAACTCCCAGTCCTACTGCCAGTTTCTGGAAGACACCTTCTTCAAGCAGTGGTACAGGAAGAAGTCTGCATCCTTCAAGAAAAACATGATTTTCATGCAGGACAATGCTCCATCACACGCGTCCAAGTACTCCACAGCGTGGCTGGCAAGAAAGGGTATAAAAGAAGAAAATCTAATGACATGGCCTCCTTGTTCACCTGATCTGAACCCCATTGAGAACCTGTGGTCCATCATCAAATGTGAGATTTACAAGGAGGGAAAACAGTACACCTCTCTGAACAGTGTCTGGGAGGCTGTGGTTGTTGCTGCACGCAATGTTGATGATGAACAGATCAAAACACTGACAGAATCCATGGATGGCAGGCTTTTGAGTGTCCTTGCAAAGAAAGGTGGCTATATTGGTCACTGATTTGTTTTTGTTTTGTTTTTGAATGTCAGAAATGTATATTTGTGAATGTTGAGATTTTATATTGGTTTCACTGGTAAAAATAAATAATTGAAATGGGTATATATTTGTTTTTTGTTAAGTTGCCTAATAATTATGCACAGTAATAGTCACCTGCACACACAGATATCCCGCTAAAATAGCTAAAACTAAAAACAAACTAAAAACTACTTCCAAAAATATTCAGCTTTGATATTTATGAGTTTTTTGGGTTCATTGAGAACATGGTTGTTGTTCAATAATAAAATTAATCCTCAAAAATACAACTTGCCTAATAATTCTGCACTCCCTGTAATAATGTCTTTATTTACAGTATAATGTATTAGTTCCTCAAGTTAATATTTTCTCATTAAAATATCTTCATTTTATAATAGTCCTGAGCATAGGCCATATTTAGATGCACTATAGCAAAGTTAAAATACGGCACTTCTGGTGCTATTTCATGCCATTTCATTAACTTAAGGGTTTTCTATTTGTTAAATTTCCCTCTTATCCCTTATAGGATAAAAAGTCCTTATGACCCTCAACTGCTGCCTCCCTCCCAATTTTAGTGAACTCAGAACAGAGGCATCAAAGACATCAGAGATTACCTAAAAATTACATTGTTTATGTCCTCGTAAAAGGTGATGTTTCAGCTTCACAGGATCTTTTCAAACCAAGACAAAAGCAAACAATTTTTTCTTGGTTTGAAGAAGGCTGAACGTCCTTATCTATGTGGACATCAATATTAGAGTTTTAAGTGACTCTCCAATGCCTTGTATAAGTTTGTATAGAGGATGCATGGGGCCGGTGTATACATGGACAAAGGGTGCTCTTCACAATTTATTTTTTTGTTTACTTATTAGGGATTCTTCAATCTGATCAAAGGGACTCTTGCTGCTGAAACCCCAGTAATCAGCTTTTATTTTTGGAGGAACCGAGTAGATAATGCTTAATTCTCCTACAGTATGACCTTGGGGAAATGAAGCATTATATAGCATGCCAGGTCTTCCAGAGAGACACCAGGTCTTCTTTTGACTGCTCTCCACTGTGCCAATAGACAAAGATCCTGAAGGGACTCTCTTTTTTAAGGCAGAGAACCCTAATAGCATATCTGAATGTGGGGTTTCTAAGCCCTTTTATTAGAGAAACCATGGCAGCCACCCTTGCCCTAAAAAAAGAAGAAGAAACATTTACTTATTTGGAAGTTTTATCCCATGTCATCCACTTTAATAGACCACAGTGTAATTTCTAAAAAGCTGCTCTGCATTTCACTATTTTCATGACATGATTTGCAGAAATGTCTACAGGATTACTATCACTTGAATATGTAACATAACCCTTAGGAAGGGAATCTGCCCGTGTATATAAGCTTCCATTAATGCCCCCAGAGTCTGTCTTTTTCTGACCTCCTCTAGAATATATTTATACAGTGTGGTAAACATCACATTGTATTATTACTATAGCTTTTTGCCTCCTTTTCCTTTTATATGTTTTTGCTTTTGTTTTGTTTTTTGCAACATCTCAAAATCTTACATCAAGTAATAAACCTTTGCCACCGGCAGGAATCTAGCAGTCATAAACAATTAGTTCCTTATGTGAATAGTCCAAGGTTAATTTTAGCTTTGTAAACTGCCTCCTGCCTGATCTGATAAGTTTTCTCCCTCAGCTCCAGCTGTCTTCTCCCTGATGAGATTTGGCTACAAGGAGGATGGCATTATCAGCCTGTTAACCATCTCCAGCAATAGAAATGTGAGGCTGATGAATATTGATCACCTGTTCGGTGGGGTTATAGGGTGATACTGATAGGATGTGACTCTTGGTTGTTTCTTTAGGCTCTCTTGATTGTGCTAGCTGAGAATTTGAGTTAAAGTGCTGGCCACAGGGAACATCAAAGATCTGTGGAGCACCAACAGGC
The DNA here is from genome assembly GCF_905171765.1 of Bufo bufo. Classification (NCBI taxonomy): domain Eukaryota; kingdom Metazoa; phylum Chordata; class Amphibia; order Anura; family Bufonidae; genus Bufo; species Bufo bufo. Next base: position 159,024,933 of record NC_053391.1, read on the forward strand.
ATATTGCCTTATTTTTGCACTATACCATAGTATAAAAGGTTAATAATAATACATTATCGTGGTGTTTTAATATGACGTTACTAGTCTGAAGAGTCAATAGAAAGGTCACCTGCCCCAGAAATACAAAGCTAGATGTGTTTATTGCATCTTTATTGCAGCAATATAGTTTCTAGTTGAAGGTGGATTCTAATATATATGTATCTCAAGTTCAATGAACAATCCATATCTTCACCATTGCAGCAGTACGAATAGCTTTGGCAGATACTCCCATGACACATGAAAGCATACTATATGAAAATAGACTATTAATGGTGAATGCATCTTAACATTATTCCATTTAAAAGACCTTTCATATTTATACAAAGATCAGTGACACAGAGATGACTTATTTTGAATTGGTTCACTCTCTACACGCAGTATGTGACTTTGAGTCAGAGCACATTGCACAATTAAAATGAAAGAAATAGGAATCATGCTGAATGGCACAGCAATGCAAACACTATACAATGCATTCACACTTTAATAGAATGTTTGCTAAAAACACATTAAAAAGTGATTAACAGGAAGTTAACCTGCAAAATGCTGGACATCTCCAACAGTTTTTGGTCAAAAATTGGCTACAAAATTGTTCCATTTATCTATTTGTTCACTAAAAGGTAGGTAGGTAAAGTGTAGATCAGTGATGGCCAGTTCGCATTGTTCACCGGCAAAGAAATGCGGGCTGCCATCTTTTTTCCTAAGTCCGGCGAGGCACAGGTAAACCCCTACCTGTGCCTGTGCCGCGAGCCGGTCTGAAAACAAATGCGGTCAGCGGGAGAAGGCAGTTCTGAGAACAGCCCGATGAAGGCCCCCGGTGTTCTCAGAACTGCCTGCTCCCGCTGACCGCACTTGTTTTCAGACCGGCTCGTGCACAGGCACAGGTAAGGGCTTACCTATGCCTCGCCGGACTTGTGAAAAAATATGGCAGCCCGCATATGTTCGCGGGCGAACAATGCGAAGTGGCCATCACTGGTGAAGATCCACTTTGGAGCATTGCCCAGATAGCTGTCACAGCATCTGGGAAATGTCTTGATCTGCGCCAGAATGTGTGACATGTGCTTTCTGCGGCAAATACATGAAATGAAAAAACGCATCAAATCTTTTAAATACTACTCTTGGGCTAAAATTTTCAGTATCAGTCAATACCACCATTATACAGTTACTAAAGGATTGTCTGGGCTTTTTCGATTGATGACCTATCCTCAGAATAGGTCATCAATATCAGATCCGCAGGGGTCCGACAACTGTCAGCCCCGCCGATCAGCCCCGCGAGAAGACGGCACGTACAGTGCGCATGTGCCGTCTCCCTTCTCTCTTCCTGTCTGCTGCTGACCCATAGATATACAGCAGCAAGCAGGAAGAGAGAAGGGAAACAGCACGTGGGCACTGCAGGCATCATCTCCTCAAACAGCTGATCGGCGTCGGACCCCCACCGGTCTGATATTAATGAAATATCCTGACTTATCCTATGGGTCAGCCGTCATCTGCAGCAGGACTACTCCAGAAGAAAGCAGCTTGGTTGGCTCCCTGCGTCAAAGTCTAGATCCTTGCATAAGGGTTAGGGTCCATTCACATGTCCGTAGTGTATTGCGGATCCGCAATACACCCGGCTGGCACCCCAATAGAACTGCCTATTCTTGTCCGCTATTGCGGACAAGAATAGGACATGTTCTATTTTTTTCCGGAGCCGCGGACTGGAAGTTCTGGGCCGCGCTTTGGAAATGCGGATGCAGACAGCACACTGTGTGCTGTCCGCATCCATTCCTGCCCCATAGATAATGAAGGGTCCGCAACCGTTCCGGATAATTGCGTAACTGGTGCATACACATTCTACGGACATTTGAATGGAGTCTTAAAGGGTGAATACCAGGGAGCCACCAGGACAACACCATTAAGTTTTGCCCAAAGTAAAAGTGGTTAGTTGGTATAGTGGGTATTTAAAAAATAAGGACCTAGACCTGGGTAAAGGTTCATTAACTGCATAATTTATTAAAGCCAAAGGGAGGCTATCAACCTAACTTGACCCAGGTTTGAAACCTACACAGTATTGCCTAGTAAGCCAGTTAAGGTTCCATTCACACGTCCGTTTTTTCTTTCCTGATCTGTTCCGTTTTTTCTGGAACAGATCTGGACCAGATCTGGACCCATTCATTTTCAATGGGTCCTGGAAAAAAACGGACAGCACAATGTGTGCTGTCCGTTTCCGTTGTTCCGTTCCACATGTCCGTTTAAATATAAAACATGTCCTATTCTCTTCCTGAAAAATCGGATCCTGGTACAATACAAAGTCAATGGATCCGCAAAAAACGGATGACATACGGATGTCATTCCGTATGTCATCCGTTTTATACGGAATCCGTTCCTGGAAATTACATTTTAATTTTTTTTTTTTTTTTAAAGAAATCCAAACAACTTTATTTGCTTATTGAAATTTATACATGTTTCCGTTTTTTGCGGATCCGCAAAAAATGGATGACATACGGATGACATACGGAAACATTTTCAGGAACAACGGATCCGCAAAAAACGGACAGAAAATCGGATTATAGAAAAATACTGACGTGTGAATGTAGCCTAAGGCTGAGTTCACACTGGCGTTGCGGGAAAAGGTGCGGGTGCGTTGCGGGAACATGCACGATTTTTCCGTGCGAGTGCAAAACATTGTAATGCGTTTTGCACTAGCTTGAGAAAAACCACGCATGTTTGGGATCGGTGTTCTGTAGATTGTATTATTTTCCCTTATAACATGGTTATAAGGGAAGATAATAGCATTCTGAATACAGAATGCAGAGTAAAATAGGGCTGGAGGGGTTAGAAAAATAAATAAATAATTAAACTCACCTTAATCCACTTGATCGCGGAGCCGGCTTCTCTTCTGTCTCATTCTTTGCTGATTGCAGGAAAAGGACCTGTGGTGACGTCACTCCGGTCATCACATGGTCCATCACATGATCCATCACCATGGTAAAAGATCATGTGATGGATCATGTGATGACCGGAGTGACGTCACCACAGGTCCTGTTCCTACAATCAGCAAAGAAGGAGACAGAAGGAGATGCCAGGCTCCGCGATCAAGTGGACTAAGGTGAGTTTAATTATTATTATTTTTTTTTTAACCCCTCCAGCCCTATTTTACTATGCATTCTGTATTCAGAATGCTATTATTTTCCCTTATAACCATGTTATAAGGGAAAATAATAATGATCGGGTCTCCATCCCGATCGTCTCCTAGCAACCGTGCGTAAAAATCGCACCGCATCCGCACTTGCTTGCGGATGCTTGCGATTTTCACGCAGCCCCATTCACTTTTATGGGGCCTGCGTTGCGTGGAAAACGCACAATATAGAGCATGCTGCGATTTTCACGCAACGCATAAGTGATGCGTGAAAATCACAGCTCATGTGCACAGCCCCATAGAAATGAATGGGTCCAGATTCAGTGCGGGTGCAATGCGTTCACCTCCCGCATTGCACCCGCGCGGAATACTCGCCCGTGTGAACTCAGCCTAAGTCATTGACCTCTAAACAGGTGGTGACTAGGGTTGAGCGAACCTGAACTGTAAAGTTTGGGTTCGTACCGAACTTTAGGATTTTTGGACCCCGGACCCGAACCCGAACATTTCAGTAAAAGTTCGGGTTCGGTGTTCGGCTATTTTATGGCGCTTAACTCTGTGCCCTTCAGAAGCCATCACAGCCATGCCTACTAATGGCATGGCTGTGTTTGGCCAGTGCAGCATGTGACCCAGCCTCTATATAAGCTGGAGTCACGTAGCACTGCACGTCACTCTGCTGTTACTAGTGTAGGGAGAGGATGCTGCTGCTGTGAGGGAGAGAATAGGAAGGAATCTTTAATCAGAAGTGCTTGTTAACTCAGCGATCTACCTAGATTTAGTTTTGTGGGTACAGTGCACAATCTTTTTACCCTGCCCTGAACCCAGTGACAGAGAAAAATTTTATTGAAGCTCAGTGCACCAGCACAGCATATGTGCTTTTGACATTTAAATCCAAGCTTGAAATACTGCAATAATAATCTGGGTTTAAATAAAACACCCATTTTTGCCAATATCCTACATCTGGTGCCTTTGCAGCATTTGTCAGTGTGCAATTTAAGCTACAAATACAGCCCTCTGTGGGGAAAAAACCCTTTAGGTTAAACCCACATTGGATACAGGTGGTCGGTGACCAAGAAAAAATTGGGAAAGATATTACAGAATTCTGGGCACTAAATTATGGATCCACACACATACATTATGTGTGGGATTCCTTGAAGGCCATGATAAGAGGGGCATATAGTATGAGGATTACGCGGAAAAGGGCGGAATATGCTAATACTGAAAAGGGATTGGTAGAGAGGGTCGGGGCGCTTGAGGCGGCCTTGGCCAAACAAAATGAGAATGGCACTCGATCATGGAGGCAACTCGATCATGGAGCACTCACTAATGGAGGCAAAGAGGGAATACCAGAATTTTCTTTATGAAAAGGCGCAACATAGACGCTTTTTCGCTGGACAGCAAGATTTTTTTGAGAAAGGCAAGACTGGTAGAATGCTGGCATCGGTGATTTCTAGTCAAAGGGCCCAAATTCCAATAAAGCAAATAAAACTTCCAACGGGTGTACTAACTAATGACAGCTTTAAAATCAAAACTGTAATCGTAGAACACTTCACTAAAGTATATCGGTCGGACCTCGGGGTGGATGACGGGGCCCAGACTCTTTTCTTTGAAAGTATGGCACTCCCTTGCCTCTCCGGCAAACTAAATTTGCCACTCTCTCTTGAAGAGGTGGAGAAAGCTGTTGACAGCATAAAGGGCAATACGGCTCCGGGAAGGGATGGCATACCCTTTGAATTTTACAGAGCATATCGTAAAACCGTATTGCCTCTTCTTTTGCAAATGTTTAATGAATCTTGGAGGAGTGGTTCACTCCCCCCCTCCTTGAGGGAAGCCTCCATTTCCTTAATCCTGAAGAAAGATAAAGACAAGACAGAGGTGGGGGCGTATCGCCCTATTTCGCTACTTAACACCGATTACAAGATACTAGCGAAAGTGCTTGCAAATAGACTAAGGGGGGTTGTTCACCGTCTGATCCATCCGGATCAGACGGGTTTTATCCCAAAACGAGACATACAATCTAATATCCGCAGGGCCTTTCTAAATGTATATGTTGGGGAGGGGGAGGATCGCTCCATCCTGTCTTTGGATGCCGAGAAGGCCTTTGACAGGGTGGAGTGGCCCTTCCTGTGGGCAACTTTGGATAAAATGAACTTGGGTGAACATTTCATTAAATGGATACAGTTACTTTATTCAGATTCTAGGGCCAGGGTTAAGATAAATGGGATTGACTCAGAACAGCTCCACTTACAGCGAGGTACTCGACAGGGTTGTCCCCTTTCACCTCTGATATTTGCCCTAGCTCTGGAACCTTTCGCCTGTAAAATCCGGCAGTCTAGTCAGATTGTAGGATTGGAGGGAGAGGAGAAGAAGATAGGATTAGTCTATACGCGGACGACATTCTCGTATTTCTGAGGCAGGGATGGAAGGCCGTTACACCTGTAATAAATATCTTGAAAGAATATGGGGCGATATCGGGGTATAAAGTAAACTGGGATAAATCTGAACTTCTCCCTCTGGTTCGAGTGCCTCCTGATAGGTCCTTAGGCATTAAGGTTCTTGGATTAAATGACTCCATCCGGTACCTGGGTATCAGCATAAGCGCGGACCTGTCCCGATATAACTCCTTAAATATAACTCCTATGATTAATAGGATCAGGGAGAAGATCCGGTCCTGGCAGAAGCTGCCTTTGTCACAGGAGGAAAGGATTGCATTGATTAAGATGGTGGTCCTCCCTATTGCATTATACCCTCTGACAGCATGCCCGATATGGATTGATGACTCCACTTTTGGGTTAGTGGACAAATTGATGAACGACTTAATCTGGGGGAGGAGAAGGGTTAGGATTAAGCAAAAATATCTTTGTATATCAGAGAGAAGGGGTGGCCTTTCCCTTCCATTCCTCCAGGGATATTATATTGCAGCACAGATAAAGTGGTGTTTGGGAGGGGGGAGGGCAGAAAGTCAGGCCGCTTTGCTGTTAGGTATCCTCTCAAGGGATTTCCAGGGGCCATATGGGGACATTTTTTCTGTCTTGGAGACTGGTCATTTGGACATGAGGAAAAAACAATGTTTGATTAGTGAAACACTAAACAAGGTTTGGAATAAGATAAAAAAAATTACTGGGTGAGACATTCCCTACTCACTTTACTCCACTTTGGCACAATTATAGTTTAAAAGAATTTAAGTCAATTGTAGACTATAACTATTGGAATTCACACGGAATTAACCGCTTAACTCATATAATATCACATGGCAATATTATTCCTTTAGATGCACTAATAAAAGGTATACCGTCCTTTGTAGATAGATATAGGTATGCACAAATTAGTCACGCATATATGAGCACTCAGGACAAATATTTATTGGCCATTAGGACAAGCCCCTTTTTGGATTATTGTTTTAGATTTAAGGATACTCAACTTACACTCTCTCAAATATATCATAAACTCCGGGACTGTTTGGGGGAAATAACCACATTTAAAAGTGAGGGAGGCTGGGAAGCTGAATTGGGTGAAGGGAACAGCTTGGAATGGGATATCGTATATCAAAACATAAAAAAAGTATCGATCTCTCAGAAATACAGATTGATACAGTTCAAGATTGTTCACCGCCTATACTACTCCCCCTCATTCCTCGCCAAGATATACAAGGAAAGGAAGGACCTGTGTTGGAAATGTTCGTCAGAAAATGCGGAGTTAAGTCACCTACTATGGGATTGTCCGGAAGTGTGGGGGTATTGGACTAGCATTTATGAGGAACTATATAAAAGATATAAGATCAAATTGAAGCGAAGTTTTACGCAGGCAATATTGGGTCTTTTCCCCCGCTCTGAACTGACCCCCTACCAATTACGAGTTAGTATGGAAAGTTTTATGGTCGCAAAGTCCTTGATAATTAAATATTGGGGTACGAAGAATAGTCCTAGCTTTAATGAATGGAGGGCTCGGCTAGACACTATTGAGGCCTATAGAAGAATGGCAAGGAAATTTGAGTGATGGCTCCCTGCGGGGGCAGGCTCCCTTACTCGCTTCAGGCCCCCAGGATCCCTTATATTGGGAATTTCTGGAAACAGAAGTTAAGGTAGATATTAAAATGCGGATGGACCCCGCAGCAGGGAAGCAAAAGGGATGGGGTGAGTTAAAAGGAACAAGTGTATTAACTTGTATAAAGTATATTTGTAAATGTTAACTGGTTGATATGAGAATTTGTATATTTGTTCCAGAAAATAATAAAGGATTAAAAAAAAAAAAAAAAAACTACAAATACAGCAATAAATTTTCGGGGTTTTAAAAAAACACCCTTTTTGGGCAAAATACTCAATTTTACAGCCCTTGCTGCATCTGTCAGTGTGAAATTCAAGCGTTATATACTGCTGTCATATTCTGTTAGCAAAAAAAACACCCATTTTGGGCAAAGTACTTAATATTGCAACCTTTTCTGCATCTGTGATTGTTAAAAACAAGCTTGAAATACTTTAATAATTTTCTGGATTTAAAAAACACCCATTTTTGGCAATACCCTCCATCTTGGGCCTCTGCCGCATTAGTCAGTATGCAATTTAAAGAGGACCTTTCACCCGAAGAAAGTATGTAAACTGACCATACAGACGTGTAGAGCGGCGCCCAGGGATCCCCCTGCACTTACTGTTATCCCCGGGCGTCGCTCTGTTCTCCGGTTATAGCCTCCGGTATGTTCGTAGTTAGGCTCCTACGAACATACCAGAGGCTATAACCGGAGAACGGAGCGGCACCCGGGGATAACAGTAAGTGCAGGGGGATCCCTGGGCGCCGCTCTACACGTCTGTATGGTCAGTTTACATACTTTCTTTGGGTGAAAGGTCCTCTTTAAGCTAAAAATACAGCTATAATTTTCAGAGTTTTAAAAAACAGCCATTTTGGGCAAAATACTTAATTTGCGGCCTTGTCTGCATCTGTACGTGTGAAATTCAAGCGTTATATACTGCTGTCATATTGTAATGCAAGGCACCAACAAAACAGACCTGTGAGATTGAAGTAAAAGGGGTTTATTAACAAAATAAACAAAGTCGAGGTAAACTTCACTGGGCAAACATCAGGCAAACAAAAAACAAAGGAAAGCCAGGAGTAATCCCGATCCGTGCATAAGTCTCTGTGCAACTTGCCAGGTAAACGGATGCATCACGGAAAGTCCCGGGTCCTGGGTCCCACTGGAACGACTGGTAGCTAGCAGTACATCTCTCCTCTGGACCAAAATCCTTCCAGTCTACCAAGTATTGGTGAGACCTCTGGACAAAACGAGAGTCCAAAATCCTGTTCACCTCGAACTCTGATACCCCTTGGACCTCCAATGGAGGTGGAGTCTGAATGAAGGGGGTGGAGTCGGTCGCCGATTTGAGAAGTGATACATGAAAGGTGTTCACTCCTCTAATCGACGGTAGAAGAGCAACCTTGTACGTAACTCGGTTAATCTTCTGCGTCACCGGGTATGGACCAATGAATCGAGGACCCAACTTGGAAGATGGCTGATGCAGAGGAATGTTCCGGGTGGAGACCCACACCTGATCTCCCACCTTAAACTTTTGCTCTACAGTGCAATGACGATCAGCAAATTTCTTCTGATGCGCCACTGCACTGCGGAGATTCTGCTGAACCGACGACCAAATGGGACGTCTATCCTCGAACCATTGATCCACCACCGGTGAATCAGTGGAGGGCCCGGCCAGAGAAGAGAGCCTTGGATCCCTGCCCCCCACGCACCTGAATGGAGACATCTTAGTGGAAGCATGCTCAGAGTTACTATAAGCCACCTCCGCGAAGGGTAGATGCGCAGCCCATTCCTCCTGGCAGTCTGACATGAAGCACCGGAGATATTGCTCCAGGGTCTGGTTAGTCTTTTCTGTTTGGCCGTTGGTCTCTGGGTGAAAACCGGAAGAGAAAGACAAATTTAGCAGAAAGAATGCCAGAACCAAGAGATGAATTGAACACCTTTATTTAAAACAATATCATCCAGCGCTCCATGTAATCGAAAGACATGATTCAAAAACAAATCTGCCAATTCTCTGGCAGAGGGCAATCCGGAAAGTGGGACAAAATAGGCCATTTTACTAAAACGGTCCACTACTACCCAGATTACCGTACTTCCAGAGGACCTTGGAAAATCTGTGATGAAGTCCATGGAGATATGAGTCCATGGAGCCTGAGGAATGGGCAATGGGAGCAAAGTATCAGAAGGGGCGGACCGAGATGGTTTACATCGAGCACACACATTACAAGCCTGGATGTAGGCCATCCATGGACATACTGGGCCACCAAATGTGATGTTTAACAAGGGCAAGTGTTTTCTTAACACCCAGATGCCCTGCAGACTTGGAGTCGTGAAGCTGTTGGATATCCTTTAACCGAAGGCTAACTGGTACAAACCATCGCCCCTCGGGCTTGTTAGGCGGAGTCTCTTCCTATGAAGGCTCGAGAAGAGAGGACAAGTCCTCCATTAACTCTGTGTTTCCTAGGGCGGCCAGAAAACATTTAGTGGGAAGAATAGTCTCTGGCTCAGAGCTCAGGATTAAAGCAGCCTCAGGGAAGCAGCGGGACAGAGCATCTGCCTTCCTATTTTTAGAACCTGACTTATACGTGAGGCGAAAATTGAAGCGGGTGAAAAACAATGCCCACTGAGCTTGTCGGGAGTTGAGTCTCTTGGCAGTCTCTAGGTACTCAAAATTTTTGTGGTCAGTGTAAACCGTAATGGGATGTTCCGCACCCTCTAGCCAATGTCTCCACTCTTGAAAAGCCAATTTTACTCACAGAAGCTCTCTATTGCCGACGTCATAATTACACTCGGCTGGAGAGAGGTTCCGAGAGAAGAAGGCTCAGGGATGTAAACTCTCAGGGACCCCAGAATACTGTGAAAGAACTGCCCCAACACCAACCTCGGAGGCGTCGACCTCGAGGACAAAAGGTCAGGAAGTGTCTGGATGAGTAAGGATTGGCGCAGTGCAAAAGGCCTGCTTTAGTGTTTCAAAGGCTCTGTCTACCTCTCTCGTCCACTTTGAAGGATTAGCTCCCTTCTTAGTGAGGTTAGTGAGAGGTACCACTGTCGCTGAGAAATTCTTAATAAACTTGCGGTAGACGTTGGCAAAGCCTAAGAAACTATGCAGTCCCTTCAGATCCTTAGGCCGAGGATAATTCAAGACAGCAGAAAGTTTGTATGGATCCATAGCCAGTCCCCTTTCAGAGATAATGTACCCCAGAAAAGGCGATACCGTTACCTCAAACATACACTTCTCTAGTTTGGCAAAGAGGCGGTTCTCCCTCAGTTTCTGGAAAACCTGACACACGTGTCTCCAATGAGACACCAGATCCGATGAGTAGATTAGTATGTCGTCTAAATAGACAACAACAAATCTACCTAAGAAATCCCTGAGAACATAATTGATGAACTCCTGGAAGACCGCAGGAGCATTACAGAGACCAAAAGGCATAACGAGATACTCGTAATGCCCGTCCCTGGTGTTGAATGCGGTCTTCCATTCATCACCTTCTCTGACGCGTACCAAGTTATATGCACCCCTCAAATCGAGTTTGGTGAAGATCCAGGCCCCTGCCACCTGAGAAAACAAATCGTTAATCAGAGGCAGAGGGTACTGGTTCTTCACCGTGATCCGATTAAGGGCGCGAAAGTCGATGCAGGGTCTCAAGCCTCCATCCTTCTTCACGAAGAAGAACCCGGCTCCAGCGGGGGAAGTGGATGGATGAATGAAACCCTTCTCGAGATTATCTTTAATATAATCACGCTGGGGCTGAATCTCAGGCCCAGTAAGATTTTATAGATGTCCCCGGGGTGGCATGGTACCTGGCAACAGATCTATGGGACAATCATATGACTTATTGGGAGGTAACACATCAGCCCCCTGTGGACTGAACACATCCTGGAAGTGATGGTAATGCTGGGGTAATGTACTTAATACTTCCGTGGAGGCTAGTGGCAATTCAGGGCATATGCACAGAGTGAGGCATTCAGTACTCCACCGGCAAATCTGACCTGAGCGCCAGTCCACTATCGGATTATGTAGTCTCAACCAAGGGAGACACAAAATCACAGGAGTGGATGGCATGTCCAGGACAAAAAGGCTTAAGGTCTCCCGATGATCAGCCCTTACTGTTACCTGCTTCCTGGGCGTCATCCACACAGCACGGCCATCCTGGAGAGGAAATCCATCAATAGCGGTCACCGACAGGGTGGTCTTTGGTTGGATAAGCGGGATGCCAAATCGATGCACCAAGACTGAGTCCATTAAATTCCCTGCTGCTCCAGAATCAATCAGGGCAGAAAACACATGGACTTTGTCTTGCCACTGTAGTGAAATGGGTACATTTGTTTCCCGCCGACAGGAGGGGACAGGTCTTAATGAGATGTCCTGCTTTTCCACAAAACAGGCACAGACCTTTCTGTTGGTGACGAGCTCGTTCTGCTTGTGTAAGATGGGAGGACCCAACCTCCATTGGTTCTTCTGCCGGCTTGGTGGCCCCTGGATGTGGCCGTGAAAGTGTAAAGCGAATCAACCGTTCTACCGGCCTCTCCCGGATCCGTCTGTCAGCATTGATTGCCTGGGAGATGGCCATCTCCAATGAGATGGGAGTGGGTAAGGCTAAAAGAAGATCCCGGACTGCATCAGAAAGTCCCAGCCGGAAACGATGGCGGAGGGCTGCGTCGCCCCAGGTGGTGAAAGCTGCCCATCGCCTGAATTCCGCAGTGTGTTCTTCAGCAGGGCGGCGACCTTGCTGAATATGTTCGAGATGGTTCTCGGCAGTAGGGGTACAATATGGGTCTTCGTAGATAACGGCCATGGCCTCAAAGAAAGCTTCGACTGACAAATAGACGGCGTGGTCCTGGGGCAAATTAAACGCCCAACGTTGGGGATCTCCACGCAGCAAGAACATTATGATCCCAATCCTCTGTCTGGTATTGCCGGAAGCTATCGCCCGCAACTGGAAATATAAAAGACAGGAGTCCCTGAAGTTTAGGAATTCCTGTCTATCTACTGTGAAGGAGTCAGGCAGAGGAATCTTCGGTTCCACTTGGTGTCTTGCGATCATGATGGGTAACGTGGAAGCTCCTTGGAACAGCTGCTGAACCTCCCCCATCACATTAGACCGTTGCTCCTGGATTTGAGCTGCAGCGACTGATGGCACATTCGGGCGTCGTTGGGTTAACAGATTAGCTGCTCCTGTTAACTCAGTAAGCTGCTGCTGTATTCTTTCCATGGCAACTGTTTTTTGGGCCCACTGTTCGGTAATGCAAGACATCAATGAAACAGACCAGTGAGGGTGAATTAAAAGGGGTTTATTAAAAAAATAAACAAAGTCCAGGTAAACTTCACTGGGCAAATATCAGGCAAACAAAAAACAAAGGAAAGCCAGGAGTAGTCCCGATCCATGCATAATTCTCTGTGCAACTTGCCAGGTAAACGGATGCGTCACGGAAAGTCCCAGGTCCTGGGTCCCACGGGAACGGACGGAGTCCCAGCAAACTTCCGTCAGAAGCTAGCAGTACTGACCTGCACCTGGATAAGGAAGGATAACAATGGGCACTGACCGACCTGGGAGGCCACCTTTTATGAGCCTGCTAACAAATCCCAGGGCGCCAAGTGTCCACTCCCCATAGGTCATGATCCTGCCCTACACCTGTCATGATTAAGGACTGATATACGAAGGTTCGAAACGCGTTGACTATACCCTTGCATATGAGGATTGGGAATTTTCCCGCTAAATAAAGTGTCTCCAATTGTTCAAGAGCCGGATTATTCTTCTCTTTTGTTGGTTTGCCCTACACCTGTGTACAAGGCTTTGGTCGGTCATTAGTCAATTAGACCATTGCCAGCCCCTAATCTGCTTTGAACTTGCAGCCAAGTGCTATTCCATTCGCTGGTCGGCGAAGCGCATACGCGCGACTGCGTATCCCCTTGCTAACCTGTTTTTAAACGTAAATGTGGATGCACGACAGGCTCTGCAAGAGTGCGCAAGCGCGTCGACATGGACACCGGAATGGAATCCGCAACAGGCACCGGAGACAAGCTTGGCCACAGCGTACTGCCACTAGCCCAGCCAAGCTGTCCCTGAAAGCCATGACGTCTTCCCCTCCGGCGCACATGAGAACGCATCCCCGTGTCGGTTCGCAAAGGGGTTGGAGCTGGTGTATCAATGGAGACACGCATAACCTGTCCCACAGCTCCACGAGGACTCTTTTTGGTCACACCAGAGTGCGAAACAGGTGAGGATCTTACACATATTCTGTTATTGAAAAAACACCCTTTTTGGGCAAAGTACTTAATATTTCAGCTTTTGCTGCATCTGTGATTGTTAAAAACAAGCTTGAAATACTTCAATAATTTTCTGGGTTTTAAAAAACACCCATTTTTGGCAATACCCTCCATCTGGGGCCTCTGCCGCATTAGTCAGTGTGCAATTTAAGCTATAAATACAGCTATAATTTTCTGGGTTTTGAAAAAACACCCTTTTTGGGCAAAATACAAAATTTTACAGCCCTTGCTGCATTTGTGTGAAATTCAAGCATTATATACTGTTGTCAAATTCTGTTATAAAAAAACACCCATTTTGGGGCAAAGTACTTAATATTGCAGCCTTTGCTGCATCTTTTATTGTTAAAACAAGCTTGAAATACTTCAATAATTTTCTGGGTTTTAAAAAACACCAATTTTTGGGCAATACCCTCCATCTGGGGCCTCTGCTGCATTAGTCAGTGTGCAATTTACGCCAGAAATACAGCTATAATTTTCTGGGTTTTAAAAAACACCTTTTTTGAGCAAAATACTAAATTTTACAGCCCTTGCTGTGTCTGTACGTGTGAAATTCAAGCGTTATATACTGCTGTCATATTCGGTTATTCAAAAAACACCCATTTTGGGCAAAATACTTAATTTACGGCCTTGTCTGCATCTGTACGTGTGAGATACACACTTTAGATACTGCTGTGCTATTCTGGTATTTAAAAAAAAACACATTTTGGCCAAAAATCTTAATTTTGCAGCCCTTGCTGCATCTGTCATTGTGAGATACACCCTTTAGATAATGTTGTTCTATTCTGCTATTAAAAAAACACCTATTTAGGGCAAAAACGTAATTTTGCAGCCTTTACTGCATCTGTCATTTTGAGATACACGCGTTAGATACTGTTGTTCTATTCTGTTATTAAAAAAACACCCATTTTGGGCAAGATCCTAAATTTGAAAAATATGAGAAGAGCGTCAAATAAGGGACGTGGCCCCGGTCACGGTGCTGCTGGTGGAGCTCCTGTTGCAGGGAGAGGATGTGGTCGATCTGTGCCAGCTACACGCACAAGTGAAACACCTTTCTCAGGTGCGAGTAGGCGACAGAACCTTCAGCGGTATTTGGTTTGGCCTAATGCGACTCTACGAATGGTGAGGCTAAAACAAGTACAGGTGATAGTAGATTGGGTTGCTGACAGTGCCTCCAGTTCCTTTACATTGTCTCCCACCCAGTATCCTGCTGAAAGATCAGAGTTGGCACCTGCAGCCGAATTCCATCAGTCTTTCACCTCACCCCCTTGCAAATCATCCAAACAGTCTGAGCCCCAAGTCATGCAGCAGTCTCTTCTGCTTTTTGAGGACTCTGCTAGCAGGGTTTCCCAGGGCCATCCACCTAGCCCTGCCCCAGAAGTGGAAGAGATTGAGTGCACCGATGCCCAACCACTTATGATTCAAGATGAGTACATGGGAGGACCATCGCAGCACGTCTCGGATGATGACGAAACACAGGTGCCAACTGCTGTGGCTTTCTGCAGTGTGCAGACCGACAAGGAGGGCAGGGGTGAAGACTGGGTGGAAGATCATGTGGAGGACGATGAGGTCCTCGACCCCACATGGAATCAAGGTCATGCAAATGACCTGTGTAGTTCAGAGGAAGAGGCAGTGGTCGCACAGTGCCATCAGCACAGCAGAAGAGGGAGCAGGGTGCAAAAGCGGAGTGGACGTCCCCTAGACAGCCTGCTACTGCCCACCACAGCAAGGGACCGAGCACACCAAAGCCAGCTCCAATGAGTTCCCTGGCGTGGCAGTTCTTCAGACAATGTGCTGATGACAGGACACGAGTGGTTTGCAAGCTGTGCAATCAGAGCCTGAAGCGAGGCATAAACGTTCTCAACCTGAGCACAACCTGCATGACCAGGCATCTAAGTGCAAAGTACGAGCTGCAGTGGAGATGGCACCTCAAAAACAAAAGGTCTCTGGCTCCTCCTGCTTCCTCTTCTGCTGGAGTCTCAGCCTCTTCATCCACCTCTGGAGTGACAGTGGCACCTGCCACCCCGCAAACAGAGGATCTGCCAGCAACACCACCACCTGGGTCACCAAGCATCTCCACAATGTCCCACGGAAGCGTTAAGCTCTCCATCTCCTAAACACTGCAGCGGAAGAGGAAGTACCCCCCTACCCACCCACGATCTCTGGGCCTAAATGCCAGCATTTCAAAATTACTGTCCTTTGAAATGCTGTCATTCCGTCTGGTGGAGACGGAGAGTTTTAAAAGCCTTATGGCGGTGGCTGTCCCTCAGTACATCTTGCCCAGCTGCCACTACTTTTCCAGGCTTGCCACCCCTTCCCTGCACAACCAAGTGGGGGACAAAATCAGGTGTGCACTGCGCAACACCATCTGTGGCAAGGCCCACCTAACTACGGATACGTGGACCACTAATCACGGTCAGGGACGTCATATCTCCATAGCAGCACACTGGGTAAATGCAGTGGCGGCTGGGCCTGAGGCGGATAACAGTTTGGTGCATGTCCTTCCACCACCGAGGATTACAGGGCGCTTCAGTTTGCCTCCTGTTGCTTCCTCCTCCTACTCCGCTTCCTCATCCTCTACCGCCTCCTCATCCGGTCAGTGTAACACCTTCACCACCAACTTCAGCACAACCAGGGGTAAATGACAGTAGGCAGTTTTAAAATGTATCTGTTTGGGGACAAACCCCACACCGCACAGGAGCTGTTGACGGGCCTTGAACAACAGACTGATGAATGGGTGGTGCCAGTGAGCCTCAAGCCCGGCCTGGTGGTGTGCGATAATGGGCGAAATCTCGTAGCAGCTCTGGGACTAGCTGGTTTAACGCACATCCCTTGCCTGGCGCATGTGCTGAATTTACCCTGATATTACCCTGATATGTCAGAGCTGCTGCAGAAAGTACGGGCCGTCTGTGCGCACTTTCGGCATTCTCACCCTGCTGCTGCTCGCCTGTCAGCGCTGCAGCGTAACTTCGGCCTTCCCGCTCACTGCCTCATATGCGACGTGCCCGCAAGGTGGAACTCCAGCTTGCACATTCTGGCCAGACTGTGCGAGCAGCAGCAGGCTATAGTGGAGTTTTAGCTGCAGCACGCACGGGTGAGTCGTTCTGCGGAACAGCACCACTTCACCACCAATGACTGGGCCTCCATGCGAGACCTGTGTTCCTTGTTGCGCTGTTTCGAGTACTCCACCAACATGGCCAGTGCCGATAACACCGTTCTCGACGTTACTATCCCACTTCTATGCCTCTTTGAAAAAACGCTGGTGGCGATGATGGAAGAGGATGTGGCACAGGAGTTGGAGGAGGAAGAGGGATCATTTCATAGGGTTTCCGGCCAGTCATTCACAAGTGGCTCCAAGGGTGGGTTCCTGTACCCACAAACGCCAGGTGCACAATTGTCCAGTCAGGGCAAAGTTCTGGAGCATGACGAGGTGGAGGATAAGGAGGAGGAGATGGAGGAGGAGGAACCGTGTTCACAGCAGGGTGGCACCCAAACCAGCTCATGGCCATCACTGGTGCGTGGCTGGGGGGATATAGAGGACACAGACAATACACCTCCCACAGAGGACAGATTTTCATTGCCTCTGGGCAGCCTGGCACACATGACCGATTACATGCTGAAGTGTCTCCACAACGACTGCCAAGTTGCCCATATTCTAACTTGTGCTGATTACTGGGTGGCCACGCTGCTGGATCCCCGTTACAAGGACAACGTACCGTCCCTAATTCCGTCACTGGAGCGTGATTTTAAGATGCACGATTACCAGCGCACGCTGGTAGACGCGCTGCTGGTGGCATTCCCACCTGACAACAGGGGCACAGTGAAAGCACAAGGCGAAGGCAGAGGAGGAGGAAGAAGGCTCCAACGAAGCTGGGGCACCACCAGCACCTCAAAAGGCAGAGTTAGCATGGCCGAAATGTGGAAAAGCTTTGTCAGCACGCCACAAAAACCAGCACCACCAGCTGATATGGAACGTCTTAGCAGGAGACAGCATTTCAGCAACATGGTGGAGCAATATGTGTGGACACGCCTACATGTACTGAATGACGGGTCTTCCCCCTTCAACTTCTGGGTCTCCAAATTGGGCACATGGCCTGAGCTTGCCCTTTACGCCTTGGAGGTGGTGACCTGCCCTGCATCAAGTGTATTGTCTGAATGTGTGTTTAGCATGGCAGGGGGCGTTATTACAAACAAGCGCAGCCGCCTGTCCACAGCCAATGTGGACAAGCTCACGTTCATTAAAATGAACCAGGCATCGATCCCACAGGACTTGTCCGTACCTTGTGCAGAATAAACATGTATACTGGCCCTAACCAGCCATTGTTATACTACAGCGCAATTGCTCATTGTTGTATTTTGGATATTTCACACTATTTTGGAGTGTACCCTAATTTAAAAAAATAAAATGAAAACAAAAAACCAGTGTTGGCTACCTCGTCCTCCTCCACCGCCACTTCCAACTACACCGCTACGTCCACTGCTTCCTCAAACTCCTACTCCATATGGACCTCCACCTCATAAATCAATTTTTGTTTTTTTAATTTGTACGTATTTTATTTTATTTTATGTCATTTCACTAATTTGTCTGTTACATTTTCTGGTGAAATTCACCAATTTTGGGGTGTGATATACCCCTGCTCTACCTAGTAGACAGGTAACATTTCACTAATTTGTCTGTTACATATTCGGGTGTAATTCACCAATTTTTGAGTGTGATATACCACTGCTATACCTAGACAGAAACACAGAAATGAAGTGGCAATTCTGGAGGAGCTGCTCAGCCCCTGACACTGTGGCGTGTATTTTATTGGGGGAGCAGCCCAACCGCATGTGGACCGCAATAATCGACTAACCCCAGCAAAATATGCATACAATGGAGGATGTCGACGCGGTCCACATGCACCACAAGAAGCAAACTACACAGAATGTAGCAAATAAACATATGAAACACAGAGAGGAAATGCACCAAACAGAAATGCTACTGACTATACTGGGAAGTCATAAATGCAGGTATTAAAAGCTGAGACTTTCGCCAATATGTTCCAGTCAGGAAAATATCGGAGCCCATCAGTGCACCTCGTCACGGTCACTCAGCATGGCAGAGGGTCCTAGCCGCTACTCTAACTATGGTGTGAACACGGTCTGGGGGTGATATAATTCAGCTCACAGCCAAGCTTCCACACAAAGGCCCAGCATGTGGACCGCGTCGACATCCTCCATTGTATGCATATTTTGCTGGGGTTAGTCGATTATTGCGGTCCACATGCGGTCGGGCTGCTCCCCCAATAAAAGACACGCCACAGTGTCAGGGGCTGAGCAGCTCCTCCAGAATTGCCACTTCATTTCTGTGTTTCTGTCTTGTTAGATTTGAGTGTGTTCAAACACTCTGTTGCACCTGGTAACCTCCATCACATGGTCTGGCATAGGTGTGGCTCACAGCCTGGCCTCATTCACATTGTACTACCACAGTATTCATGCTGGGCCTTTGTGTGGAAGCTTGGCTGTGAGCTGAATTATATCACCCCCAGACCGTGTTCACACCATAGTTAGAGTAGCGGCTAGGACCCTCTGCCATGCTGAGTGACCGTGACGTGGTGCACTGATGGGCTCCGATATTTTCCTGACTGGAACATATTGGCGAAAGTCTCAGCTTTTAATACCTGCATTTATGACTTCCCAGTATAGTCAGTAGCATTTCTGTTTGGTGCATTTCCTCTCTGTGTTTCACTGCTATACCTAGTAGACAGGTAAAAAAAAAATATTAATTTGTCTGTTACGTATTTGGGTGAAATTCACCAATTTTTGGGTGTGATATACCCCTGCTCTACCTAGTAGACAGGTAACATTTCACTAATTTGTCTGTTACATATTCGGGTGAAATTCACCAATTTTTGGGTGTGATATACCACTGCTATACCTAGTAGACAGGTAAAAAAAAAATCATTAATTTGTCTGTTACGTATTCGGGTGAAATTCACAAATTTTTTGGTGTGATATACCCCTGCTCTACCTAGTAGACAGGTAAAAACATTTCACTAATTTGTCTGCTACATATTCGGGTGAAATTCACAAATTTTAGGGATCATCCTGAGAAAGCTGCTAGGATGTATGCCATAATAGATGAACAGAGCAACAGATCCCTGGTTAAGCCTAAATTCTATGACATCTTTGGCATAGAGGGTCACGCAACACCATATACTCTCAGAACCTGTTCTGGTCATGTAGAGACCTTCGGCAGAAGGGTTGACGGGTTTATGGTCTCTCATATCAACGAGGGAGAGGGCATACCCCTACCAACGTTAGTCGAGTGTGACCAGATACCAGACGAAAGGGAAGAGATTCCCACTCCAGAAGCTGCATATCACCATCCTCATTTAAGGCACCTTGTTGATGAGATTCCTGCAATGGACAAGAGTGCTGAAATCTTAGTCAGGAAGGGACATTCTCAGACTATATAAAGTACCTGATGTTACTCCAGTCCTTTGTGATGACAACCTAGGTACTACAGTGTTTTGTACAACATGTGAGGACAACAAAATAGCCTTATCAGTTGAATACAGAGAATTAATCAAAATAATGGATAAGGAATTCTTTCTGGATGAGTCTAACAGCTGGATTGCACCATCACCTCTTCGTGCTACAAGGGCCAAACTCCCAACCAATCGTGAACAGGCTTTATCTAGATTCAACTCACTTCAACGAACACTAAGGAACAGGTCTGAAATTAAGGACCATTTCATCACCTTTATGAAAAGGATCCTTGACAATGATCACGCCGAACCAGCGCCACCACTTCAAAGACACGAGTGCTGGTATCTGCCTTTCTTCGGAGTGTATCATCCACGTAAACCAAAACAAATCAGGATAGTATTTGACTTCAGTGCCAAGCATCAAGGTGTATCCCTAAACAATGTTCTTCTCACTGGCCTGAATCTAACCAACAACCTTGTAGGCGTGCTTATGAGATTTAGAAGAGAACCAGTTGCCATAACTGCTGATATTGAACAGATGTTTCATTGCTTCATTGTACGTGAAGACCATAGGAACTTCCTAAGGTTTCTGTGGCACTGTGACAACATGGACAATGAGATTATTGAATACCACATGAAAGTACATGTTTTCGGAAATAGTCCCTCACCCGCTGTTGCGACATACGGTTTACAAAGGACTGCCATTGATGGAGAAAAGGAGTATGTTGCGGATGCTCGACATTTCATTAAGAGAGACTGTTATGTTGACGATAGACTTAAGTCTTTACCTACAGACGAAGAAGCCATAGGCCTGCTCCAAAGGACACAAGGTATGCTTTCTGAGGCTAACCTCAGACTACACAAAATTGCCTCAAATAGTGTTGCTGTTATGAAAGCCTTTCAACCTGGCGATCATGCCACAGGGTTTAAGGACTTAAATCTGGGAATGGACATGCCACCTATACAGAGAAGTCTGGGCCTATGGTGGGACTTATTAAAGGACACTTTCAGCTTTCAAGTCAGCTCTACAGACAAGCCATTTACCAAGCGTGGTGTTCTGTCAGTGGTAAACAGCCTATACGATCCAATAGGATTTGTGGCTCCCATCACATACAAGGTAAAGCCTTAGTTAGACAGAGTCTAATAAAGATTGGGATGCTCCACTGCCATCTGACAAGCTTTCAAAGTGGGAGTCCTGGAAGCAATCTCTACACGCCTTAGATGGAATCCATATACTATGCTGCTATACCTCAGCTTCCCTTTGCTACGAACCGGAGAAAAGAGCTTCACATCTTCTCAGACGCAACTACTGAGGCCATTGCGGCTGTTGCCTACCTCAAGGTGAGAGACTCTTCTAATCAAACCCACATAGGGTTTCTGTTTGGGAAGGCTAAGTTAGCACCTAAGCCTGAGCACACAATTCCTAGGCTTGAACTTTGTGAGACTGTGCTAGCTGTAGAAATCGCAGATTTCATATTACGCAAGCTAGACATTCAGATAGATGACACCAAATTCTGCACAGACAGTAAGGTTTTTCTGGGCTACATATACAACCAGACTAAACGTTTCTATGTCTACGTCAGCAACAGTGTAGAAAGAATCAGGAAATCATCTAAACCTGAACAATGGCATTATGTCCCATCTGAAATTAATCCTGCAGATCATGCTACTAGGCCAGTGTCTGCAAGTGTATTTGCAAATTCTTCCTGGTTAACAAGTCCTGAATTCCTGCTGGATCACACAGAAGAGACCACAGCTGACGTCTTTGGTCTTCTAGAACCTGATAAGGATCCAGAGATTCGTCCTGAAGTTACAACCCTCGTCACCAGAACTAAACAAAAACTTGTCTTGGGCTGTCAACGCTTTGAACGTTTTTCCAAGTGGACAAAGCTTTTATTCACCATCGCAAGGTTAGTCCATATTGCACACTGCTTTCACACAAAGCCCACGGATGTTCAATGTCAAGGTTGGCACGCGTGTCAAAAGCCTCTTTTTGCAAAGGACATTGCTAAAGGTGAAATTATCATAATACACAGTGTACAACAGGATGTTTTTGGCTCTGAAATTAAATGTATCCGTGACAAGAGGGACATTCCAAAAAACAGTCCAATTGCTAACCTGAAACCATGACAATGATAACATGTTAAGAGTTGGTGGGCGTTTAAACAAGGCTGAATTGGGAGAACAAGAACAAAATCCTCTCATAATAACTGCTCGCCACCATATCACCACTCTGCTCATACGGCACTACCATGAAAGGGTTAAGCACCAAGGTAGATACTTCACTGAAGGTGCTATAAGAGTAGCCGGCCTTTGGATCATAAGAGCAAAAATACAAATTACAGCTATGCTGCACAGCTGTGTTCAGTGCCGTAAATTAAGAGGTAAACATCAGCAACAGCTAATGTCAGATTTGCCAGCTGACAGATTAAGTACTGACCCACCTTTCTCTCATGTTGGATTGGATGTCTTTGGGCCATGGATGGTAACAGCTCGCAGAACTCGAGGTGGCCAAGCAAACAGTAAATGATGGGCAGTGCTATTCACTTGCATGACTGTGCGCGCAGTACACATTGAAGTGATAGAATCTATGGATGCCTCAAGCTTCATCAACGCTCTAAGAAGATTTCTTGCCATCAGAGGACCAGTCAAGACACTGAGGTCTGACTGTGGAACTAATTTTGTTGGAGCCTGTAGAGAGTTACAACTCAACTCTAGGCCAATCCAAGAACTTTTAGCTGAAAAGGGCTGTACATGGATTTTCAATCCTTCTCATTCTTCCCACATGGGCAGCTCATGGGAGAGAATGATAGGCATCACACGAAAAATACTGGACTCTATGCTTATGGACTTGAACTCCACGAGACTTACCCACGAGATTCTAACCAGCTTCTTGGCAGAAGCATCTGCCATAATCAACTCAAGACCACTTGTTCCAGTGTCTACAGATCCAGAGAACCCAACTATCCTTACCCCAGCTACCCTACTTACCCAGAAGATTGGGTCCGTTCCTGTTCCACCTGGAAACTTTAAAGATGGAAATCTGTGCTTTGATCAATGGAAGCGAGTACAGAACCTTGCCAACCGTCTTCTTCTGTGTACCTCACTTCCTGTATCTTCATTCTGCTCCAGGAATTTGCACAAGGTACACATGTATTCTCATCTATGCTTACAAAAGCATCATCTTTTGACAGCACAATACCGGAATCCATCAGTTTCTGCTGTACTTTTGTATCAGTAGTTTGGAGACAGCACACCAAGGACAGCATATAGCTTCAATTCAATATTTTGTTTATTTTACCAGTGGTAAAATCTCATAGTGACATTTATTGCTTATTGCAACGTTTCGGGCCAAATTTGGTGCCCTTTATCAAGCTGAGAAGGCCGGTCATAAGACTTCCACTTTCTCCTGTACTCTGTTATCTGGTTTACAGAATAAAACAACTTACACGGATAAATTTGGTGTTGGTGAGTTCAAGCTATCTGATAAGGATTGTCCGCAGTGATTATATCTGCTCATACACGCCAGGCATAGAGCTCTCACTAGGGATAAGTCGCTATTACAACAATCTCAGAATAGTAACTGTTATGCCTTTAAACCTCTCTGGAGTAAGACCTGCTTATATTTGATTCCTACTGTACTGATTGCCTGATTTTTAGCAATACTTTTCCAATACTTCAACTATACCTTCTATGTGGCAACCACCCCATAATTAATTCCTTAACCTCTTGAGGACCAGACCAATTCTAATTTTTGCCTTTTGTTTTTTTTACTTTCTGCTTTCCCAGAGCCCAAAAAAATCCAAATGGGGTGGAAAAATATTTTTATGGCTTTGTTGTTGCAATGTTTCCTATGCTGTAAAGCTGACCTACCACCTTCATACTCAGGGTCAGTATGATCACAGTATGAATTCCTAGCCTTCCCACTAAAATGCACACAGCTTGCCAACCAGGTTTGTTTCAAACGGTGGCCAGAGACAAGTGGCTGACAGTAATGTCTAACTTATCTCTGCAGCCATAGTTCTAGACACCTACAGTACAGACCAAAAGTTTGGACACACCTTCTCATTCAAAGAGTTTTATTTATTTTCATGACTATGAAGGCATCCAAACTATGTATTAACACATGTGGAATTATATACATAACAAACAAGTGTGAAACAACTGAAAATATGTCATATTCTAGGTTCTTCAAAGTAGCCACCTTTTGCTTTGATTACTGCTTTGCACACTCTTGGCATTCTCTTGATGAGCTTCAAGAGGTAGTCCCCTGAAATGGTCTTCCAACAGTCTTGAAGGAGTTCCCAGAGATGCTTAGCACTTGTTGGCCCTTTTGCTTTCACTCTGCGGTCCAGCTCACCCCAAACCATCTTGATTTTGTTCAGGTCCGGTGACTGTGGAGGCCAGGTTATCTGGCGCAGCACCCCATCACTCTCCTTCATGGTCAAATAGCCCTTACTTTCAAAGTTTTCCCAATTTTTCGGCTGACTGACTGACCTTCATTTCTTAAAGTAATGATGGCCACTCGTTTTTCTTTACTTAGCTGCTTTTTTCTTGCCATAATACAAATTCTAACAGTCTATTCAGTAGGACTATCAGCTGTGTATCCACCTGACTTCTCCTCAACGCAACTGATGGTCCCAACCCCATTTATAAGGCAAGAAATCGCACTTATGAAACCTGAAGTGAAAAACATTTCAGGGGACTACCTCTTGAAGCTCATCAAGAGAATGCCAAGAGTGTGCAAAGCAGTAATCAAAGCAAGAGGTGGCTACTTTGAAGAACCTAGAATATGACATATTTTCAGTTGTTTCACACTTGTTTGTTATGTATAGAATTCCACGTGTTAATTCATAGTTTTGATGCCTTCAGTGTGAATCTACAATTTTCATAGTCATGAAAATAAAGAAAACTCTTTGAATGAGAAGGTGTGTCCAAACTTTTGGTCTGTACTGTATATATATATATATATATATATATATATAAAAGAAAATCAAGGCAGCACTCCTGGTAGTGAAGTGTGGGTGCCAGCGGCGAAAAACACCTTACCAAGGTGTACAATGTAGAGTGAAGAAAGACACCGCAGCACGTCCGTTTAGTGAAAAAAGTGGGACCCTTTATTCACCTGTGTGACGTTTCGGTCCGCTTACTGGGACCATTTTCAAGCAAAATGCTTGAAAATGGTCCCAGTAAGCGGACCGAAACGTCGCACAGGTGAATAAAGGGTCCCACTTTTTTCACTAAACGGACGTGCTGCTGTGTCTTTCTTCACTCTATATGTATATATATATATATATATATATATAAATATAAAAATCTATTCATACATGGCAAGTTGATAACATCAACAATCCTAATGGGAAAGACACAAGAAGGAAGCGCAGGAATGTATAGACATCTCTAATGAATGGAAAAGCTTTTTTAGCGGACAACCCAACTATTGAGAAAAAAGAACACATCGAACCAGACGTGGATGGTAAGACATCTCCGGTATTCTCAGTTTCTTAGAGTAAAAGGTATAGAATCCATACAAGACAGTTTTGATATTACTATGGATACAATGACTAATACATTTTTGAAAAAGGGGTATCCATACAAACTTCCACAAGAGCATAAGGATACAGTCTTCACATTAGATAGGAGGACCACTTTCGCTAACCAGAAATCCAGGAATAGACAGCTTAGAATTCCTTTTATATCTACCTATACTGAACAGAGTGCTGAAATTATCAAACGACATTGGCACATATTGGGTGGATGTTTAAAAGATATACCGGAGTTTAGCTGTCCACCATTGTTGTCGTATCGAGGTCTAAAAGCCTACGTGACCAGTTGGTTAGGGCAGACATTGGGCCCAAGAAGGTTATTAAATAGTCCACATTGACTCAACCAAGCACGGGTTGTTTCCCGTGTCTTGGTTGTGTAAGTTGCCAATATATTTGTAAGCGTAATACCTTTACACATCCAGATTTAGGAATTGCATATCATATTCGTTACCATTTGACATGTAATTCTGAATATGTCATCTATATTTTATCTTGTCCATGTAATTTGCTTTATGTTGGCGAGACTTCTACCGATTTAAAAACTCACCTTAATAACCATCGCAATGCGATAAGAAAAAAACGCCTTGACTTACCTGTATCCAGACATTTTTCTGAGCTTAGACATTTAGAGAAAGATTTGAGATGCTGGATCATTGACCATAACCCGATACCTAGACGAGGGGTTGATAGAGTTCGTCTCCTCAAGAAAAAAGAATTACAATGTATACATACTCTTAAGAGCCTTCGGCCCAAGGGCCTTAATGTCGACTACAGAATAGGGAAGATATAGAGATGTAGCGGCTTGCCCTCTATCCTGTTCATTTGATTAATTTTCGTCTTGCTTTTTAGGTAGTTTCTTATAGAACAAATATTTTTATAGTCAGATATTCTTTTACTAACACTTTTTTCTTCTTTTTTTGTAGATAACACATTAATGAAGGACGTAGATCGGGATGGATATGTGGCCACATTGACCGGGTGTGTTTGCGATTCCTCAGCGTTTTATTTATTTCGCATCATGCCCAGTTTGCATTTTTATTAATAAGAGATGATATATTTCATTGTTCTAGGCGGTCATGTCTCTGCGAGATGAGGAAAACCCTCGAGGGCTTAGGGAGTGGACCCTGGGTGAATACGGTGATGTGCCCCGCACTGATGTGCGTGACCCTACCCGATATAACCTTTAGACGGGTGGTGTCTGCCAGACAGCTGGCACTATCCCTTCCATGGGTCTTTTGACTCCCTGCATGCGCATTCTAGATGTAGATATGACTAAGACCGTGACCTTTGAATGACAATCCAACATGACATTGACCGGCACATGCGCTGATTTTTGTTGTGGTTGGTTGCACCTTTATAATATGGCCGCTGGTTGCTGATGTACACCACAGCACAGAGTCCGCTGATGCCATGACGTCAGGGGGTGTTGGCTGATAGGAACACGATCATGGGCATGCGCTGTGTGAATACAGGTACGGTGAACTTTGGTGTCCATGAAGCATGAGGTCGCATCATGTCTAGGTAATTGTGTACACAGACGTCTTTAATCTTCCTCCCTCATAATGAATTCTCTGCACGTGACACTTTATTGTATTAATTATCCACATCTCACTGTATTCATATGAATTGGGTATCTTTTATATTATCTATGATGATCAACAGTATACACTGTTTTATTGTCACATAGTATGGTTGTTCACGTATTTTTAATATTTTTATGATTGATTGTAATTTATATAATTGCACACTAATTGTATTATTGTATTTACACATGGATTTATTTGTATATATTGCTCACTTGTATGTAGTTCTTTGCTTGAGAAAGGCTCTTGTAGAGAGCCGAAACGTTGCCTTGCCTTATGGGTGAATAAAGTCTCTATTTTTGTTATACTTTTGGAGTGCTGCCCGCTTTTAACATTTTGCATATTGGGTGAGCTTATTCCCATTGGGCTGTGCACCCAAGGTGGTCTATTATTTTTTTACCACTGCTGCCTTTTTTCCTTATTTGTATATATATATAAATATATATATATATATATATATATACACTCACCTAAAGAATTATTAGGAACACCATACTAATACGGTGTTGGACCCCTTTTGCCTTCAGAACTGCCTTAATTCTACGTGGCATTGATTCAACAAGGTGCTGATAGCATTCTTTAGAAATGTTGGCCCATATTGATAGGATAGCATCTTGCAGTTGATAGAGATTTGAGGGATGCACATCCAGTGCACGAAGCTCCCGTTCCACCACATCCCAAAGATGCTCTATTGGGTTGAGATCTGGTGACTGTGGGGGCCATTTTAGTATAGTGAACTCATTGTCATGTTCAAGAAACCAATATGAAATGATTCGAGCTTTGTGACATGGTGCATTATCCTGCTGGAAGTAGCCATCAGAGGATGGGTACATGGTGGTCATGAAGGGATGGACATGGTCAGAAACAATGCTCAGGTAGCACGTGGCATTTAAATGATGCCCAATTGGCACTAAGGTGCCTAAAGTGTGCCCAGAAAACATCCCCCACCACCACCACCAGCCTGCACAGTGGTAACAAGGCATGATGGATACATGTTCTCATTCTGTTTACACCAAATTCGGACTCTACCATTTGAATGTCTCAACAGAAATCGAGACTCATCAGACCAGGCAACATTTTTCCAGTCTTCAACAGTCCAATTTTGGTTAGCTCGTGCAAATTGTAGCCTCTTTTTCCTATTTGTAGTGGAGATGAGTGGTACCCGGTGGGGTCTTCTGCTGTTGTAGCCCATCCGCCTCAAGGTTGTGCGTGTTGTGGCTTCACAAATGCTTTGCTGCATACCTCGGTTGTAACGAGTGGTTATTTCAGTCAACATTGCTCTTCTATCAGCTTGAATCAGTCGGCCCATTCTCCTCTGACCTCTAGCATCCACAAGGCATTTTCGCCCACAGGACTGCCGCATGCTGCATGTTTTTCCCTTTTCACACCATTCTTTGTAAACCCTAGAAATGGTTGTGCGTGAAAATCCCAGTAACTGAGCAGATTGTGAAATACTCAGACCGGCCCGTCTAGCACCAACAACCATGCCACGCTCAAAATTGCTTAAATCCCCTTTCTTTCCCATTCTGACATTCAGTTTGGAGTTCAGGAGATTGTCTTGACCAGGACCACACCCCTAAATGCATTGAAGCAACTGCCATGTGATTGGTTGACTAGATAATTGCATTAATGAGAAATAAAACAGGTGTTCCTAATAATTCTTTAGGTGAGTGTATATTAGTAATTACACATTTATTTTGTGCCATACATTTTTAAAAAATATATATATATATATATAAAATGTATAAATCTAATTTAACTTCAATGTCTGAAAAAATATATATATAAAATGTATAAATCTAATTTAACTTCAATTTCTGAAAAAGTTTGTGACAGAATTTGAACTCATAGTTTCTTCATTATAGCCCAGAACTTTAACCACTACACTATATAGCTGTATAGCCAGGCACAAAAATAAAAATGAGACTTCTACTGTATAGGTCTCAGTAGAAGTACAGTACAGTAGAGGTCTCATATTATTATTATTATTATTATTATTATTTTTGTAACTGGCTATGCAGCTATTAAAGCTGAGTGGTTAAGTGCCTTTCCTCTAATACAGAAGATCGTGAGTTTCAATTCCGGCAGAAACTTTTCTGAAATATAGGCTAAATTAGATTTAATACACTGGGGTGTCCCCAAGCACTGACTCCATATATGGGCATAGCTATATATGGAGTCAGAGGAGGGACTCCTAAGCCACAGACTCACAGTGAGGGATTCCCTCACTATACAGCGATCTTCTGCATAGAAATAGAGGCTAAATTAGATTTAAATACACTGACTCGAGCATCGTGCTCGAGCACACGTGGTGTTCAGCCGAGCATGCTCGCGCAACACTAGCTCTGATCAGTTGCCATGACAGCATGAAACCTTGTGAAGGTTCCCAGGCCTGTCATAGCTAGCTGACTGAAAAGCCATGCCTGAGGCATTGCCTGAGAGGCAGCCTGTCACAAGCCCACTGACTGCAATAGTATTCTGTATAATTCAGCATTTTCACCTTGGCCCCACAAAAAAATTTAATAAGTGAGAAAAAGTGATATATACCTCAAAGTGGTACTAAAGAAAACTTCATGCACCTTTGTAGATAGGAATTTAAAAAAGAAATTGGCGACATAAAGAAAATTCATATTTTTTGTATTTTTTAAAGAAGTAAAACATACAAATGATTCAAATTTGGTATTTCCATAATCATACTGACCTACAGAATAAGGACATTATCTCTTTTTTTTGCACATACTGTAGTAAATGTCATAATATCAAAACCCAAAAAATCTTTCCAATGCAAGATATGGGAAATTAAATGGTGCCATTAAAAAATACAACTTGTCCCACAAGAAATAATCCCTCATATGGCTATCTGAACAACAATTTATAAAGTTAAAAAGAATACTCAGGGTCAGGAGGTCAATAGTCGTGGCCCAGTGTATAATTACTCAGAGGTTTATAAAGTCTCTGATGGTGTATTCTTTGTTGTTATGGGAACAACGTTTTTGTTTTTTTAATATGGCCACATGCAGTGCAACTGCCACATTTAAAAGTTCCCATGGGTTTTCTAGAGAGCCAGTTTCCTGGTCTCCCTGGTGGTTGACAATGGCTATTAACCAGTCTGTCTCGCAAACTACGTTCCTTTCTAAAGGTGATCTGTGGGTATGATCCTAAAACCTTATCTAGATCTGGGTCCGCTTTTAGGATATCCCAGTGTATAGATAGGACACGTTTTATTGCCTGATGTCCACTATCGAAGGTGCCGATAATCCGGATATTGTTCTGATCCATAGTGCCTATGGATCTCTGTTTTTTAGGGATGAGGAGTTGATCCCGCTTCTCACTGCACGCAGATTCATAAGCTGTGCGTAGAATTTCATCTGGATAACCTCTCTCCCTAAATCTGACTCTCAAATCTGCTGCCTGTTTTTTTAATTTTTTCATTGTCGAACAATTCCTCCAAAGTCTGAAGTATTGGCCCTTGGGGATTCCCTTCCGTAAAGGGAATGGGTGAGCACTGTCCCAATGGAGGAGGCCGTTGCCAGCAGTACTTTTACGGTACACAGAGGTGACAATGCTCTGGTTTATTCCTATTTCGATCAATACATCAAGAAATGGTAGTGCATTTTTTCCCCATGTTGATGTAAATTTGAGGCCTAGGTCATTGTCATTGATGGTCATAACAAAATCTGCAAAAGATTCCTCCATACCCCTCCATAGGACGAACACGTCATCTATGAACCTCAGCCAAAGAACTACCTTGTCCTGCCACATTTCCAATTCTTCAGACCCTATGTAATTGGCTTCCCACCAGCCCAGGAGTAGATTTGCGTACGACGGCGCACAAGAACTGCCCATCGCGGTACCCCTGAGCTGGTGGTAGTGGTGATCGTCAAAAACAAAGTAGTTCTTTGTAAGGCTGAAGTTCAAAAGATCCAGGACAAACTTATTATGTGCTATCAATCTATTGTCACGCATTGATAGATAGTATTCCACCGCATTCAAGCCCAGGTCATGCCTAATGGAACTATAAAGTGCCTCGACATCTATGGATACAAAGATCATTGAGTCATCGAGACAAATGCCATTCAATTTCAAAAGGAGGTCAGAGGTATCTCGTATGTAGGATGGCAATCCTGTAACGAATGGCTGAATGATCCTGTCCACATAGATGCCTACGTTTAATACTCCCCATCCCTGATACTATCGGGCGTCCTTTAAGGGGACTAATGCCCTTATGTATTTTGGGTAGGGAGTAAAAAGTAGCCGTGACCGGGTGGTGTGGCAAGAGAAAGGCCATCTCTGCCTCACTGATCAATTTATTTCGAAATCCTTTATTGAGGATATCTTTCAATTCAAGGAGGTACATAGGGCCAGGGTCTTTTGATAGGAGTTCTTATGACTCTCTATTGTTCAGGATGTCTAAACACATTTGTTTGTATTTCCCTGTGTCCATTAGGACTAGATTGCCCCCCTTGTCCGAGGCTTTTATTACCACATTCCGATCTTTTTCTAACGTTTTAAGGGCCTGATATTCATTTTCGTTCAAATTGTTCCTGCCTCTGATAGCTTGGATTTGCTCCAAGTCTCTAGAAACTAATTTTTAAAAAATTGATATATTTGAATCTGGTAGAGGGGGTGGCATTTGTGTGCTCTTTAGTTTTAGCTGTGTGAATGGGCCTTCGGCCCTATCTTTTTCACCATCCTCTAGCAGATTCACAAGTGCCATGGTCGCTTCAAGTTCCTGGGCATTCATATTTAATTCCTCGCGCTTCTTTTTATTTTCTAGAGCGAAGTGCTTATGCCAGAGCAATTTCCTTACAAAGAGGGCTATATCTTTACTCCACTCAAAAGTGTCATGTGGGGCTGTGGGGACAAAGGATAGGCCCTTATTTAGAAGGGAGATTTCATCGGAGGACAGTACATGCGCGGAGAGGTTAATAATTTCCATTTTATTCTTATTTATAGCTAAAGACCCCCCTATACTTTGTTCCTGAGTTGGTAAGGAGCCTGCATGGGGGGTTGGGCTAAAAAAGTGGATGATGTTGCAGAGGATGAGGGGTCCGTTGATCTGCATGTTTGATAACTTCCTTTTCTATAGCCTGCTCTTGTCTGTCCTCTACCTCCCTTGCCTCTATTTCTCTGTCCTCTCCCTTTATTTGTCCTATTCTGTTCAGTTTCTGAACCCTCAGCTTCTGATGATGATATTTCACTTTGTGCCTCTCTTTGTATGCTTTTATTGAGGAATAAATACGCTCTGTTCTCTTTGAATTCAGTGGAGTCTCGGAGGTATTGTTGATGTTTACGTTCCCTGATCATATACTGGAACCTATCTACAGTATTTTGAAGATATTCCTCTTTTTTCTGAAATTGTGCCTCGTCTTTAAATTTAAGTGCTTGCTCCCTGAGGCTATTAACCTTTCATTGTTTGGAGTCAAGGTTCACTTTTTCTTCTTCTAGGAGGAGCCGCATAAATCTATGTGAACTAGCTGTGGCTTCCTCTTCCCACTTTTTAATCAGAGTGGTATTTCTAAGTCTATCAGCTGGAGAAAGATTTATTCTAAGACCTTTTGGAACGATGTTTTCTTTTAAATAGTGTTCTAGGGATTTTATCTCTCACCAAGATACTATCAGGTCTTTATATGCCCCTGTCAGATCCTTGAAGACATTTTTAATACTATTTGAAGAGGAGGTTTGAATGTAATCAATTTCAGAAAAAACACTTTTTGCTTCTGTTGCCCATGCTTCCAAGTCTGGACTAGTTGCAAGAAAACCTGCCATTAGCGTTGTAATTAGCTTATTACTAATGAAAAGAATACTCAGGGTCAGGAGGTCAATAGTCGTGGCCCAGTGTATAATTACTCAGAGGTGTCTTTAAATTTTTACTATTGAGCTGAGTGTACCTTGTTGTAGTTATTAAAACATAACTTTTATTTTGTCTATATTTAGAATATTGTGACACTTATATTAAAACAATGCTGCTGTTTCACTGCTTTATTGGAAGTGTGTCAGGTGAAACTAGCAGCTCAGGTCTTGTAGTTCAAGTGGCAAGTTAATCAGAGGGGTCGCCTGTGAAACAATATTTTAGCAGGTTGCTCGGCCTAGGTTCTATCCCTGCATAAGCTAGTCGTGGTGAGCTGGGAGAACCCTAACAGGCTGTATTCCGGGCACCCGTCCTTAAAAGGACGACCCACAACCGCTGGAACCTCGGATCTATTGCTGCTAAACCCTGGCAAGTAAAGTTTCTTCCTCAGAAATGTCCGACGCGTTTCACCACAATAAGTAGTGGTTCTTCAGGGACATAGAATGAAACGCCGGGGCGCCAAGTGCAGTGGCAGCGCACGTATATAAGGCAGTAGCAACTTCAAAGTGTCTTTTTGTAGCGTCTCAACCAGCCCACTGACTGCAATAGTATTCTGTATAATTCAGCATTTTCACCTTGGCCCCACAAAAAAATTTAATAAGTGAGAAAAAGTGATATATACCTCAAAGTGGTACTAAAGAAAACTTCATGCACCTTTGTAGATAGGAATTTAAAAAGTTATGGGTGTCAGAAATTGGCGACATAAAGAAAATTCATATTTTTTGTATTTTTTAAAGAAGTAAAACATACAAATGATTCAAATTTGGTATTTCCATAATCATACTGACCTACAGAATAAGGACATTATCTCTTTTTTTTGCACATACTGTAGTAAATGCCATAATATCAAAACCCAAAAAATCTTGTTGGAATTGTGGGTTTTTCCCTCACAAAGATTTTTTTTCCAATGCAAGATATGGGAAATTAAATGGTGCCATTAAAAAATACAACTTGTCCCACAAGAAATAATCCCTCATATGGCTATGTGAACAACAATTTATAAAGTTGTGGCTTTTGGAAGGTAGAAAGGAAAAAATGAAAATGCAAAAACAAAAATTGGCCAGGTCCTTAAGAGGTTAAAATGTATGGTCACACGCGGCAGGTCAGCTGCAGATTTTCTGCAGGGTAAAATCTGTACCAGCCTGTCCAAAACCTGTGTTTTCGGTGCAGAAACACTGCAGATTTGCAGCAAATTTCACCCACTACATTGTAAAGGATGAAATCCACAGTAAATGTCCACAAACATAAATTGATATGCTACAGATATAAATTCCTCACGACATGTCAAGTCACGTGGGGACTTTACTGCAGACTTTCTCCACAGCATATAGAAGAGATTTTTAAAATCTCATATACTCACTGCCAATGTAAGTGCAGAGGATTTTCTGCCCCCAATTCCTTTGCAGAAAATCCATCAAGAATATACCTTTGGTCAACCATATATTTCCCCTGCAAGAAAATGCAGTATTACATAGCAGACATTGAAATCAATTAGCATCCCTCCAATTTGTTTTTGTTTTTTGTCTTTTTTTAAAGTAGGGATGTAGGGAGATCCTGAGCTTAGCAACCACCAGAACCTCCTACCCAGGAGGTTCTTTTTTCTGGACAATTTATTCCAAAATCACGAATAGCCAACATTTCTGACCAACAAATTGGAAAACTATAATGAATGATAAAGATTATATTAGTAATCCAACTCTGTAGCTCAATGTACCAGCATTTACTGTGATCTGTAAAATGATGATAATTATCACCAAAATAATCTACTCAAGAACCACCAGCCTCCAAAAAATCACAGACACATCTATTTTTTTTCATAGACACAGGAAAAAGAGGTGCCTATTTTTACGGACTGTCCAGAAATTGGAAGGTTGGCAACCCTGCTCCTACCTCCAAGGTTGGCATATGAAAAGGAGTCTCATCCAGATATACAACCCCTTTAGAATCCTCATTAAAGTACATGGAAATAGAATAAGAAAAAAATCTGTATGATTTATATGACAGTTATACATAATGTTTCATCATAAAATTACAAGAATGTATGTTTGTTACTATAATAGCAAAAAAAATAATAAATCACTTTTACTTATGGCATGATTATGTTCCTACATTCAAAGGTAAAAGAAAGACAAACTTTAAATAAGTTACAGGCAGTAGACCTCGAGACAAGTGAAGTAGACTTTAATTTGTAGAAAAAATAGCTAATTATAAGGTGTGATCATGTGACTTCAAGTTATTTTCTATAAGCTTTATCCTTGTCGAAAAGAGGTGAAAACAAATCAACAGGCTTTACTGTATCTCTATCAGCAGTGGAAGCATTAGTAATTCCTCTCCATAAAGGCATTCCCAAATTTGGTTTTACAGTTCATAGAATAAGGAAATGAATCAGATACAGTGTAACAGGCTTTATCCCAGCAATGATTTCCTGGTGGTGTTGAGAAATCAATGCGCTAATCATAGGAAGATATTTACAAGGTTATTAATCCCTTCAGTACCGAGCCATTTTAAAATATTTTTTGCAAATCTGACATGTGTCATTTCATATGGTAATAACTCTGGAATGCTTTTACTTATCCAACTCATTTTGAGAATGATTTCTCGTGACACATTATACTTCATGTTAGTGATAAATTTGAATCAATATATTTAACTTTTATTTATATAAAAAATTAAAAATTTATAGAATATTGGAAAAATTTGCAATTTTCAACATTTACATTTTTCTGCTTTTAAGGCAGGTAGTAATACCTCATAAAATAGTTATTACTTTACATTTCCCATATGACTACTTTATGTCAGCATCATTTTGTAAATGACATTTAATTTTTTTAGGACATTAGGCTTAGAATTTTACAAGCAATTCTTAACATTTTTAAGAAAATTTCCAAAACCCACTTTTATAAGGACAAGTTCAATTGTGAAGTCAATATGTGGGGCTTATATAGTAGAAACCATGCATTTTAGAAACTACACCCCTCAAGTTATTCAAAACTGTTTTTAACAACTTTGTTAACCCTTTCATAAATTAAATGAAAATTGATGTGAAATTTTAAAATTTCACAGTTTTTGCAGACTTTCCATTTTAATCCATTTTTCCTGTAACAGGAAAAATGGCATAGCAAGGATTAACAACCAAACAACACTTAATATTTATTACCATAATTCTGCAGTTTACAGAAACACCCTATATGTAGTCGTTAACTGCTGTATGGGGAACATATGTTTTTTTGGAGGGCAAATTTCACTAGGATAATTTTAATTTGCCATGTCCCTTTTGATACACCCCCTACAATAAAAATCCCCCAAATTTACCCTATTTTGGATAGGATAGGATACACCTCTTGGTGTATGTTTGTCTGGGCCAGTGTGTGAACAGGTGCCTGCGGTTTATTTTCCGTGGGCACTTGGTTTGTATCTCTGCACTTACCAGTATAGGGACCGTCGACCAGTTGTGGATTTGTCGTCTAGGACATGTTCTGCAAGTAGGCAGGGTCAGCGGGCTGGGTTCAAGTTAGGGCTCACCATGTGAGTGCGTGTCCCTGCCTACGGTCGGGACAGTATAACTGGCCATAAAAGTTTCTTCCCCCCCCCCGGGGGTGCTGGTGCTATGGATCCCATGCTAGCCCTAGCCAACAAGATGGTGGGGGTTGTCCAGTTAGTCCAAGACTTAGCGCAGAGGGTTTATCAGCAGGAGTCTCGGCCCCCTAATCTTTCTGTTCCTATGTCAGTTGAACCTAAGATTCAGCTTCCTGATAGGTTCTCTGGGAATCGTAAAAACGTTGTTACATTCCGGGAGAGTTGTAAGCTGTACTTATGCCTTAGGCCTAATTTTTCTGGGTCAGAGGTTCAGAGGGTGTGTCCTTGCTACAGAGAGATCCTCAAGAATGGGAATTTTCCCTGGCACCTAACTCCCCTGAATTATATTCTGTTGATTGTTTCTTTTCATCTCTGGGCTTGTTATATGATGAGCCGGATAGGGTGGCTTATGCTGAGAGACAGTTTCTGTCCCTTACTCAAGGCAAGCGAACTGTGGAGGAGTACTGTGCAGAATTCCGCAAATGGTATACTGCCTCCGGGTGGAACGATCCAGCCCTTAGGTCCCAGTTTAGGCTGGGTCTGTCTGACAAACTAAAAGATCTGTTAATTAATTATTCCACCCCAGGTTCCCTTGAAGAAGCAATGTCTTTGGCTTTTCGGCTTGATAGGCATATAAGAGAACGCAAGCGTGAGAGGTCTGTCATTGTCTATCCCTCTTTTTCTTCCTCTGTCAGTAAAACTAGGGCACCTGAAGAATCCGAAGTTCCTATGCAGGTTTGCGCTGTGGAGTCTCAGCAGCGGATGGAGCATCGCCTGAAGAACAGTCTGTGCTTCTACTGCAGCAGCCCTGCACATCAGATACGATCCTGTCCTAAAAAAAACAAAGCCGGAAAAATTCAGCGTCTGAGTGAAGTTGGGGAGTTCACTCAGACGCACAGGTATTTCCCAATAAGTGTGGTAGACTACTACTGCCTGTGAGTTTATCCTCACAGGGAAAGACTGTTACCGGTCATGCGTTTGTTGATTCAGGGTCCGCTGTAAACCTAGTTAAGTATGATTTTATTTCTTCTCTGGGTCCCATAGTGCGTAAATTACCTAAACCCTTTCTGGTATCTGGAATTGACTCCACACCATTTGCCGGAGGGTACATTAACTTACAGACTATTGAGTTAGTGATAACGGTGCTATTCATTCTGAAAAAAGTTAATTTTTTGTTTTGCATAATTTATCTGCTGATGTTGTTTTGGGGTTACCCTGGTTGAAGAACCATTCCCCAAATTTTGATTGGAGTACTGGAGAATTGATTAAATGGGGCTCCCAGTGCTCTAGTCACTGTCTGTCTATTTAGCTTGCTGGACTAGGTATGGAGAAGGGTTCCATTCTGGGGTTTATTGAAGACTATCAGGATGTTTTCTCTAAGGAGGCTTCTGAGGCCTTGCTCCTACATAGAGAATACTACTGTGCCATCGATTCACTCCCTGGTGCTAAACTTCCTAAGGCTCGGATGTTTAATCTCTCTGGGCCTGAGAGATTGGGCCTGAGAGAGTACATTCAAGATAGCCTTAGGAAGGGGCATATTGGTGTATCTGTTTCTCCCTTAAGGGCTGGATTATTTTTTGTTGGCAAAAAGGATGGTAGTCTTCGCCCTTGTATTGACTAAAGGGGGCTCAACAAAGTTGCCATCCAGAATCGGTATCCTCTTCCTCTTTTTCTGGATCTGTTTAATCAGATTGTGGGAGCTCAATGGTTCTCCAAAATTGACCTTAGGGGGGCCTACAATATGATTAGAATCAGGAAAGGTAATGAATGGAAGACAGCTATTAACACTCCTGAAGGGCATTTTGAGTACATAGTAATGCCCTTTGGACTGTGTAATGCCCCAGCCGTTTTTCAAAACCTTGTCAACGACATTTTTCAGGAGTTTCTTGGCCAGTTTGTTGTGGTGTATTTAGATGACATATTGGTGTTCTCCCCATGTAATTCATGTGAGAAAGGTTCTTCAGCAGCTGAGGGACTATAATTTGATTGCTAAGTTAAGTAAATGCGAGTTTGGAGTTAGATAAGTCTCTTTCCTGGGCTACATTATTTCCCCACAAAAATTCTGCATGGATCCGGGTAAGGTGTGTGCCATTGATGAGTGGGCCAGGCCGACTTCGCTTAAAGCCCTTCAACGGTTCCTGGACTTTGCTAATTATTATCGGAAATTTATTAAGAATTTCTCGGTCATTGCCAATCCGTTGATGGATTTGACCAGGAAGGGGGCTGATGTTCTCCACTGGGATCCTGAGGCTGTGTCTGCCTTTGAAACTCTTAAGACTAGTTTTACTCAGGCACCTGTGCTGGTGCAGCCTGATATTACACAGCCTTTTGTGGTTGAGGTGGACGCCTCTGAAATAGGTGTTGGGGCTGTTCTATCTCAGGGGCCGTCCTCCCTGACTAACCTTAAACCATGTGCTTTCTTTTTCCAGAAAGTCTCTCCCGCTGAGAGAAACTACAATATAGGTAATCGTGAGTTGTTGGCTATCAAATGGGCTTTTGAGGAGTGGCGGCATATCCTAGAAGTAGCTTAGCACAAGATCATTGTGTTGACTGATCATAAAAACCTTACCTATCTAGATACTGGCAAGCGCTTGAGTCCCCGGCAGGCAAGGTGGGCTCTATTCTTTGCTTGTTTTAACTTTGTTGTGACCTATCGTCCTGGGGCTGTTAATGTAAAGGTGGATGCCTTATCATGGAGTTTTGATGAGCAGCAGAGTGTTGTTACGGAGCCTGGAAATATTCTGCCTCCTGGGGTTGTGCTTACCGCTATTAATTCTGATTTGGCCACTAAGATAGGTGGCTGTCAGGATTCAGCTCCCAATGGTCTTCCTGCTGGCAAACTGTTTGTACCTCCAAATTTACACCTTAAAGTACTGGAGAAATTTCATTGTTCTGTGTTGGCAGGTCATCCAGGTATTGCGGGGACTAAGCATCTTATATATCTCGGGTATACAGGTGGCCTACCTGGTCACGTGATGTGGTTGCCTTTGTCTCTGCCTGTGACGTATGTGCTAGGGCCAAGGTACCCAGGAGACCCTGCGGGTTTGCTTTGCCCCTTGCCCATCCCTCAGAGACCCTGGACCCACATCTCTATGGAATTTATCACTGACCTCCCACCCTCCCAGGGTAGGTCGGTTATTTGGGTTGTAATAGACAGGTTTTTGAAGATGTGTAATCTTTTCCTATTAAAAAAAAACTCCCCAATGCTAAAGAGTTGTCTACCTTGTTTATTGATAACATCCTTAGGTTGAATGGCATTCTGGACTCCATTGTCTCGGATAGGGGTGTCCAATTTGTCTCAAATTTCTGGAGAGGTTTCAGCACGAAACTGGGAATTAAGCTTTCCTTCTCATCCGCCTTCCACCCTGAGACTAATGGGCAAACTGAGAGGGTCAACCAGGTACTGGAGCAATTCTTGAGATGCTTTGTGTCAAATCACCAAAATGATTGGAGAAAGTTCTTATCTTGTGCAGAGTTCTCTATCAACAATCATGTGAGTTCCTCTAACGGCATGTCTCCGTTCTATTGTAACTATGGTTTTAATCCCCTGTTTTCGTCAGTGTGTGGTTCTAGTTTTGTAACTCCTGTTGTGGATGCTATTGTAGAAGATCTGTGCACAGTTTGGTCCCAGGCTTGCAAGAGCCTGGAAAAAGCCCAAAGCATCCAATCTAGACAGGCAAATAAAAGATGGTCCAAGGGTAAAATTTGGTGTTGGGTTAACAAGTATGGTTGTCTACCAAAAATCTACGTCTGCAGTTACCTGACTCTTTCAGAATTCATGATGTCTTTCACATTTCTTTGCTTAAAAATGTATTTCCACAGGCAATTCCTTCTCCTAGGCCTTCTGACCCTATTATTATTCTTGATGAACTTGAGCATGAGGTGGAGAGAATCCTTGATTCCCGGATGGTTCAAAGTTACCTTTAATATCTGGTGGATTGGAAAGGGTATGGTCCTGAGGAGAGGACATGGGTATCTGCTAGGGATGTGCATGGTCCTCATCTCATTAAGAAATTTTATACTAAATTTCCGTCTAAGCCTGTATTGAGGGTCTGGTGGTCATTTATAAAAGGGGGGGTAATGTCAACAACTTGCCTGTCCGAGCTCCAGCACTCCAGTCTGGGGCTCAGACACTGCAGCGCGGTGCCAGACATGCTGTCAGGCCATGCCCCTTGGTAACTGGCCATGCCCCTCTCAACACCGCATAGGCCATGCCCCCTCTCGATAGCCCGCTTTGGTGATGTCACACCTGAGCCATGCCCCCCGGTGATGTTAGCGCTCAGGTGATTAGCTCCCTATTTAAGGCAACTACTGGCAATCAAACTTTGCCAGTTATAGGTTTTCCTTGCTGTGCTCTGCTGTCTGTGTGTGAATTGGACTATTGCTTTGGATTTGACCTCGGCTATACCTAAACCTCTCCCTCTGCTTAGCGATTCTGTACTTGCTTCCTGTTCGATATTGACCCTTGACTTGTTATTGCTACCTCCTTCCGCTTAGTGATTTTGTTTTGCATTGTTCTCCTGGTTTGACTGTTTCTGGCATGACTTCCTCTTGGTGTTTGTTTGTTTGATCCTGTGTGTGAACAGGTGCCTGCGGTTTATTCCTCGAGTTTGTATCTCTGCACTTACCAGTATAGGGACCAGTTGTAGAATTGTCATCTAGGACTTGTCCTGAAAGTAGGCAGGGTCAGCCATCTGGGTTCAAGTTAGGGCTCACCGTGTGAGTGCGTGTCCCTGCCTACGGTCGTGACATCTATTTTTATTTTGTTTTATTTTTACATAATAAAGCATTTAAAAAAATAATAATAATCATGTTCCTGTGTCTCCATTTTCGGAAAGCCATATTTTTTTACATTTTTCTGCTGATTGTCTCTAGGGGCTCATTTTTTTGTTGGAAAAGTAGACATTTTTATTGGTACTATTTGTGGGTACAAATTATTTTTTCATCGTTGTGTATTACACTTTTTGGGACAAGGTGACCAAAAATGGCTGTTTTGGCACAGTTTTTATTTTCATTTTTTATTGCATTCACCTATGGGATAGATCATGTGATATATTTATAGAGCATGTTGTTACGGATTTAGCAATATCTAATCTGTCTAATTTTTTAAATTTATTTGAGTTTTACACAATAAAAGGATTTTTTTTTAAAAAAATTGTGTAGGGGCTTAATTTTTGTGGGAGGAGTTGATGTTTTTATTGGTACCATTTTTGAGTATATATGATTTTTTGATAGTTCAATATTACACTTTTTGGGGCAAGATAACTAAAGCTAAGCTTCCGGCATTGAATCGAAGGGGTAGACCATGTGATATTTTTATAGAGCAGACCGTTTCACAGACACAGTGATACCTAATATGTCAATTTTTTTATTTTTGTTAAGTTTTACACAGTAAAAGTATTTTTGAAAAGTAAAATATTGTATTTGTGTTGCCATTTGCTAAAGGCCATATTTATTTTACATTTCGGGTGATTTTTTATATATATTATATAGCTACATATGTCTTTATTATGGGAAAGGGGAGTTTTTTTTACTTGAAACTTTTTTCTTTGTTATAAAAAAAAATGTTTTACTTTTTATTTTTGTCCCTTTGTGGGACTTCAACAATGCACTACAATACATCATTTATAGTAATGCATTGACTGTCAGTCAATGCCTGGGGGCTGGATCTCATAGGCTTCCATAGGAAGCAAGCCCAGATGCCTGTGTTCCAGCAACGATGGGGTGAGGGAAGGTGCCCGTACAAACCCCATGCATGACACAGTCAACATTAACCATGGAATTCAAGGTGTTAACATGCTGGCATTGGTGTATTCACCAATGCTGGCATATACAGCAGGGGCTCGGCTGTCAGGAACAGTCAGACCCCTGCTGCTGATTAAGCGGGCCTAGCTCCTGCATCCTGCAAAAAAAAAAAAAGGGGTTAGTCAGCACATCCCAGTGCGCTGGTGCACATCGCCATGGCTGGAAGCAGAAAGGCAAAAAACAGCACCCTGCAAACCCAAATAATAAAGTAAATACAATAATGCAATACTCACTATAGAAAATTTACCAATGCTTCATTATAAATGTGTGATTCTTGCAAATACATTTTCTACAAAATTATTTGAGCCTGTCCGTCAGCGTCAAGGCGATCTCTTGGCGATCTCTTTAGGACAGGAACCTACACAAAATACTAACTCTGCTGGTGCCGTACTGGCCTCCATTAAATTCAGGGAATGCAGGTTCCACATGCATGCTAAGCCCACGTTGTATTGCTGTATTTTTCACCCTATAAGATACACCGGCCCATAAGACGCACCTAGGTTTTAGAGGAGGACAATAAGAAAAAAAAAATTCATTAGACCTCGGGTCAGACCAGCAATCAGACCCTCAATGGTAATCAGACCTCAGATCACAGCTCCAATTAGATCCCTAATGTTAATAATACCCCAATAAGACCTCAGATCAGACCCACAATCAGACCTCAGATCACACCCAAAAGTGAATGACCACCAATCAGACCTCAGATATGATCCCCAATATAAATAAGACCCCATTCAGACCTCAAATCAGACCCCCAGTCTCAAATCAGCCCCACATGCCTCATTTGATCAGCCCCCATGCCTCATTTGATCAGTCCCCAGCCTCATATCAGCCCCCATGCCTAATTTGATTAGTCCCCAGCCTCATATCAGACCCATGCCTCTTTTGACCAGCCCCAGTCTCATATTAGCCCCCTTGCCTCTTTTGATCAGCCCCCATTGCCTCAGATGTGCTCCATTCCTCAGATGACATAAAATAAAATAATCCCTCCTGCTCCAGGAGCAGCCGCTCCACACTGCCAGCGCTCTTCTTCCTTCTCCTCCGTCGGCTGTGCTGTGAACCAGTGCACACAGCGTGAGGTCACAGAGCGCCCTCACACTGTGTGCAGCCATTCATTGACTACAACCCTCTGTTGTCTGTCCCTCACCACTGCCTAATCCAGTCAACAATATGGGAGTCCACGCACAAAGACTGCAATTTATTGATAAGCCTTCTATGTGGGACAGTATCAAATGTCTTACTAAGGTCCAGATAAGCGATGTCTACTGCACCTCCGCCATCTATTATTTTAGTCACCCAATAAAAAAAATCAATAAGATTAGTTTGACATGATCTCCCTGAAGTAAACCCATGCTGTTTTTCATCTTTCAATCCATGGGATTTTAGATGTTCCACAATCCTCTCCTTAAGTATTATTTCCATTAATTTCCCCACTATTGATGTCAGGCTTACTGGCTTATAGTTGCCCGATTCCTCCCTACTACCTTTCTTGTGAATGGGCACAACATTTGTCAATTTCCAATCTTTTGGGACGACTCCTGTTGCCAGTGATTGGTTAAATAAATCTGTTAATGGTTTTGCTAGTTCGCCGCTGAGCTCTTTTAATAGCTTTGGGTGTATCCCATCAGGCCCCTGTGACTTATTTGTATTAATTTTAGACAGCTGACTTAGAACCTCTTCCTTTGTAAAGACACATGCATCAAAAGACTCATTAGTCTTCTTTCCTAACTGAGGTCCTTTTCCTTCATTTTCCTTTGTTCTTTATCTTCTTCCATATACCTTCCTTCTTTTGTTTTTAATTTGGTAATTCCTTGTTTCAGTTTCCTTTTTTCATTTATGTATCTGAAGAATGTCTTATCGCCTTTTTTCACTGACTGAGCTAATTTCTCTTCTGCCTGTGCTTTAGAAGTTCTTATAACTTGTTTGGCCTCTCTCTGCCTACTCTTATAAATTTGCCTGTCATCCACCATAGGAGTTAGTCCCATCATGCAAACTGATGTTGCATTTCATGGTAGCCTTCAAAATCTTGACTCTGTTCTCTGTCTTTATCTAAGGTTCTTGATTCCTGGCTATGACCCTTGGTTATATCTGTCTGGTTTT
The DNA here is from genome assembly GCF_905171765.1 of Bufo bufo. Lineage (NCBI taxonomy): Eukaryota > Metazoa > Chordata > Amphibia > Anura > Bufonidae > Bufo > Bufo bufo. Next base: position 159,069,307 of record NC_053391.1, read on the forward strand.
GCTTCTGTCTACCAAATTAACTTAAATGCTTAGTTTTACCTCTAGCTGCCATTTATTGAAGAGGGCTTTGAACTGGGAAACTATCTACAGCATTATCCATACCAGCCTTGGAGCATGATTTTCAATTTGCAGCATGCCCTACAGTCTGCAATTCCACCAACAAATATTTACAGCAGGAATGCAACTGGATTGCTATATGTTAAATTCAATTTTTCTAACCACGTAACACTAATGCTCGGTATGACAAAGAACTAGAGTAAATAGGAAGCAGTGGTGCTGTATATGACAACCACTCAGATTATAAATGCAATTTTAAATGTAAAGGAAAATAAAAACATCTGATTTAATGCCCTGACGACATAATTTTCCTTTATCCTTTTTTACAAGACTCCACTATTTTTCAAAACTATCTTAAATCTCTCCTAGCACAACAGATCTATTTAGAAGTGGCATTCAAAAAAAAATTCTGTGCTTGTTTCTATATATTCCCAGAGCAAATTGTGTTGAAAGCAAACTTTATAAATTATTTTTTCTTCAACAAGAAAGCAGAAGTGCAAACCCTCACTATAAGAACTTGAGAAATGGTACTGCATTTAATACTGTATAGAAAGTATGACAAACTACTATTTAATTTAGGTGCCTTCAGCATTCTGTAGCAGAAAGAGGAATAAAAGAGATATATACAAAAGAACTTTTAAATTAAAATCTTCAAACTAGCCATGGTTTTCACGTGCCATGGCACCCACAATGAAAACTGACCTATTAAAGTCAATGGGCTTGATTTATCATGCCTTCACTTCAGAATTCTGGCTCAAAAAAGACACAAAATGGGGCTTTTTCTTTTTGGAGAGCTGTGTTGGGGGAGAAGATGGCTAGAAGGTTGGAGGAGTGTTTAAACTAGGGACTGGGGGGAGGGTAATTACGTTATAGGATGGGAAGATAGTGCAGATAAAGACAGGGGGCAAGGTAATGGGACTGGGGGAGGAATGGAATGAGGGACTAGAACAGCTCAGAAGGAAAAGTGTAGGGTAAAAAATATACAAAAACCTCTTACATATACAGTACAGACCAAAAGTTTGGACACACCTTCTCATTCAAAGAGTTTTCTTTATTTGCATGACTATGAAGGCATCAAAACTATGAATTAACACATGTGGAATTATATACATAACAAACAAGTGGAAAACAACTGAAAATATGTCATATCCTAGGTTCTTCAAAGTAGCCACCTTTTGCTTTGATTACTGCTTTGCACACTCTTGGCATTCTCTTGATGAGCTTCAAGAGGTAGTCCCCTGAAATGGTCTTCCAACAGTCTTGAAGGAGTTCCCAGAGATGCTTAGCACTTGTTGGCCCTTTTGCCTTCACTCTGCGGTCCAGCTCACCCCAAACCATCTCGATTGGGTTCAGGTCCGGTGACTGTGGAGGCCAGGTCATCTGGCGCAGCACCCCATCACTCTCCTTCATGATCAAATAGCCCTTACTTTCAAAGTTTTCCCAATTTTTTGGCTGACTGACTGACCTTCATTTCTTAAAGTAATGATGGCCACTCGTTTTTCTTTACTTAGCTGCTTTTTTCTTGCCATAATACAAATTCTAACAGTCTATTCAGTAGGACTATCAGCTGTGTATCCACCTGACTTCTCCTCAACGCAACTGATGGTCCCAACCCCATTTATAAGGCAAGAAATCCCACTTATTAAACCTCACAGGGCACACCTGTGAAGTGAAAAACATTTCAGGGGACTACCTCTTGAAGCTCATCAAGAGAATGCCAAGAGTGTGTAAAGCAGTAATCAAAGCAAAAGGTGGCTACTTTGAAGAACCTAGAATATGACATATTTTCAGTTGTTTCACACTTGTTTGTTATGTATATAATTCCACATGTGTTAATTCATAGTTTTGATGCCTTCAGGGTGAATCTACAATTTTCATAGTCATGAAAATAAAGAAAACTCTTTGAATGAGAAGGTGTGTCCAAACTTTTGGTCTGTACTGTATGTATACTAATGCCAGAAGCCTGACTAATAAAACTGGGGAACTGGAATTAGTGATGTGTGAGGAGGACTATGACATAGTGGGAATAACTGAGACATGGCTGGATGATAGCTATGACTGGGCGGTTAATGTACAGCGTTACAGTCTGTTTAGAAAGGATCGCAAAAAACGGAGAGGGGAAGGGGTCTGCCTTTATGTAATGTCCTGTCTAAAGGCCACAGTCCGAGAAGATATAAGTGAGGGACATGAACATGTGAAGTCACTGTGGGTAGAAATACATGGAGGCAAAAACAATTATAAACTTCCAAATATACCACAGAAAATCTGCTACTAAACGAGATAGACGATGCGTCAAATCATAATGAGGTTGTTATTATGGTGGACTTCAACTACTCAGATATAGACTGGGAAACTGAAACTTGTATATCTTATAAAGGAAACAGGTTCTTGGCATTAACCAAAGACAATTACCTTTCCCAACTGGTTCAGGACCTAACTAGAGGGACGGCCATACTGGACTTAGTATTAACCAATAGACCTGACAGAACAACAGATGTGCAGGTCGAGGGACTCCTGGGAAATAGTGACCATAAAGTAATAACCTTCCAATTATCATTCAAAAGAGTGTTTCTTCAGGGAGGACAAAAAATACCAAACTTCGAAAAAGCTAAATTTAGCCAACTAAAAGAGGCCATAGGCCTAACTAACTGGGACAAAGTCATCAAAAATAAAAATACAGCCACAAATGGGATATTTTTAAAAGAATCCTAAAATCATATTGTGAGAGGTACATACTGTGACACAGCAACGGGTTTTGTCTGGGAAGGCAGGTATTTTCCTCCCAACATGTGCGGCTGGGCTGGTTTCCAGCCAGGTGAGGTCAAATACCGGACCGGATTTTAAGTGCCGGTCCGAGTTTTGGCAGCACCTGGCTGTCCTTAAAATGGCAGCTGGGCTCAGCAGCTGAGTCTCTGTGTTGGGATCTGAGGTTTTGTGCCGGGCTGGAGGGCTGAAATCCATGTGCAGGGGGAACAGGCCCCCTTGAACTACTGGAGGCAGAACTGCCAACAAGGTGACTTGTGCAATATGAACTTTCCATTGTGTGTGAATTAACACCAAAGACTGCAAATTGACGTGTTGTTTTATGAGTTAAGAACTTATATTTTGCCTCTGTAATGTGTCCGCTTAGCCTATCTACCAGAGCGAAACCTCACAATACCTTATGGGAATAAAAGGTTAAGGAACAAGAAAAAAACAATGTGGATAAATTGAAATGTAATGAAAGCAATAAACGACAAAAAGAGAGCATTTAAATCACTAAAACAGGAGAGTAGCAAGGAAGCACTAAAAACTATAAGGAAAAAAATAGAATATGTAAAAAACAAATAAAAGCAGCCAAACTAGAGAACAAGAGATTAATTGCCTAAGAGAGCAAAACTAACCCTAAAAATGTTTTCAAGTATATAAATGGTAAAAAGTATAAATATGAAGGTGTCAAAGTTAATTCCCCATTAAAAGTGCCATGTCTGACCCAGGAAGAAGTACAGCGGCGTCTTAAAAAGATTAAAATAAACAAATCGCCAGGACCGGATGGCATATACCCCCGTATCCTAAGAGAATTAAGTAATATCATAGCCAGACCCTTATTTCTGATATTTAACAACTATATACTGACTGGGAGTGTTCCACAGGATTGGCGCATAGCAAATGTGGTGCCAATATTCAAAAAGAGTCTGAAAACAGCGCCCGGAAACTATAGGCCGGTAAGTTTAACATCTGTCGTGGGTAAACTGTTTCGCAGGTTTTCTAAGAGATGCTATCTTGGAGTACTGCAATGAAAATAAGCAAATAACACCATATCAGCATGGCTTTATGAGGGAACAGTCATGTCAAACTAGTTTAATCAGTTTCTATGGGAAGGTATGCTCTAGACTTGACAGCGGCGAAACAATGGATGTCGTATATCTGGAATTCTCCAAAGCATTTGACACTGTAACACATAAAAGGTTAGTATATAAAATGAGAATGCTCGGACTGGGAGAAAACGTCTGTATGTGGGTAAGTAACTGTTTCTGTTTTCTATCACTGAGCCAATCTCACGTTAGGAGGGTCGAGTAGGATAACAGGAATAGATTTTCTAGACAAAAATGTTAGGTATAAGGGTAAGACAAATTTACCAAACAACCTCTGACATTTTTGGCATAAAGTACGCCAATGCAGACTCAAGCAAAGCTGACTTCAAATATTCCCCTCATGATAAATCCCCCTGGTGGGTTTATACACATGGGTGTTTTTTCTCATGTAAGATGGCTCATGCATTTTTCACACAGGAAGAAATTAAAGGCGTTTTACTGCCATTAAATGTTATTTTGATGTAATTCAGCATGAAAAACTAGTTACTTTTGTAATATACAGGGTGGGCCATTTATATGGATACACCTTAATAAAATGGGAATGGTTGGTGATATTAACTTCCTGTTTGTGGCACATTAGTATATGTGAGGGGGGAAACTTTTCAAGATGGATGGTGACCATGGCAGCCATTTTGAAGTCGGCCATTTTGAATCTAACTTTTGTTTTTTCAATAGGAAGAGGGTCATGTGACACATCAAACTTATTGGGAATTTCAGTTTTCACATCTCGTATCTTCACAGCATAGACAATTGCCTTCAGATGACCCCAAAGATAAAAGTCTAAGGGGGTCAGATCGGGAGACCTTGGGGGCCATTCAACTGGCCCACGACAACCAATCTACTTTCCAGGAAACTGTTCATCTAGGAATGCTCGGACCTGACACCCATAATGTGGTGGTGCACCATCTTTCTGGAAAAACTCAGGGAACGTGCCAGCTTCAGTGCATAAAGAGGGAAACACATCATCATGTAGCAATTTCGCATATCCAGTGACCCCCTTAGACTTTTATCTTTGGGGTCATCTGAAGGCAATTGTCTATGCTGTGAAGATACGAGATGTGCAGCACCTGAAACTACGGATACTGGAAGCCTGTGCTAGCATTTCTCCTGCGGTGTTGCTATCAGTGTGTGAAGAGTGGGAGAAGAGGGTTGCATTGACAATCCAACACAATGGGCAGCACATTGAACACATTTTATAAGTGGAGAATACAAATGTGATCGCACTCTATATCCAGCATTCTGCCCTGCCTCCATGCTGGATGAGACATTGGTGTACATTTTGGCCAAAGCGTAATAAGCCACTCACCACGTCAAGGTTGCCTCCGTTTGAGTGGTCCCTAACGCTAGTTCCCACCTGTTCATGGGCCATGACAGCCACACAAAATCCAGGGAATGCAGGTCAGCGTGCACGCCAAGCACACTTTGCTTTTAACCCCGTCCGGTGCCATTACAGCTTTCATCGGATCCAGGGATGCAAGTACCAACATGCACGCTGAGCCCACCATATACTTCTCCTGGAGCCAAATGGCCACTGGTAGGTTCTATATAAGCAGACTCAGTTTTATACTGACTTTAAAACCAGCCTCCAGGACAGATTGACTGGTCAGGTGTGCATGACTCAAAGGAGATCGCCACGCCTCCAATACATACTACAAAGAAAAAATTTTGGGGAATTGAGTCAGCACAACCTGTATATAGGTGCAGACCACTATGGCGAAATGGAAGCCTGTGCTAGCATTTCTCCTGCGGTGTTGCTATCAGTGTGTGAAGAGTGGGAGAAGAGGGTTGCATTGACAATCCAACACAATGGGCAGCACATTGAACACATTTTATAAGTGGTCAGAAACTTGTAAATAACTCATGAAAGAATAAAGTTACGTTAAAACCAAGCACACCATTGTTTTTCTTGTGAATTTCCCAATAAGTTTGATGTGTCACATGACCCTCTTCCTATTGAAAAAACAAAAGTTGGATTCAAAATGGCCGACTTCAAAATGGCCGCCATGGTTACCCCCATCTTGAAAAGTTTCCCCCCTCACATATACTAATGTGCCACAAACAGGAAGTTATATCACCAACCATTCCCATTTTATTAAGGTGTATCAATATAAATGGCCCACCCTGTACTTTTTGTTGCCACCATGCTTCAGTTGTGAGGTTATTTATAATATACTTTATAATAACGATTATTAGAGGTGGGTCGACAAATCCGTTGAATCCACAAATCTCTTGAATTTTGCTGGATTCGAATCCGACGAATCCCGCCGCGACGTCAAGTCCCTGTGCCTCCCTAGACGCCTGCTATTTCACCAGTGGCATCGCCAAGGGGGGCCAGAGGGGGCCACGTCCCCTCTACATCACGCTGTGCCCCCCCATGTGTCCCCCCAACTGAAATGTGCCCCCATTCATTTTGACCGTTCACAGGAGTGTACATTTCTTCAAAACTGTAATCGGTATCCTCTGACCTGGTCCTGCAGTAACTTTAACTTTAAATCAGCGCTCGCTCTGTAACAACTAACAGGCAGGTGCAGGCGCGTGACGTCAATGTGAGCGCCGCCCACGCACTGCCAGTAGGCTGTAGCCTGGCCCTGTTACCGAAGCTAGCTGAGGAATGGTGTAAGGTACTAGAAGAGATGAGCGGCCGCTTATTTAAAGTTAAAGTTACTGCAGGATATGGATTACAGTTTAGAAATGTGACTGTCAAATGTACACTCCTGTGAGCCGCGGGGAGGGGGATCTGTGGATTACACTGTTATGGGGTGGGATCTGCGGATGACACTGTTATAAGGAGGGGGGATCTGTGCATGACACTGTTATGGTGGGGGGGATCTGTGCATGACAATGTTATAGGGAGGGGGATCTGTGGATGACACTGTTATGGGGTGGGATCTGTGGACACTGTTATGGTGGTGGGGGATCTGTGGATGACACTGTCATGGGGTGGATCTGTGGATGACACATATAGCATAAGATGCTATATACGGTATGTGTCATCCACAGATCCCCCTCCATAACAGTGTCATCCACAGATCCCCCTCCATAACAGTGTCTTCCACAGATCCCCCTCCATAACAATGTCATCCACAGATCCCCCTCCATAACAGTGTCATCCACAGATCCCCCTCCATAACAGTGTCATCCACAGATGCCTCCATATGAGTGTCATCCACAGATCCCCCCCATAAGTGTCATCCACAGATCCCCCTCCATAACAGTGTCATCCACAGATGCCTCCATAACAGTGTCATCCACAGATCCCCATTATTCTTATGTACAGAATTAGTAGGATTAGAGATTTGATATATTCGAGAACCTTTTCGGATTCGGAAAAAATTGGATTCGTCCTACCTCTAATGATTATAAAATATTATATATTATTATAATGGTGCCCCCTAATGTTTTCTCTGTATAGTAAAGTGCATGTCCACCTACTGAGGTGGTCACACATGTTCAGTTCTATCCCTCAACTGCACACCAGCCATATTTACTCTTACAGTTTCAGGGGGAGGTGCAGCAGAAAGGACTGGGCCCCTGGAGCTGGTCACTTGAAATAAATGTAGCAGAACAATTGAAATAATGCTAGAACAGATCTCTGGATTTATTTGAGGTACAGGGCTGGTTCCAGCTTTCTCAGAAAAAGATTGTCAAATACTATATTATGTCTGATTTTCAATTTTTCACGTCAGTCATGACATAACCCCTTTAAGTGGCACAATAGTTTGCTATTACTGTTAATTTCTTATTCAGTCACACAGAGCCATGTTTTCTTTTGGACATTTTTCAACAATTAATCCCTGAAGCATTTACTGCAGATGACATTTTGAAAATCATTCATTTGGCATTTCAGCACTTTTTTATGCAGCATTTGCATTAAAGGACAAAAATGTCAGTAGACATCACAAAATGCTTGATAACGACATATTTTGTTTCATATAGAGCTCATGAAATTGACCTTTCTATTCTTATTCTTGTTCAGAATTTTTTTTTCAAATATTCTTTCTTTCAATTGAGAATTATTAATGACCCACTTATTGTACTTTATCCTGCTCCCAGATCGAAATGTTGGATTGCTGCAAAACTCAGCGTGTAGTTATATCTCAGGCAGTTGTGATTACATTAGAATATATAAATAATGTGGCGCACAGGAGCAACCAGAGATCATATGAGGTGCTCTCAGTAGAGTAGGTACACCCTAGCTACTCAATTAAGTAGCAATAAGAACAGAAAAAACTGGGCACTCTCAGATATCTCAACCAATACTGAATTTATTTATAAGATAAACCTAGTATTACCCAATAGAAGGGTAGACTAAAAATAATATAAATATCGACTACTGCATAAAAATCGAGGACATCTACAATGGAATAAAATAACACAATAAAATTGATAATAAAATCGATAGAGAAATTGATGAATACAAAACAAAGTGCATATACTGATGTCTCTGACTTGAGCAATAGTATAACAGCATACACATATAGCAGCAATCAATAGTGTGCAATAGAAGATCTAAAGATCCTAAGGATTGATACTTATTCGAGTATAGGTATTGGCATGAAGGTAAGTGTCTTAATCCAATAGGAATCGATGTTTGATCGAATAAGGTTGGTTAATATGAACTGATTCGCATAGGAAAACTTTTGTTTAGCACTTCCCCAGCAAGCAATACTAGCGGCGTCCTGCTATGTTGAAGTCTCAGCGGCGTCCCGCTGAAATAGTTCACTATGTGCTCCCAGCACACATAAGCCGGCATAAAAAAATCAAACGATCTTACCATTCGATGGAGCGGGTGCCCAAAAATCGCTCTGAACGTTGGTCTTCGAGTGTAGTCGACCGTAGTCTTATGAGCTTCTTCCGTCTAAACTCCCACGCCGGGGTCTTGTTTGCATGTTGTGATTACATGTGTGTAAGGGGGCATAAAAGTGCTTCCCTTACTTCCCTATAAAAAAGTTGGGCTCCCAGAGGCTAGTTCTGGGTAGTGTACTTCTTGGTGAGAGATCACCAACTGCTAAATATGCCTCCACGATACAATCAAAGATATTTTGCTCAGAGACACGTTATGCAGATGCACTATAGAGACACCCCGATTCTCTTGTCCTCATTTCCAATGATTGGTGTAATACGTTCCCAGGGACCTCGTGGTTTCATATCAGCACTATATACTCACCTATTAGATGCCAAGTTGAAAAGCTCCCCGATGCTAGTATTAGATAAATGGAAAGTTCTGATTCCCGATTTGTCCAATGAAGATCTGGAGGACGTGTTGGAATCCCCTACACTTGTGTCTCCAGCCATAAATAACAAATTTATACAAGTATGTATGATACATCAGAGTTACCTAACTCCATCTAGGCTATTTAAGATGGGTAGACGTAATCATTCCGAGTGCCTCAGATGCACATCAGAGGGTGCTGATTTCTGGCACCTCATATGGGCATGTCCAGTTATAAAATCATTCTGGGAGGAAGTAACGAAATTGCTCTCCGATCTGCTAGACAGCACAATATCACTACACCCGAAAATTTGTCTTTTCGGAATATTAGATGAAACTACATATTCGCATCATACTAGGATATTTTTGAGGGAGACTTTGTTCATGGCGCGGAAGGCAATAGCCTTGAGATGGATGGGGGATAGGGCACCTACCTTGACGCAATGGAAACAACTGGTTAATACTATCATACCATATGAAAACATAGTATATAAAAATAGAGGTTGCTCCACCAAATTTCAGAAAGTGTGGGGGATATGGTGCGCGTCTCCTAGGACAGCGTATACTGTTCGAGGGTTGACAGGAGCTTTGAATGCAGAATAAATTGAATAGATATCCATTTTTACAATGTGTAATAGGAAAATAGGTGAAAGGAATAGCTAAAGTAGATGAAGCCATATCTGGATTGTTTTGCTCAAATTAGACATCTACCTCATTTCTGGGCAGGGAAAAAGCAAGTGGAAGAGCACAGCACATGGTTTATTGTATTGTTTGTTATGCAAAGTCATGTAATCTTTATATAAATAATGGACTATAATGATGTACATCATGAAGTGAAATATGTACAATGATTGTCATTATTTTTGGCTTTGTGTGTTCAATAAAGCGAATTTAAAAAAAAAGATATTTTGCTCAGTTGACAGACTTTAAGAGGGAGAGCATCACTGGACTGAGAGAAACAGGATGGTAATTTTGACAAATTGCTTGCCATCCAGGCCATTTTGACTTAGCTGTTAGGAGGTGTTGAGAGCAGTGGTTATCTGAGGTCATGCACACATGGTAAGAAAGCTCTGGATTGTTCAAACAGACCACCAGTAGAGAAGATTGTTTGATCCTCTGACAAGCATGCGCTGCTCTCATAGTTTCATTGTTCACCATCCAGACACAGGTAACACCTTCATTACACAGCCCTGTCTCTGACCATTAAAGGAAATTTCGTGTCATGGAGCCCATTATATGTCTTGCCAGCCATTGTCGCCTTCATTTGGAGTGGTGTCATAAACGATAAACCTGGACTGTCATGGACTGGAATTGTATCATCTTTAGAGACCAATCTAGGTTCTGTTTGGGATCCAAAGACAGGTTGGAGTATGGAGGCCTGTTTGTGAGAGCTTCAATCTTAGCGTTTCCAACTGGCATTTTACAGTAGGATAAGGATCGCCCACACATAGCAAGGATTTCTCAGATTAAAAAGCCTTCACTAGACTGCAACACTTCCTTGGCCTGCCCAAGCATTTGTGGCACCAGGGTAGAGGCAGCGCAACTGGCTAGGAGTGGGTGGGTGGACACATTGTGGCAGGAGGCATCATGTTTTGCCACTACCTGGCCCTGTCAATCAAAGCCGCCAGGGAAAGATTGGCCATAGACCTTACAGGGAAATTTCCCGGTGGGCGATGCCCAGGGGGCCGCCCAAGCCCCCATCTCTGCCGCTGGCTCGGTACATAATAAGCTATCAGTGGTAATTAACTCTGTTAGAATCAGGTACTCATGTACCCAGCCAGCGAAATGCCCTCCTGAATTCAACTATGTGCTGCATCTCACCTCCTAAGCACCCTGCTCCATATCTTAATCAGAGACAACTGGAAGAGGAGGAAAGAAAATGGGCTTTATTCATGGCCAACTCAGAGGGACAGCTTTTGGGGCAATATATTGTGCGGCACTGTGGTATCTGGTATTTTGCGCTATGGTATTGCTGACCCCCCTACTTTTGTTAACCCGCCTGCTGTCAGTTTAGATCTTTTAAGTATTTTTTTTCCAGGGACACGTTAGGTTCCCAATCCACTTCTGGGGGCTGGCCACAGAACTACATGGAACTTGGAAGCAACAATAGAAATGGTAATGACCCCATTGCACCAAAGGCTTAATTTGCATATTAAGAAAAGATATCATAACTTGGGAATGGAGCCTCGGATCAGCAAAAGAAAAACAGCATTTTAATCAGGTTAACCACAGCTATTTAGCTATGTAAAGAGTTGAATAGGGAGGTCACTGGTAACAGATTCCATTTAAGTACAGGTGCATCTCAAGGAATTAGAATATAATCAAAAAGTTAATTTATTTCATTAATTCAATTCAAAAAGTAAAACATATATTATATAATTCATTAAATACAGAGTGATCTATTCCAAACATTTCTTTCTTTTAATGTTGATGACTATGGCTTACAGCTAATAAAAACCCAAAAGTCAGTATCTCAGAAAATTAGAATATTGTGAAAAAGTTCAATATTGCAGACTCATGGTGTCACACTCTAATCATTGTCAAAAAAGGCCATTTAAGAATTTGAGGGAGATTCACCAGGACGGACTGCGGCTGGGGTCAGTGCTTCATGAGTCACCACACACAGACATATCCAGAATATGGGTTAAAATTGTTGCATTCCTTGTGTCAAGCCACTCATGACAGAGACAATGTCAGAAGCATCTTACCTGGGCTAAGGAGAAAAAGGACTGGACTGTTGGTCAATGGTCCAAAGTCCTATTTTCAGATAATAGTAAATTTTGCATTTCATTGGAAATCAAGGTCCCAGAGTCTTGAGGAAGAGTGGAGAGTAAAATTAATTATATCACCACACTGGATAAATCTGTGGTGATATCTGATTACACCCAAATAATTATCAGATTCGTTTTGTAACTGGGATTACTTTAAAACATAACATTTACTAAATCATTTAAAATAATGGTTTCTGCAAGGTGATGGACAACAACAATATCTCCAATATACCACTTCAAATGCATGAAAAAGGGTGGATTCTGTGGGATCCACATTCAATGGAGAAATTTCCTGGTCTTGAATAGTACCAGGAACCGGTGTGACCAGGGTGCTTGCGTCGGTATTGGCACTGCAGATAACTCCTAGTAGGCCCTATTCTGCCTTTCCTGCCTCGTTAGGGGTCAGGGGCTACAAGCAGCGCCTACCTATCACACATGGAGCACCCGCCCCGACAGGGGCGACCCCACACCGAACCTTTCCCTCAGTATGGGTCTAGTGTTCTATATGGCCCTAATTACAAAGCCCTACATGCCATGTTTCTGTCTTTCTTTTGAGACATCATCAGGGGACTTCACACATGTATTCAAGGGCAGCTGGAAATAAAATCACAAACATACACTAAATACAGGTCACATATATTACTGAGTACCGCATATGAGATAATCATCAGCAGGCTCAGGTTACTTACTAAAGATCAAGGTGGTTTTGGCCTCGTGTCTTCACTCAGGATATTCAGTTGTTCCTATCCATGCTGTACAATGAGAAGTGTCCCATGACAGCCAGTGTCTCACCACAAACAGCAATGATTTGGGTGAGCACTCAACAGTTGTTATCCTCATCCTTATATACCTCACCTTCCGGTTAATGTACGCCCCCCCCTAATTAACTACCTCACCTGTCCGTATCCATTGTGGTGCATGTTGCTGCAAGTGGAACGCACGCCGCTCGCATGCGTTCCACCGGACCGGAAGTTGTAATCACATGGGTCGGGCTGACCGGAAGTGAGGTAAAGACCTGCATCTAGGCGTCGCTGGTAACATAGCAACCTCCAAACGCACGGCCAGTTCCCAGGCATATGATAATTTGCCTGCTCTTTTCTATATGCACAATCGCAAACCAGATTTATTAGGCAGGATTGCCAAACTCGATCTCCCACTCATCACAGCCATTACCAAATAGGCCTGGGGGACATACGATATCAGAAATCCATCTGGAAGGGGAGCAAGTGGATCCATATTTATACCGAATCGGCCATCACATCTCACCTTTTTATTATGAGCTATGATGTTTCTACTCTATCCCAGTAGATCTTCAGTATTCTGGTCAGATCATCCATTACATCTCACATGCCCATCACTATGGATGAGCTAATGTGAGTGGGAGGGAGATCTGGCCATTTTACAACACTAAACCGCTCCTAGGATTAAGGATTATTCATATAAAGCAGCAGTAATTTTGTTGTTCGTTTAGGCCAAAAGGGTGAACTGTCTTCAAATAGAAGATCCATTTTGCTTCACATTGAAGGATCCTTCTATCAAAATCGCCCCTTCTTATTCCTGGCTTGATTTTTTCAATCCCCATAAAGGAGAGACAGTCAAGCCTGCCATCATGTTCAGTGTTCACGTGTCGTGCCACCGACGTATCTCTGCCATTTCTGATGTCGCTCACGTGTTCTCCTATCCTTCTCCTCAGTTCTCTCCCTGTCTTCCCCACATATTCCTTTCCACATTTACATGTAATTTTGTACACCAATCCCATGCTTTTACAGTTAATCATATCATTAACTGTATACATCTTACCAGTGTTATTGCTCCTAAATGACTTTGCCTTGGCCATAAAGGGGCACGCCACACATCCTCCGCACCTGAAGTTACCACTGATGACTCTCTCAAGCCATGTTTTTTTATGAGGCACTGGTGTATAGTGGCTATGCACATCATATCACGGATGCTTTTACCACGTCTGTACGTGATGCTGGGGTGCCCCTTTATGACCTTGCAAATGTCCGGGTCCATCTGGAGCACATGCCAATGTCTTGATATAATATCTCTTATTGCCGAGAAACAGCCATTGTATGTGCTAATGAGTCGGATTTCCCTATTTCCACTGGCGCCACTAGTCCTGGGGATATCAATTTGTGGGGCCAATAAAGACCCCCTGTCCTTGTTTAGGGCCATTTGGTACGCTGGGGTGAGTACACCTCCTGGGTATCCACGATCTAAGAAACAGGTTTTGAGGTCACCAGCCTGTTTAATGAACTCAGAGCGCCTGGAGCAATTCCTCCTTAGACGTAGGTATTGCCCTCTCGGTATTCCCTTCCTGAGGGGATATAGATGGCTACTTTCCCATCTCAGGAGTGAATTTGTGGAGGTCGGTTTCCGATAGATGGATGTCTCCAGGCAGCCCATCCCGTTTATACTGACGCAAATATCCAGAAAGGGGAGTTTAGATGGATCGCATTCTGATGTAAAATGGAGGCCTATCTCGTTCTGGTTCAATTCTTGAACCCAGGCAGAGAACGTCTCCTTGCTCCCCTTCCAGATGACGAAAACGTCATCTATAAATCGCGCCCACTTTTGGACACACTGTAATTCCATTGTGGACTCGTCCCCAAATACTATGGTGTTCTCCCACCAGCCCAGGAACAAATTTGCATACGATGGGGCACAAGGGCTCCCCATCGCAGTGCCCCTGAGCTGGTGGAAGAATCGCCCACTAAACAGGAAATAATTCCTTTTCAATGTGAATTCTAATAATTCCAACACAAAAGCATTGTGTGCCCCAAAATGTTTGCCTCTAGACGATAGAAAGTAGGCCACTGCATGCAAGCCCCACTTGTGTGGTATGGATGAGTATAGTGCTTCCACATCTACACTCCCCAATATACAGCCTGCATCCAGATGAATACCCTCCATCTGTCTAAGTAAATCCCCCGTATCTTTTACATGGGATGATAAGGAAAGGACGAAGGGTGCCAAGATCTTGTCAATGTACACTCCTAGGTTTTGATTCAGGCTATCAATGCCCGATACAATCGGACGCCCTTTTAAAGGGTCATAGCCCTTATGTACTTTTGGCAGACTGTAAAATGTGGCGATTTGTGGGCATTCTGGGTATAGAAAATCCATTTCTTCCTGGCTGATTAGTTTATTGAGTTTTGCTTTGATCAAAATATTTTTTAACTCTTTTTGATAAGCCATGGTTGGATCACTTTTTAGGATTTCATAGCAATCCCGTGGAGCTAGCAGTTTCTCGCACATCACCTCATAATTCTTTGTACCCAGGATGACTGTGTTGCCACCCTTGTCTGATGGCTTGATGACAATACTTTTATTCTTGGACAATTCCTCCAAGGCACACAGTTCATCCTGGGTACAATTATGAGGTGATGAATGCAGATGGGTGGTCTCCAGGTCAGTGCTGACCAGTTTGAGAAATACATCTACGCAGTTTGTCTCACCTACCGGGGGTGTCCTCCTGCTCTTTATTTTAAGAGCTGTAAAGGGCCCTTCACCCAACGACGGTTCATTAGTCCCTGTTAGACTTTCTAAAAGTTTTACATCAGGTACCATCTCTCTGGGGACACCCATCTCTGCACTTTGTTTTTTCTCAATGTTGCAAAAGTACTTATACCAACGCAGTTTACGCGCAAACAATTGCAGATCCACAATCGTTTTAAACGGATTATATTTGGACGTAGGGACAAAGGAGAGACCCTTCTCAAGGACCTGCGTTTCTATCTTTGTAAGGTTATGATCTGACAGATTAATTATTTTGGGGCCAGCACTGTTGCTGTTCCCTGAGGTTGTTGTGGTGCTCGATTGCGTAGGGGATATGGCGAGTTCTGATCTAAAAAACCTTGTCCAAAAACTGTTTATGTTTACGCTCCTTAAGATGGTATTGAAACTTATCTAGGTAGGTCTGAAGCTGTTTCTACTTTGTCCCAAAATCCGTCTCCTGTGAAAAAGATTGCGTGATTGCTACTTGATCTCGTAATTTGGTATCAAGTCCTGCCAGGGTCAGTCGTTCCTGTTCTATTAGTAATCTCATAAATCTTAGTGAGCTACTGGTGGCCTCAGACTCGCATTTATTCATTAAGGTGGTATTTCTACAACAAATTGCAGGAGTGAGGTTAATGCGTAGACCCCGCGGAACAATATTATGTTCTAAATAATGTTCCAAACTTTGAACCTCCCACCAGGAAACTATTTGTTCTTTATACACTTTTTCTAGCTCCTTAAAGGAAGCACCATACGATGGAATATATTTCCTCTGGCAAAATGCTCTGTCAGAGATAACCTCCTTGGCCTCGGTTAGCCAGCTATCCGAGTCAAAGCCCGTGCTCAGGAATCCTGCCATATCCAGTATATGTTCAATTCAAAAATAAAATTAATTATATCACCACACTGGATAAATCTGTGGTGATATCTGATTACACCCAAATAATTATCAGATTCGTTTTGTAACTGGGATTACTTTAAAACATAACATTTACTAAATCATTTAAAATAATGGTTTCTGCAAGGTGATGGACAACAACAATATCTCCAATATACCACTTCAAATGCATGAAAAAGGGTGGATCTTACCCCATTCTGTGGGATCCACATTCAATGGAGAAATTTCCTGGTCTTGAATAGTACCAGGAACCGGTGTGACCAGGGTGCTTGCGTCGGTATTGGCACTGCAGATAACTCCTAGTAGGCTCTATTCTGCCTTTCCTGCCTCGTTAGGGGTCAGGGGCTACAAGCAGCGCCTACCTATCACACATGGAGCACCCGCCCCGACAGGGGCGACCCCACACCGAACCTTTCCCTCAGTATGGGTCTAGTGTTCTATATGGCCCTAATTACAAAGCCCTACATGCCATGTTTCTGTCTTTCTTTTGAGACATCATCAGGGGACTTCACACATGTATTCAAGGGCAGCTGGAAATAAAATCACAAACATACACTAAATACAGGTCACATATATTACTGAGTACCGCATATGAGATAATCATCAGCAGGCTCAGGTTACTTACTAAAGATCAAGGTGGTTTTGGCCTCGTGTCTTCACTCAGGATATTCAGTTGTTCCTATCCATGCTGTACAATGAGAAGTGTCCCATGACAGCCAGTGTCTCACCACAAACAGCAATGATTTGGGTGAGCACTCAACAGTTGTTATCCTCATCCTTATATACCTCACCTTCCGGTTAATGTACGCCCCCCCTAATTACCTACCTCACCTGTCCGTATCCATTGTGGTGCATGTTGCTGCAAGTGGAACGCACGCCGCTCGCATGCGTTCCACTGGACCGGACACACAGACATATCCAGAATATGGATACTGTCACCACACACAGACATATCCAGAATATGGGTTAAAATTGTTGCATTCCTTGTGTCAAGCCACTCATGACAGAGACAATGTCAGAAGCATCTTACCTGGGCTAAGGAGAAAAAGGACTGGACTGTTGGTCAATGGTCCAAAGTCCTATTTTCAGATAATAGTAAATTTTGCATTTCATTGGAAATCAAGGTCCCAGAGTCTTGAGGAAGAGTGGAGAGTCACACAATCCAAGTTTCTTGAGGTCCAGTGTGAAGTCGGGTTTGGGGATGGTTTGGGGAGCCATGTCATCTGCTGGTGTTGGTCCACGGGGTTAAATCAAGTCCAAAGTCAGTACAGCCATCTACCAGGAAATTGTAGAAGACTTCATGCTCCCCTCTGCTGAAAAGCTTTATGGAGATGCTGATTTCATTTTCCAGTGGTATCACTGTGCTTGACTGGCCACCAAACTCACCTGACCTAAACCTAAATCTATGGGGCATTGTCAAGAAGAAGAAAAAGCAGCCTGGGCTTCCATAAAACTTAAGCAGTGCCACAGGCTGTTCGCCTCCATGCCACGCCACATAATTGCAGTAATTTATTTTAAAAAAGGAGCTCCGACCAAGTATTCAGTGCACATATACTGTAAATAATTTTGAGTAGGCAAACATTCCTATATTAACAATCGTTTTTTAATTGGTCTTATAAAATATTCTAATTTTCTGAGATACTAACTTTAAATATAAATAAATGCTTGAAATAGATCACCCTGAATCTAATTAATCTATAAAATATCTGAGGTTCACTTTTTGAATTGAAGTACTGAAATAAATTAACTTTTTTATTATATTCTAATTTATTGAGATGCACCTATAGAGTAGTAATTGTCGAAGTCAGAGTATAATTTATTAAGTTGACTGTTCATGTGGGAAAACACTGCTCAAAAAAATAAAGGGAACACAAAAATAACACATCCTAGATCTGAGTTAATTAAATATTCTTCTGAACTACTTTGTTCTTTACATAGTTGAATGTGCTGACAACAAAATCACACAAAAATAAAAAAATGGAAATCTAATTTTTCAACCCATGGAGGTCTGGATTTGGAGTCACACTCAAAATTAAAGTGGAAAAACACACTACAGGCTGATCCAACTTTGATGTAATGTCCTTAAAACAAGTCAAAATGAGGCTCAGTAGTGTGTGTGGCCTCCACGTGCCTGTATGACCTCCCTACAACGCCTGTGCATGCTCCTGATGAGGTGGCGGATGGTCTCCTGAGGGATCTCCTCCCAGACCTTGACTAAAGCATCTGCCAACTCCTGGACAGTCTGTGGTGCAACGTGACGTTGGTGGATAGAGCGAGACATGATGTCCCAGATGTGCTCAATTGGATTTAGGTCTGGGGAACGGGCGGGCCAGTCCATAGCATCAATGCCTTCGTCTTGCAGGAACTGCTGACACACTCCAGCCACATGAGGTCTAGCATTGTCTTGCATTAGGAGGAACCCAGGGCCAACCGCACCAGCATATGGTCTCACAAGGGGTCTGAGGATCTCATCTCGGTACCTAATGGCAGTCAGGCTACCTCTGGCGAGCACATGGAGGGCTGTGCGGTCCTTCAAAGAAATGCCACCCCACACCATTACTGACCCAATGCCAAACCGGTCATGCTGGAGGATGTTGCAGGCAGCAGAACGTTCTCCACGGCGTCTCCAGACTCTGTCTGTCACATGTGCTCAGTGTGAACCTGCTTTCTTCTGTGAAGAGCACAGGGCGCCAGTGGCGAATTTGCCAATCTTGGTGTTCTCTGGCAAATGCCAAACGTCCTGCACGGTGTTGGGCTGTAAGCACAACCCCCACCTTTGGACGTCGGGCCCTCATATCACCCTCATCGAGTCTGTTTCTGACCGTTTGAGCAGACACATGCACATTTGTGGCCTGCTGGAGGTCATTTTGCAGGGCTCTGGCAGTGCTCCTCCTGTTCCTCCTTGCACAAAGGTCCTGCTGCTGGGTTGTTGCCCTCCTACGGCCTCCTCCACGTCTCCTGATGTACTGGCCTGTCTCCTGGTAGCGCCTCCATGCTCTGGACACTACGCTGACAGACACAGCAAACCTTCTTGCCACAGCTCGCATTGATGTGCCATCCTGGATAAGCTGCACTACCTGAGCCACTTGTGTGGGTTGTAGACTCTGTCTCATGCTACCACTAGAGTGAAAGCACCGCCAGCATTCAAAAGTGACCAAAACATCAGCCAGGAAGCATAGGAACTGAGAAGTGGTCTGTGGTGACCACCTGCAGAACCACTCCTTTATTGGGGGTGTCTTGCTAATTGCCTAAAATTTCCACCTGTTGTCTATCCCATTTGCACAACAGCATGTGAAATTGATTGTCACTCAGTGTTGCTTCCTAAGTGGACAGTTTGATTTCACAAAAGTGTGATTGACTTGGAGTTACATTGTGTTGTTTAAGTGTTCCCTTTATTTTTTTGAGCAGTGTATATATACAATAGGATGCATGAAGCATCAGATATACAATAGAATCAATGAGTATACAGTATATACATCAATCAAGGGTTTGAGCACTGGTGTAACTATAGGGGTTGCAGCGGTCACAGTTGCAACCCAACCGCTAAGCCAGGGGGTACTGTACCTTTCCCTTTATAAGATGTAGTGCATCTTATAAAGGGAATACTAGTGAGCGCTTCCATAATGGAAGCGCTCACTAGTCTGCAGGAGGAGGGGGAGAGAAGCGATGTGAGCGCTGTACAGTATTTACCCCTCCTCCTGCTCGCTCTTCTCAGGGCCCGTGCTGCTGTGTCCTGGCTGCCTGCAGCGTCAGGACATACACAGCACACTCTGACCTGAAGCTGCAGGAGGTCAGGTGACTGCAATGCGGGCACTGAGAAGAGAAGACAGCCAGGACAGGGAGAGTGGCGGCAGGAGAGGTAAGTTACTTGATTATTTTACAGTCTGATCTGAGGTCTGATATGGAGGTCTAATGGGGGGTCTGGAGGTCTGACTGGGGGGTCTGGAGTGGTCTGACTGGGAGGACTGTAGTAGTCTCACTGTGGGTCTGGAGGTCTAACTGGGGGTCTAGAGAGGTCTAATCAGGGGTCTGGAGTGGTCTAATGGAGGGTCTGGAGTGGTTTAATGGGGGTGTAGAGTGGTCTAATCGGGAGGGTCTGGAGGTCTGACTGGGGGGTCTGGAAATCTGACTGGGGGTCAGATATGGGGGTCTGGAGGTCTAATGGAGGTCTAATGGGGGTCTTATATTGCGGTATGGAGGTCTTATCTGAGGTCTGATATTGGGTCAGGGTCTTACATGGAGGTCTAATGGGGGTTTGATCTGAGGTCTAAAACTGGGGTCTTATATGGGGTCTGACACAGAGGCCTAAAGGGGGTTTGGTCTGAGATGGGGGGATCTCATTTAGGGTTTAATATGGGGGTCTGATCTGAAAGGGAGTATTTTTTTGTACTAGCGCACAATATAAAGGGGTGTTTTTGTACTGATGCACTATCTGTGTGCTACCAGTATTTTCAGGGGTAATGTTGATCGCGAATATTCTAATCACGATTTTTTTATCGGAAATATCGCCACTTCGAGAATTTGCTAAGATCTAGACTATAGTTCTATATCTTCGCAATCGTGAATATTCTAGATTTTTTTTCCATCTGTACCCTCACTGCTTCTGGCTTGTGGGCCAATGAGAAGGCTGCAATATCTTTGCCTGAGCTTAGCAACATCCTTAGCAACCAATAGGAAAGTTGCCTACCCCTTACTATATAGGAAACTCCCCAGTAGACATTTTCTGCAGTTTTTTACAGTTCTGATAGAGAGGGAGCAGTGTCATTTCTGTGCTCTGTGCTTTGCTGAGTCATTTACATTGCTGAGTCAATTACATGAGATAGTTAGTTAGCTCGTATATATAATACAGATAGTTAGTGGGAGATAGTCAGTGTAGGTTAGATCGTGATATAGTGTAGCTGATAGGTTCCAGTGCAAGGTGTTAGGTATTACTGTATTGTGCATTTTCTCCAGTCTCGGGAAACTTCTAGCTGCAGCTTGAAAAATGTAGCAATAGTGAGCCACGCCTGTATTGCGCGCGCAATACATGCATATTTCATTGCCGATTTTCGCAATCAAGAAAATTGTGACCGGAGATCACGAATTCTAGAATTTGCGAATTTGTGGCGAATATTAGGCCAAAAATTCACGAAATATAGCGAAAACAAATATTGCCTATGCTGCTCATCACTATTCAGGGGGACTGTTTCTGCAGGAAAGTATTGGGGAGCACAGTGGACACAGTATTGGGGGTGGCAGGATGGGGTGTTGAGAAGGTGGGAGGATGATGGAAAAGTCTGTTAAACTGCAGAGACGAGGCGCGGTTGAAAGAAGTCACCATGGCGGTCTGGTCTGACAGGAGAAGAAGAGGAAAGAGAATGTCTACATCAGCAAAGAGAAGTCACTGGATGTAAGAGGTACATATGTAGGTGCTGTATGACCCTGTATGTTCTTTAGCGCTGTATGTAATGTTTTCCAAGAGAAACTGAGAATTGAGAAAATAGAACCAGCTCAGCAGGGACCTGACTTAAAAAAAAAAAAAAAAAAGTGTTGAGAGCTTATGGATATTTAATTTAAACTCCTTGGTCCAAACTGACTTAATATGGACATTAAGCTGGTTGCATTTTGATAATGCTGTCATTTGAAACACCATTTGAAACAGAAAACTAGGAGTTGAGGCCTTGGAGTCCAAGAGGATTGGAAAAGGAAACCAGATGGATTATTTTATCATATTTTATTTATTTCATATATTTTATTCTCAGGATTGTGCAGATGCCAGTGGCATCCTGGTTTGAATTGTAGACCCCAGGAGATCATCGGTTGAAGGAGTTGTCTTACTTCAGCAAGTAGCATTTATCATGCAGAGGGAGTAAACACGAGGCACTTACTAATGTATTCTGATTGTCCATATTGCTTCCTTTGTTGGCTAGATAAATTTTTTTCATCTTGTTCTACAATGCTCGTTTCCATGGTTACAACTACACTGCAATCCAGTGGTGGTGGCCGTGCTTGCACACTATCGGAAAAAGCACCTACCTCTCTGGTGGCTGGGACCATGGAAGCACACATAAGCTAGTGATGTTACTATAATGTGTAAGCAAGGCCACCATTGAAAGATTGCAGGGTGGTCTGTAACCATGGAAACAAGCAGTGTATAATGTGATGGAAAAATAAATCCAGCCAACAAAGAAAGCAATATGTATAATAACAATACATTAGTAAGTGGCTGAATTAACTTTCTCTAGAAGATAAATGCCATTTGCTGAAGTGAGGCATCCCCATTAACTAGCTGGAACAGTTTATTCAAGGAAGAGCATGATGGCCATTTGTTATCCCCGATAAGGGAAGGCGGACCTTTCAAAATGCATAGGATCGGTGCATCTGTTCCCTTGGACTATCCTTAGCATTGGTGATGTCACTTAGCTAGTTTCTTTTTGATCAAGAGCCTACTACTGGCTGTGGCAGAATCATCCAGAACAAATCATGATACCTGTAGAGAGTGTTTACCTCCACCGGAGCA
Source organism: Bufo bufo (assembly GCF_905171765.1). Classification (NCBI taxonomy): domain Eukaryota; kingdom Metazoa; phylum Chordata; class Amphibia; order Anura; family Bufonidae; genus Bufo; species Bufo bufo. Next base: position 159,092,099 of record NC_053391.1, read on the forward strand.
ACAACAAGTAAACTTTAAGAGGACCTATGAGCACCAGGGCTGGCTCCAGGTTCATGTGGGCCCTTGGGCGATAAATCTCAGTGGGCCTCGTTGTGGCATTTGTCAAATGTCACCACTGCATCTGAGAGTGTTCAAAGACGGAAACGCGGGCTTCCTGCTGAGATGCGCCTTCCCCCAGCAGAGGTTTGGGAAAGCAAACTGTTCTAAAAATGAGCCACAGCCTGTACTAGGCTTCCAGGCTCATTATTAGTATATCCCAGTTCACTTCACTAGGTGGCAGCACTAAACTGTGATATAGTGATTTCTATACAAAATAAGGGTCCATTCAGACGTCCCTAGGTGTCTGCAAAGTGATCAATCTGCAAAAAAAGGGGGTTAGTCAGCACCTCGCAATGCGCAGGTGCACGCTGCCATGGCAAAGACCTAGAGGAAAAAAAGAGACAATGCAGCAGCACCCTGCAAATCAGATAAAGTACAATAGTGCCAAAAATTATAGTGCTAATGCTACGCTTATTTATAAAGTGAGATGCTTGGCCAATGCATTTTGTACAAAACCATCTGAGCCCGTCTGCCGTACGTCAAGGCGATCTCTGTTAGAAGGGTCCTAACACCAAATACTACCTGTTATGCGCCATAATGGCCGCCATAAAGTTCAGGGAGTGTTGGATCCACATGCATGCTGGATCCACTCTGCTTTTTACCATTTTTGGTGCCATAATGGCCTCCATTACAAGGGATGCAGGTACCAACATGCATGCCGAGCCCACTCTATACCTTTCCTTGTGCCAGACAGCTTCCAATAAATGTAGTGAGAGCAGGCTACAGCTTTATACTGAAACTAATTAAAATCAACCTATGGGGCAGACTTAGCACTATAATTTTTGGCATTATTGTACTTTATCTGATTTGCAGGGTGCTGCTGCATTGTCTCTTTTTTTCTGCAAAGTGATCAAGTCATATACACCCCAAAATTTTATTGTCAAAAAAGACAGATTTTGAAAAAAAGTTATGGGGGTCACCGGGAGCAAGGGTTTTGCTAGGCTTGCCACCTTTCCCAACAAAAAATAATAGATACAAAAATTAAAAAGGTTGGTGTGTCTATTTAAGTTTTATTTAGCCTCTATTATTTAAATGATTCTGCTGGGATTTGAACTCACAGCATCTACATTAACCCCTTAAGGTCAGATTTGCAAATCTGACATGTGTCACATGTGGTAATAATTTTAAAACGCTTTTACTTATCCAAGCCATTCTGAGTTTTCTCCTCACATATTGTACCTCATGACAGTGGTAAATTTTAATTATAAAAAAATGCCAAATTTACCAAAAATTTGGAAAAATTCGCAACTTTCCAATTTTTCTCATATAATAGCTATTACATTACATTTCCCATATGTCTACTTCATGTTTGGATCCTTTTGTGAATGCCATTTGATTTTTTGGGGAGGTTGGAAGGCTTAGAAGTTTAGAAGCAAATCTTGAAACCCACTTTTTAAGGACCAGTTCAGGTCTGAAGTCACTTTGTGAGGCTTACATAATAGAAGCCACCCAAAAATTACCCCATTTTAGAAACTACACTAGGTATTAAAAACTGATTTTACAAACATTGTTAACCCTTTAGGTGTTCCACAAGAATTAATGGAAAATGGAGATGACGTTTCAAAATTTCACTTTTTTGGCAGATTTTCCATTTTAATATTTTTTTTTCCGCTAACAAAGCAAAGGTTAATAGCCAAACAAAACTCAATATTTATGGCCCTGATTCTGTAGTTTACAGAAACACCCCATATGTGGTCGTAAATTGCTGTATGGCCACACGGCAGGGCGCAGAAGGAAAGGAACGCCATATGGTTTTTGGAAGGCAGATTTTGATGGACTGGTTTTTTGATGCCATGTCCCATTTGAAGCCCCCCTGATGCACCTCTAGAGTAGAAACTCCAAAAAAGTGACCCCATTTTAGAAAGAACACCCCTCAAGGTATTCAAAAGTGATTTTCCAAACTTTGTTAACCCTTTAGGCGTTCCACAAGAATTAATGGAAATTGAAGATAAAATTTCCGAATTTCACTTTTTTGGCAGATTTTTATTTTAATTTTTTTTTTTCCCGTTAACAAAGCAAGGGTTAAAAGCCAAACAAAACTCAAAATGTATTGCCCTGATTCTGTAGTTTACAGAAACACCCCATGTGTGGTGGTAAACTGCTGTACGGGCACACGACAGGGTGCAGAAGGAAAGGAACGCCATATGGTTTTTGGGCCAGATTTCACTGGGATAATTTTAACTTGCCATGTCCCATTTGAAGCCCCCCTGATGCACCACTATAGTAGAAACTCCAAAAAAATGACCCTATTTTGGAAACTATGGGATAAGGTGGCAGTTTTTTGGTACTATTTTAGGGTGCAGATGATTTTTGGTTGCTATATATTACACTTTTTGTGAGGCAAAGTAAAAAATAAATAGCAGTTTTGGGACTGTTTTAATTTTTTTTATTTACAACGTTCATCTGACAGGTTAGATCATGAGCTATTTTTATAGAGCAGGTTGTTACAGACGCGACAATATCAAATATGGTTTTTGTTTGTTTGTTTCAGTTTTACATAATAAAGTATTTTTGAAAAAAAATATATTTTTTTGTGTCTCCATATTCTGAGAGCCGTAGTTTTTTCATTTTTTTGGGAGACTGTCTTATGTCGTGGCTCATTTTTTTCAGTATGAGATGACGGTGTGATTGGTACTATTTTAGGGTGCATGTGACTTTTTGATCGCTTGGTGTTACACTTTTTGTGATGTAAGGTGACAAAAAATTGCTTTTTTTACACCATTTTTTTTTGTACAGTGTTCACCTGAGGGGTTAGGTCATGTGATATTTTTATAGAGCAGGTCGTTACGGATATGGCAACACCTAATATGTATACTTTTTTATTTATTAAAGTTTTACACAATAACAGCATTTTTTAAACAAAAAATTCATGTTTTAGTTTCTCCATATTCTGAGAGCCAGAGAACCATTTTTTTGGGAGACTGTGTTAGGTAGGGGCTCATTTTTTGTGGGATGAGATGACGGTTTGATTGGTACAATTTTGGGGTGCTTATGACTTTTTGATCGCTTGGTATTACACTTTTTGTGATGTAAGGTGACAAAAAAATAGCTTTTTTTACACTTTTTTTTTTTTTTAACGGTGTTCATCTGTGGGGTTAGTTCATGTGATATTTTTATAGAGAAGGTGGCAATACCTAATATGTATACTTTTTTTATTTATTTAAGTTTTACACAATAATATCTTTTTTGAAACAAACAAAAAAAATCATGTTTTAGTGTCTCCATAGTCTGAGAGCCATATTTTATTTATTTTTTAAGCGATTGTCTTAGGTAGGGTATAATTTTTGCTGGATGAGGTGACGGTTTGATTGGAACTATTTTGAGGTGTGTATGACTTTTTAATCGCTTGCTATTACACTTTTTGTGCTGTAAGGTGGCAAAATGGCTTTTTGACACCATTTTTATTAGATTTCTTTTACGATGTTCACCTGAGGGGTTAAATCATGTGATATTTTTATAGAGCAGGTCGTTGCGGAGACGGCGATACCTAATATGTATACTTTTTTATTTATTTAAGTTGTATACACTAATATCATTTTTGAAACAAAAAAACTGTTTTAGTGTCTCCATAGTCTGAGAGACATAGTTTTAAAATTTTTGGGATGATTGTCTTACGTAGGGTATCTTTTTTGCGGGATGAGATGACGTTTTGATTGGTACAATTTTAGGGTGCATATGACTTTTTGATCGCTTGCTATTACACTTTTTGCAATGTGAGGTGACAAAATGGCTTTTTGACACCATTTTCTTTTTTTTACGGTGTTCACCTGATGGGTTAAATCGTGAAATTTTTATAGAGAAGGTTGTTACGAACGCGGTGATACTTAATATGTATACTTTTTTATTTTATTTAAGTTTTATACACTAATATTTTTGAAACAAAAAAATAATCAGGTTTTACTGTCTCAATTGTCTGAGAGCCATAGATTTATCATTTTAGCTGGATGAGATGACGGTTTGATTGGTACAATTTTGGGGTGCGTATGACATTTTGATCGCTTGCTATTACACTTTTTGTGATGTAAGGTGGCAAAAAAATTGCTTTTTTGACACCGTTTTTTTTTTTTTACGGTGTTCATCTAAAGGGTTTTTTATAGAGCAGGTTGTTATGGACGCGGCGATACCAAATATGTATATCTATTTTAATTTTTTTTACATTAAACACAATAAAAGCATTTTTGAAACAAAAAAAATCATGTTTTAGTGTCTCCATAGTTATTTATTTTTTTGGGCGATTGTCCTATGTAGGGACTCTTTTTTTGTGGGATGAGGTGACAGTTAAATTGGTACTATTTTGGGGGCATATGCCTTTTTTATCACTTGGTGTTGCACTTTTAGTGATGTAAGGTGACAAATTGCTTTTTTGACACCGTTTTTTTTTTTTTTTTTTTTTTTTTTATGGTGTATATCGGACAGGGTAAATCATGTGATTTAAGGTAAGACTATATTATCATACTCATACATAAATGACCCACTATTTGCCAATACATAGCAGTTTTGTCTATGGCCTGTCTTCATAACTTTACCTGTTTTACGTCTAAGAACTTAATAGTAGTAAACATGTATTGTATATAGTTATTTTTTATTCATTAATTGTGTGTGCTTTTGGGCCAGCCACTTTGTATAAAGTCACTTGGTGTACTAACAAGTAATTGATTAATCACACCAGATTCCAGTTCCGCGGGGGTTAATTATTCAAATTCTGGCTGTAATGATGAGGATATGTCACCTGTGTGTATATGGTAATTGTCTGGAAGTTGATTTAGCTAAATGCTTTTCCTTTCTTTAAAGTAATTATGAATTTAAAGTATTGAGTTCCAATTTTGGAGTTTGGCCTATTTTAATTTCAACTTGCGAGACACATTGCCATTAAATAATGTAAAGTAATGTACTAGATTTTTAAACTTGTGCATAGTGTATTAATTATTTTTTTGGGTTTCATTTCAGATATCTTGCGACAGGAAATTATTTTTCGTCATTACATTTTGATTTTAGAATAGGGGCCTCCACAATTGCTGGCTTGGTACGGGATACATATGCCGCCATTTGGTTGAGACTGAAGGCTTCAGTGTTGCCACATCCAACCAGGCAGCAGTGGCTTGATATAGCCCAGGGTTTCCTGGAGAGGGCTAAATTCCCAAATTGTATTGGTGCCCTTGACGGGAAGCACATACGGGTTAAGAAGCCACCAAACTCAGGGTCCCAATACTATAATTATAAGCAGTTTTTCTCTGTAGTTTTGTTGGCCTTCGCTGACACAAACTACAGGTTTGAAATTGTAGATATTGGGTCCTATGGAAGTACTGCAGATGCTTGCATCTTCAGGGCTTCCAGAATGGGTTGCTGGCTTCAGTCCAACCAACTGGACGTACCACGGCCAGCAAACCTTCCTGGCTCAACTGGCCCACCAGCGCCTTATGTGGTTGTAGGGGACAAGGGTTTTGCCCTTTCTAGCCACCTCACACCCCTTTCCTAGACGAGGTTTGGATGCCAAGAGGCACAATTTTAATTATCGCTTAAGTAGACCTAGGTTTGTGGAGTGCGCCTTTGGTATTTTTTCTCATAAATGGCAGGTTTTCCTGTCGCCCATACAGCTGGTTCCACAAAATGTCAATGTGGTGATCAAGGCGTGTGTAGTGCTGCACAACTACATACGCACCTATGAGTCGCCACCTGATGAAGACGCCCAAGTCTACAGTCCGTCATCAGGAAGAGACACTTTACCACTTGGATGATCTGGATCTGCTGGACTGAGAGTGAGGGAGTTATTTTCTGATTATTTTATGTCCCCTATCTGTTCATTCCCTTTTTAGCAGTAGTCCTCAACTCATGGGAGTTTGTGTTTGCCAATATTTTTTGCTAACTTGGATGGTTATTTTTTTGTTAGTTTTTTATTTTTTAGTTAAGGACTCGCAAGATAATGAGAACCCTTGACGTGGGTTGTGAGCTTACATATTTTGCTTACATATATTAAACACAGTATGTGAAATATGTACTAATACCTCATTCATTACAAGTGTAAAAATGTATCCTCAAATGTATGCATGTTTTCACATCATCATTAATAAAGTTTTAGTTGGCCTCATTCTCATATAATAAAAAATATAATTGCATGTGTCATGGCGTTTACCCTTCAACTGTCATGTTTTGACTATTGTGTGCTTAAAGGACATTATCTTATTTCTAACATGTAATGTATATATGTATAATAAAGGTATTTATTTAGAAAGCAGTTTGTAATTTTTGGCATATTATTAAGGTGTGTAAGTGATAGATGGTCAAAGTGAAAATACTGTATTTGGGTCATATTAATGTTTACTAGACGTGTACAATTATTAATGTCGTGTATGTGTTGGTGCGACATAAAGATCATGATGCACTGTATATAATAAAGGGAACTAACAATAAAAAAATTGAAAATAAAACTATGTTTATTAACATAAAATTGTCAATTTGACTAAAATCTTTTTTTTTTACAGGGAAGAACATAAAATAAAATCACTAAAACATTTTTAAAATTAGTATAACTCCCATATGGCGAGGGGGGGGCCTTGGGGCCCTGATACTGAAGCCCAGGGTAGGGTGTTTGGGACTGTTGGGAGGGGGACCTGGAGTACTGGGATGGCCCAGCTTGGGAGGATGAGGGGACATGCTGGCCATACATAGATTAAACCTGATACTGTGGCCCATATGGGCGCATAGGTGGCCCATAAAAATGCCTTTGAGGAGAGAATTGTGAGGAACCCTGTGAGCCCTGTGAAAGTGGCATTGGGTGGGGGTTAAACATGTGCCCATGGAGGCTCAAGTTTTCCAGGGCGGAAAACGTTTCTGTAGGGTCATGGGGTGGAGTGGCTGCCCCAGAACAATTTCGAGAGCCCGTCTGGTTCTCAGTAATCGTTCTGGAGGCAGCTGACGCATATAATGGTACAGACCCCGGCCAAATAGATTGTGCCAAGCTCGAGATAAATAATCAAGAACCTGCATCTTCACATGAGTCTCGGCAGGAGGCCGGATGGGTCTAGCCAAAAGGGGGGGGTGGATAAATCACCTCCGGATGCAGGTGAAGGCCTGACTTCTGCCACACTCTCCATCTGCACGGCCCCAGAGATAGGGTCTTCTTCGCAGGCACTTAATAGCTGCAGAGCCTATTCTTCTCCTTCCTTCTCTGGGTTGTCGTCCGTTCTACAAAAAATATAACAAACATACTACATAACTATATGAACGCTATTTAGGATTCAAAATATTCATTTCACATATCCCTATTATGATCAAAATACATTTGTCACATAGTACTACATGACCTAAACTACATATGACATATGTGGTCATTTAGCTACATTGGGTAAATTATACGTGTCATAGGTGGCCATACCAACAATTCCTATTCCACTTGTCATGTTGTTCACCTACTTTTGCTAAAGAAAGGAGGAATGGGAATGGTTGCTATCGGCAACTATGACATTTCCCATTTAACAATTGTTACCAATCACATTACCTAACTAGTCTACATACAGTGTGTATTGCTTAACATGTAGTGGTCAGTGTGTAGAATGTACTTATGGACGCAGCTCCATGACGTCACTGAGGAACATCAGCTCCTTGAATAAATAGGGCCTTTTCTTGGGTGGCCCGGAACCACTCTGCCCATGGTGCTTCTTTTTTTTTTTATGAATTGGTCCCGGCTGTTCCGCCAACGATTCTTGACCTCTTCAACTTGTAATAAAAGGACAAGAAAAGAAAGTGTAGGCAAATATACAATTCTACAGAGGATAACATATGACATGGCCTCTATACTAGGGAGGATAACATATGACATGGCCTATATACTAGGGAGGATAACATATGACATGGCCTATATACTAGGGAGGATAACATATGACATGGCCTGTATACTAGGGAGGATAACATATGACATGGCCTATATACTAGGGAGGACAGCAAGGATCAAAAATGTATACATTGTCTACTTACTCAAATTCTTCCAACTTTGGCCTTGGGTTTTCTCCCAGATGGTGGCAAATAGATCCTGTGTTACCTCCACCCAGGCCGCATCTTTCTTATAGTGGTCCTGGTACTCCCCAGAATGAAGATCCCAGAGGCAGGGTATGTCTTGCACGAGGACAATGAGCCTCTCCACGTCCATTGCACGTGATGTCTTTGGCATTTTGGATTTTTTTGGCTCCGCAAGGGATGTAAAATGGTGCAGCAAACTTCTGGCTCATGTGCTGCCTCAAGCCAGACACAGAGAAACTCCTACTTCCTGTCTGATATCCCTTGAGTGTTGCTAAGTTACTTGTGTAAAAAACTCAATGCAACGCAGTGCATCCGGATGCAATGCGTTTTTCATGCAGTCCCATTCACTATGGGGGCTGCGTTGCGTGAAAAACGCAGAATATAGAACATGCTGCGATTTTCACACAACGCACAAGTGATGCGTTAAAAACATCGCTCATGTACACAACCCCATTGAAATGAATGTGTCTGGATTCAGTGCGGGTGCAATGCGTTCACGTCACGCATTGCACCCATGCGGAAAACTCGCTTGTGTGAAAGGGGCCTTACAGTTGGTTTATGATTTTTTACAGGAAGCCCAGTTCTACTTGCAATGGCTCCCAGCATAATTGTGAATGCAGCTCTGGACAGGATTAGAACAAAATAAATTAATGTAGTGTATTTACAAAGTAACTCAACATTTTTTGTAGATTATATCTGTATATACTGTAAAATGGTGTTTAGAGGTAAGCATATTCTTTAAAGGCTAAGGACACCTTTGGGTCAATTTTTTTTCAACTGTTTCTGTTCTACAGCCTTAACCTATTAGTGTATCTGCAGACTATATTGCTTTCAGTTTTACACTGAATCCATCCGGGAGCTGCTCTGAAGGCTCTATCTGTATCTCTTATTTCTGAACTTCTTTCAGCTCATAAACACTATATAAGGATTGTTCTTATCAGATTGATAAGAATTTGGCTATCATGAGTGTTTATAAGCTGTCAGGTGTTTTGGTGATAAGGGTTTCAGATCAAGCCATCAAAGCAGCTCCCTGATGGATTTAATGTAAATTAGAAAGAAATGGTGTGTAGAGTTGAGCGAACACCTGGATGTTCGGGTTCGAGAAGTTCGGCCGAACTTCCCGGAAATGTTCGGGTTCGGGATCCGAACCCGATCCGAACTTCGTCCCGAACCCGAACCCCATTGAAGTCAATGGGGACCCGAACTTTTCGGCACTAAAAAGGCTGTAAAACAGCCCAGGAAAGAGCTAGAGGGCTGCAAAAGGCAGCAACATGTAGGTACATCCCCTGCAAAAAAATGTGGATAGGGAAATGAATTAAAATTAAAATAAAAAAAATAAAAATGAACCAATATCAATTGGACAGAGGTCCCATAGCAGAGAATCTGGTTTCACGTCAGCAGAGAATCAGTCTCTTCATGCCATAACAAAGAATCTGGCTTCATGTCAGCACAGAATCAGTCTTTTCATGCCATAGCAGAGAATCTGGCTTCATGTCAGCACAGAATCTGTCTTCATGTCATAGCAGAGAATCAGGCTTCACGTCACCCACCACTGGAACAGGCCACTGTCACACATTTAGGCCCCGGCACCCAGACAGAGGAGAGCGGTCCCGTAACAGAGAATCTGGCCTTATGTCAGCGCAGAATCTGTCTTCATGTCATAGCAGAGAATCAAGCTTCACGTCACCCACCACTGGAAAAGGCCACTGTCACAAATTTAGGCCCAGGCACCCAGGCAGAGGAGAGAGGTCCCGTAACAGAGAATCTGGCCTTATGTCAGCGCAGAATCTGTATTCATGTCATAGCAGAGAATCAGGCTTCACGTCACCCACCACGGGAACAGGCCACTGTCACACATTTAGGCCCAGGTACCCAGGCAGAGGAGAGAGGTCCCGTAACAGAGAATCTGGCCTTATGTCAGCGCAGAATCTGTCTTCATGTCATAGCAGAGAATCAGGCTTCACGTCACCCACCACTGGAACAGGCCACTGTCACACATTTAGGCCCCGGCACCCAGACAGAGGAGAGCGGTCCCGTAACAGAGAATCTGGCCTTATGTCAGCGCAGAATCTGTATTCATGTCATAGCAGAGAATCAGGCTTCACGTCACCCACCACTGGAACAGGCCACTGTCACATATTTAGGCCCAGGCACCCAGGCAGAGGAGAGAGGTCCCGTAACAGAGAATCTGGCCTTATGTCAGCGCAGAATCTGTATTCATGTCATAGCAGAGAATCAGGCTTCACGTCACCCACCCCTGGAACAGGCCACTGTCACACATTTAGGCCCAGGTACCCAGGCAGAGGAGAGAGGTCCCGTAACAGAGAATCTGGCCTTATGTCAGCGCAGAATCTATCTTCATGTCATAGCAGAGAATCAGGCTTCACGTCACCCACCACTGGAACAGGCCACTGTCACACATTTAGGCCCCGGCACCCAGACAGAGGAGAGCGGTCCCGTAACAGAGAATCTGGCCTTATGTCAGCGCAGAATCTGCATTCATGTCATAGCAGAGAATCAGGCTTCACGTCACCCACCACTGGAACAGGCCACTGTCACATATTTAGGCCCAGGCACCCAGGCAGAGGAGAGAGGTCCCGTAACAGAGAATCTAGCCTTATGTCAGCGCAGAATCTGTATTCATGTCATAGCAGAGAATCAGGCTTCACGTCACCCACCACTGGAACAGGCCACTGTCACACATTTAGGCCCAGGTACCCAGGCAGAGGAGAGAGGTCCCGTAACAGAGAATCTGGCCTTATGTCAGCGCAGAATCTGTCTTCATGTCATAGCAGAGAATCAGGCTTCACGTCACCCACCACTGGAACAGGCCACTGTCACACATTTAGGCCCCGGCACCCAGACAGAGGAGAGCGGTCCCGTAACAGAGAATCTGGCCTTATGTCAGCGCAGAATCTGTATTCATGTCATAGCAGAGAATCAAGCTTCACGTCACCCACCACTGGAACAGGCCACTGTCACACATTTAGGCCCCGGCACCCAGACAGAGGAGAGCGGTCCCGTAACAGAGAATCTGGCCTTATGTCAGCGCAGAATCTGTATTCATGTCATAGCAGAGAATCAGGCTTCACGTCACCCACCACTGGAACAGGCCACTGTCACATATTTAGGCCCAGGCACCCAGGCAGAGGAGAGAGGTCCCGTAACAGAGAATCTGGCCTTATGTCAGCGCAGAATCTGTATTCATGTCATAGCAGAGAATCAGGCTTCACGTCACCCACCACTGGAACAGGCCACTGTCACACATTTAGGCCCAGGCACCCAGTCAGAGGAGAGAGGTCCCGTAACAGAGAATCTGGCCTTATGTCAGCACAGAATCTGTCTTCATGTCATAGCAGAGAATCAGGCTTCATGTCACCCACCACTGGAACAGGCCACTGTCACACATTTAGGCCCAGGCACCCAGGCAGAGGAGAGAGGTCCCGTAACAGAGAATCTGGCCTTATGTCAGCGCAGAATCAGTCTTCATGTCATAGCAGAGAATCAGGCTTCACGTCACCCACCACTGGAACAGGCCACTGTCACATATTTAGGCCCAGGCACACAGGCAGAGGAGAGAGGTCCCGTAACAGAGAATCTGGCCTTATGTCAGCGCAGAATCTGTATTCATGTCATAGCAGAGAATCAGGCTTCACGTCGCCCACCACTGGAACAGGCCACTGTCACACATTTAGGCCCAGGTACCCAGGCAGAGGAGAGAGGTCCCGTAACAGAGAATCTGGCCTGATGTCAGCGCAGAATCTGTCTTCATGTCATAGCAGAGAATCAGGCTTCACGTCACCCACCACTGGAACAGGCCACTGTCACACATTTAGGCCCAGGCACCCAGGCAGAGGAGAGAGGTCCCGTAACAGAGAATCTGGCCTGATGTCAGCGCAGAATCTGTCTTCATGTCATAGCAGAGAATCAGGCTTCACGTCCCCCACCACTGGAACAGGCCACTGTCACATATTTAGGCCCAGGCACCCAGGCAGAGGAGAGAGGTCGCGTAACAGAGAATCTGGATTCTTGTCAGCACAGAATAAGTCTTCATGTCATAGCAGAGAATCAGGGTTCACGTCACCCACCACTGGAACAGGCCACTGTCACACATTTAGGCCCCGGCACCCAGGCAGAGGAGAGGTTCATTCAACTTTGGGTTGCCGCGCAATATAATAGTAAAATGAAATTAAAAATAGTATTGAATGAGGAAGTGCCCTGGAGTAGAATAATATATTGTTAAGTGGAGGTAGTTAATATCTAATCTGCACAAGGGATGGACAGGTCCTGTGGGATCCATGCCTGGTTCATTTTTATGAACGTCAGCTTGTCCACATTGGCTGTAGACAGGCGGCTGCGTTTGTCTGTAATGACGCCCCCTACCGTGCTGAATACACGTTCAGACAAAACGCTGGCCGCCGGGCAGGCCAGCACCTCCAAGGCATAAAAGGCTAGCTCTGGCCACGTGGACAATTTGGAGACCCAGAAGTTGAATGGGGCCGAACCATCAGTCAGTACGTGGAGGGGTGTGCACAGGTACTGTTCCACCATGTTAGTGAAATGTTGCCTCCTGCTAACACGTTCCGTATCAGGTGGTGGTGCACTTAGCTGTGGCGTGGTGACAAATCTTTTCCACATCTCTGCCATGCTAACCCTGCCCTCAGAGGAGCTGGCCGTGACACAGCTGCGTTGGCGACCTCTTGCTCCTCCTCTGCCTTCGCCTTGGGCTTCCACTTGTTCCCCTGTGACATTTGGGAATGCTCTCAGTAGCGCGTCTACCAACGTGCGTTTGTACTCGCGCATCTTCCTATCACGCTCCAGTGTAGGAAGTAAGGTGGGCACATTGTCTTTGTACCGGGGATCCAGCAAGGTGGCAACCAAGTAGTCCGCACACGTTAAAATGTGGGCAACTCTGCTGTCGTTGCGCAGGCACTGCAGCATGTAGTCTCTCATGTGTGCCAGGCTGCCCAGAGGTAAGGACAAGCTGTCCTCTGTGGGAGGCGTATCGTCATCGTCCTGTGTTTCCCCCCAGCCACGCACCAGTGATGGGCCCGAGCTGCTTTGGGTGCCACCCCGCTGTGAACATGCTTCATCCTCATCCTCCTCCACCTCCTCCTCATCCTCGTCCTCCTCGTCCTCCAGTAGTGGGCCCTGTCTGGCCACATTTGTACCTGGCCTCTGCTGTTGCAAAAAACCTCCCTCTGAGTCACTTCGAAGAGACTGGCCTGAAAGTGCTAAAAATGACCCCTCTTCCTCCTCTTCCTCCTGGGCCACCTCCTCTTCCATCATCGCCCTAAGTGTTTTCTCAAGGAGACATAGAAGTGGTATTGTAACGCTGATAACGGCGTCATCGCCACTGGCCATGTTGGTGGAGTACTCGAAACAGCGCAACAGGGCACACAGGTCTCGCATGGAGGCCCAGTCATTGATGGTGAAGTGTGTCTGATCCGCAGTGCGACTGACCCGTGCGTGCTGCAGCTGAAACTCCACTATGGCCTGCTGCTGCTCGCACAGTCTGTCCAGCATATGCAAGGTGGAGTTCCACCTGGTGGGTACGTCGCATATGAGGCGGTGAGCGGGAAGGCCGAAGTTACGCTGTAGCGCAGACAGGCGAGCAGCGGCAGGGTGTGAACGCCGGAAGCGCGAACAGACAGCCCGCACTTTATGCAGCAGCTCTGACATGTCGGGGTAGTTGCGAATGAACTTCTGCACCACCAAATTCAGCACATGCGCCAGGCAAGGAATGTGCGTCAAACCGGCTAGTCCCAGAGCTGCAACGAGATTTCGCCCATTATCGCACACCACCAGGCCGGGCTTGAGGCTCACCGGCAGCAACCACTCATCGGTCTGTTGTTCTATACCCCGCCACAACTCCTGTGCGGTGTGGGGCCTGTCCCCCAAACATATGAGTTTCAGAATGGCCTGCTGACGTTTACCCCGGGCTGTGCTGAATTTGGTGGTGAAGGTGTGTGGCTGACTGGATGAGCAGGTGGAAGAAGAGGAGGAGGAAGCTGAGTAGGAGGAGGAGGAGACAGGAGGCAAAGAATGTTGCCCTGCGATCCTTGGCGGCGGAAGGACGTGCGCCAAACAGCTCTCCGCCTGGGGCCCAGCCGCCACTACATTTACCCAGTGTGCAGTTAGGGAGATATAGCGTCCCTGGCCGTGCTTACTGGTCCACGTATCTGTGGTTAGGTGGACCTTGCCACAGATGGCGTTGCGCAGTGCACACTTGATTTTATCGGACACTTGGTTGTGCAGGGAAGGCACGGCTCTCTTGGAGAAGTAGTGGCAGCTGGGAACAACATACTGTGGGACAGCAAGTGAAATGAGCTGTTTGAAGCTGTGTGTGTCCACCAGCCTAAATGACAGCATTTCATAGGCCAGTAGTTTAGAAATGCTGGCATTCAGGGCCAGGGATCGAGGGTGGCTAGGTGGGAATTTACGCTTTCTCTCAAATGTTTGTGAGATGGAGAGCTGAATGCTGCCGTGTGACATGGTTGAGATGCTTGGTGACGCAGGTGGTGGTGTTGGTGGTACATCCCATGTTTGCTGGGCGGCAGGTGCCAACGTTCCTCCAGAGGCAGAGGAAGAGGCCGAGGCGGCGGCAGCAGCAGCAGAAGAGGCCGAGGCAGCAGCAGAAGAGGCCGAGGCGGCAGCAGCAGAAGAGGCAGCAGGGGGAGCCTGAGTGACTTCCTTGTTTTTAAGGTGTTTACTCCACTGCAGTTCATGCTTTGCATGCAGGTGCCTGGTCATGCAGGTTGTGCTAAGGTTCAGAACGTTAATGCCTCGCTTCAGGCTCTGATGGCACAGCGTGCAAACCACTCGGGTCTTGTCGTCAGAACATTGTTTGAAGAAGTGCCATGCCAGGGAACTCCTTGAAGCTGCCTTTGGGGTGCTCGGTCCCAGATGGCGGCGGTCAGTAGCAGGCAAAGTCTCTTGGCGGCGGGTGTTCTGATTTTGCCCACTGCTCCCTCTTTTGCTACGCTGTTGGCTTTTGCTACGCTGTCCCCTGCATCGTCTTCCACCCAGTCTTGACCCCTGACCTCCTGTTCAGTCTGCACACTGCAGAAAGACGCAGCAGTTGGCACCTGTGTTTCGTCATCATCAGAGACGTGCTGAGGTGGTATTCCCATGTCCTCATCATCAGGAAAAATAAGTGGTTGTGCGTTAGTGCATTCTATCTCTTCCACCCCTGGGGAAGGGCTAGGTGGATGCCCTTGGGAAACCCTGGCAGCAGAGTCTTCAAACAGCATAAGAGACTGCTGCATAACTTGAGGCTCAGACAGTTTCCTTGATATGCATGGGGGTGATGTGACAGACCGATGGGCTTGGTTTTCATGCGCCATCTGTGCGCTTTCTGCAGAAGACTGGGTGGGAGATAATGTGAACGTGCTGGATCCACTGTCGGCCACCCAATTGACTAATGCCTGCACCTGCTCAGGCCTTACCATCCTTAGAACGGCATTGGGCCCCACCAAATATCGCTGTAAATTCTGCTGGCTACTGGGACCTGAGGTAGTTGGTTCACTAGGACGTGTGGCTGTGGCAGAACGGCCACGTCCTCTCCCAGCACCAGAGGGTACACTAACACCACCACGACCATGTCCACGTCCGCGTCCCTTATTAGATGTTTTCCTCATTGTTCCCGTTCACAACAATTTTGAGAATGGCAAATTTGGGAATGCTTTTTCAACCCAGAACAAAAAGTCTGCTTTTACGGTCACTACAAATAACTTGACCAGCTAAAACTGTGCAGATTTGGTTGAATAGAGATGTGAGACCTGTTTTTTTTTTGCGCTGTGTGACAGTTATAGGTTTAATCACAGAATGACACTTCTATCAGCACGCTAGCGTGTGTCTTAGGTTTTTCTGAATCACACTATCAATACCTTCAATGTAAGATTTTCTTTTTGGGATAGATTTCAAGTAGGCCTCAAATACCACAAACTAGTAATTTTGAGAATGGCAAATTTGGGAATGCTTTTTCAACCCAGAACAAAAAGTCTGCTTTTACGGTCACTACAAATAACTTGACCAGCTAAAACTGTGCAGATTTGGTTGAATAGAGATGTGAGACCTGTTTTTTTTTTGCGCTGTGTGACAGTTATAGGTTTAATCACAGAATGACACTTCTATCAGCACGCTAGCGTGTGTCTTAGGTTTTTCTGAATCACACTATCAATACCTTCAATGTAAGATTTTCTTTTTGGGATAGATTTCAAGTAGGCCTCAAATACCACAAACTAGTAATTTTGAGAATGGCAAATTTGGGAATGCTTTTTCAACCCAGAACAAAAAGTCTGCTTTTACGGTCACTACAAATAACTTGACCAGCTAAAACTGTGCAGATTTGGTTGAATAGAGATGTGAGACCTGTTTTTTTTTTGCGCTGTGTGACAGTTATAGGTTTAATCACAGAATGACACTTCTATCAGCACGCTAGCGTGTGTCTTAGGTTTTTCTGAATGATACTATCAATAACTTCAATGTAAGATTTTCTTTTTGGGATAGATTTCAAGTAGGCCTGAAATACCACAAACTAGTTATTTTCAGAATGGCAAATTTGGGAATGCTTTTTCAACCCAGAACAAAAAGTCTGCTTTGACGGTCACTACAAATAACTTGACCAGCTAAAACTGTGCAGATTTGGTTGAATAGAGATGTGAGACCTGTTTTTTTTTGCGCTGTGTGACAGTTATAGGTTTAATCACAGAATGACACTTCTATCAGGACGCTAGCGTGTGTCTTAGGTTTTTCTGAATGATACTATCAATAACTTCAATGTAAGATTTTCTTTTTGGGATAGATTTCAAGTAGGCCTGAAATACCACAAACTAGTTATTTTCAGAATGGCAAATTTGGGAATGCTTTTTCAACCCAGAACAAAAAGTCTGCTTTGACAGTAACTACAAATAACTTGACCAGCTAAAACTGGCCAGATTTGGTTGAATAGAGATGTGATACCTGTTTTTTTTTGTGCTGTGTGACAGTTATAGGTTTAATCACAGAATGGCACTTCTATCAGCACGCTAGCATGTGTCTTAGGTTTTTCTGAATGATACTATCAATAACTTCAATGTAAGATTTTCTTTTTGGGATAGATTTCAAGTAGGCCTGAAATACCACAAACTATTTTTTTTCAGAATGGCAAATTTGGGAATGTTTTTTCAACCCAGAACAAAAAGTCTGCTTTGACGGTCACTACAAATAACTTGACCAGCTAAAACTGTGCAGATTTGGTTGAATAGAGATGTGAGACCTTTTTTTTTTTGCGCTGTGTGACAGTTATAGGTTTAATCACAGAATGACACTTCTATCAGCACGCTAGCGTGTGTCTTAGGTTTTTCTGAATGATACTATCAATAACTTCAATGTAAGATTTTCTTTTTGGGATAGATTTCAAGTAGGCCTGAAATACCACAAACTAGTTATTTAAACTAGCTTAAATAGAGGCTGGGTCACATGGTGCACTGGCCAATCACAGCCATGCCAATAGTAGGCATAGCTATGATGGCCTCTTGGGCCAAGTAGTATGACGCTTGTTGATTGGCTGCTTTGCAGCCTTTCAAAAAGCGCCAAGAAAGCGCCGAACACCGAACCCGAACCCGGACCCGGACTTTTACGAAAATGTTCGGGTTCGGGTCCGTGTCACGGACACCCCAAAATTCGGTACGAACCCTAACTATACAGTTCGGGTTCGCTCATCCCTAATGGTGTGCAGATACATTGAAAGTGAAAGTTTTTAAACAAAAACTGTTGAAACAGTTTTAAAATGACCAATTTAAAAGAAAAATAAATTATTTTTAGCACCAAGTGAGTAAAATGCAATTGTAAAAAATTACCCCCAAAGGTGTACATAGCCTTTAAAGTAGATACACTCACACGTGCAATGTAATGTAACAGACATTAAGAATTCATACTGTAAAAAGTATATGATTTGGCGGTAATATAGAGCATTAGTTAGAAAATGTTCCCTGAGTCATTTTTATATTACAACATGGCAATAAATGGCAGTAAACAAGATATTCCTGTGCTACTGAGCGCTTGAATGGCAATCACATTCATACAAAAAGTCTCTGACTATATACATCATTCTTATACGTTTGAATAGTTCAAGAAAATATTGCCCTCTGTTTCTGGCATTGCTTGGTCTACTAATTTTTGTACATCTTTATTGAGATATAAATAAAGCTAAAATGTGGGGGATTCAGTCCGTACAACCCTATATGCAGGTGCACATTGCTATGGTGAAATACATATACAAAGAAAAGAACACAAACAGGGGCGTAACTAGAAGTGACTGGGCCCCGCAGCAAATATTTGTAAGGGCCCCTCCAGCGCGCTTCGCACCTCCCTCCTCTTGTGTAAACCCCACTCATTTGGCACAGTGTAGCGGTATACTGTATATTGTGTGGCACAGTGGATGCTATATGTGTATAACATAAACATATTTCATATGAAAACTTACAGTTACTTGACCCTTGGGGATCTTGGACACCACTTCAACACTTGGCCGGGGGCTTTATCCTAATGAGAAAGATTTCATAATAAGGATTTGGAGAAGGGGCAGAGGGATAGCAGAGCAGGGGGAGGCTGGTGCTGCTACTAGGGGGTCATACCATGGGGGAGTAATAAAGCCCACTATAATGCGCCCCCCCCAGTAGTAATAATTCTCCTTATAATGTGACAGTGCAAAAATACCCCCTTGTAATGCCCCCAGTTGAGCTAATGTCCCCATAGTGCCCCCATAATGTCCCAGTATAAAATACCCCTATATAGTGCCCCCAGTAAATTCCCCCATAGTGCTCCTCTCCCCCCTTCCTGCTAGTGCCCCCCATAATGTACCAGTATAAAATGCCCCAGTAGATGCCCCTCAGTGTCCAGCCTCTGATAGGCTGCTGGCCTAGTGTCCCCCATAAAGCCCCCCAATAATGTGCCAGTAAGTTTCCCCATAGATGCCCCCCCATCATGTGCCAGTATCAAGTGCCTCTCTCCTTCCCCCCACATGTCCCAGTATCATAGTGCCATCTCCCCCCCAATGTGCCAGTATCAAGTGCCTCTCTCCTTCCCACCCCCCATGTGCCAGTATCATAGTGCCAAATCCCCCCCATGTGCCAGTATCAAGTGCCTCTCTCCCCCCCCATGTGCCAGTATCATAGTGCCAACCCCCCCCATGCGCCAGTATCAAGTGCCTCTCTCCTCCCCCCATGTCCCAGTATCATAATGCCATCTACCCCCCCAAAAAAAAAAAGTGCCAGTATCAAGTGCCTCTCTCCCTCCCCCTCCCATGTGCCAGTATCAGGTGCCAACCCCTCTCCCCCCCCATGTGCCAGTATCAGGTGCCTCTCCCCCCCCAGGTGCCAGTATCAGGTGCCAACCCCCCTCCCCCCCCAGGTGCCAGTATCAGGTGCCTCTCTCCCCCCCATGTGCCAGTATCAGGTGCCAACCCCCCTCCCCCAGGTGTCAGTATCAAGTGCCTCTCTCCTCCCCCCATGTCCCAGTATCATAGTGCCATCTCCTCCCCCCCCACAAAAAAAGTGCCAGTATCAAATGCCTCTCTCCCTCCCCCCCATGTGACAGTATCAGGTGCCTCTCTACCCCCCCCATGTGCCAGTATTAGGTGCCAACCCGCCCTCCCCACCAGGTGCCAGTATCAGGTGCCAACCCCTCTCCCCCCCATGTGCCAGTATCAGGTGCCTCTCTCCCCCCCAGGTGCCAGTATTAGGTGCCAACCCCCCCCAGGTACCAGTATCAGGTGCCAACCCCCCTCCCCCCATGTGCCAGTATCAAGTGCCCCCCGCTCCCCCCATGGCAGTAACAGTCGGGTATTAAAAAAAAAAAATAAACAACTTCTACTTACCTCCATGTCAGCGATGCGATGCAGCCTCTTCCTGTGTCCCGCCCTGTATGTCCTGGTGCATTTTACGCCATAATTCTGTGCATTTTACGCCATAATTCTGACGCAACGTCCATATATGGAGTCAGTGCTTGTATTTCAGAAAAGTTTCTGCTGGGATTCGAACCCACAACCTTCTGTATCAGAGGCAAAGCACCTAACCACAAGACCATAAGAGGTGCCTTGCTGCTAACTGAAAAAAAATATGACTTCTACTGTTATAGCTGGCTAAGTGTACATCTATACACATGACAGCTGCTCATATATAGAGATATAGCAGAGCTGAGTGTGCTGGGACAGCTGTCATATAGAGCTATAGCAGTGCTGGGTGTGTTAGGGCAGCAGTCATGTGTATAAATGTACAGTCGTGGCCAAAAGTTTTGAGAATTACATAAATATTGGAAATTGGAAAAGTTGCTGCTTAAGTTTTTATAATAGCAATTTGCATATACTCCAGAATGTTATGAAGAGTGATCAGATGAATTGCATAGTCCTTCTTTGCCATGAAAATTAACTTAATCCCAAAAAAACCTTTCCACTGCATTTCATTGCTGTCATTAAAGGACCTGCTGAGATCATTTCAGTAATCGTCTTGTTAACTCAGGTGAGAATGTTGATGAGCACAAGGCTGGAGATCATTATGTCAGGCTGATTGGGTTAAAATGGCAGACTTGACATGTTAAAAAGAGGGTGATGCTTGAAATCATTGTTCTTCCATTGTTAACCATGGTGACCTGCAAAGAAACGCGTGCAGCCATCATTGCGTTGCATAAAAATGGCTTTACAGGCAAGGATATTGTGGCTACTAAGATTGCACCTCAATTAACAATTTATAGGATCATCAAGAACTTCAAGGAAAGAGGTTCAATTCTTGTTAAGAAGGCTTCAGGGCATCCAAGAAAGTCCAGCAAGCGCCAGGATCGTCTCCTAAAGAGGATTCAGCTGCGGGATCGGAGTGCCACCAGTGCAGAGCTTGCTCAGGAATGGCAGCAGGCAAGTGTGAGCGCATCTGCACGCACAGTGAGGCGAAGACTTTTTGAAGATGGCCTGGTGTCAAGAAGGCCAGCAAAGAAGCCACTTCTCTCCAAAAAAAACACCAGGGACAGATTGATCTTCTGCAGAAAGTATGGTGAATGGACTGCTGAGGACTGGGGCAAAGTCATATTCTCCGATGAAGCCTCTTTCCGATTGTTTGGGGCATCTGGAAAAAGGCATCTCCGGAGAAGAAAAGGTGAGCGCTACCATCAGTCCTGTGTCATGCCAACAGTAAAGCATCCTGAGACCATTCATGTGTGGGGTTGCTTCTCATCCAAGGGAGTGGGCTCACTCACAATTTTGCCCAAAAACACAGCCATGAATAAAGAATGGTACCAAAACACCCTCCAACAGCAACTTCTTCCAACAATCCAACAACAGTTTGGTGAAGAACAATGCATTTTCCAGCACGATGGAGCACCGTGCCATAAGGCAAAAGTGATAACTAAGTGGTTCGGGGACCAAAACGTTGACATTTTGGGTCCATGGCCTGGAAACTCCCCAGATCTTAATCCCATTGAGAACGTGGTCAATCCTTAAGAGGCGGGTGGACAAACAAAAACCCACTAATTCTGACAAACTCCAAGAAGTGATTATGAAAGAATGGGTTGCTATCAGTCAGGAATTGGCCCAGAAGTTGATTGAGAGCATGCCCAGTCGAATTGCAGAGGTCCTGAAAAAGAAGGGCCAACACTGCAAATACTGACTCTTTGCATAAATGTCATGTAATTGTCAATAAAAGCCTTTGAAACGTATGAAGTGCGTGTAATTATATTTCACTACATCACAGAAACAACTGAAACAAAGATCTAAACGCAGTTTAGCAGCAAACTTTGTGAAAACTAATATTTGTGTCATTCTCAAAACTTTTGGCCACGACTGTACACTTAGCCAGCAATAACAGTAGAAGTCTCATATTTTTTTCAATCAGTTGCAATGCCTCCTTTATGGCTGTGAGGGTAAATGCTTTGCCTCTGATACACTGATACATTGGAGGTTGTTGGTTTGAATCCCAGACACATCAGGAGACTATAGGAGACAGTAAGATTAGATCACATTAGCGAGGGTGCCTGGTCAGCCGCTGCTGTGAAGGGGCCCTGAACATTAAGACAAGAATCAATATTTAACTAACTTGAAAATAAACTGTCACACACGCTGCCGGGCGCCGGGCCCCGGGCCCCGAAGCAGATGCTTCCCCTGCTTCCCCTGTAGTTACGCCACTGAACACAAATGCAATAGCACTCTGCAATCAGCACTCCTCCATGCTGGATGTTGAATGAGGCATTGGTGTACATTTTTGCCAAAGCGTAATAAGCCACTCACCACGTCAAGGTCGCCTCTATGAGTGGTCCCTAACACTAGTTCCTACCTGTTTATGGGTCATGACAGCCACACAAAGTCCAGGGAGCGCAGGTACAGCATGAGCGCCAGGCACACTCTGCCGTTACAGCTTTCATCGGATCCAGGGATGCAAGTACCAACATGCATGCTGAGCCCACTATATACTTCTCCTGGAGCCAAATGGCTACTGGTAGGGCCTGTAGAAGGCCAAATGGCTACTGGTAGGCCCTGTAGAAGACTCAGTTTTATACTGACTTTAAAACCAGCCTCCAGGGCAGACTAGCTGGTCAGGTGTGCATGACTGCATGGAGATCGCCACGCCTCCAATATATACTACAAAGAAAAAATGTGGGGGATTCAGTCAGCACAACCCTATATGCAGGTGCACATCTCTATGGCGAAATACATATACAAAGAAAAGAACACAAACAGGGGTGTAACTAGAAGTGACTGGGCCCCACAAGCCAACACATGAACATAACAAACATTAACCTTCTGATTTGTTCTTAAGTTTCCTGAATGTAGCCAGCCTTGTAAACAATGGGGGACATTTATCAATAATGGGGTAATTTGCTACAAAAAAATACTAACATTAGAAATCAAAAGTAGTGATTTGTTTAACCTCATATCAAAAGGCACACATCACTTTTAAAACGTGACTTTTTTAAATATAAATTTGATTATCCGCCTATTTCTCTCGATTTGGACATTTTAACTCCAAGAGCACTAAAATGCAGCTTTTTAAAACAGAAATGCGCTATTCCAGCCAACCCTGCAAGACTGAGATATGACTTTTGAAACATATTTGCAACATTTCCAGTGGTAAATTGCCACTTTTTTCTCGTACTCTGGACATTTTTGTTATTGTTTTTTTTTTATGTCAATTTACAAACAAAACCCTGCTGTTTAGCTCATTTATATCATCCTGTTTTACTACCTACCTATCACTTGTTCCCACAACGAGTTGTTTTCTCTTTTCATAAATGCGACTTTTTGACAAAAAGTTGCATATTTATGCCATAAATGTGACTTTTTACATAAAACACCACCAAATGAGCTCAAATCAAAATGCCATTCTTTTTGGTGCATTTTACGCCATAATTCTGACGCAACATGTTTAGTAAATAACCCCCACTGGGTTGTGATTGGATAGACTTCTGCTGTAAACAATAATGGATATGAATGGCTCCAGGAATGATCATTTGTGCTTCGGTTCAACACCCCCTCCTAACAACTGCCCAGTATAAAATCTCAATCAACTCGTTATATCGTCGATTGGCAATTGTCTGCACGTGTAATAGGGACCCTTACATACATGTACTCTGTACTTGACATTGTGAGCCCAGATAGGAACACAGACTAATCTGAGTGATAGCAATCTCTGTACATCGCAGCAAAATAAGTTGGTGCTACATAAACTAATAAAAGAAATAACAATGAAATCGCAATGAAGTATTTATTGTCTAATACTGGCATTTGGTGTACCTGTCTTTTCCCTGTAAACTACCAGATAGATACTGTTATGATTAGTGATGAACGACCATCGGCCGGGACGATTTGAAAACGCGATCAAATGTTCGCGAACCGCAAGTTCACACGGGCCCCATTCACTTTAATGGTAGGCAAACCTGAAAATCGTTCAGGTCATATTTTCAGCCACCAAATACTTACTAGAAGTGCACAAACAGTCCCACAACATGGACAGTGACATACCAGAGGGGGATCAATGGCAAAAATTACCACAAAATATATGTATTTTAATCAGGGACCATTTTTATGTGTCTTTAAGGGAAACTGTCAAAAATGTGCCCTGCTGGAGCCTAGAAAAATTCAATTTTAGACCACGGGAGTACAGGCCCCAAACATTAGGCATTCACCGGACAGAAAAGATTAAGTGATTATGTGGCTGGAGGTATATTAGATGGTCGATGGATATCAATTTTATTGCAGGCCAGTGGACTACAGGCCCCAAATAATATTCATTCACCGTACAGAAAAGAACAATTGATAATGTGGCTGGAGGTACATTAGGCGGTCAACGTATAATAATTTTACTGTTGGCCAAGTAGATTACGGGCCCCAAAAATTATGCATTCACTGGACAGAAAAGATCAAGTGATTATGTGGTTGGAGGTATATTAGACGGTCAATGGATATAAATTTTACTGCAGCCCAGTGGACTAGAGGCCCCAAACATTAGGCATTCACCGTAGAGAAAAGATCAAGTGATTATGTGGCTGGAGGCAGATTAGACGGTCATTGGATATCAGTTTTACTGCAGGCCAGTACAAATATATGTCAAATACATACAGTACAGACCAAAAGTTTGGACACACCTTCTCATTCAAAGAGTTTTCTTTATTTTCATGACTATGAAGGCATCAAAACTATGAATTAACACATGTGGAATTATATACATAACAAACAAGTGTGAAACAACTGAAAAGATGTCATATTCTAGGTTCTTCAAAGTAGCCACCTTTTGCTTTGATTACTGCTTTGCACACTCTTGGCATTCTCTTGATGAGCTTCAAGAGGTAGTCCCCTGAAACGGTCTTCCAACAGTCTTCCAACAGTTCCCAGAGATGCTTAGCACTTGTTGGCCCTTTTGCCTTCACTCTGCGGTCCAGCTCACCCCAAACCATCTCCATTGGGTTCAGGTCCGGTGACTGTGGAGGCCAGGTCATCTGGCGCAGCACCCCATCACTCTCCTCCATGGTCAAATAGCCCTTACTTTCAAAGTTTTCCCAATTTTTCAGCTGACTGACTGACCTTCATTTCTTAAAGTAATGATGGCCACTCGTTTTTCTTTACTTAGCTGCTTTTTTCTTGCCATAATACAAATTCTAACAGTCTATTCAGTAGGACTATCAGCTGTGTATCCACCTGACTTCTCTTCAATGCAACTGATGGTCCCAACCCCATTTATAAGGCAAGAAATCCCACTTATTAAACCTGACAGGGCACACCTGTGAAGTGAAAACCATTTCAGGGGTCTACCTCTTGAAGCTCATCAAGAGAATGCCAAGAGTGTGCAAAGCAGTAATCAAAGCAAAAGGTGGCTACTTTGAAGAACCTAGAATATGACATATTTTCAGTTGTTTCACACTTGTTTGTTATGTATATAATTCCACATGTGTTAATTCATAGTTTTGATACCTTCAGTGTGAATCTACAATTTTCATAGTCATGAAAATAAAGAAAACTCTTTGAATGAGAAGGTGTGTCCAAACTTTTGGTCTGTACTGTATATTTAAAAGAACTAAAAATATAATATTAGATTGACTAATGAAAGCCCCCCTCTTGAATAAACCACAAATGATAATAGGTGAAATTTGATAACACGTGGTCGTCACAGGTGTTGAATTCCTCCGAGGCCCCAACAATTAGAAAAGATACAGAAAAGATCAAGTGATTATGTGGCTGGAGGTATATTAGACGATCAATGGATATCAATTTTACTGCAGGCCAGTGGACTACAGGCCCCCAAAATTATTCATTTACCGTACAGAAAAGCACAATTGATTATGTGGCTGGAGGTATATTAGGCGGTCACCGTATAACAATTTTACTGTTGGCCAGTTAGATTACAGGCACGAAAAATTATGCATTCACCGTACAGAAGAGATCAAGTCATTATGTGGCTGGAGGTATATTAGACGGTCATTATACTGTATATCAATTTTACTGCAGGCCATTACAAATACATGTCAAATACATATGTTTAAAAGAACTAAAAATATTAAATTGGATTAAAAACATGGCTAACGAAATCCCCCCTCTTGAAAAAACTCCCAATGGTAATAGGTGAAATTCAATTAAACGTGGTCATCACAGGTGTTGAATTCCTCCAAAATCCATGCCTCATTCATTTAAAAAAATGTGAGGTAGTCCACACTGTCGTGAGCTAGGCGAGTGCGCTTATCGGTCACGATCCCCCCTGCTGCACTGAACGTCCTTTCGGACAGGACACTCAACAAGGGGCAAGCCAAGAGATCCATGGCAAATTGTGCCAGGTCTGGCCACAGGTCGCACCTGCACACCCAGTAGTCCAG
This sequence comes from Bufo bufo, assembly GCF_905171765.1. NCBI lineage: Eukaryota > Metazoa > Chordata > Amphibia > Anura > Bufonidae > Bufo > Bufo bufo. The sequence continues at coordinate 159,118,538 of NC_053391.1, forward strand.
GGGTTCCTCGCTTCTCAGAGCGTCCACATCAGCCGTTAACCCGATGTAGTCGGACACCTGTCGGTCTAGGCGTTCCCTGAGGCTGGATCCGGAAGGCGGCTGTCAATGGGTTGGCTGCAAGAATGATCTCATATCCGAAGTGACCAACACATCTTCAAAACGCCCTCTTCCTGCATGCGCGTTAGGATTGGTACCCGCAACTGTTTCTCTGTGGGTGCAAATTCCTCTGCCACCTACCCATATCAGCAGAATGCAGCATCTCTTGAAGCAAGGACCGGAAATGCTGCATTCTGACAGCCCTCTGTGATACTGGTAACATGTCCGCCATTTTGTGTTTGTACCGGGGGTCTCAGTGTGTTGCCACCCAGTACTGGTCCTTGCCCTTTATGCTTTTTAAACACTGGAGCATGAAGGCCCCCATTTGCACTAAATTGGAAGCGGTGGAGCAGCCTGGCTTCTGCTTATCGCCCAGGAGAATGTTGTCCTCGGTCTCCTAGCCCCCATCCACGGACAACACCAGGGATCCCAGAAAAGTTTAAAGCCTACTCTTCTTACTCCTCCCCCTCTTCCTCCCCCCAGGTACCATCCTCCTCTGACTCCTTTTCAGACTCCTGATGACTTGTCTCAGATATAGTAGCCCCCCTGGGAATTCATTCAGCATTGCGACTTCCTCATCTTCCTGCTCCAGCTCCTCGACGGCTTGATCAATAACACAACGCAATGCACACTCCAGTAAGAAGGCGAACAGTACGATGTCACTGATAGCACCCTGGCTGTGACTGACCAGTTTGGTGATCTCTTCAAATGGCCACAGAAGTCTGCATGCATTGCGCATGAGCAGCCACTGGCACGGTGAAAAAAAAAAAAAAGCTCCCCAGAACTTGTCCTGCTGCAGAGTTTGTACAGGTAGTCGTTAATGGCACGTTTTTGCTGGAGCAGTCTATCAAGCATATACAAGGTGGAGTTCCAGCGTGTCGGTCAGTTACAAATCAGACGTCTGATGGGCAAGTGGTGTCGCTGCTGAACATCAGCAAGGTGAGCCATGGCCGTGTAAGATCTTCTAAAATGGCTAGAGATTTTCCTGGCCTGCCGTAAGATGTCCTGGACCCCGGGGTATTTGGCAACGAATCGCTGCATGACTAAGTTCAGGACCTGTTCCATGCACGGCACGTGTATAATTTTGCCCTGTTTCAGCGCGCTCAGCAGATTGGCACCGTTGTCGCACACCACTTTACCAACTGTCAAATTGAGCGGAGTTAGCCACTGATCAGCCTGTGACCGCAGTGCTGAAAGGAGTGCAGGACCAGTGTGGCTCTTGGCTTTCAGGCACAACAGCCGCAGCACAGCATGGCAACATCTCACCTGGCAATTCAAGGCGGTAGCAGTGGAAAAAGAGGAGTCAGCCAAGGAGGAGACGGAGGATGGAGTAGGAGGAGGAAAAGAATAGGCAGGCCTGCATGCAATGTGTGGCGGTAACATCAAATCCACTCGGGTGCCATGGGTTTCATGCTTGATGGCCGTCAGAAGGTTCACCCAGTGGGCAGAAAAAGTTATGTACCTTCCCTGCCCGTGTTTGCTAGACCATGTGTCTGTGATGAGATGTATCTTGGCACCAACACTGTGTGCCAGAGTTACATTCACTTGCCGCTGAACATGGTTATATAGCTCTGGGATGCCCTTCTGGGAGAAATATTTCCTTCCGGGGACTTCCATTGCGGTGTGCCAATGGCCACAAATTTTCTAAAGGCCTCCGAGTCCACTTGTTTACATGGCAGTAGTTGGCAGGCTAGTAGTTCCGACAAGCCGGCGGTCAGCCGTTGGGCAAGAGGGTTATTCGGTGTCATCAACTTTTTACGTTCGAACATTTGGGCCTGCCTTTTGCCAGATGAACGCGGCAACCTTCCGTGCGGTGGAAGGTGGAGTAGAGGACAAAGGAGGAGAGAAGAGATGGAGAAGAAGAAGAGGCAGGACGTGGAGCGCCGGAATGTGGCTTTGTGGGTTCTGACGGTGTTGCTCCCACTGGGCTCGGTGATGGGAGGCCAGGTGCCTTCTTAAGGTGGTCGTCCCTAGGTGAGTGTTGGGCCTACCACAACTTATGTGTTGACAGCACAGGCTGCAGATGGCAACACTATTGTCAGCAGCGGACACGTTAAAAAAAACCCACACTGCGGATCCATTTTCCGGCATCCTGGGAGTGCCAGATGTGACCGTGCATGGTGTATGGCTCGCTCCAGATACATTTGCAGTCTGCTTTTTGCCTCCTGTGCACTGCGAGTTCTGCCTGCTTCTCCTACTTCTACCCCCTATCTGCTGCTCTGTCTCTCCCTCTGAACTCCCCTCCTTTTCCTCTCTTGTGGGCACCCACGTGACATCCATCGACACGTCATTATCGTCACCTTCACCACTAATGACATTAGAGATCTCGGAGTACGCAGCAACAGTGGGGACCTCCGTCCTTGGGCTGATCTGGGTACTGTCGTCAGACGGCTGGGTGGCGGCTGTTGCTACCTCCTCTTCCTCATCCGATGCCAAGAATGGCTGTGCATTCGTACGGTCTGGGAATGGATGTGAAAATAATTCCTCTGACTCGAGTGGACGTGCTATGGTGGTGGTGGTGTCTTTGGGGGTGCACACAGCAGAGAGTGAGTAGGGTGCAGATACAGAGGATGAGGAGGGTGCAGAAGCGGAAGGCTGAGTGAGCCACTCAGCCAACTCTGGTGCTTCCTTTGACGTAATCACACGCACCTTCTGCAACTTCCCACTTAGGCTCCGGCCTGGTGCACCTGTAGCTTATTCCATATGTTAATGAGATGTTCAGTGCCTAGTCCCTCAGAGCACCTCTACACCACTGCCTTTTCCCTTAGCTTCTCCCCATCTTTACAGGTGCAGGCCTTCTCACTGTCTTCCTGCCTGGTCCGCATCTGATCCACAAAAAATGCTAATTAGATACGGACTGAAAATACGCTCAAGTGCATGAGACCTTAAACATGAAAACTATGTTAATGTATTCCTAGGAGGACATGCGTAACACAAAAAATTATAACTGGCTCCATCAGATGCCGAAAGAACCTGGGAGCTATTGTCACGTTTGGGTGTGGGAGGGAAACAAAACACCGAACATAGAAGGGAAAGGGGTGAGGGAATAAGGCCTGGAAACTAGGGAAAGGAGATGGACACCTCGTAGTAAAACCCTAATCAAAGTCCTGACTAACTACCAGTATGAACAGACCCCAGAGGTAGGTGAGTTCATACACAGGAATACCTAATGTCCTAATTGACCCTATAGGACCCTGGTACTAATGTCAGGACTGAGACATCCTGTTCCTCCAAAAGGAAGAACGAACAGGAGTCTCTCCCTCAGGCCTTAATACAAATGACAGGGAAATGCAACACACAAAATAACCCAAACAAAATACAAAAGGGAAGGAAAAGACTTAACTTCAATTGGCTATGGTAGCACCAGGAACTCAGCCGAGATCCACACACCAGGTATCCACAACTCAAACTGAAGCTATAAACCGCATAGCATAGTGGGAGAAACAACAATAAATAGAGAAGGTTAAATTACCCTAATAGCCACACCTGGGTAAAAAAGGTGTGGCAAGCACCAGAAACAACACAGACATCATTTGATTCCAAACAGAAAACATGTCAGATCAAACCACCTGTTGCCAGTCTCACCAATCTTTTGCCACCTGTTGCGGGAACGTCCGTGACAGCTATGGAGGCAGAACTGAAAGGTGGGGAGCAGGTACGCATGGATTTCTTCACAGGTACCACTAGGAAGGCGGAATTAATAAAAAAAAATACTGGACAAGTTTTTTTGGGGTTCTAGGGAATACGCTGATATTCCATATTCTATAGCACCATTTATTTAAAAAAATCCCTGTGAAGTCATATACCTACCAGCCTGATATATATCCTAGTCTGGCAGTTAATTTTGGAGTTAAATATTCTTTACGTCTCATGTTCCCTCTTTACCATTTACTGATTTGTTAAAAATAACACATCCACAGACAGCACATAAAATAGGCTCCATTCCATATCATACAATTAATTCAGAAAGTGTTAATCTTCTTATTACTGTTGAGAGAGCATTGCAGATGACTTGAGGCTTTCCAGTGGTGCATAGCATTAGTAGAAATAAGTGCCTCTGAGAGGGCGAGCAGCCTGATTCATGCGATGCATGGAAAATCATACTCAGAAGTGACTGTGGAAGCAGAACACCCACAGACAGCCAAAATCTGCTTTTCTTCTCTTCTTTAGATAACACTCACAAAGGAAGTGGCTTAAATTAAAAAGTAATTGGTACAATCAGCTCAGGATCCCATAAGTAGAGTATGTGAGCAGTAAATCCTGAATGCAGCCATATTCAGAGAACTGTTTACTGCTTGACCTTCATTAAAATATCACTTTCCAAACTGAGTAAGTTGACCATAAAGCCAGGTGCCTTACTTTAGATATCCTTCATGCTCACGTGCATAGTATCCACATGATAGATATGATTTATCGTTAAGTAGAACCCAAGGCATAGATGGCAAAGCACAGACCTCTTAATAAATTTGGTGTACTTTGCAGTCTTAAAAATTTCCTCCCAGTTAAGAAACCAACTTTTTTCCCAACGACGTACAAGCATTTCCCCAACTGCATGCAATTGAGATGCAGTGATGGCATAGGCTGAGGAGCTGGGCCAGCTTTATCAGCAGTGGGTGTCAGTTGTAACATGGCGACCATGGCATCTAAGGGTTATTACAGAGGAGCTGTAACCCTCAGAATGTGATCAAGGGGTGTGATGGGTCATCATAAAGGCGGAAACCCCACAACATCCACCATCTTTCTACACCCTATACATCCCCAAAGACAGGGTCATATAGAATGTCAATATTACATCAGCACTGTTATAGGAATAATAGAATTAAAATAACGGAAGTGACAAATTTGGCACATAACTGACACAAGCAGAAAGTAACGGATCCCATTGACTTTTCTCTCCAATATTGTTTACGAAGTCTTTGACTGAGACTTCAACCTGAGCCTCCAACACAGATGTGAACATACCCTTAGGCTGACAGGAATAATACACTGCAACATAAAAGTGCATGTTATATAAGAATTTAGATGATCACATAGACTAGTCACTAGGGTTGAGCGAACCCGAACTGTAAAGTTCGGGTTCGTACCGAACTTTAGGATTTTTGGACCCCGGACCCGAACCCGAACTTTTCAGTAAAAGTTCGGGTTCGGTGTTCGGCGAGTTAATGGCGCTTTTTGAAAGGCTGCAGAGCAGCCAATCAACAAGCGTTTAACTTGTGTTCCCTTAGAATCCATCACAGCCATGCCTACTAATGGCACGGCTGTGATTGGCCAGTGCAGCATGTGACCCAGCCTCTATATAAGCTGGAGTCACGTAGCGCTGCACGTCACTCTGCTGTGCTTAGTGTAGGGAGAGGATGCTGCTGCTGTGAGGGAGAGAATAGGAAAGAATCTGTTATCAGAAGTGCTTATTTAACTCAGCGATCTACAGAGATTTTGTTTTGTGGGTGCAGTGCACAATATTTTTACACTGCCCTGAGCCCAGTGACACTGAAAAAGAACTTTTATCTGTCTGTTAGTTAGGTGGGCGGCCGCGGCCATTTTATGTAAGTTCAGTGCACCAGGCTGCAGATGGCAACACTATGTGCTTTTGTGGCAGTCAAATACAAGATTGAAATAATGCAATTATATTCTGGGTTTTAAAAAATCACCCATTTTTGGCAATACCCTACATCTAGGGCCTTTGCTGCATTTTTCAGTGTGAAATACAAGCTTGCAATACTGCCATAATATTCTGGGTTTAAAAAAAATCTATTTTTGGCAATACCCTACATCTGGGGCTTTTGCTGCATTTGTCACAGTGAAATACAATCTTAAAATACTGCAATAATATTCTGTTATAAAAAAACACCAATTTTGGGCAAAATAATAAATTAGCGGCCTTTACTGCATTCGTCAGTGTGAAATTCAAGCTTTAGATACTGCTGTTATATTCTGTTATTAAAAAAACACCAATTTTGGGCAAAATATTAAATTAGAGGCCTTTGCCGCATCTGTCAGTGTGAAATACAATCTTGAAATACTGCAATTATATTCTGTTATTAAAAAAACACCCATTTTGGGCAATATACTAAATTGGCGGCCTTTGCTGCATCTGTCAGTGTGAAATACAAGTGTTAGATACTGCTGTTATATTCTGTTATTAAAAAAACACCAATTTTGGGCAAAATACTAAATTAGCAGCCTTTACTGCATCTGTCCGTGTGAAATACAAGCTTGAAATACTTCAATAATATTCTGTTATTAAAAAAAACTCTAATTTTGGGCAATATACTAAGTTGGCGGCCTTTGCTGCATCTGTCAGTGTGAAATACAAGCACTAGATACTGCTGTTATATTCTGTTATTAAAAAAACACCAGTTTTTGGCAAAATACTAAATTGGTGGAGAATGAGGACGTGGCCCAGGTCGTGGTGCTGCTGGTGGAGCTCCTGTTGCAGAGAGAGGACGTGGCCGATCTGTGCCAGCTACATGCACAAGTGAAACACCTTCCTCAGGTGCGAGTAGGTGACAGAACCTTCAGAATTATTTGGTCGGGCCTAATGCGGCTCTACGAATGGTGAGGCCAGAACAAGTACAGGCGATAATAGATTGGGTTGCTGACAGTGCCTCCAGTTCCTTCACATTTTCTCCCACCCAGTCTCCTGCAGAAAGATCAGAGTTGGCACCTGCAGCCGATGTCCATCTGTCTTTCACCTCACCCTCTTGCAAATCAGCCAAGCAGTCTGAACCCCAAGTCATGCAGCAGTCTCTTCTGCTTTTTGATGACTCTGCTAGCAGGGTTTCCCAGGGCCATCCACCTAGCCCTGCCCCAGAAGTGGAAGAGATTGAGTGCACCGATGCCCAATCACTTATGTTCCAAGATGAGTACATGAGAGGACCACCGCAGCACTTCTCGGATGATGACGAAACACAGGTGCCAACTGTTGTGGCTTTCTGCACTGTGCAGACCGACAAGGAGGGCAGGGGTGAAGACTGGGTGGAAGATGATGTGGAGGACGATGAGATCCTCGACCCCACATGGAATCAAGGTCATTCGAGTGACCTGTGTAGTTCGGAGGAAGAGGCGGTGGTCGCACAGAGCCACCAGCACAGCAGAAGAGGGAGCAGGGTGTAAAAGCGGAGCGGCAATCCCCTAGACAGTACGCCTGCTACTGCCCAACGCAGCAAGGGACCGAGCACACCAAAGTCAGCTCCAAGGAGTTCCCTGGCCTGGCAGTTCTTCAGACAATGTGCTGACAACAAGACACGAGTGGTTTGCACGCTGTGAAATCAGAGCTTGAAGCGAGGCATAAACGTTCTCAACCTGAGCACAACCTGAATGACCAGGCATCTAAGTGCAAAGCACAAGCTTCAGTGGAGTAGACACCTTAAAAACAAAGAAAGGTCTCTGGCTCCTCCTGCTTCCTCTTCTGCTGCAGTCTCGGCCTTTTCATACACCCCTGGAGTGACAGTGGCACCTTCCACCCCGCAAACAGAGGATATGCCAGCAACACCACCACCTGGGTCACCAAGCATCCCCACAATGTCCCATGGAAGCGTTCAGCATTCTATCTCCCAAACACTGGAGCGGAAGAGGAAGTACCACTCAACCCACCAGTGATCCCTGGCCCTAAATGCCAGCATTTCAAAATTACTGGCCTTTGAAATGCTGTCATTCCTCTGGTGGAGACGGAGAGTTTTAAAAGCCTTATGGCGGTGGCTGTACCACAGTACGTCGTGCCCAGCCGCCACTACTTTTCCAGGTGAGTCATCCCTTCCCTGCACAACCAAGTGGGGGACAAAATCAGGTGTGCGAGAAACGCCATTTGTGGCAAGGTCCACCTAACTATGGATACGTGGACCAGTAAGCACGGTCAGGGACATTATATCTCCCTAACAGCATACTGGGTAAATGCAGTGGCGGCTGGGCCTGAGGCGGATAGCAGTTTGGCGCATGTCCTTCCACCACCGAGGATTGCAAGGCGCTTCTCTTTGCCTCCTGTTGCTTCCTCATCCTCTACCGCCTCCTCCTCCGGTCAGCGTAACACCTTCACCACCAACTTCAGCACAGCCAGGGGTAAACGACAGCAGGCAGTTTTAAAACTTATATGGGGGAAAAAACCCGCGCAGGAGTTGAGGACGAGCATGGAACAACAGACCGATGAGTGGTTGGTGCCAGTGAGCCTCAAGCCCGGCCTGGTGGTGTGCGATAATGGGTGAAATCTCGTAGCAGCTCTGGGACTAGCCGGTTTGACGCACATCCCTTGCCTGGCGCATGTGCTGAATTTGGTGGCGCAGAGGTTCCTTAAAAATTACCCTGATATGTCAGAGCTGTGCAGAAAGTGCGGGCCGTCTGTGCGCGCTTTCGGTGTTCTCACCCTGCTGCTGCTCGCCTGTAACTTCGGCCTTCCCACTCACCGCCTCATATGCGACGTGCCCACAAGGAGGAACTCCACCTTGCACATGCTGACCAGACTGTGCGAGCAGCAGCAGGCAACAGTGGAGTTTAAGCTGCAGCACGCACGGGTGAGAACAGCACCACTTCACCACCAATGACTGGGCCTCCATGCGAGACCTGTGTGCCTTGTTGCGCTGTTTCGAATACTCCACCAGTGCCGATGACGCCGTTCTCAGCATTACTATCCCACTTCTATGCCTCCTTGAAAAAACGCTTCGGGCGATGATGGAAGAGGATTTGGCACAGGAGGAGGAGGAGGAAGAGAGATCATTTCATAGGGTTTCAGGCTAGTCATTCACAAGTAGCTCCGAGGGTGGGTTCCTGCACCCACAAATTCCAGGAACACAATTGTCCAGCTAGGGCACAGTTGTGGAGGATGACGATGTGGAGGATGAGGAGGAGATGGAGGAGGAGGAACCGTGTTCACAGCAGGGTGGCACCCAAACCAGCTCATGGCCATCACTGGTGCATGGCTGGGGGGATACAGAGGACACAGACGATACACCTCCCACAGAGGACAGCTTTTCGTTACCTCTGGGCAGCCTGGCACACATGAGCGATTACATGCTGCAAGGTCTCCGCAACGACCGCCGAGTTGCCCACATTGTAACTTGTGCTGATTACTGGGTGGCCACGCTGCTGGATCCCCGTTACAAGGACAACGTACTGTCCTAAATTCCGTCACTGGATAGTGATCGTAAGATGCGCGAGTACAAGCGCACGCTGGTAGACGCACTGCTGGTGGCATTCCCACCTGACAGCAGGGGCAGAGTGGAAGCACAAGGCGAAGGCAGAGGAGGAGGAAGAAGTCGCCAACGCAGCTGAGGCACCACCAGCACCTCAGAAGGCAGGGTTAGCATGGCCGAAATGTGGAAAAGCTTTGTCAGCACGCCACAACAACCAGCACCACCAGCTGATATGGAACGTCTTAGCAGGAGGCAGCATTTCAGCAACATGGTGGAGCAGTATGTGTGCACACGACTACACGTACTGAATAATGGGTCTGCCCCCTTCAACTTCTGGGTCTCCAAAATTGGGAACATGGCCTGATCTTGCACTTTACGCCCTGGAGGTGCTGGCCTGCCCTGCAGCCAGTGTATTGTCTGAACGTATGTTTTGCATGGCAGGGGGCTTTATCACAGACAAGCGCAGCCGCCTGTCCACAGCCAATGTGGACAAGCTCACGTTTATTAAATCGAACCAGGCATGGATCCCACAGGACTTCTCCGTACTTTGTGCAGAATAGACATGTATACCGGCCTTACCCAGCCATTGTTATACTACAGCGCAATTGCTCATTGTTGTATTTTTTATATTTCCCACTGTTTTGGGGTGTACCCTAATTAAAAAATAAATAAATAAAAAACAAAAACAAGTGTTGACTACCACGTTGTCCTCCACCGCCGCTTCCACCTACACTGCTACATCCACCGCCTCCTCAACCTCCTACTCCATATGGACCTCCACCTCATACATCAAGATTATTTTTTTTTAATTTGTATGTATTTTACTTTATTTTATTTTATGTCATTTCACTAATTTGTCTGTTACATTTTTGGGTGAAATTCACCAATTTTTGGCTGTGATATACCCCTGCTCTACCTATTAGACAGGTAAACAAATTTCACTAATTTGTCTGTTACATTTTCAGGTGAAATTCACAAATTTTTGGCTTTGATATATCCCTGCTCTACCTAGTATACAGGTAAATACATTTCACCAATTTGTCTGTTACATTCTCGTGGGAAATTCAAAAAATTTTGGCTGTGATATACCCCTGTTTTACCTAGTAGACAGGTAAATAAATTTCACTAATTTGTCTGTTACATTCTCGGGTCAAATTCACAAATTTTTGGCTGTGATATACCCCTGCTCTACATAGTGGACAAGGAAATACATTTCACTAATTCGTCTGTTACATTGTTGGGTGACAAAGGCTCATCTTTTGCGCTAGAAAGTACATTTGCGGCCTACACTGCATTTAGGACAGTACCAATCAGGTGAGGCCAGAACAAGTACAGACTATAGTAGATTGGGGGGCTGACAGTGCCTACAGTTCATTCGCATTGTCTACCACCCAGTCCCCTGCTGAAAGATCAGAGTTGGCACCTACAGCCCATGGCCATCTGTCTTTCAACTCACCCCCTTGCAAATCAGGCAAGCAGTCTGAGCCCCAAGTCATGCAGCAGTCTGTTATGCTTTTTGATGACTCTGCTGGCAGGGTTTCCGTGGGCCATCCACATAGCCCTGCACCAGAAGTGGAAGAGATTGAGTGCACTGATGCCCAACCACTAATGTTTCAGGAGTAGGACATAGGAAGACCACCGCAGCACGTCTCTGATGATGACAAAACACAGAACTGCTGCGGATTTATGCAGTATGCAGACCGACAAGGAGGGCAGGGGTAAAGAGTAGGTGGAAGATGATGTGGAAGATAATGAGATGCTAGACCCCACATGGAATCAAGGTCATGCGAGTGACCTGTCTAGCTTGAAGGAAGAGGCGGTGGTCGCACAGAGGCACCAGCACAGCAAAAGAGGGAGCAGGGTGCAAAAGCGTCTGTTACATTCTTGGGTGACATTTTACAATTTTTGTCGTAAATAAACCCCTGCTCTGCATAGGCGACAGGGACATAAATTTTAAAAAATCGTCAGTTACATTGTCAGGTGACATTTTACCAAATTTGCCGTATACAAACCCCTGCTCTGCATAGGTGACAGGGACCTAATATTTGTAAAATCATCTGTTCAATTGGTGGGTGACATTAACCCATTTTTGGTGATAAAAAAACCCTGCTCTGCATAGGTGACAGGGAATTCAATTTCAAAAATTTGTCTTTAAATGACACACGCCCCCTCTTTTCATTCGATGCTTCAACTTTAACTTGTCCCACATTTCCGCTCGATTACATTGGAGCTATTGACCTCCCTTGGATGTAGTATCTCTTTCTCATGCTCCCTCTCTGGCGGGGAACCCTGATTCGCAGTTAACCGTGATCAACATGGTAGGCGCAGAAAATAACATCGAAAGTTGATAGAGAACATATACAAATGGACCGTGGACGTCACGGGGACGTGCGATCAGGCAGAAGTTGTCTAGAGTCAACAAAGCGGCAGCAAGGCCTCTCCTGTCTAACATTTCCAAATCCAAAATACCCCAGTGACATTCCCTATAATTTTTTATTAATCATTCCAATAACAGGGCATCTTAAGAGTCATGTATTGTTATTTATCGGCACTACCTCCCCGAGTCAGGAGTGGGTAATTTCCGCACGCCCCCTCCTTTACTTGGAAGCTTCAACTTCAATAATTTGTCCCACATTTCTGCTCAATCACATTTAATTTCATACATTGACCTCCCTTGGATGTGGTATCCCTTTCTCACGCTCCCTCTCCGGCGTGGAACCCTGATTCACCGCTAACCGTGATCAACATGGTAGGCGCTGAAAAGAACATCGAAAGTTGATAGAGCAGATATCCAATTAGATCGTGGACATCACGGGGACGTGCAACATGGTGGAGCAGTATGTGTGCACACGCCTACACATACTGACTGATAAGTCTGCCCCCTTCAACTTCTGGGTCTTCAAATTGGGCACATGGCCTGAGGTTGCCCTTTATGCCTTGGAGGTGCTGGCCTGCCCTGCAGCCATTGTATTGTCTAAACGTTTGTTTAGCACGGCTGGAGGGGATTATCACAGGTTATATTTCCCAATGTTTTGGGGTGTACCCTAATTTAAACAAAAAAAAGAAAAGAAATAAAACCAAAAAGCAGTGTAGGCTACCTCTTCCTCCTCCACCGCCGCTTCCACCTACACCGCCACATCCACCGTCTCCTCAACCTCCTACTCCATATGGACCTCGTCCTCCAAGATCAAGATTATAATTTTTACGTATTTTATGTTATTTTAAGTTATTCCCCTATCCACATTTGCCATGCTCTTAAACACATTTTGCTGCCATTTGCAGCCCTCTAGCCCTTTCCATGACTTTTTTAGAGCCATTTTAAAGCTCCAAAGTTCGGCCCCCCATTGACTTCAATGGGGTTCGGGGTCAAGTTCGGGTCAAGTTCAGGTCCCGAACTCGAACTTTTTTGTGAAGTTCGGCCGAACCCGTCGAACCTGAACATCCAGGTGTCCGCTCAACTCTACTAGTCACCTATTAGGACCAAAAAAAATCAGAAAAAGGGAAAATAAAATGTTTAAAAAGAGAACAAAATAAGCCATTAAAATGCTTTATTATGTAAATAAAAAAAAACTCAAAACTCCTTATAAATGGTTATTGCCAAGTAAAGGTAAATTTGATAAACTCACTTTGATAAAGTAAAAGTAAAAAAAAACCTTGAGCAACCCGTTTAACCCCTTAAGGACTCTATTTCACCTTAAGGACCAGGCCATTTTTTGCAAATCTGACCAGTGTCACTTTAAGTGCTGATAATTTTAAAACGCTTTGACTTATCCAGGCCATTCTGAGATTTTTTTTCGTCACATATTGTACTTCATGACACTGGTAAAATGAAGTAAAAAAAAATCTTTTTTATTTATAAAAAAATACCAAATTTACCAAAAATTTGTAAAAAATTGCAAATTTCCAAGTTTCAATTTCTCTACTTCTATAATACATAGTAAAACCTCCAAAAATAGTTATTACTTTATATTCCCCATATGTCTACTTCATGTTTGGATCATTTTGGGAATGATATTTTATTTTTTGGGGATGTTACAAGGCTTAGAAGTTTAGAAGCAAATCTTGAAATTTTTCAGAAATTTTCAAAAACCCAATTTTTAGGGACCAGTTCAGGTCTGAAGTCACTTTGCAAGGCTTACATAATAGAAACCACCCAAAAATGACCCCATTCTATAAACTACACCCCTCAAGGTATTCAAAACAGATTTTACAAACGTCGTTAACCCTTTAGGTAATCCACAAGAATTAATGGGAAATAGAGATACAATTTAAAAATTTCACTTTTTTGGCAGATTTTCCATTTTAATAATTTTTTTCCAGTTACAAAGCAAGGGTTAACAGCTAAACCAAACTCAATATTTATGGCCCTGATTCTGTAGTTTGCAGAAACACCCCATATGTGGTCGTAAACCACTGTACGGGCACACGGCAGGGCGCAGAAGGAAAGGAATGCCATACGGCTTTTGGAAGGCAGGTTTTGCTGGACTGTTTATTTTGACACCCATGTCCCATTTGAAGCCCCCTGACGCACCCCTGGAGTAGAAACTACATAAAAGTGACCCCATCTAAGAAACTACACCCCTCAAGGTATTCAAAAAAGATTTTACAAACGTCGTTAACCCCTTTAAGTGTTCCACAAGAGTTATTGGCAAATGGAGATGAAATTTCAGAATTTAAATTTTTTGGCAAATTTTCCATTTTAATAAATTTTTCCCAGTAACAAAGCAAGGCTTAACAGCCAAAGAAAACTCAATATTTATGGCCCTGATTCTGTAGTTTACAGAAACACCCCATATGTGGTCGTAAACAACTGTACGGGCACACAGCAGGGCGCAGAAGGAAAGGAATGCCATACGGTTTTTGGAAGGCAGATTTTGCTGGACTGGTTTTTTTGACACCATGTCCCATTTGAAGCCCCCCTGATGCACCCCTAGAGTAGAAACTCCAAAAAAGTGGCCCCATTTTAGAAACGACGGGATAGGGTGGCAGTATTGTTGGTACTAGTTTAGGTTACATATGATTTTTGGTTGCTCTATATTACACTTTTTGTGAGGCAAGATAACAAGAAATAGCTGTTTTGGCACCGTTTTTATTTTTTGTTATTTACAACATTCATTTGACAGGTTAGATCATGTGATATTTTTATAGACCAGGTTGTCACGGATGCGGCGATACCTAATATGTATACTTTTTTATTTATTTATGTAAGTTTTACACAATGATTTAATTTTTGAAGCAAAAAGAAATCATCTTTTAGTGTTTCCATAGTCTGAGAGCCATAATTTTTTCAGTTTTTGGGCGATTACCTTGGGTAGGGTATAATTTTTTGCGGGATGAGATGACAGTTTGATTGGCACTATTTTGGGGTGCATATGACTTTTTGATTGCTTGCTATTACACTTTTTGTGATGTAAGGTGACAAAAAATGGTTTATTTAGCACAGTTTTTATTTTAAAATTTTTACGGTGTTCATCTGAGGTGTTAGGTCATGTGATATTTTTATAGAGCCGGTCGATTCGGACGCGGCGATACCTAATATGTATACTTTTTTTTTATTTATGTAAGTTTTACACAATAATTTTTGAAACCAAAAAAAAATCATGTTTTAGTGTCTCCATATTCTGAGAGCCATAGTTTTTTCAGTTTTTGGGCGATTATCTTAGGTAGGGTCTAATTTTTTGCGGGATGAGATGAAGGTTTGATTGGCACTATTTTGGGGTGCATATGACTTTTTGATTGCTTGCTATTACACTTTTTGTGATGTAAGGTGACAAAAAATTGTTTATTTAGCACAGTTTTTATTTTTTACGGTGTTCATCTGAGAGGTTAGATCATGTAATATTTTTATAGAGCTGGTCGATACGAACGCGGCGATACCAAATATGTATACTTTTTTTTATTTATGTAAGTTTTACACAATAACAGCTTTTTTCAAACAAAAAAAATGATGTTTTAGTGTCTCCATATTCTGAGCCATAGTTTTTTTTATTTTTTGGGCGATTGTCTCAGGTAGGGGCTCATTTTTTGCGGGATGAGGTGACGGTTAGATTGGTACTATTTTGGTGGGCAAACACTTTTTTGATCGCTTGCTGTACTTTTTGTGATGTAAGGTGACAAAAAAATGGTTTATTTAGCACAGTTTTTATTTTTATTTTTTTACGGTGTTCATCTGAGGGGTTAGGTCATGTGATATGTTTATAGATCCAGTCGATACGGATGCGTCAATACCTAATATGTATACTTTTTTTTTTCCTCTATTTTTTACCAATTTTTTTTACTTTATTTGGGGAAAATTAAGTTTTTGTTTATTTTTACTTGAAACTTTTAATTTTTGGGGGGGAAAACTTTATTTTTTCAACTTTTTTTTCACTTTATTTTTTGTCCCACTTTGGGACTTGAACTTTGGGGGGTATATTCCTTTACAATGCATTCCAATACTTCTGTATTGGAATGCATTGGCTGTATGAGTAATACTGTGTGTATTACTCATACAGCTTCCGGGGGCTGTGAGATCCAGGGGGCTGGATCTCACAGGCTCTTTACCGGAAGGCAGCGCGATGCCTTCCTTAGACATCGCGCTGCCTTCCATGCCATCGGGTCCCCCCTACAGCCGCATGGGGACCCGATGGCACCGCCGCCGCAACTGCAGGTAAAGCCGCAAACCGCAGGTCTGAATTGACCTGCGGTTTGCGGCGATCGCCGATACGGTAGGGGTCACATGACCCCCCGGCGTTGTGACAGGATGCCCGCTGAATGATTTCAGCGGGCATCCTGTTCCGATTAACCCCCGCCGCGCCGCAATCACGTTCTAAACCGTCATGGGTCCTTAAGGACTCGGGAAACATGCCGTACCGGTACGTTATGCGTCCCTAAGGGGTTAAGGGGTTAAAACTATCTTTTTTTGCCTCAAAATATTTTTTTCTAGATGGAAGCTTTGATTTAGATGGTCATAACATCCTCAGTACATAGAAAATACTTAAATGCCTAGCTATGTTTATTACTACTATATGTGTCTTGCACAATCATTTAGTCAATAAAGTAACAAATTCCCTTTAAGAATTTGGTCTAAGTAAGTCTGTACGTCTTGATAGTTGCATCTTCAAGCACATGTAATTGGGGAAAAGTGATATATTACTTCATCTACATGTATGTGACCTGTGCCCAAGAGCCTAGCGCTGAGGAAGTGGCTGTATTCACCACTTCAGGTTTAGCTGCTCATATCTCTGGCTTGGAAGAAGTTAGAGATATGGGCCTGGTCTTGTTTGAAAGCTGGCATTCCAAGAATTACAGCATTATTTCCACTACATCAGGAGATATAGCTGTTAGAAATCGAGTCAGGAGTGAAAGTAGTGAAACCAGTTTTTTACTTTCACTTTTTGCTGCATTCACTGCCAACCTGAACTCTTACAGCTACAGTTAGGTCCATATATATTTGGACAGATACAACATTTTTCTAATTTTTGTTCTGTACATTACCACAATGGATTTTGAACAAAACAATTCAGATGCAGATGAATTTCAGACTTCCAGCTTTAATTCAGTGGGTTGAACAAAATGATTGCATAAAAATGTGAGGAACTAAAGCATTTTTTATCTCAATCCCTTCATTTCAGTGGCTCAAAAGTAATTGGACAAATTAAATTATTGTAATTTAAATGTTAATTTCTAATACTTGGTTGAAAGCCCTTTGTTGGCAATGACTGCCTGAAGTCTTGAACTCATGGACATCACCAGACGCGTGTTTCCTCTTTTTTAATGCTCTGCTAGGCCTTTACTGCAGCGGTTTTCAGTTGCTGTTTGTTTGTCGGCCTTTCTGTCTAAAGTTTAGTCTTTAATACGTGAAATGCTCTATTGGGTTCAAATCTGGTGACTCACTTGGCCATATAAGAATATTCCACTTCTTTGCTTTAATAAACTCCTGGGTTGCTTTGACTATGTTTTGGGTCATTGTCCATCTGTATTATGAAACGCCGACCAATCAGTTTGGCTGCATTTGGCTGGATTTGAGCACACAGTATGTCTCTGAAAACCCCAGAATTCATCCACCTGCAACTTTCCTGTGTCACATTATAAATAAACACTAGGAACCCAGTGCCACCGGCAGCTATGCATGCCCATATCATCACAATGCCTCCGCCATGTTTTACAGATAATGTGGTATGCTTTGGATCATGAGCTGTACCATGCCTTCGCCATACTTTTTTCTTTCCATCATTCTGGTAGAGGTTGATCTTGGTTTCATCTGTCCAAAAAATGTTCTCCCAGAAGTGTGCTGTTTTTTTAAGATGTTTTTTTTTAGCAAAGTCCAATCTATCCTTCTTATTCTTGAGGCTTATGAGTGTCTTGCACCGTGCAGTGAACCCTCTGTATTTACTTTCATGCAGTCTTCTCTATATGGTAGATTTGGATATTGATACACCTATATCCTATGAGTGTTCACTTGGTTGGCTGTTGTGAAGGGGTTTCTCGTTCAGGTCTTTTTGCATTGTTGAGGTCACCAGTGCTTTCTTTCTCAGGATATACCAAACTGTAGATTTTGCCACTCCTACTAGTGTAGCAATTTCTCAGATTTTTTTTAGAGTTTTCGCAGATAAAGGATGGCTTGTTTCACCTGCATGGTGAGCTCCTTTGACCGCATGTTTACTTCTCAGCAAAATCTTCAAAATGCAAGTACCAAATCTCAAATCACCTCCAGGCCTTTTATGTACTTAATTGAGAATGAAATGATGAAGGAATTGCCCACACCTGCCCATGAAGCAGCCTTTGAGTCAATTGTCCAATTACTTTTGGCCCCTTTAAAAACAGGGTGCCACATGTAAAGAAGCTGAAACTCCTAAATCCTTCCTCCAATTTTAATGTGGATACCCTCAAATGAAAGCTAGAAGTCTGGACTTTATGTCCATGTCCATTATATAACTATAACTTGAATATGTTTTAGTAAGCAGGTAATAAAAACAAAATTTTTGTCAGTGTCCAAATATATATGGACCTAAATGTATATCTTCCGATCTAGAGGAGATAATAATGTGATCCTGGTACTGTTGGAATACCAGCTTTCTAACAAGACCAGGCCCATATCTCTAGTTGCTACTATAGATGAGCAAATCGAAGGTGACGAAGTGGAATTCCATCCGAATTTCAAGAAAAATTTGATTCGCACCAAATCTGAATTTCCTCACGCTTTGTGGTAATGAATCGCATTTTTTCCTAAAATGGCTGCTGCACATGTGAGGACATGGAGCAAGGAACTCTCCGAAGGCGGAATCACCCATAATGCCATGCATGCAGCCAATCAGCAGCCAGTCAGCCCTGTGCTGTCATAGCCCTATGAATAGCCTCAGCCATCTTGGATACTGTGATATACTGAAGCAGAGCATGATCCCCTCCCAATGGAAACTGGGCCGCAGGGCAGTATTTCAACAGGATCCCAAACACACCTCCAAGATGACCACTGACTTGCTAAATAAACTGAGGTTATAGGTGCTGGACTGGCCAAGCTCATCTCCAGACCTAAACCTTATTAAGCATCTGTGGGCCATCCTCAAACGGAAGGTGGAGGAGAACAAGGTCTCTAACATCCACCAATCCACCAGCTCTGTGATGCCCAAGAGAGTTAAGGTAGTGCTGGAAAATAATGGTGGCCGCACAAAATATTGACACTTTGGGCACAATTTGCCAACTTTCACTTAGGGGTTGTGGGGATTTGCTCTGGTAGACAGGCTTGCGGACGCAGTACAGAGGCAATCACAAAGTCTTTAACTTAACCAGTGCAGTGTTTTATTCACACATACGGAAGAAAAGAAACAATACTTGGCAGGGTCATGGTGTTAATTCACACCGCAAGAATCCTGGTGTTAATTTACACAGCAAAAGTGTAATGACCGGCGTCACACACAGGGAGGGAAAAGGGAAAGCCCTGCCCAAGGGAGAGGGAAAGGTGGTGACCCCTGACTCACCTTGCGGCTGGCACCTGACTGCCCTGACGTCCCTAGACGGGTTCCTCACCCGTGCGGCGATCACGTGCCTAAACCCTGGCTTTCCCTAGAATGATCCCTAGATAGTGAACGGGCCGGTGGGATCGCTAGTCCGCACCACTGACACTAAGAGGGAAACACCAGGGAGAGGACAGACAATACAGACAAACACATACACCCAGGTGGGCGATCACAGCAGACCACAAAGGTCCAACAGGGATCCGGAGGGTAACGTTCTGGACCAACTACCAGAGAACGCAGCAACACAGCTCCAGAGGGTCAGAATAGAAGTCCAGGCAGGAAGCTCTATATCTTGCAACCAGAGAAGTGTGAGAGGGGAATATAAGGAGGTTGGGAGTGCTGGACAAGGAACAGCTGAGGAGAAGGAGCTACGGATCCCTGAGTGAGCCAAAAAGGGTTGCAAAGCAAACCCAGAAAGCTACCATAAGGAAACAGCCCTATCTTACATAGAGCGCGCAGCCAACCGCTGTGACTTTCTGACCCCGGGTATAACGGAGTCAGGCGTTGGTCTTGACACCCTCGTGACAAAAAGTCCACAGAACTCAAAAACACATCACCTGGCAGTCCACAGCAGGCTTTAGGGTGCCTGGCTTCCAGCTTGCAGCTCTCATGCGGCTCCCAGCCTTGCAGTAGGGCAGAACTCTTCAGCTCCCAAAACCACAGAGCTCCACTGACAGATGGAGGATAATCCACCCAGCTGAGACTGCTGGCTGGGTTTTTATCCTAAACAAAAACCTGGCCTGGAACCGTGGGGAACAGCCACCCACCCTGCTCTTTGGCTGCTCCCAATAAGAACCGTCCCGGATCGGCTTTACAGCAATACTAACAGCTGAAGTGTCAGCCTGCAACTGCAAAACTGACACTGTCAGGAACCTCGGTGACACGTATTTTCCGTCAATGACGGGTCTTGTTCCTTCTTACAGGGTGTACTCACTTTTGTTGCCAGTGATTTAGATATTAATGTCTGTTGAGTTATTTAGAGGACACCCCAAATTTACACTGTTATACAAGCTGTATCAAAGTTTCATATTTTCAGTGTTGTCCCATGAAAAGATATAATAAAATATTTGCAAAAACATGAGGGGTGTACTCCCTTTTAATGGAAATGTCACTCAGCATTCATGTGAAAACCTGGTGTCCTTTAGTATTCATATGGGGACTGACTTGGTGGTGTTACTCAGGATTTTATATTCTGTACATAGGCGACATAATAATAATATAGCAATACAGAGTGCAGTATGGGTTCATTGGTACTCTATTTAGATTATGGTGTGGTATATATTTACGGTGTCTCCATGAGCACTATGCATAAACGCTCAGCACAGGTACCTCGTTAGGTCTTTTTCATCCACTTGCCTCTGCGCGAGCAAGTGGATGAGGTATTTTTTTTTTCTGTTCTTTCTAAGACAACTCCAGCTGCCATTTTAGGAAAAATTATTCGTTTGGCCACTTCTGATGCTTTGCTTCTAGCTTTCATCCATCTTTCATCTAGCTTTCATCCATCTTAAGCCGAATGCACACGGCCGTGTGCATTCGGCTTTACTGTGCTAATGTGTATCTCTGTTAGAGTGCTCTCTGCCATGGGGTTTGCACCACTTAAAATGTAAATGCTGCTTTGCACTGCCATGGCTTCTCATGGACTCTACACCCTGATCTTTCATGGATGTCCAAATA
Source organism: Bufo bufo (assembly GCF_905171765.1). Lineage (NCBI taxonomy): Eukaryota > Metazoa > Chordata > Amphibia > Anura > Bufonidae > Bufo > Bufo bufo. The sequence continues at coordinate 159,139,425 of NC_053391.1, forward strand.
CTGATGACTATGGACATGCATGTTGTAGGTTTCTACGGGTATCTCTCTTCAAAGTGACTGGAGAGAGATGCTCATACACTGCCACCTGTTCATTTACAGTTATGAGATGGAGCTCCATTCTCAAGTTCCAGAGGTTGAACCCGCGCCTACTGAACATTTATGGTATATTTTGTGGACCATTGGAAGCCATTGGGATTGTGGGGCAGCCATGTCCATGTTTTAGACAACAAACTGCGGGTCTGCAAAACAGGGCAGCGGCCGTGTGTACTACACTGACTTCAATAAACAGTGAAGAAAAAATCTGTCTCACTTCAGGTGAAGTATTGTAACTTTATTCCAGCGTGATAAAATCCGTATACAAGTGTACATAAATCGACGCATTTCAGACATCTTGGATATGTGGGTCCTTCCTCATGACAAACATGCATATGAAATTGGAGCACCTCCTTATATATCCCAGACTAACCCCAGGTTGATAGATATCACCTGGGAGGAGGAGACATCAGGGGGTGTTCCCTTGCAAATTAACCAAGTTATAAAAAACTTTTTACAAGCCAGGATCAAAACAAACGCGAGAAAGAGACTGAGGTATAAATTCTAACACTAAAACAATAATAATAGTAATAAGTGGAAATCAAGGTTCAAAAAAAGGCAATAATCAAAGGGTAAATACATATGTATAAAGGAAAAGAAACTGCCATGATCTCATATCAATATTGTAAAATGAGATCATGGCGTTTGTTGAGCCCATGTGGCTGACGGGATCCCAGCTGGAAGATCCAGAAGGCCTCCCTGTTTAGGAGTTTCCTTCTGTGATCTCCCCCCCTCGGCGGCAAATAGACCCTTTCTATGGGACACATCTCCTGCATGTGCAATTGCAAAATGTAGGCTGGCTGCAGAGACATTACGGTCTCTATAATGCGGCACATCAGATATGACTTCAATGGGTTTACGATTCACAAGTTGAGGTGAAAGATATGACATGTCCTATCTTTTTTGGCCTGGAGGCATGGACCCAGAAGCCCATGGAAACACATAAAAGCTCTTCCTTGGGCTTTTGGGTCCATACCTCTGTGCTGCTTAAAAGTTATGGCCCTCCAGTGCTAGTAATACAGAAAACTAGATACATTGAGGGAGATTTATCAAACTGGTCTAAAGTAGAACTGGCTTAGTTGCCCATGGCAACCAATCAGATTCCACCTTTAATTTTCCAAAGGAGCTGTGATACATTAAAGGTGGAATCTGATTCGTTTCTATGGGCAACTAAGCCAGTTCTACTTTTGACCAGTTTGATAAATCTCCCCCATTGAGTATTGTAATTATATCAACCTGCAAATTGAAGTTAATATGTAATTTATACTACACACAAATGTAATGCAAGACAGTTACTAATGTATTGTGATTGTCCACATTGCCTCATTTGCTGGCTACATTAATTTTTCCATCACATTATACACTGCTTGTTCCATGGTTACGACCATGCTGTAGTCCAGCAGTGGTGGCCATGTTTGCACACTATAGGAAAAAGCAACTCACTATCTGAGCAGAATTTTAGTTAAAATATGAAGTGGAAAGACATATTCTTGTGTGAAATGTATAGTAGTTCTCTTCTGGTTTCCCTACCGTTAGCTGCTCATTTGAGAATCTATACACATTATATACTGGAATGAATGAGAAATCCTCCAAGACACCAGAAAAAGTAATCTCTAGACAGCCTACTTTGTAATTAATATTAGTATGATATTAATGATATATTCTTGACAAACGACACAGATGGAGCGTATTGTTGTAGTTTAATGTGGGAATCTAGAAACACCCAAAGCAAAGTATAAGTGCCAGATGGTAAAAATTCTCGACCAGACCCATTTCCCAATGTATTTCATTGGCAGCAGACTGGCCTGGGGCAAAAATAATGCCAGAATTTCTGCAAGGCTGACGGCATTATCCAAAGTTAATTTAAATGCATCACTTACAATGTGCTCCAATTTTTTGCAGATCTGTCTAAATAGAATGGACTTCGTTATTTTTAATTGTCACGGAAGGTGAGGGAAGGAAAGCAAACCAAACACAACTAACAGGTAACAAAACACCAGGCTAGGCCCCACAGCTAAGGAACAGGGAATGGTCACCACCTGACACACCCTAAGCCTTTCCCTCACTGCTAACAACATGAACAAATCCTAATGGTAGAAGTGTTCATGCACTGGAACCTAATCCCTGCTGCAACTGAAACAGACCCTCAGCTAGGGAATCGGCGATAAGACAACTGGTTCCTTGCAAGAAATGAATTAACCAGTGTCTTCCTAAGGCCTAGACAGGAAATACAACAAAAGGGAAGAAAAGAGCACTTATCTCAAGATGGACTGGGAGAAGGAGATCCACCAAGCACCAGCAGAAAACTCCAGAAGAAACTATAAACCGCAAGGGCTATAGTGAGAGGTGGAGATAAATAGCATCACTAACTGACTAACGAGCAGAACCTGCGAGGAGGTGGGACCCTGCCCAACAACACAACAAAGCAATCTGTCAGATAGGCTCACGTGCCGCAAGTCTGACAGACTTTCTCAGATCACTCACAGGGCAGGGCATGATATTAATCGGTTCTTTCCATGGTGTAAAACCTTACTGAAAAACACACATTGAGCATTTTTAGTTTCTGTCCATTTCCATAGCTGATTGGCACAGTTGCTGACAGCCTGACCCCCCAATGATCTGATACTGATGACCTGGCTTAGGGATAGCCTATCAATATTTTAATCCTGGAAGACCATGTTAAAAAAAACATTAAGATGTTACAGAAGCTGACAACTGTTTAGCTGAATGAAACCCACTCAATGTCCAGTAGCTTACTGTCATGGTCTTACCTTCTTGCTGTTCTCCTTCGTTTGACATGTGCTGGCGGCCATCTTGGTTTCTGGGTTTCTTGTAGCCTTCCACCCTGCGGCTCCTCCTTCCCACTGGGAGGAGCTGGATGCCTAGCTCATATATATAGGAGGTCTGTGGCGTCAGTTCCTTGCTTGGTCCTCCTGTGTTCACATGCTTCTAAGACTGCTGCTGCTTCTGGTTCCTGTTCCTGGCTTCGTCTGACTTCCCTGCTGGTTCCTGATCCTGGCTTCGTCTGACTACCCTGCTGGTTCCTGATCCTGGCTTCGTCTGACTACCCTTCTGGTTTCCTGACCTCTGGCTACGCAAGGACTCTGCTTCGGTTTCACCATCCGTTTGGACTTTTGCTTTATAGCTTGTTTTTCAATAAAGCCTTCTTATTTTCACTTATCTCTTGTTGTACGTCTGGTTCATGGTTCCGTGACATTAGGACCAAGCCATGAATTCTGACGGTACAGGGCCATCCTCGCTACCCACGCTGGTTGCCAGACTTGATCAGCAGGATCACCTGTTGGGTCGGTTCGCTGTGGCGTTGCAAACCCTGCTTGAACGCACGGCTCATTTCGCTCCTACTGCCGCTCCGGTTGTTGCGCCAGAGTCTACCCCGACACCTGTTGTTGCGCCTGCAGTGTTTCGGGGTATGACCGGTTCTGCCCCTCTTCCACAGCGCTTTGGGGGGGAGCCAACTCAGTGCCGAGGTTTCCTTAACCAGGTGGGCATTTATTTCGAGTTGCTGCCACATGCCTTTCCCACTGAGAGATCAAAGGTGGGCTTCTTGATCTCGCTGCTCGCGGACAAGGCCTTGGCCTGGGCCAGCCCTTTATGGGAGAACAACGATCCGGTGGTTGCCGAGTTGTCCGGTTTCGTTGCTTCTCTTCGGAAGGTATTCGATGTGCCGGCTCGTGCTGCCTCTGCTGCGAAGCTCCTTATGTCCATCAGACAGGGTTCACGATCCGTAGCCGAATACGCCATTGAGTTTCGTACCCTGGCAGCAGAGGTGGCCTGGAATAATGAGGCTCTGGTCGCTGCTTTCTCTCATGGTCTCTCGGATGCCTTGAAGGATGAGGTTGCAGCTAAGGACCTACCAGTGGAGCTCGAGGCTCTTATTTCTTTCCTGATTTTGATTGACACCAGACTCAGGGAGAGACCTTCCTTTAAGGAGAGCCTGCGGAGGTCTTCTAACAGATTGGCGCCTACGTTTGCTATCCCACCCGTGCCTCCCTCTCCTCCCACGCCTCCTGGGGATGACTTGTTTGGGGGTGAACCCATGCAGCTGGGGTTTGCTCGCCTGTCCGAGGGGGAGAGGGCACTCCGGAGACGCGAGGGCCGATGCATGTACTGTGGTCTCGGTGGGCATTTTCGGTTGGCATGTCCGAACCGTCCGGGAAAACGCTCGTACCTGAGATCCTGTCGGGGGCAGATCTTGGGTGGAGTCTCCTCGTCCCCGGTTTCCCGTGTTGACAAACCACTGATCACTGTTGTCCTCTCCTGGGTCGGGGGCTCGGTGACGACCCAGGCGTTGGTGGACTCTGGTGCTGGTGGTTTGTTCATTGATAGTATGTTCGCTGCCGCCAATTCCATTCCTCTGCAAGCTCGAGGTTCCCCACTGGCTCTTGAGGCGATAGACGGCAGACCCCTTCTGCCGCCACACGTGACTCATGAGACCCTTCCAGTGGGGATAGCCATTGGTGCCGTTCACAGAGAGTCGGTCTGCCTCCAGGTTATTTCGTCTCCACACTACTCGGTGGTCTTGGGGTACCCCTGGCTCCAGAAGCATAATCCGACTTTCGATTGGAGATCGGCCGAGATCCTCTCGTGGTCACCTCAGTGTGGGGCTAGTTGCATCCATGGGTCTGCCAGGTTGCTGTGTACTTCCTCGGACTCTCTGTTGCCTCCTGAATACGAGGAGTACCGGGATGTATTCGATAAGGTGCGTGCGGTTGCCCTACCTCCGCACCGCCCATACGATTGTGCCATAGAGTTACAATCTGGTGCCGTTCCTCCTCGTGGCAAGGTCTATCCACTGTCGGTAGCGGAGAATGAGGCCATGGAGGAGTACGTGAGGGAGGCGCTTTCACGCGGACACATTCGCAAATCCTCGTCCCCGGCAGGGGCTGGATTTTTCTTTGTGAAAAAGAAGGGCGGTGAGTTGAGGCCTTGCATCGATTACAGGGGTCTCAATCGCATCACGATCAAGAACGCTTACCCGATACCCTTGATTTCCGAGCTGTTCGATCGCCTTAAAGGGGCCACGGTCTTTACCAAACTCGACCTGAGGGCGGCATATAACCTGGTAAGGATCAAGGCGGGCGATGAGTGGAAGACCGCGTTTAACACCAGGACCGGTCATTATGAATCCTTGGTTATGCCCTTTGGGTTGTGCAATGCGCCTGCAGTCTTTCAGGAATTCATCAACGATGTTTTCCGTGACCTGTTGCAGCAGTGTGTGGTGGTCTATTTGGATGACATCTTGGTATATTCTGAATCCATGGAGGCCCACATTCTGGATGTCAGACGTGTGTTGCAACGGTTACGAGAGAACAAGCTGTTCGGTAAGCTTGAGAAATGCGAATTTCACCGATCCCAGGTAACCTTCTTAGGGTACATCATTTCCGCTGAGGGGTTCTCCATGGATCCTGAGAAGGTTTCGGCTGTCTTACAGTGGCCCCAGCCCAGTGGTCTTCGTTCCCTGCAGCGCTTTTTGGGCTTCGCCAATTATTATCGGAAGTTCATCAGGGACTTTTCCATGCTGGCCAAGCCTCTCACGGATCTAACCAGGAAGGGCAGTAATTCCCAGGTCTGGCCGCTCGAGGCCATCCGAGCTTTTGAGGCCCTAAAGTCCGCCTTTGTGTCGGCTCCGATTCTGTCGCATCCCAACCCTGGGTTGCCCTTTGTCCTCGAGGTGGACGCGTCTGAGACGGGAGTAGGCGCCCTTCTGTCTCAGCGTAGAACACCAGAGGGTCCTCTGCTTCCTTGTGGGTTTTACTCCCGGAAACTGTCTCCCGCGGAGTGCAACTATCAGATTGGTGACAGGGAGTTATTGGCCATCGTGCAGGCTCTTAAAGAATGGAGGCACTTGCTCGAGGGTTCGGTGGTTCCGGTTCTCATCCTGACGGACCACAAGAATCTGACCTACCTTTCTGAGGCCAAGAGATTGACACCACGTCAGGCCAGATGGGCTCTGTTCTTGTGACGTTTTAATTACGTGGTCTCCTACCTACCCGGTTCCAAGAACATCAGGGCTGATGCCTTATCACGGCAGTACTCCGAGCTGTCCAGGGAGGAGTCGATTCCGACCTCGGTCATACCTCCGAATCAGATCTTGGCCGCCATTCGCACCAGCCTGACCTCTCCTCTGGGTGAGCAGATTTTGGCGGCTCAATCTGGTGCTCCCTCTGGGAGACCCAACGGCAGATGTTTTGTGACTGAGGAGTTGCGCACTCGGTTGTTGCGAACCTACCATAACTCCAAGACCGCGGGGCATCCTGGAAAGAATCAGCTGTCCTGGGCTGTTTCACGTCTGTTCTGGTGGCCTTCCCTACGTTCCGACATCGCCGCATATGTAGCGGCATGCTCCGTTTGTGCCCAGAGTAAGTCCCCTCGGCACCTTCCGTTGGGGCTTCTGCAACCCATAGCTACCGGGGAGCGCCCATGGTCACACCTGGGGTTGGATTTCATTGTGGACCTCCCTGCATCCCGAGGCCATACGGTCATTCTCATGATTGTGGATCGGTTTTCCAAAATGTGCCACTGTGTTCCTCTCATGAAGTTACCCTCTGCACAAGAGTTGGCCACGATTTTTGCCAGGGAGGTCTTCCGGTTGCACGGTTTGCCCAAGGAGATTGTGTCGGATCGGGGGAGTCAGTTTGTGTCCAGGTTCTGGCGCGCCTTTTGCTCCCAGTTGGGGATTCATCTCTCCTTCTCCTCGGCCTACCACCCTCAGTCCAATGGGGCCGCAGAACGATCCAATCAGGCCTTGGAGCAATTCCTTCGTTGCTATGTCTCCGATCACCAAGACAATTGGGTTGACCTCCTGCCTTGGGCTGAGTTTGCCAGGAACACGGCGGTGAACTCTTCCTCTGGGACGTCTCCCTTCTTGGCCAATTATGGGTTCCAACCTGCCGTGTTACCGGAGGTATTCTCTCCCCAGGAGATTCCTGCTGTGGAGGATCACCTTTCCGTCCTACGTGCTTCTTGGGTACAGATCCAGAAGTCCCTTGAGGCCTCTGCGCAGCGCCAGAAACTCCAGGCTGATCGCAGACGAGCGCCTGCTCCTTCCTACCAGGTCGGAGACCGTGTATGGTTGTCCACCCGCAACCTCAACCTTCGAGTGCCCACTCCCAAGCTGGCTCCTCGCTTTGTTGGTCCCTTCCGAGTGCTTCGCAGGGTAAACCCGGTAGCCTATGCCCTTGCGCTTCCTCCTGGCATGCGGATCTCCAACGTGTTTCATGTCTCCCTGTTGAAGCCACTGGTGTGTAATCGTTTCACTTCCTCGGTTCCTCGGCCTCGTCCGGTCCAAGTGGGCAATCATGAGGAGTATGAGGTGAGCAATATCCTGGACTCACGCCTGGTCCGCGGTCGGGTGCAGTTTTTGGTCCATTGGCGTGGTTATGGTCCAGAGGAGCGTTCCTGGGTCCCCTCCGCAGATGTCCATGCTCCTGCCTTGCTCCGAGCCTTCCACGCACGCTTCCCTCAGAAACCGTTTTTTGCTCCGCGGAGGAGGGGCCCTTGAGGGGGAGGTACTGTCATGGTCTTACCTTCTTGCTGTTCTCCTTCGTTTGACATGTGCTGGCGGCCATCTTGGTTTCTGGGTTTCTTGTAGCCTTCCACCCTGCGGCTCCTCCTTCCCACTGGGAGGAGCTGGATGCCTAGCTCATATATATAGGAGGTCTGTGGCGTCAGTTCCTTGCTTGGTCCTCCTGTGTTCACATGCTTCTAAGACTGCTGCTGCTTCTGGTTCCTGTTCCTGGCTTCGTCTGACTTCCCTGCTGGTTCCTGATCCTGGCTTCGTCTGACTACCCTGCTGGTTCCTGATCCTGGCTTCGTCTGACTACCCTTCTGGTTTCCTGACCTCTGGCTACGCAAGGACTCTGCTTCGGTTTCACCATCCGTTTGGACTTTTGCTTTATAGCTTGTTTTTCAATAAAGCCTTCTTATTTTCACTTATCTCTTGTTGTACGTCTGGTTCATGGTTCCGTGACACTTACTTCGCGGAAACATAAGTTACACACTTACCCAGAGGCACACATCAATGACAGAGGGCCTCTGTCCAAGAACTTGACATAGGATCCTAGATATCTCCTACTGCTATACCAATCTACCGGTAGTTGTGGGACGCTTACAGGAAACAGCGTAGCTCTTTACATGTAATCTAAAAAACAGTATATTGTGGAACCTTAGAGGAGTATGATCAATGCCATACTAATAAATACTCACCTTGCCGATCCCCAGACACTACTTTTCCAATGGTGCTTGGACCCTGCTGAGCTCCTGTTTTTGACACTGCAGAAATGACCTGCCTCAGCTACTGATTGGCTGAATGAATTTCCCAGCCATTTCCTGCTATGTTGAGAATAGGGGAAAGAAATGGAGTGCAGTAAAGAAACCAGGGCACCGTCAGAATGGCAGTGGATCGTCAATGAGAGTATAAGATTCTTTATTTTGATCTTCTACTTTATATCACTCAGCCACATATCTCCATCCCCTCAATCCTAAAAGAATTCGAACAGTTCAGTCACTTAAGTAACTTTAAAGTCAACTACACAAAATCCGAAATTCTCAACGTAACTGTCCCCCACAACGATTTTGCTAGTCTTTTATCATCTTTCAAATTCAAACATCAACCTTCTGCTATTAAATATTTAGGCGTCTACATACCATACTCACCGGAGTACTAGACTGCCAACACAACGAACGCACGAAACAATGGGTAGATTTAGAGCAAACATTGTGTTCCCTCCCTCTCAAACATATTCCATGGCTTTCACCTGCAGACCGTCCACGGATGTCTAGTCATCACCCATTATTACAGCATACACTTAAAACATGGGATTCATTAACTCCTAGGGGGGTGGGTATCAGAAGACTTAGCCCGCTTACCCCTATCTTCCGTAATCCAGCATTTCCGGCAGGAATGGGAAGGGACTCATTCTTAGGCATGAAGATCACAGATGACCCTCGCTTCCACCACTTGATGTTAGGGAATACATTCCCATCTCTTTCCTCCATCTCCACTAAATTTCCGGATACACGGATCTCTTGGCTAGAATATGAGCAAATTAAATCCTTCGTCTTGTCCAGGGGAGCACAGTGTTCTTTCGGAGCCACACTAGCAGAGTTTGAAAAGTTGTTCACGGTATCCTCTCCTCCAACTCACCTCATTTCCCATTTATATCAGATTCTTCCAACAGGCTCTCACAAGGACAGCCCTAATTTTATTAGTGGCTGGGAATCAGATTTAGGTATTATCATAGAAGAGGCTGATCATCAAAAAGCATTCCTATATTCTCATAAGCTTTCTATGGCTTGTGCCGCCCAAGAAAATAATTACAAGATCTTATCCCGGTGGTACAGATACCCAGTGAGACTTCATAGAATCTTCCCTGCAGTGTCGGAGCTTTGCTGGTGCTGTTGTAGGGAAAGAGGTACAATGCTTCATGTTTGGTGGGGATGCGACTTAATTAAACCCTTTTGGGACTCTGTATTTAAAGCCTTTAATAAAATCTCACCAAAACAAGTTGATAATTCTCCTCAAATAGCGCTCCTCTCCATCCCAAAAGAGGTCCCTGCTAAGATTCTTTGTTACGGCCGCTAGAACAGTGATCCCTAGATACTGGCGTTCGACACATGTACCCACTATGAGGGATTGGTTCCAAGAAATGCAACAGATAGCTAGGATGGAGGAGATTTCGGCTGAAGAATCTGATTTGTCTACTAAATATTGCAAGATATGGGCATGTTGGGTAGAGGCATTAGAGTCCCCTGACTTCCTCTCTCTTCTAGCGGTATAATATGTTCCAAGTTGTGCTGAAAACACCATATCGTGAATCTCCCCTTGTAATGAGATATATTTGTTCTCTCCCCCCCACACCTTTTTTCTCTTCTTTGCTTTTTCCTCTCTTTCTTTATCTTGCCTCACTCTCTACTTTTTCTCCTATTCTTTAATTTGACTTATGTTAATGATCTGATGACAAACTGGTTTAATGGATTATACCATGATATGTTAAAATAGGTTTTGTCATACACCTTACTCTTGTACTTTATGCTGTACTTTCATGGATCAGAATTATCATAATTTAATACGGAGCGCCTAATTCAAAGGTGTTCCTTTGCTGTATTGTATACTTTAATCTTATGAAAATTAATAAAATATGATTAAACATAAGATCCTTTATTTTTTTCAACCATTGGCATGCCACTGGATATTGGTTTAAATGCACTAGAATACATCATTAATATTGATAGCCTATCCTTAGGATAGGTCATTAGTATCAGAAAGTCGGGGATCAGAGTCCCGGCTACCCTGCCAATCAGCTGTGTTTAGGAGCCACAGTGGGTTTGAACTAGGCACAGTTCCATACTCGGTGTAGTGGCCAAGCCTGGTTAATGCTGCTCAGCCCCATTCAAGTCTGCCATTGAAGTTAGCGTGCATAAGGCTTTATGCGCAAGACCATGCCTGTACTTTAGTCCACAAACCATGGATCTACAAACTACAGACTTCTTTTGTGTGCACTCCACTTTCTCACTCCTATCAATGGAAATGACTATTCTCATCTGCAGTCCAGACCAGAACAAGACATGTTCTATACAGTCAAATGGATCCACAAAAAATATGTTCATGTGCATGAAGCTAATAAGTTGTAAATGTTTGTGAGTATATTCTTACACAAAGCAAGTGGAAAAATATGCAGACACATAGGAACAAGGGACAAACACAGATGCCTTCAGCTGCCAAGTGCACATGCGGTAGGTCCTCCAGTTTCATAGGTACAAACCTGCTGACAGATGCCCTTTAACATGTGGGCTGCTGTTATTTGTCAGACAGGTTTTCCTTCCTAGTCTGGCCATGCTTGATCACTGAGTAGACAGCATTGTACAGTGTGCTGGCTCTTGACAGGCCTTATTCATTATTAAGAATTATATGACTACTAGATCATTTGATAAAAGATGTCCATGAAGAAATCTAAAGAGGGTTCACAAACCTATACCTTACTTTCTAGAAATCTACCTTAACAGTGTTCCATCAATATTATTATGGTGGCATAGAAAAGTCACACAATATATTTCTGTTTTTCTCCAAATCTAAGCATTTTCATAAACCTTGATATTTTAATGTGAACACTAATCAGATAATCTGGAGGTTACTGACAGAACATACACACAACTAAAGCTTCTTTTCTATCCTGAGTCTGTCCAACACAATACAAAGATTAAAAAGCTAAGACTATAGAAAATATTAGATTTTTAACCCCCTTTCTGATGGAGTGATTTTCCATTTTTGCATTTTTGTCTTTTGCTCCCTGCTTTCCCAGAGCCAGGCCCATAACTTTTCTATTTTTCCATTTACATAGCTGCAAGAGGACTTGTTTTTTTGTGGAACAAATTGTACTTTTTGGTGGCGCCATTTAATATTGCAAAGATTGTAGTGGGAAGCTGGAAAAACTGATTTATCCTCTTCCTGCTCCAAGTCAGTACAATTACGGCGATGCCACATATGTATAGGTTTTCTTGCGTTTAAGGCCACTTTCACACTCACGTTTGGTGCGGATCCGTGATGGATCTGCACAAACGCTTCCGTTCAGATAATACAACCGCATGCATCCGTTCAGAACGGATCCATTTGTATTATCTGTAACATTGCCAAAACGGATCCGTCTTGAACACCATTGAAAGTCAATGGAGGAAGGATCCGTTTTCTATTGTGCCATATTGTGTCAGTGAAAACGATTTCGTCCCCGTTGACTTACATTGTGTCAGGATGGATCCGTTTGCCTCCGCATCGTCAGGCGGCAAGCAGCGTTTTGGTGTTTGCCTCCAGAGCAGAATGGAGGTGGAACGGAGACAAACTGATGCATTCTGAGCGGATCCTTATCCATTCAGAATGCATTAGGGCAAAACTGATCCGTTTTGGACCGCTTGTGAGAGCCCTGAAACGGATCTCACAAACGGAAACCAAAACACCATTGTGAAAGTAGCATTAAAGAGGACCTTTCACTACAATAAAAAATCTAAACTAAGTATACAGACATGGAGAGCGGCGCTCAGGGATCTCCCTGCACTTACTATTATCCCTGGGCGCCGCTTCGTTCTCCCGGTATAGGCTCCGGTATCTTCAGATTTACGGCTCAACTGGGAGGAGCCTGCCGGCTTCTCCTTCTCCCAGGCTGGAGTGCTGGCCAATCGCAGCGCTCAGCTCATAGCCTGAGAGAAAAAAAAAAACTCTCAGGCTATGAGCTGAGCGCTGCGATTGGCCAGCGCTACAGTCTGGGAGAAGGAGACGCCAGCAGGCTCCTCCCAGTTGAGCCGAAAATCTGAAGATACCGGAGCCTATACCGGGAGAACGGAGTGGCGCCCAGGGATAACAGTAAGTGCAGGGAGATCCCTGGGCGCCGATCTCCATGTCTGTATGCTTAGTTTAGATTTTTTATTGTAGTGAAAGGTCCTCTTTAATACTGAATAAAATAACTTTTTTTTAAAAATGTTCTTTTCATCACCATATTCTGACCCCCTTAACTTTTGTTATGTTTTGTTTAATTATGTCCACAGAGATGTGTGAGGGCTCATTTTTTTGCAGGACGATCTGTTGTTTTTGTTAATACCATCTTGGGGTGTTTATGACTTTTTGATCACTTGGCCATTGGCAATTTTATTGTCCATTATGCCATTCACGATATGGGCTAAGTTTTTGAGAATTTTAACAGTCTGGGCAATTTCACATGTGGCGATGTCTATGATGTTGATTTTTTTTTGTTTATTTTAGATTTTGGGGAAAATGGGGGTTGTTTAGAATTTTTATATATTTTTTTTTTCTATTTTTAAGAAATTTTTACATTTTTTTAACTTTTTTTAGCTCCCAAAGTGGACCACAACATGCAATCATCAGAGTGCAATTTGTGTGATGTAATGGAATTTTCTCCATTACCCCATACATAGATTACTATATCAGTGCTGCCACCTGCTGGCCCAAATTTTAATATACAAGTAATGAGCCTGGAAACATAGTACAGGCTCAGGATCATTATTTACAAGGAATGCCTTTCCCGATCTCCGCAAGGGGGAGGTGTTCCTGCTTGTGAAGTGCAGCCTCTCACATTTGATCATGGCATCTGAGGGGTTGAATGTCAGCAATCAGCATTACCGCCAATCGCGGACATTAGCCGCGTGTGTCTGCTGTATGAAACAGCAGGCACCCCCTAGCTATGGCTCTTACTCAGACCCAATATCCACTGCACATGTAAGGCAGATGTCTGGAACGGGTTAAAGTATTTAATGGTTACTTCAATCTTTCCTTATGGCTCAGCGGGTTATTTGATTAAGAGGATAGTGCAGTTCATTTCTGGATTTATGCAGCTGTGCTGAGGGAATATACAGCATAAGAATGCAACTAAGTGACATGTACGACATAATTACATGCATAACTATTCAACCCCTTCAAGTCAGTATTAGACAGAGCAATCAATAACAGTCGATAGGTGTTTACCAGCTTTGTACACATGGATGTTACAATTCTTCCTCATTCTCGTTTGACACAAAAATCTCAGAGTATCGGCAGGTGTGGCATTCCAGGACACTAATATCGTTTTTTTTTTAATCCATTTTTAAGTGGTTTTGATATTTGTGGTAATTGCCTTACTTTAAAATGAGCCATTCTCAGTTCTCTTGCAAACTGCAGCAGGTTTTCATCTTTTACAATATTTTGCTGCATTCATTTTACATCCAAAATTAAAGGTGACCTGCTTAGTAAATACAGTATGTCTAGTGGTTGATGAGAATTGCTTCTTTTAGGTGTCAAGTCCATTACTAGAAGGTCAGTGAAATAGTGGATCAACTTTACTGGTTACAGACGGTAGATCTTGGAGACTACTTGGAGTGCATTCATTCCAATAATATAAGTTTCAGTATATTGCTATTTTAACATTTCATTATACTTTCTTGTAAGAAGCTCCACATTATAGAGACATCAGATTAAATCCTTCTCGTGTCAAAGGTCCATAGATGAATGGAACAACATTAACACTTTAAAAAGATGTCATAGGTCATTTATAAATATGCAAACTACTTTATGAAAAGTTTACACCCTCCTCTCTATTCTCCGCATATTTAATATTCTTTACATAATAAATGAACACTCTGCTTCACTTGTTCTAAATTATATCAAATGTTAATGGAATTATTCATTACAAGAAAATTGTAAGTTTCAATGGCTTTCTGAAAAGATAACAGCTTAGTAGACATTATGGGGCACATTTATTAAGACCGGCGTTTTAGACACCGGTCTTAATAAAGCCATATAGCTGGCGGTGGATTGGCCGCAGTTATGAAGAGACGCAGGCCTCTCCATAACTACGGCGCGTCCAGTGCCAGTTTTACACTTCACTTATTTGGTCAGTTACGGGTCCAAAACAAAGAACAGGTGCAGATCTTTTCATGATACGTTATCTGCGAGTAGGATTGGCTCCTGATTTTGGCTCACCATACAGTAACTGACGGAATTAACTGACCAAATAACTGAAGTGTGACCTTACAGGTCAGTGTTTGTGTCAGGTATAATGTACTTAACCGTGCAGTGGCCCAAGATTCTACTATAGAGTGAAAAAGCAGTCTCAATTTACACTGTCTGCTGTTACCACATAGATTGCTAGTTAACCTGTTAGCCACTGATTCTACTTAATTGTAAAAGATCGGTCTCATTTCACTGTTTGTCGGGTGTCCACATTGATTGATAGATAAGGTATTGTGTTAACCACTCATTCTACTATAGAGTGAAAGAGTGGTCTCATTTTACACCGCCTGCTGTTTCCTGTTCTGTTACCTACAGATACAAGTAGTGGCCCCATGACAGAGCGGGGAGGTTCTCAGCAGTAAGTTTGTGTTGATGTCAGTGTTTATTTTTTCCTTCTTCTGATCCATCAGAAGAACAACCCCCCAAAAATAGATACTTTCTTTTGAATACCCACCTTCACACTGTCACTATTTAATCAGTATTGGTAAGGCATAAACAGGAGTAGGTCCAAAACAGAGAGGACATGTAATGGAAATATTTGCATGTCTTCTGTGTTTTGGACCCACTGCTGCTTTTGGCCTCAAAATCATGATCAAATCCTAAAGCATAATACTAACCGTGTGATAGAGGCCTAATGCCCAGCTTACATGAGTTTTGGCCATTTGCGTCTGACATCTGTTTTACTAAGATGGAAAAGAAGTCCTGCATGCAGGAATTTAATGGCCTCTATCACACAGTCAGCATTTGGTCAGTTTTTTGCATCAGCATTTGATCAGTATTGGTAAGGCAAAAACAGGAGTAGGTCCAAAACAGAGATGACAGATGGCGTTATAGATGCTCCAAAGACAAGATCTGTTGTGTCTTTAATTTTTTGGTTCTTTTGATGGATCAGGAGAACGGTAAAATAAACTGGGAAATCAACAGGGCCAAACAGGGACACTGGTGTCCCCAGAACAGACTGGTGAGGGTGGCAACAGCATGAGGAGTTAACACAGTGGCCCAGTCACAGAGTAGTGAGGGTGGCAACAACAGTGGCAGTAACAGCACAAGATGGTGGCAGCAGGAGAAGATAGCAGCAGAGGCTGGAGGTGTGTGGCATCAGGTGTGTGACATCAATAAAATAGTTGCTGAAGCACGTGGCTAAAAGTATTGGGACAATCCTCTTGTGTGGCAGCACACTGCAGTCAGAACATTACTGCCAGAATGATCTGATGCATTAGGCACTGGCGTGTGGAAATCCTAGTTGATCGATGCCTGATTCTTCTTTATAAAGGCTAATCTCTCAACATTTTGTGTTGAAAGGCATGTTCTTTTTGTGGTAACTATGACAACTGCTGCTCCCATACCACACTACTGGCTGGGCAGGAAAGCTTGTCCAAGGCAAACTCGGTCAGTTTGTGCCACAATTTAAGTTTGGCTGCCCAGTATTCAAGGGGATCTGCAATCTGGTGGGACAGGGTGCACTGCAATCACCTGCTGGTTCAAGTTCTGCACCATGTCCTGCTGCTGGTTGGTTTCTTCAGTAGTCTGGTGAAGAAATGTGCTCATCAGGGACTGGAGACTCAATTTACTGCTGACAGAGCTGGTGCTGCTCCTGCACCCCAGCCCCCTCCAGCAGTCATGGCAGTGGAGCATGAGAGCAGAGGGTCAGATCTTCGTGAGGATGGGTGATGGTGCACATAGGCAGGGGCCAACTGACTACATAGGATGTCTCTATAGTAGTTGAGTTTATCATCCCTCTCAGTAGGTGTAAAAAAGGCCCCCATTTTAGCCAGGTATCGAGGGTCTAACTTCGTGGAGAGACAGTAGTCATCCCTCTGCCGAATAGTGATAATTCGCCTGTCACTACGCAAGCAACTCAGCATCTGGCCATTTGCGCAATGGACTCAGAGGGACCCCCTGCTGCCATCTCCACTGCATACTGCCACGGTCTGTCAGAGTCATCTGCCTGTTCTTCCATATCGCCCTCCAGCTCTTCCTCTCCTAAAAACTATTTTGCCTTTGCAGCTCAAGGAGGGCCTGTTTTGCATGGTAAGAGTGATGGAGGTGAATGCACAGTTTCCTGGCCATTTTCAAGATGTCTTTCAGTTAGGTGGAAGACTTCTGGAACCGGGTTAGAACCGGATTTAAAGGTGTGTCATGCAGGGCGCATGAGTCACCCCTCCTTGATGCAATGCTGATAGAATGTCACGTTATTGGTGACCATGGTTCAGTTGGCAAGGAGACAGCCAGCATTCGATTTCTTGGTTGATGAAGAGAAGTTCCTCCCCAGTGTGACTCTATTTGCCCAGGATGGCCAGGTGCAGAACAGCGTGACACCACCATGCTCTGCATAGGTGGCATGGTGGAGGACCACTCAGAACTGTGCATACAATGGAGGCTAAGGACAAGGTGGAGGATGAGGAGGCAGAGGACATTGGCACAGGAATCACAGCATGAGAAAGCGGAGGCGACATTGCCATCACCTGGCCAAGTTGCTGGTGTGCCTGGGCAGGAACCACATTTACCCAGTGCACTGTAAAGGACATATACTGGCCTTTACCATAGTTACAGCTCCACATGTTGGTGCTGCCATCAACTGTAACAGACACCAACAGGCTCAAGGACTGGCCCACCTTCTGCTCAACATACATGTGCAGGGCTGCTACAGCTTTTTTAGAGAAGTAATGACAGCTTGGGACTCTCTACCTTGGCTTGGCACAAGCTATCAGTTTTCTGAAATGGACAGAGTTAACTGCATCGAAAGGGAGGGACTGTAGTACCAGCAACTTGGCCAGGAGCACATTCAGCTTCTGTGCCATTTAATGAGTGGATGCATACTGTTGCCTTTTTGCAATCGCCTCGGAGATCTATTGCTAGCGAAGTGCTCCCTCTTCACCTGGCACCCACTTGCAATGGGTTACATCATATATCCACTACTGTCTGTGCCTCACTTATGTCACCCTCAACAGACTCATGGCTATATCCCTGACCGCTCGCAACACCTGCTCCCATGCGACTCTCATCAACGCTACTTGCACACCTACAGGAGCTACAGTGGACATCTTCTCCAAATCTGGGCCAATATCTTTTTTTTGTCTCTATTTATTACTTAAATAGAGACATACAGATGTTTCCATATCCCAAGAAGAGTGGTATGAAATTACAAACCATGAAAAAATTACTTTGTGATACTCTGTCAGGAGATTATTCAGTTGCAAGAAAAAGTATGTGAACCCTTTGGAATGATATGGATTTCTGCCCAAATTGGACATTAAATGTGATCTGATCTTCATCTAAGGCCTCATGCACACAACCGTTGTTTTATTCTGTGTCTGTTGCGCCGTTTTTCGTGATTATCTGCAGACCCATTGATTTTCAATGGGTCCGTTGAAAACTCGGCTAATGCACCATTAGCCATCCGCGTCCGTGATCCATGGTTCCAGTCCGTCAAAAAAATATAACCTGTCCTATTATTTTCGCGGAAAACGGTTTGCGGACCCATTCAAGTCAATGGGACCGCTAAAAAACGCGGAGGCACACAAGATTGTCATCCATTTTTTTCCTATCATTTGAATGACTTTTTTTACATTCCTTTATGTCTGGTGGTCCTCCAAAAATAAAGGAAGACACACGGTAACAAAAATGGAAACTGATCACGGAACCCCGTTTTGCGGACCGCTAAAAAATACTGTCGTGTGCATGAGGCCTTAGTCACAATAGACAATCAGTCTGCTTAAACTAATAACACACAAAGAATTAAATGTTACCATGTTTTTATTGAACACACCATGTAAACATTCACAGTGCAGGTGGAAAAAGTATGTGAACCCTTGGATTTAATAACTGGTTGAACCTTTGGCAGCAATAACTTCAACCAAACGTTTCCTGTAGTTGCAGATCAGATGTGCACAACGGTCAGGAGTAATTCTTGACCATTCCTCTTTACAGAACTGTTTCAGTTCAGCAATATTATTGGGATGTCTGGTGTGAATCGCTATTTTGAGGTCATGCCACAGCATCTCAATCGGGTTGAGGTCAGGACTCTGACTGGGCCACTCCAGAAGGCGTATTTTCTTCTGTTTAAGCCATTCTGTTGTTGATTTACTTCTATGCTTTGGGTCGTTGTCCTGTTGCAACACCCATCTTCTGTTGAGCTTCAGCTGGTGGACAGATGGCCTTAAGTTCTCCTGCAAAATGTTTTGATAAACTTGGGAATTAATTTTTCCTTCGATGATAGCAATCCGTCCAGGTCCTGACGCAGGAAAGCAGCCCCAAACCATGATGCGCCCACCACCATACTTCACCGTTGGGATGAGGTTTTGATGTTGGTGTGCTGTGCCTCTTTTTCTCCACACATAGTGTTGTGTTTCTTCCAAACAACTCAACTTTGGTTTCATCTGTCCACAGAATATTTTGCCAATACTGCAAAGTACTCTTGTGCAAACTGTAAACGTGCAGCAATGTTTTTTTGGACAGCAGTGGATTCCTCTGTGGTATCCTCCCATGAAATACATTCTTGTTTAGTGTTTTACATATCGTAGATTCGCTAACAGGGATGTTAGCAAATGCCAGAGACTTTTGTAAGTTTTTAGCTGACACTCTAGGATTCTTCTTCACCTCATTGAGCAGTCTGCGCTGTGCTCTTGCAATCATCTTTACAGGATGGCCACTCTTAAGGAGAGTAGCAGCAGTGCTGAACTTTCTTCATTTATAGACAATTTGTCTTACCGTGGACTGATGAACAGCAAGGCATTTATAACCCTTTCCAGCTTTATGCAAGTCAACAATTCTTAATCGTAGGTCTTCTGAGAGCTCTTTTGTGCGAGGCATCATTCACATCAGGCAATGCTTCTTGTGAAAAGCAAACCAAGAACTGGTGTGTGTTTTTTTATAGGGCAGGGCAGCTGTAACCAACACCTCCAATCTCATCTCATTGATTGGACTCCAGTTGGCTGACACCTCATGTGTCAGCCAACTAATGTCATTCATTAGTTTAGGGGTTCACATACTTTTTCCACCTGCACTGTGAATGTTTATATGGTGTGTTCAAAAAAAACATGATAACATTGAATTCTTTGTGTGTTATTAGTTTAAGCAGACTGTGATTGTCTATTGTTGTGACTTAGATGAAGATCAGATCACATTTTATGACCAATTTGTGCAGAAATCCATATCATTCAAAAGGGTTCACATACTTTTTCTTGCAACTGTATATATATATATATATATATATATATATATATATATATATACACACACACACTATATTTATCTATGTGTGGCCATCCATCGGTTGTGGTGGGCATTGGAGTCAAGGGTTTTACTAGCATGTATATATGAATTTGTCCTAAAAAAACAACAGGGTGTTAAAATGTATTCTAATATAATGATATTAGAGGTCGTATCCCCGCCAGTTTTCATTATAGTCAGAGTAACAGCCTTACAGATAGTTTAACGCTATTGTGAAACTAGATAATTCTGAAAAATCATTGAATAACCATTTATTGATTGGTTTGTGCTATTAACTGCTGGCTATAAGATCAGAGCAGTTTGTTCTGTAAGGATATGCATCTCTAATGGGTGCTAATCAGTATTTGCCACACAATTTTATGCTGGCGACTTGTGACTGCCACTAGCCTGCTCCTCTATTTGGGCACGGGTACTGCATCACTCACCAGACTGGCACTTCTGCTCCCCGGTGGCTCATGTCTGCTTGTTCTTCTCTTGGAGGCTGAGGGTGAGGGTGCACACTCGCACATCTCCAAATCTTAAAGGGCCAGCAGGCGCACATCTCAATCTTCACCAACCTATGGATGGTAACTTGAGGGTATTTTAGGCACCTTCCCCAAGGGAAGGGGTTCCTGAGCTTAGGTTTCCTAGCTTGCTAGTAACCAGTGAAGGTATGCCGTTTAGTTTGTCTGTCCGTGTACCGACCTCTGCCTGTTTACTGATGCTGACCCTCCACTGCCTGTTCGGATGTTAGCCTGTATTCCATATTGACCCTTTGCTGTCTGCCCTGACCCACGGACATGTTTTGCATATTCACAGTAATGCTGCCTGCCCTGACCTCTGCCTGTTTCCTGACTACAAGTGTTGCCTGACCCCTTGGTGCCTTTCACCAATGTCTCTGAAACCAGTGGGTCAGCTGCCAACCACAATGGGACTTTTCTAAGAGGAAGCAGCTTGGTGGCTCCCATGCAGCAAAGACCAGATCCCTGTGTTGGGGTCAAAGGGTGAAAACCGGGGAATTGCCAGGACAATGGCCTAATGTCTAGCCCAAAGTCAAACCGTTTGGCTGGCACAGAGGTCCCACATCTACTGCCCTTAACACATATACTGGTATTTTTATTTTCAAATGGACATAGAGCAGATTAATCTTGATGAAAGCTATATTTGCTTTTTTTTATACAAAGGAGGTTATGTTGTAATTTGTAAAACATAATTGTAAACATGGTTACTGTAAATGTTGGCTCTATAAAAGATCACTATGGCATACAAGTGTATAAAGTCGAATCACACTGAGGGGTAGATAAAACTAGCTAGCTAGACATATATTATACGTTAAGAATCTTATAACATTTCTACATTACATTTGCTGTCTTACGTCGTCATAAATTATACATTTAATGCATTTGAATATAGCCTGTGTGACCCTAGAAAATTGTTTTCTCCTTTTATGTATTCCCGATGCTGCAGGCGTTTTCTTTATAAATTTGTCACAGTTGATGAATTAACATGTACACGAGATTGCATCATACTGTACATTAAAATGTGAATTAACTCTTTCCAGTTACATCTATACAATATAGGATAATCAAGTGGCATAAATGTACAGCGGCTGTATGAATTATTTTTCAGCGATTGGATAAAATATTTGATTTGGGAAAGTGGTAATCTGCCCATAGATATACAATGGAAACATAAAATCATAATAGACAAAAAGAAAAGTCACGTCACAGTTAAAACAACCATTTCAAATTCAGACAGAATAGTGGTGGCACTACAAATCCCAGAGTTCCTGGATCTGAGACACAAATGTATTAGGGTGATCACTAAGAAGCAGCAACAAGTGGTACTCAGCCATGTAGGTAAAGATGCAAATATCCAGTGAATAAAGATGAATGGCGGCACTCACCTAACGTTGCAAAATGTCCTTTTATTTCAGCAGAGGGGAGGGATACAAAACATGATACAATCGCAGGTTACATGGCGACGGCCGTTTCGCGTTGTCCATGCTTCATCTGGCCATGTTTGACTGACTCACAAGGAGTGACTGCATTTTTATGCGCCCAGTAGAACGACAGGTGCTGACTAAGTGCACTAATTGTCCAGATCCAGGAACTCTGGGATTTGTAGTGCCACCACTAGTCTGCCTGAATTTGAAATGGTTGTTTATGGTCTATAATTCTGTGGTTGAGCACACATTTATTCCCTCTAAAAATGGACTCTCCAAAGGATGATGCCGTGATGGATATCACACAAAAATTAGAGACACATGCAGGGATTACTGAAGGCAGAGAGGGAGCGGATTTATATTTTCTACAATGCAATCAAAAGGACATTTATGAAATCATGAGCACCAAAGCATTAGAACTACGGATATCACAATTTTCTGAAAAAGTGGTTCGATTATATTGGACCATCAGCTCATTGAAATCAGAAAAAAGGAGAGCAACCGTGTCCCCAGAGGGCTGAGGATATATAAAGAAATGGCACAATTTCAAGAGGACCCGATGTTTGCCTCTGAATGGCGAAAAATTCATCTCGAGTTCTCCATGAAAATTCTGGAAACGGTTTTAAGGAGAAATGAAAAAGAATATGCCATGATCCAAAAATGAATTGGAAAAAGCAAAAAAGGTCCTCTTTACTCGCCTGCCAGAAAACCTTGCTGCGGGATTTTTCAAGCATCTGGATAAAAAACTAATCATAATCCAAAGTGAAATCAAGGATAAAAAACGGGATAAATTCCTGAGAGACAAAATCGACTATGAAACCGGGAGACAATTTGAATGGAGTTATAGATCACAAAGGAGACAACGAAATCCCCGACGTAAGAAAAGCAAATTTTGGACATCTGATTCAGAATCCAGTATATCAGATGATTCGAGTACCTGCAATTTATTCGAATCGAAAGATAATAGCGTCAATCAACCCCCTTTAGCAGAAGGACCAGGAGGGGGCGGGGAAAAAAAACACTTTAGGAACAAATTCCAAGCAGAGATACAAACGCAAACAGGTGTCCTGGCGGTGATAGCCAAGGAACCCTGCAATGTCGACAGCGACAATTTAATCATTAATCTGTCGGGCCATGATTTATCACCAGAATGGGAACGATTATTACAGCGTGGTCTGGGCTTTAGTCTGGTTGAGGGCTTTAGTATTATCGACTTTGAGATCGATTTATTCAAAGCCGTTAGAAAATTAAATCTAAAGCGGATATACAGTAATCCACATGATAGTGGTGCCTACAACCAGACTAAAGAGGGTGAATGTCCCGCTTCCATTGGACCGTTGGGGTTTAGTACCCATGCCAACTTCAGTGATTGTGAGATATCTTGTTTGGAGTTATGGACTGACATGAATATACAAAAGACAGGCGATACTGTTACACCTCAGGAGTTTACAGGTGGCGTTAGTTCAATCTTTTGTCCCCCCTTACCCGCCGGCAGTCAACTAGATGTCTTCCAACAGAAAGTATTAGAGTGGGTCAGGGCTTTAATTTAGCCCAGGGTGAGCAAAAATATTACACCACAGGAAGAAAAAGCATTGGTTTGGCTTCAATCCCAAAAAGGGATCATAGTGAAGCCGGCAGATAAGGGGGGAAACATTGTTTTGCTAAGTAAAGAGTATTATATCTCCGAGGCACTTAGGCAACTAAATGACACCTCCACTTATGAGAAGTTACAGGGAGATCCTACATTCAAAATCCAGAAACTGTTAAGGAGTTTCCTGCATACTTACGTCATCAGAGACATGCTCTCTAGAAATAAGGCAGAGAAACTTTTTCTAATACACCCTAGGAAACTGACATGGTACTTTCGCCCCAAGGTTCACAAGTCGCTGACCCACCCCCCTGGGAGACCTATTGTCTCGGGGGTTGGGTCAGCGACTGAACCTTTGTCACGATACATTGATTGGTTACTCCGACCACTAGTGCAGAAGGTCCCCTCACATCTCAGTGACACCACTGATCTCCTCCAGTCACTGGCTTTGATCCAGTGGCGGGAGGAGTATCACCTGGTGTCCCTGGATGTAGAGAGTCTGTATACGCGCATCCCCCAAGAAAAGGGTATCCAGGCCATATCAGAAATTCTCTTAAACACAGACAAATGCGATGTCTTCAGAGATTTCATTGTAGATGGCCTAAGACTGATACTGAGCAATAATGCCTTCTTGTTTGGGAATGCATGGTTCAGACAATGCGTCGGTACTGCGATGGGCACCCCCATCGCGTGTACCTTCGCAAATTTATACCTTGCACACTTAGAAGATAAATTTATCTATTCGGTCTCTAACCCATATGTAGCATATATACAAACATTTTTACGATTTATCGATGATATTCTCATAATTTGGACTGGTACTGAAGCTATGTTTAAAGATTTTGTGCAGTATTTAAATCGTGTTAATGATATGAATATGCGTTTCACCTATAACTATGGAGGCGATCGCCTTGAATTTTTGGATGTATTGATAAAGGTGAGAGATGGGGAGCTTGTGACTGAGGGCTATAGAAAGCCGACAGCGACCAACTCCCTTCTACACTATCAGAGTTACCATCCTGAATCAGTAAAGAGTGCTGTTCCTTACGGCCAATTCAGACGTTTGGCACGCATCAGCAAAACTGAGGGGACAGGGGAGTTAAAATCTCGTTTGAGAGCAAGGGGTTACCCCCCCCCCCCAGGCTCCTGGACGAGGCTTTGACTAAGGCCACTCTATTAGGACGTGATCACTTTTATAAATCAGATTCCATTCAGGAATCATAAAAAATCCGGGGGAAAAAAACTTTTGTTTTTTCTTTTAGGTATAGCCCGATGGCTGATGTTATTAAAAGGGTTATTAAAGATAACTGGAGTATCATTGCCAAAGATACAAGTTCCTATATTATGGTCCCTTAGGTTTAAATGATAAACTGGACATGAGTGTTTTTGTGTGACATCCATAAATACGATTTTTTTGTGACATCCATAAATACGACTGCTCTGATTATTGCTTTTAATTATATGTGTTACTATGTTTCTGTTTGGCTGACACACCAGGGTGCAGTTACGCCCACTCCATGATGCAGACACCACAATTAGTGCACTTAGTCAGCACCCGTGGAACTACTGGGCGTATAAAAATGCAGTCACTCCTTGTGAGTGAGTCAAACGTGGCCAGATGAAGCGTGGACAACGCAAAACTGGCCGTTGCCATGTAACCTGCGATTGTATCATGTTTTGTATCCCTCGCCTCTGCTGAAATAAAAGTACATTTTGCAACGTTAGGTGAGTGCCGCCATTCATCTTTATTCACTGGATAACAGTTAAAACACGTTGACGAACGATGACAAAGCTGTATGCCCTGGAATGTTTTTAATATGTATTCACTAGTGTTGTGCAAAGCAAAGCATTTGAAGCGATATTTGATCAGATGTTTAGGAGAACTTCGATTCGCAACAAATCAAAATTTTCTTGCGCGTAATGGTAACTAATGAGGTTTTCCGAAAAGTGGCGGCTGCACATGTTACAGAGTGAAACTGAGTGTAGCGGAGACTAGCCCGGGAATTCAAGATCACCCATAATGCTGTGCAGATAGCCATCCCCTGTGATGTCACAGCCCTTTAAAACCCTCATTCTGCACGGTCTCTACCATTGTCCTGTGAGCTGCGCATAGGGAGAAACGTGGTAAGCGCTCATGCGCTAGGGACAGTGTTGCTAAAAACGATTAATAAAAGAATATTGGAGAAGGGAGAGCGCAGGGAGACTTATTCTGTGTCAGTTTTATTTATTTATTCCTACATTGACTGATTCCTACATCGCCGTAAACTAAGATATATAATATGTAATAAGATGGAAGCCTTTATTAATCCACTGCCAGCGTGCCAACCAATACCATCCAGTTTGCACCCATTAGGGGGGCCAGGTATTACAGTATTAATGACCAATCCTCATCTTTTGCTGGCTTTACTTCTTCCAAATCATCCTTTAAAGTCTCAATGTCCTAAAAAAGTCAGCAAGATGGAGAGAGTAGGAGAGGGATATTCCTGATGACATATTCTCATTGATATTATATGATGTGAAAAAGGAGGAAAAGTGGATGGCAGAAGTGTTCCAACATGTAGGGCAGGAAAGAGCTGGGGTTGGAGTAGTGGGTACAGCTCCTGTTTAAAGGTGCCGCGCGGCCTTTAACAATGAAAAGCAACTATACAGTGCTGTATTCATTATTAAATGAAAGGCAGCTGCGGGCTAATTGGCTGCGTGGTTCTTCACCACAGCACAGCTGCAACCCACCTGCAGCACGGCCGCTCCATGTGGCTGCACCCTAACGCAGAGTAGCCTGGGTATACCCGAAGTATAGCAGTTTGTAACAAATTAATTTATAACAAATCAAATTTCTTGCCGAATTGAATTTTTCTAAAGTTTGCTCGTCTCCTGTATTCACAATAAAGCTGGAAATACGTTTTAACCCGTGAGTGCTGGATGAACTTTTTACTATATATATATATTCATGCCAGCATAAAAGTGGAAGAAATCAATTCGGTCTGCTTTTTGATGTTTTTTAAAGACACACTCTTCCAGCAGAGTAACAGCCTACCCAAAGACATTGTATCTGGCATAGCTGGATGCTACATAACCCTGCTTGAGCCCACTGACTATAATGGGACTCGTCGGGGTCTGACCTGTTTCTGGCATTAATGCCAGGATTCAGCAGGACAAAAGCCCTTGCAGTGATTATTATCTGGCCGAATCCCTTCACTAATGTTGGAAACAGGCTGGATCCCTGACGAGTCCCATTATAGTCAATGGAGCCTGGTGGTGCTCTGGCCGTTTCCGGTTACAATGTCTTCCGACAGGGTGTACCTCTGTCAGCACCAGTATCCTAGTACTGTATGTTGTTACACTCTAACTCCATACATTTTAAACCTTTTCATTAACCTTTTCTTGGTCTGTGCAAACAGGGTCTCTTCCTGTGGCTGACTTTCTGTGAAATACAGAACATCATCATTACCAATCAAATCCCTCTTGGAAGCTGTAAGGACCGTCCCCTCCTCACACATCTCTGTATTCTGTTGAAAATATAATGCCTCCCCTATCTAAAGGACCAGGAGTGCAGACATATAGTAGGTGAGTGTATATAGTGATTAGCTGCAGTTATATAAACCTCCTGACTCACACTGCCCATCTGTACTATCTGTGTGTGATGACTTTTCAGTGTAGTTCTATGAGATGTAGCTTCATACTGGTCTCCCTGCTTCCTGTGTGTAAGAGCTGAGAGGGGGAGATAATTGGCAGGGCAGAGAGGTTCAGCTGTATTAAGATATATCAAATGAGGACCCTGCAGTGTGAGAGGTTAGCAGATGTGTCACAAATCTGTCATGGCTGCCCTCAGATGACACAAAGCAGTACAGTGTGGTAAGACTCCATCCCCTCAGTCTCTGCAAAGTCTGGCATGCTGGAAAATATAGGATTCATTAGGAAAACCACAATTGAGGGCAGAAGGAATCAAGATGGCTTACAAGCCACAAATTAAACATAAAATAAAACAAGAATACACAATGTATACACAAGAGCCTTGGTGGAGGTCCAGTTCAGCTGTTCTCAGCAATAGTCGACGCGGGAAATAACACAGTGGTAGCAGACATTTCTGTCCACTGTGGCCATACTGGGTTACTGCAGCTCAGCTCTCGTGAATAAGAGCAAAACAGCAGCTACCTGTTGTCTGCTTCTGGCTCTTCTGGCTCTATGCACTGTCCGATTTCTGGCGCCTGTTCAGACTAGCTGATTGGTGGGGGTTTCAGGTGTCAAACCCCCATCGATTTTATACTAATGACCTATCATAAGGGTTGCCACAGTATTTTAAATTCATATGATCCATAAGTATGAAAGTCTACACCAGTATAGAATATCTGCATTCAGAACAATACAGTCGGACTATATTATGATATATTCAGGTATGTGCAATGATAGCAAGAATAAAAACATAATTGGACAAATAACTGAAATGTGTAGTTTTGAGGGTTTAAAGAGAATTTTAACCATCTTGCTCATTTGTTGAGAAAGCAATCCCCTAAAAAACAAAATGTGCTATAATAGTTAGGCTTCATTTTTACTTTTTTCGTAAAAGATTTCACAAAAAAATGGACATAAGCTTCTGCACAAAACACTCAGCATTTTCATATCTGTGTTTATTAACAAGAGAAGTGGTTGTACAATACTATAATGTTTCCGAGATAAAAGTTAAAATTAACCAAAATCTTTGACTGAATAATGGTCCCTTGGTGGCTGACAAATTCCTGCAGGTGGAATAAGACAGTAAGAATACATTTCCTGTGATACAAATTATTAAATTGTCTCATAGAGGGTTTTACTTTTCTTACAGAACCTTATGCAAAAAAATTATTTTTATTGTAATTTTTCACTATATCTTTGTAAAGTTTTGATAAATTATTTTAGTTAGGATCTCACTAACAAATTCTCAAATCTCCTATGATTACAACTTAAGCTTTCCGAAATTGCTTATTACATCCAAGTGAATACCTAATGAACTCATCATCATTTTTAAGGCCACAATGTGCGTCAAAGGAATAATTTTACTCTTCATATGAAACATATTAGTATACCCAAAGCGAGCTGTACATCATGAATTCATAGAGGATTCTTCTGAAACATGAACACAACTTGCCCGATCAGATCACAGTTACCCATTAATATTCATGGCACGCAATTAAAGGCCAGAATCCTTCAGGCAAAAGCGGCACATAATCATGTTGATGACTGAATTGTACTTTGTATGTACACATTGTTGGAATATTATGATTAGAACAGTCGTAATTTGAGCTATATTTTAATAACTAAACAAATACATTGAATCCCGAGCGATAAATGTCACAAATGAATCCCATAAAAGATGAGAGTCTAATGGAAATATCTGGAAGGCTTGAGTCTAGGGATGTGAAATGTTAAGAAGACAACAGGTTTATGATGAAACAGGAAGGGCGGCCATCTTGCAGCTTTCGGTCCATAGTTTCTTCTGAAGTTCTAGATTATAAGACACCTCAGCGGATTTTATTTTTTCACCGTTGTATAAATAACAGCCTCCAATTCCTTCAAGGTCCGGTGAGACAGATGTATAAACTGAGGTGGCAGCTCCTTCTTCTGGACTCTGTATTATGGTGAAATGTAAGAAATATGGCTTTACTTAAAACCAAGTAACATCTGTCAGGACTGATTTTATCAACATCATTAAATACAGAGTATATCACACATAAAAGACACAGGAAAAGGTGTACAACAATCTGCTTATTTATGAATTTCTATTATCTGATCTCCTGATAGGAATCCACTTTCAATTCTGAAATGTAAGATATTAAATGTATAACAATTAGGATTTCTCTAGAACTTACATGCTTTAGAAAAGAAAGTGTAAGAATGCTCTAGTAAATATCCATAAAAAGTATATTAACTAAAATCTGGCTATTAAAAGGCTGATTTAAAGTGAATGTCCACCCTTGAACATCATGTCATTTTCATTTCTAAGATTTTGGTGGTAATTTATGAAGCTGAAATACGTCTATAGTAGATGTATTTTTCAGGTGCAGATTGCAGCGCAAAGGTTAGTTGCGCCGCAATCTGTGAGTTTTCCCCGCTCACACCAGGTGTGGGCATGATCTGGGCAGGGAAGAGGACAGGCTGGCAGGCCTCTCTCACTTATCATTTACCAAAAGGTCTAAATGTAAGACAGTTCGGAAGCTGTCTTGCACTTAGAAGCAGCAGTGAATCCGCCGAAGTTATGGAGAGGTCAAAACATCTTCATAACTCTAGTGCAGGGATGGGCAAACTGCAGCTCTCCAGATGTTGTAAAACTACAACTCCCAGTATGCCCAGTCTGCCTACAGCTATCAGCCTACAGCAGGGCATGATGGGATTTGTAGTTTTACAACAGCTGGAGAACCTCAGTTTGCCCATCCCTGCTCTAGTGGATCCACCACCATGCAGGGGTTTATTAAGACCGGAGTCCTTACAGTGGTCAGAGTTCTACTTTTCTGACAGTGAGCTCCATATGGCCAGCTATTCAGTTAAATGATACAATTCTGGCTGCATGCAGTCATCACTAGAGGCAGCTTAGAAGCGTACTGCATACTGTATTATTGTTGAGTTCACTATATAAGCCGTATGCAGTAAGCTCCCCCTGCTGGTCGCTGCAAGCAGACAGAATGTTAATATGAATTTTTCAATCCATGGGCTTCAAGCTCTGTATCAGAAAACAAAACCTTAACTGCTACATAATAAGACAAATTAACCTGCACAAAATGTTTTACTCATTTTTTTTTTACCCATTCTGATAATCAAACTGATGTTGAAGGTGGACATTTTCTTTAAAATTTAATTGCCACTGCAAGAGCTGCTAACCAGTTCAGTTCATTTAACCTGCTTCCTGACCAGACATTATGTTTGTCATTTTTACAATCTCCCAGATATGTTGTATATCGCTAAACAACCTCATTGCAGAGCTGACATGGGTCTGCTAAGACTAAGCACCCTCCACAGACTCCTTGCCCCTGGTGGTCACCTGATTGCTGCGACTGGAGCAAGAAGCAGCATTACGGCATCCTGATCTGTATACACAGCACTTGTGTTTAGAGCAAAGAGGAAGGCAGGGACGGTGAAAAAACATCCCTGCCTTCTCTATGGGGAGCACGGCTGTCACGGACTCTTAGCTATAGGATGCTTGTGAAAAGTTTTCAGTAGATTCACTGCTTGAGTCTTGCATAGTAGAATACAATGGGGAACATGGGGCAACTGATGATCCATCAAGATAATCTGTGCATCTCACTACAGATCACGATAATGTGCACAATTAAAGTTATCATGTAGTTCAGGTCTTAATCATGTTCGATTAAAGGGAGGAATTAATCACATGATTTGCAGGTATGGATCTCTGCTGGACCCCGTGACTGTTAGGCCTCTTGCACACAGGTGTGTGCGCCACGTTGCCGTATTGCGGAACACATTTGCGGATCCGCAATACACGGGTGCCGCTCTGTGGGCATTCCGCATCACGGATGCGATGCGGATCCATTCACTTCAATGGGTCCGCAAATCCGGAGATGTGGAATTATGTGGAACGGAAGCACGGAACGGAACCCTACGGAAGGGTTTCATGCCGTACTTCCGTTCTGCAAAAAGATAGAACATGTCCTATCATTTTGCGGAACGGCCGGATCGCGGACCCATTCAAGCGGCTGCCCCACGGACTGCGCTTGTGCATTGCGGCCCGCATTTTTGCCCGCATTTTGCCCGCTTGTGCATTGCGACCACGGGGCGCACACGCCCGTGTGAAAGAGGCCTTAATGGGGCTGGCGGGCATTCAGGCAGCATTCAGAATACTAGAGTGAAACTAGCTTTAGCTGCACACAAAACTTATCAATTACAACCTTTTAAAAAGTCACTCTGAGGCTAGTTTCACACTAGCATTTACAGATCCATCAGGCTGTTCTGATTGGGAAAAGCCTGCCGGATCCATCACTGACGGACACTGTCAGAATGACATCCGACCCGCCCATTAACTGCAATGGGGTTCGGCGGAGATCCGTCTGAAACCCGCTAATATGCTGAGTATCGACCGGACAAATACCGCTGCACGCAGAAGTTTGCGTCCAGGTGAATCCTGGCATTCTTTGCTGGAAGAACAGACCTTACTCCAGTATTGAGTAAAATCTCTAGACAATAGTGTTATTTGTAAAGATGCGCCAAATGATGTCAGTGCAATGACTTCAAAAATTCTTTGCATGATAAATTGCCCCCATAATTATGCAGTTATAGTCTATTGGTTCGTTTCTATAAGTTTTTCTGTTTACAAATATATCCGCTTGACGTACAACAAAAACAAGATGCGAACAGCCCCTAAGGGTCCATTCACACCTCCGCAATTCTGTTACGCATTATGCGGGACGGAATTGTGGACCCATTCATTTCTATGGGGCCGCACGATATGCTGCCCAGATCCGGAATTGCGGATCCGCACTTCCGTTTCTGCAATTTGCGGACAAGATTAGGCATTTTCTATTAAGTGACGGCGACGTGCGGTCCGCAAAAAGGTGGAACGCACATTGCCCGTGTCCGTGTTTTACGGATCCGCAAAACACACAAGGACGTGTGAATGGACCCTAAGGCTGGGTTCACACCTGAGCGTTTTACAGCGCGTTCCTACGCGCTGTAAAACGCTCAACAGGCAAGAACCAATGTTTCCCTATGGGAATGGTTCTCACTTTCACAGCGCGTACGATCGCGCTGTAAAACGCCCGACGCCCCAAGAAGTACAGGAGCTTCTTTGGGGTGTCTTGTCGCGCGTTCCCGTACATAGACTTCCGGGAACGCGCGACAATGGGCGTTCGCTTGTTCCGGAGCCGCGTCTGTAAACCCGCATAAAATCGCGTTACGCTGCGTTCAGACCTGAGCGTATGGGATGGAGCGCTCTGTATGCGCGATTTTATGCGCGTTTACAGACGCGGCTCCGGAACAAGCGAACGCCCATTGTCGCGCTTTCCCGGAAGTCTATGTACGGGAACGCGCGACAAGACGCCCCAAAGAAGCTCCTGTACTTCTTGGGGCGTCGGGCGTTTTACAGCGCGATCGTACGCGCTGTGAAACGCTCTGGTGAGTACCATTCCCATAGGGAAACATTGGTTCTTGCCTGTTGAGCGTTTTACAGCGCGTAGGAACGCACTGTAAAACGCTCAGGTGTGAACCCAGCCTTACACTGACAGCACTGATTTGATAATGTCACACTGTGCTGGGACACACCCCAACTGGTAACACCCAGTTGTACCTTTATTCATAAACATCAGCCAGGAATGATAGTGGAAAAACACAACGTAGACTCATAAGAATAAATGCTCCAGAATTGTCATTTCATGTGGAATATAATTATTTACTAAAACAGACATGTCAAGAGTAGCGGCAGGACCTCGATAAAAAGAAGTTATTAGGTAATAATGAGGACATATCTTTATTCTGGAATGCTGCCACTGGTCCTGCTCCACTGCCTGGCTTCAACCTGTCCAGCAAAATGCAAAGTCCTCTTGCTAAAGTCGCTCCAGAGTCATATATTCCCTACAACAACTTGCTGCGAGGATCGTGTTCCATAGCACACTGCCATGGAAAACACATAAAACATTTATTTTTGGCTTTTAAAACTCCCTTGATAGGAGTTTCCCACTGATTCTGTTTATCGTCTTTTACATTTTGCATGACTAAATCTTGGTAACAGAAGATGAGAAGATAATGAAAACATTTGAAGCGCTGTTTCGCTATTTTGATGTTGGTATTAATATTTAATAGTCCAATGGTGAGCGGGTCTTACAGAATTTGTTAATCCAGATGAAATGCTTACAGTCGCTTTCATCCATTTAGTTAATATTTGTTAGGAGAGGAAAACACTTGTGAATGTGTAGAGGGCTCATTAACCCTTTAGTGACCAGCTTGTTTTGGGCCCTCGTGACCAAGCAATTTTTTTCAAATCGCGGATCTTTTTCAAATCGCGGATCTGCAAAACACGGATGGCGTCCGTGCGCGTTCCGCAATTTGCGGAACGGCACGGACAGCCCTTAATATAAATGCCTATTCTTGTCCGCAAAGCGCGGACAAGAATAGGACATGTTATATTTTTTTTTTTAGCGGGGCCACGGAACCGAGCAACTGATGCGCACAGCACACGGAGTGCTGTCCGCATCTTTTGCGGCCCCATTGAAATGAATGGGTCCGCATCCGAGCCGCCTGAAACGGCGGCTCGGATGCGGACCAAAACAACGGCCGTGTGCATGAGGCCTAATTCCGAGACAGGAAATCTGCAGCATTTCTGCCACGATTGAACCCACCTTAAGGGTATATGAAAACAGCAGTGTCGTTTTTTGCACCAAATCAGCATCAATATGAATTTATGTTACTTGTAAATTTTATCACAGATTTTGACACAGATTTGACCCTTTGCATTGCAAAAAAAAAATTTAAACACCATGTACATGTGATTTTGAAAATCTCATCTATATACAGGTACTGTATTACATTGCAGATTTTCCGTACTAACATCAGTGCAAACTATGCACTATGTGCATATAAACTAATACAACATTTGTCTGCACAATTGGAGCAAATTTCACCCAGTAACAATCTACAAACTTTTCTCAAAATAATGAACATGCTGCAGTTTTTTAAAATTCTCAGCTTGCTCTAAAGTTCACACATTTTTTTTTCTGCTACATGTGGATGGGTTGTTTGCCTAACACACACCTCAAAAGAAATCAATAAATGTTCCCACAGCATACTGTAAGTAGCAAAACCATATGAACCCAAAGAAATTGCTACTCTAAAGTCTGCATCATCTAGAGAATTGCTGGAGAAAACCTTCAGTTAATAATTTAAATGGAAGCAGATGAGAGATGTCGGAATGTATGCCACCTGTTTCTGTTTCTCACAATTTTACAATGTAACTACTAAATTACAATGACTGCAATTAATAAAATACAATTGATACTTAAAACAACTGTATTTTTCGCCCTTTAAGACGCGCCTGCCCATAAGACATACCTAGGTTTTAGAGGAGGAAAATAGGAAAAAAAAATATTTTTCATTAGACCTTTATGATTACTTTTTTCTGGTATATTTGGGAAATAAGAGGAACAAAAAGCAATTATGCAATGTTTTTTATTACCGTATTTTATTTTTTTACATTGTTTACTCTTAAAGTAGTTTAATATGATAATTCTACACCAGGGCTGGTGACCCATGGTCTGTGGCTCAGCGTCCCCATCTCAGCGTCTTCTTATGGTCACTCATACAGACTGGCAGAGTCTTCCCCTCTAAGCACTGGTCCCCAACTGTAGAACTCTTGGGGCTCTGACTGCTCTCCTTATATACTGTTTCTAGCTGAACTAAAACCTTCTAGTGGGGTGGGTGGATTGGAGAAACTCAGCACAAACAATTACAATGTTACAACTCCCGTCTGTCATAGACTTGCATTAGAGCTTCAATGATACTCAATGGCAATGACAGATCAGTTTTTCCAGATATAAACAAGTTTTCAGACATAACAACATAGATAATCAGACATTCAAAAAACCAGCCTGTCTAGTTTTTGTGGTAAAGACGTCTGGCTTTTTCCATCCAAAATATGCTCTTCTTTAAACCCTATGGTAGCTGTGGAAAATTACCAGCTTTTCATTATTAGCTAGAATGTCCCAAAAGTCTCTCAATGTTCATTAACCCTTTCCACAGTATTGTGCAACTGAGCAGGATATATATGACCACATACATATAAAATGCCATTACACAATATTAAACAGTACAAGTTAGCCCTCAAAGTAAAATAAAGTGAGAAGTTGATGACTTTGCACAGGGGAAAATGTTCACAAATATCCAGACTTCAAAGTACTACACTTTTCAAACAGCTGATCACCAGGAGGATATCCTATATCCTATCTAGAGGATAGGTCATCAGTAAAAAAACTTGGAAGTCTCCGGCTGCCACAGCAACCCATTATCACCTGCAACAGCACTGTGCGCACACTGTGGGACATCTGTCTAGATGTTGTGGTCACTAATGACCACAGCATCTAAGGGGTTAAAAGGCCAGTATCAGAGTTTTCACTAATCCTGGCCTTTCCAGTGGAAGTTACAGATAGGCTCTTGCGGTGATCATGAGGGCAGAGCTTCTGAGCCTGTCTAATCACCAAGAAATAAATGTATGGCATGATGCTCCAATGAAAGTTATTACATGACATATTGTAGGTCATGGTGCAGCAGAGAGTTAATGGAGCCATAACCAATATAGCAATTTTTTTTTAAAAAATGCATTCCAATGAATTTCCTTGACTTATACTGGGGTCCATTAAGTTTCTAGTGGAGCTTCTCTATTTTTGAAGGCAAAACATGTGCAGCGGTCTATGACAATCTTGCCATTAAAATGCCAAAACCCCAAAGAAAATTGAATCATCAGAACTGAATTTTAGTATCTTATATTTTAATTTATACCATTACATCAATAGAACAGTATACGAAAAAAGCCTAATGCTAAACATTTCATAAGTGAAAACCTTTCTTGTATGAGAAAAGTGTAGAGAACAAGATGGAATAAGCTGTACCATACAAATAAAATAACACCCGGCTGCTAAGTATTAACTGTTCCAGAAAAAAAAACACAACCACGAAGCAGCTTGCTACGCTCAAATGCCAAAATGATTCCATTTGTTATTTGCACTCAGTTCTGCTGGGAACACAGAATGGCCAATCCTGACATCCATCCAAGAGGATAACTAACTGATAAGTTTCCAAAATGTTACTATATTGCTAATTAGTAAAAAAAAAAGCTGACCCTCATTATTATTAGTAGTGAATGACAGATTTATTGCTCTGCCTCAAATAATACAGAAAAGGAATGAAAGAAACCACTCATGCGGTGAAGAGACTGTGGACAGAATTTCCCTTAAGGCAATGGATCTTCATCACTTTCAAGCTGTTGTGAAAATACAACTCCCAGGGTGCTCTGACAACCTGCATCTCTCAAAGCATACCAACGGCCGGTTTCTGCAACCAGACATTACATTCAAATATGCAATGCAATAAACCACTCCGTGTGTTCCAGAAAGAACTGTACCATTAAATGTTTAACCTCTATGAAGTTAAACATGGGATTTAATTGGTCACTGTCATTTCAACATACTATACATAAATCAATATTACAGGTGAAGATAAAAAAATGTTGTAATATATCTTATCAGATAAAAATGCCTATTTCTCCCTCTAGCCCTATCCTAAACTAATATTCTCTGCTGAATCAACTTGAGATACAAGACGAGTGTCAGCTCACTGAAGGATCAGATTACATGCTTTTAGAAACAGAAACACATAGTAGACTATGGAGATGGAAGGAAAATATTCTAGAGGAAGAAAAGTGCATTTTTTTTATAAGATATATTACAAAGTTTCTTATATGCACCTGCACTATTGATCTATACAAAGTTAGTTAAAATAGCAGTGACCATTCAAAACTTTGCTTTAGAAAACCATAGCCTCTACCCCATGTACGATATATTTAAAATTGGCCTGTACAGGCAGCCTTTTTTTTTTTTTTTTTTTATAAAGATGGTTTTCCTGAAAAAATTATCTAGTAGCACTACTGTCTATCACAGAAGCTATCCTACAGGAATAAGTGCAGTGTCCATATTTGGACATCCTTCGATGTCAAATACCATAATAATGGAACTGTATATTGGCCAGAAATAAGTCACTCTGTAATAATTATAAAAGAAACTATGCTGGGGCATACTAGGAACTTGGGCCTGGAAAAAAACCTAAAAGTAGCTCTATGTGGTAGGCAGTTCCAAACTGAAAGAAGGTGAAGGAAGTATAAGTGGCCATGAAAATAAAGTACAGTACAAAATACTGCCCCAGCACAACCAAATACCATAGTGCAGCACAAAATTCTGCAGCCCTTGCTGAAGTATTTAATGGTAACACCATCCTAAGGACTTAAATTCATGAGGGAACCTGCGGCTGCCAGCCAGGTGCATAAGTGCCTGATGCTCCTGGCATTAATTAATGCTGAAAGCATCAGCTCATTATGTACCTGTTTGACACTATGGGGAGGACTCGGGTGGCCCCCTGCGCATTGGCCCACTGGGTATTTTCCCTGTAGTGTCTCTGACCATTCCGGAAGTGAAGCTATCAAATTATAAACTGTGACTCTGCCCAAGTGATTGATAGCAATGTGCTTGACATTTGCAATCTTTGTTATACTGAGTATACTATGAGAAAACCAAAGATCAGGATACAGGAACACATCAAATATAGATTAAAAAATCTAAGGAGCTGAAAATGTTTTATTGGGCAAAACAATGGTACCACTGAAAGTTTCAAATCTTTCAGGGTAAACAGGTTAATAAACCCAACAGGGCTGGAGACTGGAGGAAATCTATATGTAACAGATATTATAATGCTCCACGCCAGATTTACAAATGGACTCAACCTCAGAAATCATCTCATGCAAATTTAATAAAATATTAGGTGTAATTAAAGGGGTTATCCATAATTAATGCAAAAAATGAAAACCTGACATCATAGAGTACATGACAATCTAAAAAAGCTAGAAACAGTTCTCCTTATACATTGTTCTAATTACTTTGCTGGATTTATTTCAGGATGGCAGCTCAGGAGGTATGTCCTATCTGCTGCAGCTTTCTCCCTATCTCAGTTTAGGAAGGCAGGTGGGGGTGTCCTTTCTTATGCAGCTCTCTCCTTGTAACGTCACAGCTTCTAAAAAAAAGATGTGGCTGGTGGTGGATGAAGGATGGAACTGAGCATGTGCGTCCACCTCAACAAGATGGACAGAAAAATGAGGAAAATTATAAAAAGCAGGTGGCGTTATAAAGATAAATTTTATTTACTCACTGGGTATATTATATTTATAATTACATGCAATAACAAAACTATTCAGATCCAGGTGCTGGTTTGAAAAATGTAGAATATTTTCATGGAATCACCTGTTTAAACATGCAACAG
This sequence comes from Bufo bufo, assembly GCF_905171765.1. Lineage (NCBI taxonomy): Eukaryota > Metazoa > Chordata > Amphibia > Anura > Bufonidae > Bufo > Bufo bufo. The sequence goes on from NC_053391.1 coordinate 159,177,768, forward strand.
TTGCATCGATTTAGCAGTTCTGTGATTGATATGTGGATGAGATCTATCTGGTATAAATATAATGTGGCGACATGCAATTGGTCTGTGTCTACACTGGTTATGTATGCTTTACATTCAAAATGCAAAAGTGGGTCACTTGCACACGTCATATCAGCTTTTATTGGATAGTGACTACAGATGTGCAATGGACAACACTTTTTTTCTATAATACTATATAGTATAGTAAATAGGCAATGTCAAAATGAACTACAATGCTTGGCAGTTAGGCTAAGGCTACACAGGAACCTTAAGCTGCATGATAGATGATCTCAATGTCAAGCTGCTAAAATCCTAACTGATTGTGGTCGTGCTGAAATTCACCAGCTCTGTTTTGTGGAAACATGTGGGTCATAGCGTGACCATATTCACAATCAGTAGTTGAAATGTAGCAGACGATATTTGAAATCTGATGTCATGACAAGTCGTCGTGTAGCCTTAGCCTTATTTTTGGCAGCCTTATCAGAGATATCATTTATAAGCTAGTAATAATTCTGTGCATTTCGCCTCTTACATGATGGTACTCCGGCGGAGACCAGTGCAATCTACTGACACCTATAAAGTTTCATATCCATTTTGTGGAGTGGAAGGTCAGTGAGAAGAATCTGCAGCATCGTTTTGAAAGTGAGATCAGAGCTCTCTGATTCCGTGTCACCTTGAAATATTTTTAGGCAGAAATAAGCTTCAAAGCAAGTGACAGAAATGCTAAGTATCCATCAAAGAGAATATGTTAACAAAGCTGCACTTAATTAATCAGATCTTTGTGAGTCAGGATTTATAGGAAAAAGCCCAGCTGTGCATGTAATTCAGGTAAAATAGAGGAATCGTGTGGGTAATTTGCATAATTGGTCCTTAAACTTAGACAACATTAATTTTTTTAAATTAATATGGAATAGAAATTTTTGCTGTAAATTATAAATGACTAATTCAGTGTATTGAAGGGTTTTTAGACATTTCAATATTGCAATAATCGAAATTAATTTAGATGGAATATGTACTGCATACAGCTATCTACAGTATTTTTCTCTCCATAAGACACACTTTCTTCCCTTCAAAGGTGTGGGAGAAATGTCAGTGCAGCTTATAAAGTGAATACTAATGAGAGCTTTCATTATGGAAGCATTCATTAGTATGCAGGAGGAGCAGTGAGTGTAGCTCTCCTGGTGATGGCTGTACTCACCGCTCCTTGGTCTTCTGCTGGTGTCATGCTGTGCTGTGGCCTGACTGCGTACAGAGTCAGCACGTAATACGAGTAGTTGTGAACTATTACTTAGCGCTGTGTGACATCCTGTCACAGTGCAGCACTGCAGATAGAACGAGCTAAATCTTCCAAGTGGTAGTGCCAGAGCAGGAGAGGTAAATTCATAAATTTTTTTTGTCTGATCTGAGGTCTGATTTGTGGGTCTGATCTAAGGTCTGCTGAGGATTGGAGGCCTGATGAAGATTGAAAATCTGATCTGAGGTCTGATGAGGATTGTGGGTCTGATGAAGATTGAGGGACTGTTCTGAGGTCTGATTAAACACATTTTTTTTTCTTATTTTTCTCCTCTAAAACCTAAGTGCACCTTATAATCAGGTGCATCTTATAGAGTGAAAAATACAGCATATCCTCTTTCAGTTTTGGCGCTATCATTCTTGTGATTTTAAATACAGTGATAGGGGCAATATGGTATTTAAAACTAATACATTATACGAAGTGTAAGTGCAAAACTTAAAGTGGTTTCTTCTCATTAGGACATATCGATTATGAATTTTTTTCATTTTATTTTTCTTTACAGACAGGGATACATTATCAGTGACTTATTTATTGTCTGTTGGTTCAGAATGTCTGCTGTTAAAATCATGAATGTGTTAAGGGTACTTTCACACTTGCATTAAACTTTTCCGGTATTGAGTTCCGTCCTAGGGGCTCAATACCGGAAAAAAACTGATCAGTTTTATGCTAATGCATTCTGAATGGAGAGCAATCTGTTCAGTATGCATCAGGATGTCTTCAGTTCAGTCACTGTACGGTTTTCGGACAGAGAAAATACTGCAGCATGCTGCGGTATTTTTTCCGTCCAAAATTCCGGAACACTTGCCAGAATGCCGGATCCGGCCCCAAGTGTCCCGGATGACAACCGTAGAGACGGATCCGGTAATGCAATGCATTTGTGAGTCGGATCCGGATCAGTCTACAAATGGTATCAGTTTGCACACAGTTCCGGCGAGGGAACTGCCTGCTGGAATTCAGCAACGCAAGTGTGAAAGTACCCTAATCTGTACGAACTGTGTTAAACATTTCATTTATTTACTGAATGATTCAAATTTACAGTCTCTAAAAATTGTTCTTTCCACCACAAAAACACTATAGATGATTTAATTAGAGAGGCTTGTAATAGGGAAGTAATCAGGAAAATAATCATACCTATCTCTGCTAATAATCAGCAATATTGTATTATATTCTATGCAGACACCTTTGACCCTAATAAAACGGTCTTCACACATCTAGTTGTACTAGCATGGAACTTGTGGTGTGACACTCAGCAGTATCCAGGAAATATGGATGACACAATACGGACCAAAAACGGATTCACCCAGGAAGCAACGGGGGAAATGGGGAATCTGTCCCTTTTCTCTCCCTAGTCTATTCCTAAGCCCAGGGACGACCCCTGATGGTGGGGACTCCCTGTCCTTGAACCTGGGCTGTTACTACCCTCACAAGACCCTATGGGGTATTGAAGGGAAGTGTAAAGATGCGTGATACCCTAAATCAAGGGTGCTTACAAAACGATGAAAGACATGAAATACACCCCCACCCTATAAGAAAGGGCCTATTGGTGGATTATATTCACACTTATGGTCATAGTATTATCGCAGACAAGTAATTGAATATATGATCCACCACTTAATTACTATTTGAAAACCCCTGACACGTTTCCCCCACTTTATGGGATCATCAAGGGGTCAATGGGATTTGGGTGATGGATACCGGCATAGATAATATGGTATCCATGACAACAAAAACGATGCCAAATAAGATAGAATAGGGCACCAATCGTCAATGGCTGGAGGAGATCTCATTCACTCGGGCAAAGCATAGCATGACAGTATGACCAAAGGACCAGGGTCGTCACAGGACCTAGCTGGAGTTCATCGCAGAAATAGTCTGTGTGCGATAACTTTAACATCACAGTTCCAAAGGTGCAGTTAGTAAATTCCTTCAGTCCACATAAATGACCCATGAGTTGTCTGCCTCAGGATCCGGTCATTCCTATGGCTCCACAAACGAAGCACCCTTGATTTAGGGTATCACGCATCTTTACACTTCCCTTCAATACTCCATAGGGTCTTGTGAGGGTATTAACAGCCCAGGTTCGAGGACAGGGAGTCCCCACCATCAGGGGTCGTCCCTGGGCTTAGGAATAGACTAGGGAAAGAAAAGGGACAGATTCCCCATTTCCCCCGTTGCTTCCTGGGTGCTTACTACGGGTCTTATTTCACTAGACCTTCATTACTAACTGTCTCTCCGTATATGGAATTTCTATTCCCCGATTTTTAATTGATCAAAATAAAATGTATAAGTTTTAAGGGTTAATTTTTGCTGGAATATAGTTTTTGTTGACTAACCTAGATAGATTTCATTATCTGCTTACTAGCTGGACTAGGAATAAACAATAGCAAGCGATTTTACGTAGTAACATAGTTTATAAGGCCGAAAAAAGACATCTGTCCATCCAGTTCGGCCTGTCATCCTGCAAGTTGATCCAAAGGAAGGCAAAATAAAAAAACTGAGGTAGAAACCAATTTTCCCCACTTAAAGGGGTTATCCCATCTTATACAATGGGGGCATATCGCTAGGATATGCCCCCATTGTCTGAAAGGTCTGGGTCCCAGAGCCGCACCTACTAAGAGAACGGAGCGGAGAAAGTTGAGGAGGGCGCACTGCGCATGCGCAGCCGCCCTCTATTCATTTCTATGGAGCCGCCAAAATAGCCGAGTGCTGGCTCGGCTATTTCCTTCGGCCCCATAGAAATGAATGGGAGCAGTGGCCGCGCATGCGCGGTGCGCTCCCATTCACATGAATGGAAGAGGAGGGACCTGCGACAACTCTCCAGAGATGGGACCCGCACCTATCAGACAATGGGGGCATATCCTAGTGATATGCCCCTATTGTCTAAGAAGAGATAACCCCTTTAAGGGGAAAAAAATTCCTTTCCAACTCCAATCAGGCAATCAGAATAACTCCCTGGATCAACGACCCCTCTCTAGTAGCCATAGCCCGTAATATTATTACGCTCCAGAAATACATCCAGGCCCCTCTTGAATTCCTTTATTGTACTCAACATCACCACCTCCCCAGGGATTATACCTAATGGGGGCAATTCAGAGGGACAATAAACCTACTGGGGACACTTAAGTAGGGCATTATAGCTAATGGGGGCACTTAAGGAGAGTATTATAACTAATTAGGGCACTAAAGTGGGTGTTATACTTACTGGGGTCACTTAAGGGGGCATTATACCTACTGGAGTCATTACAGAGAGCACTATATCTACTTAGGGTGCTACGGAGGGAATTTTACCTATTGAGGGCACTATACGGGGCGCTATACCTACTGGGGGCGCTAAAGGGGCATTATACCTACTCAGGGCATTATACCTAATGAGGGCACCATTTGCATCTTTGGTAAATAAATTAGGAATTACACTGAAGACACTGAGTGCTGCAGTATTTGCTTCATACTATATTTGATGGCGCATAATATGATTTTCCTACAATTCTCTATGACAATGTGAGTTACAGAAAGGGTGCCATGTTAGGGATTCATGTAACATGGATCTGCAACACAGCAGTGTTCATGAGCCCTAACACTTTGACAGAACTGAGACATTGCTGGGAAATTTCTCATCAGTATTAAACACGCAGACAACATCTTTAATCTTCTTGACTGATGGACGCATAATTTTTGGAGGAAGCTACTGGGAACGTAAATTACATATGAGAGAGGCATACTGGATTCTTGCTTTAGGTACTAGGTTTCCTGCTGCCATGGATAAATGCGCTGATATTACATATTTTACTGAAAGTTTGTTTTTGCAAATTATTTTTTTGTATGTTTTTTTGCATTTTTTTTTCCATATATTTTGTTATGACAGCTCAATCTGCAATGTGAATATGTTTTGGCTTCATTTAATGTTTTTTATGGTATATTAGGAGTTAGCTTTTATGCCAATTAGATGACACTAGATGATGAAAGTGCTGTGACCTTTAGACCATGCTATGAAAAAGAACATATATTTTATTGTTCGAAACACATGAGAGTTGACTATATGATGTTTTTAATCTTGTGGCAAATAAAGGGAATACTTTTTAACAGTGCTTGAAGGGCAGCTTCTTTTTTCGGATTTCCGAGTTTGTTCCTGTTCCAGCCCAGTATTCTCTTCTGAGCACTATGGAGTACTGAGATACGTACCTGGAGTGATTATCTATTTTCTCTTTTTTGTCCTATAATTTTTTTTCCATATATTATTAATAGGAATCTGTCTACATGGTCCACCTTGAATAGTGGGTGGACAGAAGAAAACACACAGATTCAATTTACTGTATGCATTGCTTATGCATCGTCTCTATTTCATTCCCCTGAAGTAAGCCTGTAAATAACCCCTGCTCTGCGAGCTTATGAAGCATCTAGGAGTTTGCTGCGCTGTTTCTTAGTGCCTTGGAGTCCAGGGTATACATTCACATACAGAGCATGAAAGTGAGTTTAAAGACAAGAAATACATACAAGAAATCTTTGTGTTTTCAGCTATTTACACATTACAGTACCTCGGGGGAGGGTGTATTTCAGAATGGCAGATTCTCTTTAAGGAATCCAAAACAGTGTTGTTGTTAGATGGGCAGCTTGTGTCTATCAATGCCCAGCTACTTCTATTAAGAACTTCTAATTGTTAATCAGCTTCTGCTATAAATGTTAGACTGTCTTCTCACTCCTTGCCTGAGCTTAGGTTCCTAGTTTACTATTGATGGTGTGCTAATCTGATTGTCTGCCCGTGTACTAAACCAATTTTGATTTCCCCCCTACCTGCCTTGACCTCAGAATTGCACAAGCTCTGCATGCCCTGACCTTTTCCTGTCCACAGACTACAAGTATGGCCTGACCCGTTGGTGCTTTGCCCATGTCACTTAGACCCATGAGGGTCAGCTGCCAACTACACCGGGACCATTCCAAGAGGAAGCAGTCTGGTGGGTCCTCTGCAGTGAAGACCAGATCCCTGTGTAGGGATTCAAGGTTAAAAACCAGGGGATGACCAGGGTAACGCCCTTAGGACTAGCCAAAAGTCAAACCAGTTAGTTGGTACAGTGGGTCCAACCCATGTGGGTATGCCATCACTGATCGTGGGAGTCTGACTACAGGTCTTTAGCCTCATTTTCCTAGGGGACCTGATGACCTTAGCACTTAGACCTCCATGATTACTAAGTGATGGCATAGTACTAAAGAAAACTCATTAATACAAACAGAACTGAACATTCTGTATTAGTCCAGCAAAAGACGAGAGTCATCTCAATAAGAGATCAGCGCATTGCACTCTTGATCAAAGTACCCTGGTTCTGTCCTTCCATATGATTGTGAAACCTATTACATACTGTAGATGATAATTGTAAGTTGGCTACCCTGTAATTTACCATATACTGTGGAGACAATAACATGAAGAAAGTTAAAGATGTAAGAAATATCTGAAGAATCATATTTCATATTTTCTTGATTACTGCACATTTTTCATTTAATAGATAAGGCTTCTGATGGTTATACTGAAGGGGCTAGAATAAGGGAGAGGGAAACAAAGGTGAGCGCTCCTGAATATGTCAGCTTAGCAGAATGCAGCTTTATCAAAATGCATAAAGCCAGAGAAAAAGTACCGTAAAAACGATTTAAAATAAGCAAAAATATGTATTATTATTAATAAATAAGGAGAAGTGATAAATCTGTATAATTTTATTAAATAACTTGTTTCCTCAAGTCACCTGACAGAAATGTTGCAAAGTTCAGTTTGTGCTTTTCTACCCCACATTTTACTAAATTGCTATGAATAAGGGCTAGTTCACACTTCAGTGATTTGGTCAGGGATTTCCATCAGTGACTGTGAGCCAAAACCAGAAGTGGAGCCTACACACAGATAAGGTGTAATGGAAAGATTTGCATGTGTCCTGTGTTTTTGACCAGCACCTGTTTTTGGCTCATAAGGCCTACATCCATAAATGTATAAGCAGAGTTTACTTTCACTTTATTACAAGTGAAAAGCCATTTTCCATGCTTTTAATGAAAACAAATAAATGAGGACTTTTATGACAATACAGAAGTGCTTGTCTTCCGCCTTGGACTGAAGGACCGATTGCCTTGGACCAAAGCACCTGAGATGAGAGAAGCTGACCATTGTATATCTTGTGTTTCAAAAGTTCCAGATCAAGAAGTACACCTGGATTTCAAGTGTGGCCCTCTAAGCCTCTCCTTCCCATTCCAATTGAACAAGAATAGGTAAGACGTGTAGACTCAGATATAACTAGACAGTCCAGCATTACTAGGGAAGTTTTGCTGTCCTAAAATGCCGAGCCCTGAAGGTTGCGATGGTTCAGAAGACCTCTGCCATTTGGAAATCTTCTGTATAGCAAAGGTGGAAACATTATTTTTACCAACATTCCCAGTATGAAAGTGAGAGGCAAAAGCAGTGTTTCCTCTGTGAGAAGGATGAAAAGAACTCAAACACTTTTTGGCAAGCCATAATGGAGCCACGGTATGGCACCTTGGGGCCACTGTATGACTATCTCAGTGAAGTATGGCTCCATGTGGGATCTATTTGTACTCAGCCTATATGTGAATATTCAATATAATTTATAGAATTTATTTTTTTACAAAAAAAACAGTGAATGGTTTTCTGGATATCATTATTTGAGGTCACTCCATATATTCTACTTCCTGTCCTAGATATTTAACTTCCTCCTGCAGTGAGATCCTCCACAGTATGGGGAGGAGCAATCGCTAATGCCATCGCTCGTCCCCATACTGACTTGCTGTTTGCCGGAAGCAGATGCTGTTTACACAGCATTATCAGCTGTGGGCAAACAAATAATTTTTGTGACCACATAAATGATCTATTACCCTGTGAACGAGCGTTTCACTCATTCATCGGGTAATCGGTGGTACATTTAGACTGCCAGATAATCGCTAACCAGCCTTTTTATAAATATTCGTAATCGCTAGCAATTATCTGCAGGATTCTTGGCCTGTGTAAAGGGCCTTTAACATATAACATCTTTTCCTTGCAGCAGTAGTAAACAAAATTATGGGTTTACCTATCTATATAGGAATGTTATCTCTCTGTGCTGCATGCTATAGAAGGACAATATTCTGCATTTAATTTTCAATGTTATAGTGCTGAAAAAAATTAAAAAGAAAAACAGCCAACATTTCTGAAAAATAGAGTTTTCTATGACTATTGAGCTAAAATATTATCCCTTTCTGACAAAAGTGTTCCTTTAAGGGATGTGACTATCTGTAATATCCACAGTTACATCATCTATTTGATCACTGTATGCATTATGAGATTATGAATGATTTAATGGTAAAACCTAGTAGATGCTATTATCTTTCAGCAGACCTTAATCTCAACCGAGTTAACATATTCCTTTTGAAGTAACCGTAACAGCACAGTAACACAGGATTGGCTGAAGCTCTCTGCATAAGGTTGTGGAAGAGGCAGTTTCAGGATGCATTTGGAAAAAAGATATTACTTATTTGCTTTGACTCAATTTGTTCTATTTTTATAGACCTCTGTTTTAATATCGCTCAACACTTTAGTAGTCAGTTCTTGGGCATGTACACTGAGCTAATGCTACTGCTGTATGCTGGCAGCCGCTCTCAGTATGAATACAAACTGATTTCCTTTTTCTTTGTTCCAGCGAAGAACATCATGAACAATAAGATTCACATTGTGCAAGAATAAAAAAGTACACACGGAATATCATAGCAAGGGAAAGCAAAATGTGGTACAGTACGTGACAGCAAATCAGACATTTATACGGTCCAGTAAAAGAAGAAGATACTAAAATTGAGCGCAAAAAAAATAATTAAGTGCCATCGCCACTCTTCCTTTATAAGACCTTGAATCTCTAAAATTCTAGACAGGATATTAAAAAAAGGGACTTTTAATCATGTTCACAGAACCGCACGATCCAGGAACTTCTAAATATTGAATGCAAACCCTGGAAATTGTGAAGCACAAAATTACTGTCTTATCAAGCTTCATGCTTCGGAGCAGTCCTATGCTTATTGATTATAATTTAGTGATGTAAGCACGCTCAGAAGAAGTGAATGCAGGTTTTAATCACAATTTTAGAGAGGTTCATGGTATAATTGATTTCCTCTTCAATCCGCTAATGAAAACAAGAAAGATTCTGTTATCAGACAAAAGCATTTACTCTGTTTTGGCCAAGGAGAAGATTAAACTCATGTAGGGCTTGCCACTTACATTGCTTAATCTGGATAAGGAACGTCTACACGTACCTCAATAAAAACTACAAAAAAACAACAACTTTATGGATATCTTTTTCTTTACATAGGATTAACAATAAACCAACAACTAAGCAGTTTTTGTCATTAGAGAAATGCTGCATTGTGTTTTCTGCCATATTGTATCCAATGCTTGCTAGGCTTTGAATTTCTAGAGATTGTAAGGGATTGCTCTCTCAAGCAGGGCGGCGATGACAGATTCCCCCTCAGACAACGGGGTTCAAGTCAAAATGGTGCTTTATTTTGGCACTTCAGCACCAGCACAAACCTAAACATCGCAAAATAAACACCTGCCCGTCTAGGCACTACCCAATACATAGTTAGTCACTACCTCACCTATAGAGAGTTCACACACAGGGTAAGATCCGGCTTTTCTCAGCCATACGGTCCAGAACCCTCCTGGCTGTGACCACACCAGTACCTCTGGGGGGATATGGTCCAGAAGTCCTCCCGACTCTGATCATGCGAACCTCTTTCCGCAGGCATTGCTGGGCCCCCCAAAAGTCAGGTTTTCACATAGTCTGTGGCCCCTCAGCCCTCCTGGTTGAGATCACACAGAGCCTCTGCAGGCTTCCTTTTGCAAGTCATCTCTCTGACTCATACACAGAGGGTTGTTTTATCCCTCCTTGATTACGGCAGGCCTCACCTGTGATTTCCTCAGCTAAAAGGAATAAATGTAGTGGACTAGGGGTGTGAACTGAGAGACTCCCACTACCAACCTGTCTCCCAGTCCAAAGAAATCCAGCCTATACAACTTTAAACAAAATGATCTCCAGCAAGCACCATTTCTAGATTCCAGTTATCTCACCCAGATAAACTGAAAACCTGGGTGAGATACACACGCTCAGCACACCCCTATCATGCATTTCACCACAAGATGTTTCTTTTCACAGAAGAGAAGACCCAAAATTCATAGTTTAGGTTTTACTTAGCAAGAAAACACAACAAATGTCATCCTTCAAACTATCACATACAGGTGATAAGATCGTCGGTGGACACAAGCACATGGACATTTTTTTTTTATATGAATTTTTATTAAATAGTTACATAAGAACAGTTTTTTCATAAATTCATACATAATGAATATGATAGCCTTTTCCAAGTTTAATATAAATAATTCATTTTTCAAAATAGATTTTTAAAGGGCATACATACAGTCCTTAATTAGAGAAACGTCCTATAAGCATCTCCACCTCCCCCCTCAAACCTAAAAAAAGAGAAAAAAAACAAAAAACAACCTTACTTATTACCTCTCCTCCCCCCCATCCTCTCCCCATTCAGCCCTCTACTCATCCTTTTTAATTCATCTCTCCCACATCTTATCAAATTTCAGTACTTCTTTCTGTGATTTATAATACATTTTCTCACAGGCTATCAAACTCTTAACTGTGCTCTCCCACATTTAGATTGTTGGAAACCTTCTCTCTATCCAGTTCTTCATAATACATCTCCTTGCTTGGAACAATAATTTACCTACTAGCTCTTGCATTCTGACATTATTTTTGTCCCCTATACCTCCCAATATACACACCTCAAAGCTCTTAGGAATGGGGGTGTGGCCTGCTGTGCATGGTGTGAGGACGCTACACATTTGAGCTCCCCCGATATTCTGCGGTTATCCTGCACTTAAGAGAGGACCCAGCCCGACCAACCGCTACACTACAAGGCGGAGGACCCCTGCTCTTACCTCAGACCTGTGGGACGCTGCCATCGGCACAGCTCCTCCAACTTCAGCTCCAGTGAGCCGTGCTCTGTTCTCCTTCTTGGTGGGCGGCCATATTCTCTGAGAGGAGTGGTGAGTCAGCGGGACATGCTCCTGGACAGGCGGCAACTCTGTTGCTGTCTCCCCCCCCCTCTTTTCCACCGACTGAGAGACTGGCTAGAGACATCACTGCAGGGGGACCCTGGCTGGAGGTTTGGAGGTTTTTGGAGCGGCTGCTGGAGATTGTGGGCGGCTATCTTGCCTGCGTGTGACGCTCTTACACGTGGGAGCTACAGAGGAATGCTCTGAGTGGCATTGTGGCAGAGGACTGATAATCCATTTCTTGGGGCCTATAAGAAATTGGAGTGGGGCCAGAACTTTGGTGGGCAGCTCTGGTCTTATTCTCCCCAATCTGCTGTCTGCATCCCCCTTTACCAATAGAAAGAGCCCCTCCGCCCTGGGATCCCTGTACATCTGTCATTGCTGGACATTGGAGATATGCTCCCTTTAATATTTGGGAAACACTGGCTACCAGGCTGTTGATGGGATATAAACCCTGAGTGGGGGCATTCTTATATCAAACCCTCACTGAGGGCTACTCAATATACAGCCTCTAGACCTCATATACTCCCCCTCAAGGAGGTACAGCTACTACTAAGAGCACTCCCTTTGAGGAAAGTCCGCAACATACAACACACCTGAACCATACTTATGGGCCGCAAAACCATATCTACTACTGCGCCAACGTCACCTAAAGCACTGGTTGACACCATGAGTCAGACGGACTTTGAACCTGAACAATGTGCCTCCACTGATACTGAGCCACAAGCTGATAATATAATGTCCGCTATAGCAGCGTGCCAGGCTGCGTATACTGTTAAAATCAATCATTTACAAATTGACATCAACTGTCTACGCCACAACATAGACAAAATAAGAGATCATACAAAGGAGGTTGAGAGTCATTTGATTGATGTGGAGGACTCAGCATCTGCTACTACTGAAATTACCAGAACCTTGCAACAGCAGGTGAAAACCTTACAGGCCAGAGTGGAAGACACTGAAAACCGCAATAATAGAAATTACGTTAGAATCCTAGGCCTACCTGAAAGGGTGGAGGGTTCCACCCCAGAGATCTATGCGGAACAGCTAATTCGAACCCTCCTTGGGCTTATAGAGCTATCCCCAAGTTTTGTCGTGGAGAGATCCTATAGGATCCCTACTAGACCTCTCCCTCCGGGCTCCGCACCAAGGCCTTTCATCATAAAGATTTAGAATTATAGAGACCAGGATGACAGCGGCCAAGAAAAAGAAAGACATTCAGTATGAAACTCAAAGATCTCCTTCTATCCAAATTTCACAACCGAAGTACAGAAACAACGCAGGCAATATACGAATGTCTGAGCTCACCTGCGCGAGTTGGGGATCAAATATGCGATGCTGTACCCGTCTAAGTTGCGGATCCAAGAGGGTGATCGAGCCAGGTTTTTCCAGACCCCAGAAGAAGCATTGGACTGGATTGATTGACCGTATCCGAGATAAGGGGCAAGTTACGGTTATATGTTTAACCTATTTAAAGTGAACTTACTTTACTCACTTTTTTTGGGTCTGAGGGAATGCCACTTCCCCTTAGGGGTTCTTTTTTTCTATAAAGCGGCTGTGGCACCCTCCTGTTGGCAGTAGGATAACCTTTAAATATTTTGCATTATAGATACAGATAGTGGTAGAGCTCTAGTCTTGTTCATTTACTAGTTAAATTGCCCCTGCGGGTAATGTTTGATATCCCTCTATGTTTCAATCAACCAGACAGGCAGATAGCGCCTTAGCTCTCCATAGTTCTTACTACTTGGGTTAGGGACAAGCAGGCTCAGACGAGTTGGGGATGTTAGGGCGTGGTGGGGTTGGGGTTTGCAGTTATTTCCTAATTTGGTGTGCGAATGGGGCAGCAACTCTAACGGACGCTGGGTGTAGTGGCTCCCCCCTCCCAGATACCCATGGCGACGTGTAAGCTGATCTCCTGGAATGTCCGGGGGCTAAACAATAAGGTGAAGAAGTCCCTAGTTTTAAACTATATAAAGAAATATAACCCAGATGTTCTTATCTTCCAGAAAACCCACCTCCGTGATCAAAAGGTATTGGCGCTTAAAAAAAAAAAAAAAACATGCATAGGATACGTGTACCACACCACCTATTCTAACTATTCCAGAGGGGTGTATATACTGGTCAGTAAGTAGTTGCGGTTTCAGTTGATCTCTGTGCATATTGATCCATCTGTGAAGTATGTACTGCTGCAGGCCACTATTAGTGGCTGTTCTATACTGGTTGCAGGGATATATGTGCTACCACCATTTGATAGGGAGGTTTTAGGCCAGATTATGGCACGGGTAGCACTACTCCCGCCTTCTCCACTACTTCTGCTGGGGGATTTCAATGCTATACTGGACAAACAACTAGACTGGTTGCACCCATCACCTAGACACAATTTAGCATTACTTCTTTGGGCACAGGCATCCGAGACATCTCATGGAAATATGGAGGAGGCTACACCCAGATAGTAGACAATTCTCGTGTCACTCATCTTCCGTTCATTAATTATCTCGTATAGATATGGCATTTGCCAACCAAGCTGGACTTGCATTTGTGAAGGCTGCTAAATACTTACCTCGTGTTATCTCTGACCATGCCCCGCTCCAGATTACCCAACCACTAGGACGTCCACTTACTAATTGGCGCCTGAACCATACTTGGTTAATGGTGCTTCCAGTGGAGCAGAAATGCAAGGAAGGGCTCCTCTAATCTATTAACAGAATTGGACACATGCAAGGCAGTTATGAGGGGAGTTCTGATAGCAGCGATAGCAACACATAGGGATGAACTACTCTCCACATGTAAAAAGCTGGAAGTGAGGCTGGCAATTGCGGAAGGAAGCTTTTATTGCAGATCCTATAACGGAACATGAGGCAGCATAAAACTCAGTTCAGAGGTTTCACACCTTGCATTTAACACAATAGAGAAAAAGAGATACAAACTCAGAGTGACTCTTTCTGAGGGCCGTAAAAAAACACTCCAGTAGGCGCCACTCCCTGATCAGATACGTGACACTGGAAATGGGGTATTATTGGTATATCCCCAAAAATAAAATGAAATGGGTACAGTGGGTTGACTATTAATTCTAACCTGTGTGTATATCACTCCTGAAGAAGGGGACGTGCGACCCCCGAAACGCATTGAGTGCCCTGTATTGTCAAATAAAAGGGAATTGATCAGAAGCTGGAGGCCCTGCTGCCATCATTTCCTACCATCTGATAAGCGGACCTGGCGAGGGGGGCTCTGTCTGAAGGTGTCTTGAGCTTTATCCGACAGACATCCCCCCAGTAAAGTGAGTTGACTATATCACATTTTGAATTTTCTGCATTTGAACAACGTTTTATGCTATTACAATTTTTTTTTGCATCATTCTCTATCTATTGGCATCTTATTGTATTAATATTCTTTGATGCGATTCAGTTCACCCTAATACACTTTCTAATGGAACTAGTGGAAGTCCACCACTCACTGTACACATCTTTATAGAATATTTCATTTTATTTTTGAGGATATACCAATAATACCTTATTTACAGTGTCACGTATCTGATCAGGGAGTGGCACTTACTGGAGTGTTTTTTTACGACCCTCAGAGAGAGCTGCACTACACTCCAACCACTTGTGCGGCCTTCCCTTTTCTGTAGTATCCTTCATCACGTATATTCCTAGACTTTCCATCCACCCTCTTGGCTCCCACACTGCCCATCCAATCAGATCCTTGTTGAGAGGCATTCAGAAACAGTCCATCAAGAGAAGGCCCACCAGACGGCCTTTCTCCGGAAACATGATCAGGTCCGTTTACGATGCACTGACGAACAACCCGTTCGGCCAGTACATTAGCTTACTCATCAAAGCTGCAAGGTATCTGTCGTTCTACGGATTCCTCAGGCCGGGTGAGTTCACCTGTGCTAAAGCATCCAGCAGCTACTTGCGGAGAAACCAACTGCATTGGGACGGCACGCACATTATCCTCTGCTTGGACTCCAGCAAGACAGGCCGACCTGGGGAGTCAGTTCAGGTCAGACACTTTGCCACAAACAACAAATGGTGCCCAGTCGCAGTATTGCAGGAGTGGTTGCAGTGTATCGGGAGCGAGCCTGCTGAGTCCCCCTTGTTCAAGCTGGATGGGTTTCCCCTGAACATTCAAACCTTCCTCAAGTACGTTCGCCTACTAGTGTCCTCTTCAGGGGTCAACCCGCTGGCCATTACAGGTCATTCGTTCCGGATAGGTGCCGCCTCAGCAGCCTCCAAAAATAATGTGCCTGCACATGTCATCCAGAAATTGGGCAGATGGAAATCTGCGTGTTATGCCCGTTATGTTCCTGACCCACAACAGGAAATGTCCCTTGCCTTCAATCATTTGGTTTTGTAAGTACGACGCATTAAATATATAGATTCAAACCTTTCCTGCATCCGTGTGGTTTTTGGCCCCTTTAGGCTACCCTCATACAGCAGTTCCGGCATAGCTCTACTGATTCAGGTAGGTACTGTTAGGTAGTTCCTCACGGAGCCGATTCAAGCACAAATGTTAAGCAATGGTTAACATTGCTGTATTTGTGCGAGGGGAGGCGGGGCTACACAAGGTTAAAAGGCAGCAGCCGTTACCTGCTGCACGGTCGACGGCAGCTCTGCCCGCCCAACCCCCCCTCTTCTTTACATAATCCACACCGGGGTAGCCCCCTTCAGGCTACCCTCATACAGCAGTTCCGGCATAGCTCTACTGCTTCAGGTAGGTACTGTTAGGTAGTTCCTCACGGAGCCGATTAAAGCACAACTACAAGTAGACGACTGGTTGTTATCTAGCAGCCCTCACCTAAATAGGGAGACGGCACTATACCAATGAGCTGATGTTGATAACCTTTATACCTATTATGTTGTTTATGTTGGAAACTCCTCTTGGTTGATCAGATCAAGACTTCGAACTGAAGATATAGTAAATATCTTCAGATCTAAGTCTTGATCTGATCCTGGTCAGGTACTAAGCCGAATGTGTCCCCTGATGAGCCCAATTAGAGCATGGTTCCTGATACGGGATCGGGGCGGCTATTCCGTCTGTAGGCAGGGCATGAAAGCTATAGGGCCAGCTGTAGGGTCAGAGACCATCAGTATAATATATTTGGCCCATACCTGCCTACCTATGTCCCAAAGTGCTGAGTATCCACTCATCTAAATTTATGATTATTTTCATCTTTTTCATATATCATTATTTGTGTTATTTGGGGTTTTAATGGTACATAGTAAAGGCTATGTTTTAAGGGTGGTAGTCTGTGACTACTAAGTCAAAAATAAAGAAAGGGAAAATGCTGAAAATCCTGCTGATACTAACTAAGCACATGGACATTTTTAGATTATCTCCTCAAGCATTGTTGTTGGCTTCCTTATCTTCTTTCTTCATCTCACCACCATATAACACAGCACTCGACAAATTAGAAGATCACAATATACTGTATAATCCATAATATTGCATCCATGGGTTCAGACTCTAGAAGTAAACTACAGTGTATGGTTTAAGGCTACTTTCACACTAGCGGCACGGACCTCCTGCAGGCTGTTCCGTCGGGTGAACAGCCTGTCGGATCCATCCTGCCGCTAGTGACAGTGTGCCTCTGGTGACTATAATGGGGGCGGGGGCAGAGTTCCGGCGAGGCATGGCGGGAGGCTGCCGGAATAAAACTACGACATGTCCGACGGAACAGCCTGCCGGAGGTCCGTGCCGCTAGTGTGAAAGTAGCCTAAAATGTGAGGATACAATACTAAGCCTGAAATATAGTGTCTGTAGAACTTTACATTGCATAGCAGATTCATGCCATGACAATAAATTGAAAAGCTTTTTAGCAGATACTGCTATGCTGTTACACACAAGCAGGTGCTATGGACATAAATCTAAAGCTCACTTGATGGTCGAGTCCACCTACTGTAACTTGCACTTCTTCATTCCAAATAGCAACACAGTCAGACACATCCAACATCATACGTCTGATCTCCCAGCTGGTCAATTTTGATTAACAGCAGGCAATTTGATTGGCAATATGCTGCTGCAATGTAGCCGGAAAATGGGTTTATGCAATTTGACATCAAGTTTTTTATTAAGACACAAAGATTCATTACTGAGCAGGATGAGATAAAATAAAGTAATAAAAGTCCATCATGGAATCAGGAACAGATAATAGCGCCATGACTGAAAAAACCTAGGTAGTCCCAGCCTCATTCAGCTCTGTTCATTATAGTTAGTAAATAATGCAGATAATAGGTTTCTATTCAAAACAGGTGGTAATCGATGCACAAATCGTTTGGCTGGCAATAAGACCTTTGTTACATCGCAGACAATTAAAGGGGCTGTCCAGGATTAGAAAATCATGCCTGCTTTCTTCCAGAAACAGCACCACAACTGTCTATGGATTGTGTCTGGTGATGAAGTGAATGGAGCTGAGCTGCAATGCCACACAAAGGTTCGGACTGGCCCACCGAGGAGCGGGCCCCCGAACCAGCAAGCAGTGGCATAGCGGCAGGGCACAGGGAGATGAGAGCTTCCATTGTGGCAGAGCTCATCTCTATAGTTATCTGTATCGCTGTCCTCAGGACAGCGATACAGATGGATGCTGCGGGGCAGGTGAGAGGCGATGTAGGCGGCGCAATTACGTCATTGTGCCGCCTGAGCCGTACAGCGGGGAACACAGGCCGGAAGAGGCCTGCATCGCTGCCAGCATGAAGGAGGTAAGTATAGGTGTTAATTTTTTTTATATGGCACATACAGGAGAGGAGCGCTGTGGGGGGGCACTTTTTACTGGCACATGATTTGGGGGGCATCTATGGGGCACATGATTGGGGGTACTTCTTACTGGAACATGATTGGGGGGCATCTATTGGGGGCACTTCTTACTGGCACATTATTGGGGGGCATCTATGGGGGGACTTCTTACTAGCACATTATTGGGGGGCATCTATGGGGGGACTTACTGGCACATTATTAGGGGGCATCTTTGGGGCACTTCTTACTGGCACATTATTGGGGGCACTGTGGGGGCATCTATCGGGGCACTTTTTACTGGCACATTATTGGAGGGCACTATGGGGGCTCTTTTTACTGGCACATTATTGGGTGGCACTATGGGGGCACTTCCTACTGGCAAATTATTGGGGGGCACTGTGAGGGCATTTCATACTGGCACATTATTGGGGTGCACTTTTTACTGGCATATATTTGGGGACACTATGGGGACATCTATGGGGGCACTTCTTACTGGCACGTTATTGGGCACTGTAGGGGCATCTATGGGGGCATTTATTACTGGCACATTATTGGGGGGCACTTTCTACTGGCACATTATTGGGGGGCACTATGGGGGAATCTATGGGGGCACTTTTTACTGGCACATTATTAAGGGCACTATGTGGGCTTCTATAGAGGCCACAAAGAAGGGGTATTTTATATGGGGGCACTATGGAGGAAGGGGGGGGAGAGGGACGCTATGGGGGCTTCTACTGAGGCCACAAAGAAGAGATATTTTCTATGGACGGCTTGGTATAGAGGCATTTTACACTGGGACAATGGGGAAGGGGGGAGAGGAGTACTATGGGGTCATCTACGGGGGGCACTAATAAGAGGTATTTTATACTTGCAAATTATGGGGGACACTGAGGGCATCTACTGGGGCACTATATATGGGGCATTTTATACTGGTACAATTTGGGGGTGCACTAGGATGAAGGGGGAGAGGAGCACTATGGGGCCATTTACTGGGGACACTAGATAGGGGTATTTTATACTGAAACATTATGGGGGCACTATGGGGAAATTAGCTCAACTGAGGGCCATTAAAAGAAGGTATTTTTTCACTAGCACACATTATAAGGGGGCGTTTTTATACTGTCACATTATAAGGAGAAATATTACTACGTGGGGGGCATTATGGTGGGCTTTATTACTACTTGGGGTCTATGGGGAACATGATTACTAGTATGGGCACTATGGGATCATTATTACTTCTGGGGCCCAGTGGGGACATGTTGGGGGCACTGTAGGAGCACTATTACTACCATGTGTGCTATAGCAGAGAATTGGGAGCACTATTGCTGTGGGGGCACCTTGGCACAGTATCAGTTTACCACAATTATTTTTGGGGGCGTTATGTTTACACTATTAGTGTCAGGGGCACTATTTGCTAGGCGCAGTTATTTTAGGGCACTGTGTGCTAATAATTATTAAAGGGGGCATTATCAGGGGGGCTACTAGTATTATCAGGGGATTTATCTGTTTCTGCAGTATAATATTGGGGAGCACAGCGAAACAATATTGGGGGTGGTAGGATGATTTGTCCAGAAGATGGGAGGATGATGGAAAACTAGCAAACTAAGATTTTTTTTTGTCAAAATACAGAGACGAGAAATGGCCGAAAAATAGTGGTCTGGTCTGAAAGGAGAAGATGAGGAAAGAGAACATCTACATAAAAGGAGAATTCACTCGATGTAAGAGGTATGGGGCGCTGTATTACCCTGTATGTTCTGTACTGATGGGAGAGTGGATATAGAATTTGGCCCACCCTGGCCACAGACTTCAGGTCACACTGTGCGTGTTCTGAAATCTGGGGGCTCACACCCATCTACTACATTATCTGTACTCAGAGAGTTATTACTGTTTTATTTGTGGTTTTACATAGGACTGCAAGTAATATCTACTACATTATCTGTAAAAAAAAAAGGGGGCGTGGCCACAGGTTAGGGGGGCGGGCAATACTTGGCTTGCCCCGGGTGCTGGCAACCCACACTACGCCACTGCATATATGGTAGCTGTACGATGGGCCCCCAGAATTAATTCCACTGGTGGGCCCAAGGCAACCCAGTCCGACACTGGCCACACGCAACCTGTGAACAGGTGTGGTGCTGTTTTTGGAAAAAGATATTCAGGAGGTCAAAGCGAAGAAATTCCAGCGAGACCTTGTGGACTTTCAACAGAATAGGAGGATTTTTAGATGGCAATACCAGCAAAGAAAGGCAGCTTCAGGTAGTGATGGACGAACCGCAAGTTCGCGGCGGGCCCCATTCACTTTAATGGCAGACTAACCTGAAAAACCTTCAGGTCATATTTGCAGCCACCAAATACTTACTAGAAGTGCACAAATCATCCCACAACATGGGCAGTGACATACCAGAGGGGGATCAATGGCAAAAATTCCCACAAAAAATATGTATTTTTATCAGTGGCCATTTTTATGCATCTTAAAGGGAATGTGCCCTGCTGGAGCCTAGATTTTTTTTTCTTTTAGACCAAGGGAGTACAGGCCCCAAACATTAGGAATTCACCGGACAGAAAACATCAAGTGATTATGTGGCTAGAGGTATATTAGATGGTCAATGGATAACAATTTTACTGCAGGCCAGTGGACTACAGGCCCCAAAAATTATTCATTCACCGTACAGAAAAGAACAATTGATAATGTGGCTGGAGGTACATTAGGCGGTCACCGTATAACAATTTTACTGTTGGCCAGTTAGATTATAGGCCCCAAAAATTATGTATTCAACGCACAGAAAAGATCAAGTAATTATGTTGCTGGAGGTATATTAGACGGTCAATGGATATCAATTTTACTGCAGTCTAGTGGACTACAGGACCCAAAAATTATTCATTCAACGTACAGAAAAGATCAAGTGATTATGTGGCTGGAGGTATATTAGACGATTATTGGATATCAATTTTACTGCAGGCCAGTACAAATACATGTCAAATACATATGTTTAAAAGAACTAAAAATATAAAATTGGGTTAAAATGGCTAACAAAATCCCTCCCTCTTGAAAAAAAAACAAATGATAATCGTTGAAATTCGATAACACGTGGTCATCACAAGTGTTGAATTCCTCCGTGGCCCCAAACATTAGGCATTCACCGGACAGAAAAGGCCTTTTATGCCGTAGTATTTACATAAGACAGGAACCATTATTTGTTCTGAGTTGTGGCGGATATGTGTGGGCTGGCATGAAGCAAATTGTGCCAGCTCTGGCCACAGGTCAAGCCTGCACACCCAGCTTTTCAGAGTGTCCACATTGGCCATTAACCCAATGTAGTCGGACACCCGTCGTTCTAGGCGTTCATATCTGAAGTGACCAACACATCTTCAAAATGCCTTCTTCTTGCATGCGCTGTGGGATTGGTACCCGCAACTGTTTCTCTCTGGGTGGAAATTCCACTGCCAGTGCCCACAACAGCAGAATGCAGCATCTCTCAAAGCAAGGCCTGGAAATGCTGCATTCTGACAGCCCTCTGTGATGCTGGTAACATGTCCGACATTTTGTGTTTGTACCTGGGGTCTAAGTACGTTGCCATTCAGTACTCGTCCTTGCCATTTATGCTTTTTATACGGGTGTCCCTCTTCAAACACTGGAGCATGAAGGCCCCCATTTGCAGTGAATTGGAAGCGGTGGAGCGGCCTGGCTCCTGCTCATCGCCCAGGAGAATGTCGTCCTCGGTCTCCACCCCCCATCCAGGGACAACACCAGGGATCCCAGAAAAGTTTAAAGCCTGCTCTTCTTGATCCTCCTCCTCCCCCCCAGGCACCATCCTCCTCTGACTCCTCTTCAGACTCCTGCTGACTTATCTCAGATATCGTAGACCCCCCCCCGGGAATTCATTCAGCATTACAACTTCCTCATCTTCCTGCTCCTGGGTGGCTTGATCAATGACACGACGCAATGCATGCCCCAGAAAGAAGGCATAAGGTACGATATCACTGATGGTGCCCTGGCTGTGACTGACCAGTTTGGTGATCGCATCAAATGGCAGAAGTTTGCATGCATCGCGTATGAGCAGCCACTGGCGCGGTGAAAAAAAAAAAAAAAACAAGCTCTACAGAATCTGTCCTGCCGCATAGTTCGTACAGGTAGTCGTTAATGGCACATTTCTGCTGGAGCAGCCTATCAAGCATATACAAGGTGGAGTTTCAGCACGTCACAAGTCACAAATCCGATGTCTGACGGGCAAGTGGTGTCGCCGCAGAACGTCAGCAAGACGAGCCATGGCTGTGTAAGATCTTCTAAAATGGCCAGAGATTTTCCTGGCCTGCCGCAAGACGTCCTGGACCCGGGGTATTTGGCAAGGAATCGCTGCACGACTAAGTTCAGGACATGTGCCATGCACGGCACATGTGTCATTTTGCCCTGTTTCAGCATGCTCAGCAGATTGGCACCATTCTTGCACACCACTCTACTAACTGTCAAATTGAGCGGGGTTAGCCACTGATCGGCCTGTGACCGCAGAGCTGAAAGGAGTGCAGGACCAGTGTGTCTCTTGGCTTCCAGGCATAACAGCCGCAGCACAGCATGGCAACTTCTCCCCTGGCACGCCGAATAGGTTCTGGGGAGCTGACGGGGTGCAGCGGAAGAGGTGGTAGTAGTGGAAAAGGAGGAGTCAGCCGAGGAGGAGACGGAGGATAGAGTAGGAAAAGGAGAAGAGGCAGGCCTGCATGCAATCCGTGGCGGCAACAGCAAATCCACATGGGTGCCACGGGTTGCATACTTGACAGCAGTCAGAAGGTTCACCCAGTGGGCAGTAAAAGTTATGTACCTTCCCTGCCCGTGTTTGCCAGACCACGTGTCTGTGGTCAGATGTATCTTGGCACCGGCACTGTTTGCCAGAGATACATTCACTTGCCGCTGAACATGGAAAATAGCTCTGGGATGCCCTTCTGGGAGAAATATTTCCTTTCGGGGGCCTTCCATTGTGGCGTGCCAATGGCCACAAATTTTCTAAAGGCCTCAGAGTACGCCAGTTTATATGGCAGTAGTTGGCAGGCTAGCAGTTCCGACGCCGTTGGGCAAGAGGGTTATGTGGAGCAACTTAAAGAGTTCTCTCATGATCTTGGACATAAAAAGGGGTCCCTTGGTCAATCAGAACCTCCTTAGGCAGACCTACTCGAGAAAACATCTCCATTAACTCCTTAGCTATGAGTTTGGCTGATGTATGATGCAGTGGCACCGCCTCCGGGTACCGAGTGGCGTAGTCGAGGATTACCAAGATGTGTTGGTGTCCTCTAGCAGACTTCGGTACTGGGCCTATGAGATCCATAGCGATCCACTCGAATGGAACCTCAATAATCGGGAGAGGGACCAGAGGACTATGGAAATGTGGCTGGGGGCTGGTTATCTGGCAGGTTGGGAAAGACTTGCAATACTCTTCCACCTCTCTGAACACACTGGGCCAGTAGAACAGCTGTAGAATCCGGTCCTGCATTTTCTGCTGGCCCAGGTGTCCCCCAAGAACATGTTCGTGGGCTAACTCCAACACGAGCTTGCGATATGCCTTGGGCACCACCAGCTGTTCAATATAGTTGATTTACCGATACAGCATCTCCTGTTGAACCACAAAACAGGGAAACATAGACTCGCCCCGGTTGTTGTGGCTCACCCTCAACTACTACCACATTCTCCCAGGCTCGGGAGAGAGTCGGGTCCTGGTGCTGTGCTGTACCAAAATTATCTCCGGAGACGTTGAGGTCTGCCAACTCCTGACCCGGCGGCAAGTCCTCCACGTCTCGCACTATCACACTTGTTGTCTCCCCCTCTTCCACCGAAGTGGCGGTCACCCCTACCGCTGGCCCTTTGGACTCAGGTTCCCAGGGTTCTGGTCTCCCCCCTGAGCCGGGTCACTCTGCTAGAGTTACGTCTGTCTCCCGGGTATCGGTAACTTTCGTATCTGGCCATAGTGCCGAGATACCGGGGAAGTCTCTCCCAATTATGAGTTTATACTGTAATTTTGTGGCGACGGCCACCTCATGAGTCCACCTGCCGGCCACAGTTGCTAGAGAGACCAGGGCCTTTCCCTGATAAAACCCTAAAGCTGTGATGGCTAACCTCCGGAATTCCATCTGTGGTAAAACTACAACTCCAAAGATATACACTTACTTGGCTGTTCTCAGAACTCCTTAGAAATGAATGGAGAATGCTGGGAGTCATAGTTTCACCACAGTTGGAATTCTAGAGGTTATCCATCACTGCCCTAAATATATCTGTATGCTCTCCCTTTACTCTCCCTTTACTCTCCATAGCACATCTATATGCAAGTTTGTGTCTGCAGATGCTTTTTTGTCAGTCAGTCAAAACACATGCTTTAAGATCACAAGCTTGGCACAGAATGTTCTTTCTTCCTTCTGAGCAAAAAGACCTCCCATAATCCTGCCCCCTGATTGACTGATCAGGGAAGCCCTCCCCTCCATGCCCCCAGAGTCATGTGACTGTGCTGGCACCATTTTTCCAACTTTCACCAACTATCCTGGCACCATTTTTCAGTGATTCGTCTAAAAGGAATTGCCATAAGTTTGGCAGACAAATTCTTGTGAAATTCATAAGAAATCCTATTAGTTTAGAATTGATTCACTCATCTCTAACCTGCACCCATCGGGTATTTAAGCATATTCACATATGTCATAGATGCTTAAAGGGGTTGTCCAAAATAAATGAAAATCTGTGCAGCAGCAGTAAATGTAATACAATAAAAGGGAAAAAAAATAATCACACTCACATTTTTTGCTCCCTGGAGCTTCCAGCATCGCGCTCCAATCCTAACCGCCAGTGTTTGTTGCCATTAACATCCTGTACACATCATTACAGTTGCAGCCAAATCACTGGTCTCATGTGCTGTACACTAATGATAGCAAAGATTAGCTGCATGGTAAACCTGGTGTGTATGGGGCATCAGTGCTGCAGCCAGGAAAATGACGACAGCACTGCAGGACCAGAGTGTGATGGTGGAAGCAGCAGGGTAGAAAAAGGTAAGCATGACTTCCTTTGTTATTTTATCACATTTAGTGCTGCTGCTCAGATTTTTATTTAACTTGGACAACCCATTTTTAAGAGGGGAATACCTCTTTATTGTACGTATGTTACATATAATAGTAATATTTTATATACCATATTTTTCGCTTTGTAAGATGCAACTGAAGACATGATGCACCTAGGTTTTTGAGGAGGAAAATAAGAAAAAAAATAATTTGAACCAAAAGGTGTGCTTTTGGTTGGTTTTAAACTAATGGTGGTCTGTAGAGAACACTATTATGATGGATCTGTGGATGACACACATATGGCACCTTATGCTGGCCCCTCATGGTCCTATGTGTCACAGTATTAAATTATTAATGTGTCCTCTCATGGCCTTGTTTGAATAGTGACCCAATTACACTGGGCCCCACTCACAGAAGTCTGCACATGTAAAGTCCATTCATTTAATCGCCTGTAGTAGTACTCACTATCAAAGCAGCGGGCAGGCCGGCAGCGTCACGTCAGTCACGCTCCTGCTCCACTAGCTTCATTACCGAGTGAGTGACGTGACGTTGCCGGCCTGCCCTCTGCTTTGAGTACTACTACAGGCGTTTAATTTAACAAAGCAGCGCCACTGCTTGAGGATTAAATGAATAGACTTCACATGTGAAGACTGATGTGAGCTGGGCCGATGTAATAGAGTACAGTCGCTGCACCATGCCCCGCCACCAATGCAACAGCAGTTGCCGGCCTCCAGCCCCTCCTCCCACCCAGCGTGATAGAATTTAACTGTAACTAGTACATCGCTGTCAGGTATGCTGCACAGCGCGGCCTGAGATGTATCAATGTCAGCCATGTAAAAATTGCACTATTTGCTCTATAAGACGCACTGCCAGCCCCCCCCCCCCCCCACACACACACACACACACACACACTTTTTTGGGGGGGGGGGGAATGTGTCTTATAAAGCAGAAAATATGGCATATAGTTACACACATTATCATATAGTTTTAGTCCAATACTACAAGGTTATACACTGAACAAAAATATAAACGCAACTCTTTCGGTTTTGCTCCCATTTTGCATGAGCTGAACTCAAAGATCTGAAACATTTTCTACATACACAAAAGATCCATTACTCTCAAATATTGTTCTAAATCTGTGTTAGTGAGCACTTCTCCTTTGCTGAGATAATCCAGCCCACCTCACAGATGTGGCATATCAAGGTGCTGATTAGACAGCATGAATATTGCACAGGTGTGCCTTAGACTGCCCGCAATAAAAGGACACTTTGAAATGTGCAGTTTGATCACACAGCACAATGCCACAGATGTCGCAACGTTTGAGGGAGCGTGCAATTGGCATGCTGACTGCAGGAATGTCTACCAGAGCTGTTGCCCATGCAATGAATGTTCATTTCTCTACCATAAGCCGTCTCCAAAGGCGTTTCAGAGAATTTGGCAGTACATCCAACCGGCCTCACAACTGCAGACCACGTGTAACCACATCCAGCATGTTCACCTCCATGATCATCTGAGACTAGCCACTCGGACAGCTGCAGCAACAATCAGTTTGCATAACCAAAGAATTTCTGCACAAACTGTCAGAAACAGTCTCAGGGAAGCTCATATGCATGCTCGTCATCCTCATCGAGGTCTGGACCTGACTGCAGTTCATCATCGTAAACGACTTGAGTGTACAAATGCTCACATTCGATGGCGTCTAGCATGTTGGAGAGGCGTTCTAGTCACGGTTTTCACTGTTTTGGGCAGATGGCAGACAACGTGAGTGGAGTCGTGTGGGTGAGCCGTTTGCTGACGTCAATGTTGTGGATCGAGTGGCCCATGGTGGCGGTGGGGTTATGGTATGGGCAGGCGTATGTTTTGGACAATCAACACAGGTGCATTTTACTGATGGCATTTTCAATGCACAGAGATACCGTGACAAGATCCTGAGGCCCATTGTTGTGCCATTCTTCCACAACCATCACGTCATGTTGCAGCATGATAATGCACGACCCCATATTGCAAGGATCTGTACACAATTTCTGGAAGCTGAAAACATCCCAGTTCTTGAATGGCCAGCGTACGCACCAGACATGTCACCCATTGAGCATGTTTGGGATGCTCTGGATTGGTGTATACGACAGCGTGTTCCAGTTCCTGCCAATATTTTGCAACTTCGCACAGCTGTTAAAGAGGAGTGGACCAACATTCCACAGGCCACAAACAACAACCTGATCAACTCTATGCGACGGAGATGTGTTGCACTGCGTGAGACAAATGGTGGCCATACCAGATACTGGCTGGTTTTATGACCCCCTCCCCCCTTCCAGTAAGGCAAAACTGTGAACATTTCAGAGTGGCATTTTATTGCGGGCAGTCTAAGACACACCTGTACAATATTCATGCTGTCTAATCAGCACCTTGATATGCAACACCTGTGAGGTGGGATGGATTATCTCGGCAAAAGAGAAGTGCTCACTAACACAGATTTAGAGAGATTTGTGAACAATATTTGAGAGTAATGGGTCTTTTGTGTATGTAGAAAATGTTTCAGATATTTGAGTTCAGCTCATGCAAAATGGGAGCAAAACCAAAAGTGTTGCGTTTATATTTTTGTTTAATATATATATATATATATATATAAAAA
Source organism: Bufo bufo (assembly GCF_905171765.1). Classification (NCBI taxonomy): domain Eukaryota; kingdom Metazoa; phylum Chordata; class Amphibia; order Anura; family Bufonidae; genus Bufo; species Bufo bufo. The sequence continues at coordinate 159,205,539 of NC_053391.1, forward strand.
ATATATACACACACACATACAGTGGATATAAAAAGTCTACACACCCCTGTTAAAATGTCAGGTTTCTGTGATGTAAAAAAATGAGACAAAGATAAATCATTTCAGAACTTTTTCCACCTTTAATGTGACCTATAAACTGTACCACTCAATTGAAAAATAAACTGAAATATTTTATGTGGAGGGAAGAAAACTAAAAAAAACTAAAATAATGTGGTTGCATAAGTGTGCACACCCTCTTATAACTGGGGATGCAGCTGTGTTCAGAATTAAGCAATCACATTCAAAATCATGTTAAATAGGAGTCAGCATACAACTGCCATCATTTAAAGTGCCTCTGATTAACCCCAAATAATGTTCAGCTGCTCTAGTTGGTCTTTCCTGAAATTTTCTTAGTCGCATCCCACAGCAAAAGCCATGATCCACAGAGAGCTTCCAAAGCATCAGAGGGATCTCATTGTTAAAAGGTATCAGTCAGGAGAAGGGTACAAAAGAATTTCCAAGGCATTAGATATACCATGGAACACAGTGAAGACATCATCATCAAGTGTAGAAAATATGGCACAACAGTGACATTACCAAGAACTGGACGTTTCTCCAAAATTGATGAAAAGACGAGAAGAAAACTGGTCTGTGAGGCTACCAAGAGTCCTACAGCAACATTAAAGGAGCTTCAGAAATATCTGGAAAGTACTGGTTGTGTGGTACATGTGACAAAAATCTCCTGTATTCTTCATATATCTGGGCTATGGGGTAGAGTGGCAAGACGAAGCCAGGCTACATTTTGCAAAAACACATCTGAAGTCTCCCAAAAGCATGTGGGAAAAGGTTTTATGGTCTGATGAAACCAAGGTTAAACTTTTTGGCCATAATTCTAAAGATATTTTTGGCGCAAAAACAACACCGTACCCACAGTGAAGCATGGTGGTGGCAGCATCATGCTTTGGGCTGATTTTCTTCAGCTGGAATTGGGGCCTTAGTTAAGCAAGAGGGAATTATGAACAGTTCTAAATACCAGTCAATATTGGCACAAAACCTTTAGGCTTCTGCTAGAAAGCTTAACATGAAGAGGAACTTCATCTTTCAGCATGACAACGACCCAAAGCATACATCCAAATCCACAAAGGAATGGCTTCACCATAAGATTACATTTTTGGAATGGCCCAGCCAGAGTCCAGACCTGAATCTGATTGAAAATATGTGCCATGCTGATAGACTAATACCCAAAAAGACTGAGTGCTGTAATAAAATCAAAAGGTGCTTCAACAAAGTATTAGTTTAACCACCTCAGCCCCCAGTGCTTAAACACCCTGAAAGACCAGGCCACTTTTTACACTTCTGACCTACACTACTTTCACCGTTTATTGCTCGGTCATGCAACTTACCACCCAAATGAATTTTACCTCCTTTTCTTCTCACTAATAGAGCTTTCATTTGGTGGTATTTCATTGCTGCTGACATTTTTACTTTTTTTGTTATTAATCGAAATTTAACGATTTTTTTGCAAAAAAATGACATTTTTCACTTTCAGTTGTAAAATTTTGCAAAAAAAACGAGATCCATATAGAAATTTTGCTCTAAATTTATAGTTCTACATGTCTTTGATAAAAAAAAAATGTTTGGGTAAAAAAAAAATGGTTTGGGTAAAAGTTATAGCGTTTACAAACTATGGTACAAAAATGTGAATTTCCGCTTTTTGAAGCAGCTCTGACTTTCTGAGCACCTGTCATGTTTCCTGAGGTTCTACAATGCCCAGACAGTACAAACACCCCACAAATGACCCCATTTCGGAAAGTACACACCCTAAGGTATTCGCTGATGGGCATAGTGAGTTCATAGAACTTTTTATTTTTTGTCACAAGTTAGCGGAAAATGATGATTTTTTTTTTTTTTTTTTTTTTTCTTACAAAGTCTCATATTCCACTAACTTGTGACAAAAAATAAAAACTTCTATGAACTCACTATGCCCATCACGAAATACCTTTGGGTCTCTTCTTTCCAAAATGGGGTCACTTGTGGGGTAGTTATACTGCCCTGGCATTCTAGGGGCCCAAATGTGTGGTAAGGAGTTTGAAATCAAATTCTGAAAAAAATGACCTGTCAAATCCGAAAGGTGCTCTTTGGAATATGGGCCCCTTTGCCCACCTAGGCTGCAAAAAAGTGTCACACATCTGGTATCTCCGTACTCAGGAGAAGGTGGGGAATGTGTTTTGGGGTGTCATTTTACATATACCCTTGCTGGGTGAGAGAAATATCTTGGCAAAAGACAACTTTTCCCATTTTTTTATACAAAGTTGGCATTTGACCAAGATATTTATCTCACCCAGCATGGGTATATATAAAATGACACCCCAAAACACATTCCCCACCTTCTCCTGAGTACGGAGATACCAGATGTGTGACACTTTTTTGCAGCCTAGGTGGGCAAAGGGGCCCATATTCCAAAGAGCACCTTTCGGATTTGACAGGTCATTTTTTTCAGAATTTGATTTCAAACTCCTTACCACACATTTGGGCCCCTAGAATGCCAGGGCAGTATAACTACCCCACAAGTGACCCCATTTTGGAAAGAAGAGACCCAAAGGTATTCCGTGAGGGGCATGGCGAGTTCCTAGAATTTTTTATTTTTTGTCACAAGTTAGTGGAAAATGATGATTTTTTTTTTTTTTTTTTTTTTTCATACAAAGTCTCATATTCCACTAACTTGTGACAAAAAATAAAAACTTCCATGAACTCACTATGCCCATCAGCGAATACCTTGGGGTCTCTTCTTTCCAAAATGGGGTCACTTGTGGGGTAGTTATACTGCCCTGGCATTCTAGGGGCCCAAATGTGTGGTAAGGAGTTTGAAATCAAATTCAGTAAAAAATGACCTATGAAATCCAAAAGGTGCTCTTTGGAATGTGGGCCCCTTTGCCCACCTAGGCTGCAAAAAAGTGTCACACATCTGGTATCCCCGTACTCAGGAGAAGTTGAGGAATGTGTTTTGGGGTGTCTTTTTACATATACCCATGCTGGGTGAGATAAATATCTTGGTCAAATGCCAACTTTGTATAAAAAAATGGGAAAAGTTGTCTTTTGCCAAGATATTTCTCTCACCCAGCATGGGTATATGTAAAATGACACCCCAAAACACATTCCCCAACTTCTCCCGATTACGGAGATACCAGATGTGTGACACTTTTTTGCAGCCTAGGTGGGCAAAGGGGCCCATATTCCAAAGAGCACCTTTCGGATTTCACTCGTCATTTTTTACAGAATTTGATTTCAAACTCCTTACCACACATTTGGGCCCCTAGAATGCCAGGGCAGTATAACTACCCCACAAGTGACCCCATTTTGGAAAGAAGAGACCCCAAGGTATTCGCTGATGGGCATAGTGAGTTCATATAAATTTTTATTTTTTGTCACAAGTTAGTGGAATATGAGACTTTGTATGAAAAAAAAATAAAAAAAAAAAAATAATCATTTTCCACTAACTTGTGACAAAAAATAAAAAATTCTAGGAACTTGCCATGCCCCTCACGGAATACCTTGGGGTGTCTTCTTTCCAAAATGGGGTCACTTGTGGGGTAGTTATACTGCCCTGGCATTTTCCAGGGGCCCTAATGTGTGGTAAGTAGGTAAATGACCTGTGAAATCCTAAAGGTACTCTTTGGAATATGGGCCCCTTTGCCCACCTAGGCTGCAAAAAAGTGTCACACATCTGGTATCGCCGTACTCAGGAGAAGGTGGGGAATGTGTTTTGGGGTGTCATTTTACATATACCCTTGCTGGGTGAGAGAAATATCTTGGCAAAAGACAACTTTTCCCATTTTTTTATACAAAGTTGGCATTTGACCAAGATATTTCTCTCACCCAGCATGGGTATATGTAAAATGACACCCCAAAACACATTCCCCACCTTCTCCTGAGTACGGCGATACCAGATGTGTGACACTTTTTTGCAGCCTAGATGCGCAAAGGTGCCCAAATTCCTTTTAGGAGGGCATTTTTAGACATTTGGATACCAGACTTCTTCTCACGCTTTGGGGCCCCTAGAATGCCAGGGCAGTATAAATACCCCACATGTGACCCCATTTTGGAAAGAAGACACCCCAAGGTATTCAATGAGGGGCATGGCGAGTTCATAGAAATTTTTTTTTTTTGGCACAAGTTAGCGGAAATTGATATTTTTAATTTTTTTCTCACAAAGTCTCCCGTTCCGCTAACTTGGGACAAAAATTTCAATCTTTCATGGACTCAATATGCCCCTCACGGAATACCTGGGGGTGTCTTCTTTCCGAAATGGGGTCACCTGTGGGGTATTTATACTGCCCTGGCATTCTAGGGGCCCTAAAGCGTGAGAAGAAGTCTGGAATATAAATGTCTAAAAATTTTTACGCATTTGGTTTCCGTGAGGGGTATGGTGAGTTCATGTGAGATTTTATTTTTTGACACAAGTTAGTGGAATATGAGACTTTGTAAGAAAAAAATAAAAAAATTCCGCTAACTTGGGCCAAAAAAATGTCTGAATGGAGCCTTACAGAGGGGTGATCAATGACAGGGGGGGTGATCAATGACAGGGGTGTGATCAATGACAGGGGTGTGATCAATGACAGGGGTGTGATCAATGACAGGGGTGTGATCAGGGAGTCTATATGGGGTGATAACCACAGTCATTGATCATCACGCCCGTGTAAGGCTTCATTCAGACGTCCGTATGCGTTTTGCGGATCCGATCCATCTATCAGTGGATCCGTAAAAATCATGCGGACGTCTGAATGGAGCTTTACAGGGGGGTAATCAATGACAGGGGGGTAATCAATGACAGGGGGGTGATCAGGGAGTCTATATGGGTTGATCACCACAGTCATTGATCACGCCCCTGTAAGGCTTCATTCAGACGTCCGGATGCGTTTTGCGGATCCGATCCATCTATCAGTGCATCCGTAAAAATCATGCGGACATCTGAATGGAGCTTTACAGGGGGGTGATCAGGGAGTCTATATGGGGTGATCACCACAGTCATTGATCATGCCCCTGTAAGGCTTCATTCAGACGTCCGGATGCGTTTTGCGGATCGGATCCATCTATCAGTGCATCCGTAAAAATCATGCGGACATCTGAATGGAGCTTTACAGGGGGGTAATCAATGACAGGGGGGTAATCAATGACAGGGGGGTGATCAGGGAGTCTATATGGGTTGATCACCACAGTCATTGATCACGCCCCTGTAAGGCTTCATTCAGACGTCCGGATGCGTTTTGCGGATCCGATCCATCTATCAGTGCATCCGTAAAAATCATGCGGACATCTGAATGGAGCTTTACAGGGGGGTGATCAGGGAGTCTATATGGGGTGATCACCACAGTCATTGATCATGCCCCTGTAAGGCTTCATTCAGACGTCCGGATGCGTTTTGCGGATCGGATCCATCTATCAGTGCATCCGTAAAAATCATGCGGACATCTGAATGGAGCTTTACAGGGGGGTGATCAGGGAGTCTATATGGGGTGATCACCACAGTCATTGATCATGCCCCTGTAAGGCTTCATTCAGACGTCCCGGATGCGTTTTGCGGATCGGATCCATCTATCAGTGCATCCGTAAAAATCATGCGGACATCTGAATGGAGCTTTACAGGGGGGTGATCAGGGAGTCTATATGGGGTGATCACCACAGTCATTGATCATGCCCCTGTAAGGCTTCATTCAGACGTCCGGATGCGTTTTGCGGATCCGATCCATCTATCAGTGGATCCGTAAAAATCATGCGGACGACTGAATGGAGCTTTACAGGGGGGTAATCAATGACAGGGGGGTAATCAATGACAGGGGGGTGATCAGGGAGTCTATATGGGGTGATCACCACAGTCATTCATCACGCCCCTGTAAGGCTTCATTCAGACGTCCGGATGCGTTTTGCGGATCCGATCCATCTATCAGTGGATCCGTAAAAATCATGCGGACATCTGAATGGAGCTTTACAGGGGGGTGATCAGGGAGTCTATATGGGGTGATCACCACAGTCATTGATCATGCCCCTGTAAGGCTTCATTCAGACGTCCCGGATGCGTTTTGCGGATCGGATCCATCTATCAGTGCATCCGTAAAAATCATGCGGACATCTGAATGGAGCTTTACAGGGGGGTAATCAATGACAGGGGGGTAATCAATGACAGGGGGGTGATCAGGGAGTCTATATGGGTTGATCACCACAGTCATTGATCACGCCCCTGTAAGGCTTCATTCAGACGTCCGGATGCGTTTTGCGGATCCGATCCATCTATCAGTGCATCCGTAAAAATCATGCGGACATCTGAATGGAGCTTTACAGGGGGGTGATCAGGGAGTCTATATGGGGTGATCACCACAGTCATTGATCATGCCCCTGTAAGGCTTCATTCAGACGTCCGGATGCGTTTTGCGGATCGGATCCATCTATCAGTGCATCCGTAAAAATCATGCGGACATCTGAATGGAGCTTTACAGGGGGGTGATCAGGGAGTCTATATGGGGTGATCACCACAGTCATTGATCATGCCCCTGTAAGGCTTCATTCAGACGTCCCGGATGCGTTTTGCGGATCGGATCCATCTATCAGTGCATCCGTAAAAATCATGCGGACATCTGAATGGAGCTTTACAGGGGGGTGATCAGGGAGTCTATATGGGGTGATCACCACAGTCATTGATCATGCCCCTGTAAGGCTTCATTCAGACGTCCGGATGCGTTTTGCGGATCCGATCCATCTATCAGTGGATCCGTAAAAATCATGCGGACGACTGAATGGAGCTTTACAGGGGGGTAATCAATGACAGGGGGGTAATCAATGACAGGGGGGTGATCAGGGAGTCTATATGGGGTGATCACCACAGTCATTCATCACGCCCCTGTAAGGCTTCATTCAGACGTCCGGATGCGTTTTGCGGATCCGATCCATCTATCAGTGGATCCGTAAAAATCATGCGGACATCTGAATGGAGCTTTACAGGGGGGTGATCAATGACAGGGGGGTAATCAATGACAGGGGGGTGATCAGGGAGTCTATATGGGGTGATCAGGGGTGATCAGGGGCTAATAAGGGGTTAATAAGTGACGGGGGGGGGGTGTAGTGTAGTGTAGTGGTGCTTGGTGGTACTTTACTGAGCTACCTGTGTCCTCTGGTGGTCGATCCAAACAAAGGGGACCACCAGAGGACCAGGTAGCAGGTATATTAGACGCTGTTATCAAAACAGCGTCTAATATACCTGTTAGGGGTTAAAAAAAACACATCTCCAGCCTGCCAGCGAACGATCGCCGCTGCCAGGCTGGAGATCAACTCTCTTACCTTCCGTTCCTGTGAGCGCGCGCGCCTGTGTGCGCGCGTTCACAGGAAATCTCGGCCATCGCGAGATGACGCGTATATGCGTGACTGTGCGCAGCGCTGCCACCTCCGGAACGCGATCCTGCGTTAGGCGGTCCGGAGGTGGTTAAGGCCTCATGCACACGACCGTATTTTTTTGCGGTCCGCAAAACGGGGTTCCGTTTTCCCGTGATCCGTGACCGTTTTTTCGTCCGTGGGTCTTCCTTGATTTTTGGAGGATCCACGGACATGAAAAAAAAGTCGTTTTGGTGTCCGCCTGGCCGTGCGGAGCCAAACGGATACGTCCTGAATTACAATGCAAGTCAATGGGGACGGATCCGTTTGACGTTGATACAATATGGTGCCATTTCAAACGGATCCGTCCCCATTGACTTTCAATGTAAAGTCTGGAGTCCCTTTTATACCAACGGATCGGAGTTTTCTCCAATCCGATGGTATATTTTAACTTGAAGCGTCCCCATCACCATGGGAATGCCTCTATGTTAGAATATACTGTCGGATATGAGTTAGATAGTGAAACCTCATTTCCGACAGTATATTCTAACACAGAGGCGTTCCCATGGTGATGGGGACGCTTCTAGTTAGAATATACTACAAACTGTGTACATGACTGCCCCCTGCTGCCTAGCAGCATCTGATCTCTTACAGGGGGCCGTGATCAGCACAATTAACCCCTCAGGTGCCGCACTATCATATCCCCCTGTAAGAGATCAGGGCTGCCAGGCAGCAGGGGGCAGACCCCCCCCCCTCCCCAGTTTGAATATCATTGGTGGCCAGTGCGGCCCCCCCCCTTCCTCCCTCTATTGTAATAATTCGTTGGTGGCACAGTGTGCCCCCCCCGCCCCCCCCCCCCTTCCTCCCTCTATTGTAATAATTCGTTGGTGGCACAGTGTGCGCCCCCCATTGGCCCCCCTCCTTCTATAGCATTAACAACATTGGTGGCCAGTGTGCGGCCTCCCATCTACACCCCCCTTCCCCCGATCATTGGTGGCAGCGGGTTACTAGCAATAGTACAATAGTAAAAGATTCATACTTACCTGGGAGCTGCGCTGTCTGTGACCGGCCGGGAGCTCCTCCTACTGGTAAGTGACAGTTCATTTAGCAGTGTGCCGCACAGACCTGTCACTTACCAGTAGGTGGAGCTCCCGGCCGGACATGAACATCGCAGCAGACGGTAAGTATGAATCTTCTACTATTGTACTATTGCTAAGTAACCATGGCAACCAGGACTGTAGTAGCGTCCTGGTTGCCATGGTTACCGATCGGAGCCCCAGCGATTAAACTGGGACTCCGATCGGAACTCCGCTGCCACCAATGATGGGGAAGGGGGGGAGATGGGAGGCCGCACACTGGCCACCAATGTTGTTAATGCTATAGAGGGAGGGGGGGCCGATGGGGGGCGCACACTGTGCCACCAACAAATTATTACAATAGAGGGAGGGAGGGGGGGGGCGCACACTGTGCCACCAACGAATTATTACAATAGAGGGAGGGGGGGCCGCACTGGCCACCAACCTATTATTACAATAGAGGGGGGGGCCGCACTGGCCACCAATGATATTCAAACTGGGGAGGGGGGGGAGGGTCTGCCCCCTGCTGCCTGGCAGCCCTGATCTCTTACAGGGGGCCGTGATCAGCACAATTAACCCCTTCAGGTGCAGCACCTGAAGGGGTTAATTGTGCTGATCACGGCCCCCTTTAAGAGATCGGGTGCTGCCAGGCAGCAGGGGGCAGTCTTGTACACAGTTTGTAGTGTATTCTAACTAGAAGCGTCCCCATCACCATGGGAACGCTTCTGTGCTAGAATATACTGTCGGTTCTGATTTTTCATGAAGTGAAAACTCAGCTTTGAAAAAGCTTTTATGCAGACGGATCTTCGGATCCGTCTGTATAAAAACTAACAAACGGCCACGGATCACGGACACGGATGCCAATCTTGTGTGCATCCGTGTTCTTTCACGGACCCATTGACTTGAATGGGTCCGTGAATCGTTGGCCGTGAAAAAAATAGGACAGGTCATATTTTTTTCACGGCCAGGAAACACGGCTCACGGATGCGGCTGCCAAACGGTGCATTTTCCGATTTTTCCACGGACCCATTGAAAGTCAATGGGTCCGCGAAAAAAAAACGGAAAACGGCACAACGGCCACGGATGCACACAACGGTCGTGTGCATGAGGCCTAAGGGTGTGCACACTTATGCAACCATTTTATTTTATTTTTATTTTATTTTTTTCCTCTACCTAAAAGATTTCAGTTTGTTTTTCAATTGAGTTGTACTGTTTATAGGTCACATTAAAGGTCGAAAAAGTTCTGAAATGATTTATCTTTGTCTCATTTTTTTTACATCACAAAAACCTGACATTTTAACAGGGGTGTGTAGACTTTTTATATCCACTGTGTATATATATACTGTGAGTTATGGCGTGACTTCTGGCTGCAGTTGCAAGATCCTCTAGCTTTTCTTCTTGCACTTTTCTGAGAGTGGATTTATAGCTGAGCCCTGAGTGGAGTGTATTTAACATTCCCACAACCTTCTCCATTGTGTTTGCCTGCAGCAAATACTGTATAAATTGTCTTATGTCTGCTAAATGTTAAGATTTTATCTGAAGTACCGTAAATATTTTCAGCACACTTAAAAAGAAAAACTAACAAAGACAAGTGTGTTCAAGAGTTTAATTCATTTCTTAATTTAACAGTCCATAGACTAGATCAGTGGTGGGCAACCTTTTTTGTCAACTGAGCCAAATATCGCCAAAACCACGATTGGAATTTCTTTCGAGAGCCACATTTTTAAAACCTAAAATATTGCATCAACAGTACCAGTGAGGACTATTAGGCTCATGCACACGACCGTGTGCCCGCAAAAAAGTAGCGCATGCTGAAGTGAATGGGTCCATGATGCGTGCTGCACACGGCCGTGTGCAGCCCGCATCAAGGACCCATTCACTTCAATGGGTCCAGGATCTGGGCGCATGCACTACTTTTTTGCGGTGCGGAGGCACAGCCAGAAGCACCACGGAAGCACACTGTAGCACTCATATCCCGGATCCTGGACCCATTGAAGTGAATGGGTCCATGATGCGGGCTGCACACGGCCGTGTGCAGCCCGTATCATGGACCCATTCACTTCAGCATGCGCTACTTTTTTGCGGTGCGGGCAGTCGGATGCGGATCGCGAACCCCATTCAAGTGAATGGGTCCGCGATCCTCATGCAGCTGCCCCATGGTCTGTGTCCGAGCATTGCGGACCGCTATTTGCGGTCCGCAGCACAGGCACGGCGCCCTTACATTCGTGGGCATGAGCCCAGAGTGTGTTTTTGAATACTTTTATATGTACTTTCTTTTATTTGGATCTTGATTATTATTTCATTTTATCTTTATCATTTTTTACTTTTCTTAAACTTGTCTGCAGATGTGGGGGATATTTGTGGATGACGCACTTATGGGGGATATCTGTGGATGACGCACTTATGGGGGATATCTGTGGATGACGCACTTATGGGGGATATCTGTGGATGACGCACTTATGGGGGATATCTGTGGATGACGCACTTATGGGGGATATCTGTGGATGACGCACTTATGGGGGATATCTGTGGATGACGCACTTATGGGGGATATCTGTGGATGACGCACTTATGGGGGATTATCTGTGGATGACGCACTTATGGGGGATTATCTTTGGATGACGCACTTATGGGGGATTATCTGTGGATGACACGTATATAGCATAAGATGCTATATATGTGCCCTCCACAGATATCCCCCATAAGTGCCCTCCACAGATATCCCCCATAAGTGCCCTCCACAGATATCCCCCATAAGTGCCCTCCACAGATATCCCCCATAAGTGAGCCATCCACAGATATCCCCCATAAGTGCCTTCCAGTAAGTAATGTATTAGTGGGGGGAAGGAAGGGGGCAGGGACACTTGCGGCGGGGCCGGTGCAGTGCACACACCGGGGGCAGCTCCTACCTTTCTGCTGCAGGACATTTCGTTCCTCCTGAGCGGCGGCCTCTTCACCACTCCACCCCTCCTCACAGTGGGCAGCCGAACTAGAGCCGCGCTGCCCGCCCTTCTGCTGCTGTGCGCAGCGTGACATCTCTCCCTCCGTCATGCGCCTCCTGCCCCGCCTGCCTGCTTCATTCATAAAGTGGAAGGAGCAGACAGACGGGGCAGCAGGTGCATGACGGACAATTTACAAGCAGCTTGAGCGGCGCGATATGGCTGCGCAGCTGCCCACCCGCCAGCCCGAACCTAAGAGCCGCAGTGAAGGATCAAAAGAGCCGCATGTGGCTCGCGAGCCGCGGCTTGCCAACCACTGGACTAGATCATTGAATACTTGAGATCAATCTTCACTAGATGAAGAGTTTTAAAACTGTTCCAATGGCAGACAGGGGGGAGCAGGGAGAGGATTGGGGTGATTTTAATATTACATTGTACACTGTATGGAAATGTTTTAGAGGATTATATTAAAGGGCTTGTGACATCAAAGCTATTGGAGGACAGATGGTTGTCTAGCAATGGCCTATCTGATGATCATGGAAAAAACCTTTAACCTTTTCAGAACATGGCCAATTTAAATTATTTTTAATTCCTGTCTTCCAAGAGTCATATATATATATTTTTTCATTTTCTGTTTGGTGCTTGGATAGGTTTACGGTATGTGGATGTATGTGGGCTTTACAACTTGCCCTTTAAAAAAGAGAAGACAGAAACATTTGTCTGAAATCGCCAGTTAAATGCAGTTAACCCTTCCTCGGCCTCCAAAAATTTTAAACAACATAACAAAAACAATACAGATGATTTTAAATGTATGGGCATTGAAAAATAAAGTTTAAATGATAGGGGTGATGATAGAAAAAGAAGATTACTAGAATGAGAAGCGTACTGGATTTTTGCTTTGAAAATTAGAAATCCAGAAAGATTAAATTCTAGACATGATTTAACATCCCACTATTGCTAATCTTGGCTTACAGATAAATACAAATACTTCACGTGTGTGATTATCTAACCATGGTGATTATCTAACCATAGTGATTATCTGACCTTAGGTGTGATTATCTGACCTTAGGTGTGATTATCTGACCTTAGGTGTGATTATCTGACCTTAGGTGTGATTATCTGACCTTAGGTGTGATTATCTGACCTTAGGTGTGATTATCTGACCTTAGGTGTGATTATCTAACCTTAGGTGTGATTATTTAACCTTAGGTGTGATTATCTGACCTTAGGGGTGATTATCTAACCTTAGGGGTGATTATCTAACCTTAGGTGTGATTATCTAACCATGCTTAGGTTTTTAATTATGTCTGTCTGTTTTTACTAAGGTTTGGTAACCACAGGGGTAGGGACTCTATTAGTGAGTGGTGCATGCTGGGAGTCTCAAACTAAACCATATTTAAAGATGGCATTTAATAGTGTAACACATGATACGACTAAGATCTTATGATTGAAACGCATAAGCAGAGATATTGAATATATATCCATAATGATGCTTTTAAGTAAAGCATAGAAGATTTGATACTGCTCACAGGAGCGCTGGATATCCCTTTCACCACTATAAATATTATTGTGGTCTATGGGATTCTGACAATCTGCCTGAGACACTGTGCCTCGTGCACGGTTTTCAGGCAGTTAGCCATGAGAGTCCTAGGAACTTTCCCAAGGTCTAGACTGTCATGACAACTGATCAGAGCCCTGTGATGCCTAAGGGGGCTCCAAACCGGAATGGAGACGGAAGCAAACTGATGCATTCGGAGCGGATCCTTTTCCATTCAGAATGCATTAGGACAAAACTGATCCACTTTTGGACCGCTTGTGAGATCCCTGAACGGATCTCACAAACGGATAGCCAAAACGCGAGTGTGAAAGTAGCCTTAAACATTTCTATTACATTTTCTCCAGTCCCATCACCCATCTCCAGTCTGGTATGCCTGTTTTTAAAAGGGTTAATCAAATGGTGCATCTTTAAACCTAACATTTTTGTCTAGAAATGCTACATTGTTTTTTTATGAACTCCATCCCCCTACTAGAGAGTGTTCAACTTTTTTTCCAACTTAGAGTAAAAAGTCACAGGAATAAGTTTGAAGTGAAAATAACAGCTAACCAAGCCCATTTTCCCACCCACTTTTTAAAACTGAAGTAGTGGAAAACTGCACAGTAGTTTTGTGCAAATAAGCCCGCAAACGCTCCATTTTGAGACTATTTAAAGCCAGAATGCTGGAATGCAGGGTGTGGTAAATTCCCCCCAATGTATCAATATCACTTATATTTTTTTCAAATTAAAACTAGATGTAAAAACGTATTTCTTTTTTCTTAATCTGTTTTTGTTTTCAGATTTTCCATTTTCTTCTTTTCAAAATATTGATTGAACTGCTGCTCTAGTTTATAGCAGCCGCTTGGGCATGGGAACTGGTATCTCAATGACTTTTATGGAAGAGTATTTTAGGCATGTTCTGTGATCTGTGCAAAGCTAATTGTTAATGGAGGGGGAGTAGATAAGTTCTGAATGTTATATGCAGTTGTTATCTGTCATTCTAATCCTACCTGTGATAATGAGATGATTGCTAATCTCTACAGAACCTGCCTCAGCCTACTGTGACGGTGTGATAGTGATACTGAATACTAGAAAAAATATCACTAGGCCTCTTTCACACTTGCGTTGTTGGGATCCGGCATGCACTTCCGTTGCCGGAGGTGCCCGCCGGATCCGGAAAAACGCAAGTGTACTGAAAGCATTTGAAGACGGAACCGTCTTCCAAATGCTTTCAGTGTTACTATGGCAGCCAGGACGCTATTAAAGTCCTGGTTGCCATAGTAGGAGCGGGGAGCAGGGGAGCGGTATACTTACAGTCCGTGCGGCTCCCGGGGCGCTCCAGAATGATGTCAGAGCGCCCCATGCGCATGGATGACGTGATCCATGCGACACGTCATCCATGAGCGTGGGGCGCCCTGACGTCACTCTGGAGCGCCCGTGGAGCCGCACGGACGGTAAGTATGCTGCTCCCCCGCTCCCCGCTACACTTTACCATGGCTGTCAGGACTTTAGCGTCCCGGCAGCCATGGTAACCACTCTGAAAAAGCTAAATGTCGGCTCCGGCAATGCGCCGAAACGACGTTTAGCTTAAGGCCGGATCCGGATCAATGCCTTCCAATGGGCATTAATTCCGGATCCGGCCTTGCGGCAAGTGTTCCGGATTTTTGGCCGGAGCAAAAAGCGCAGCATGCTGCGGTATTTTCTCCGGCCAACAAACGTTCCGTTCCGGAACTGAAGACATCCTGATGCATCCTGAACGGATTTCTCTCCATTCAGAATGCATTAGGATAATCCTGATCAGGATTCTTCCGGCATAGAGCCCCGACGACGGAACTCTATGCCGGAAGACAATAACGCAGGTGTGAAAGAGCCCTAAGAATGTTTTTGTATATTCCCCTTTGCCTTCTGTTTTGTTTTTGTTTGTTTTTTGCAAGATGAGGTGCACTTTTTCATGGCACCATTTAATGTTCTATATCATGTAATGTTGCAATATCACGTATTGCAAAACTGTAAAACTATTTGTGGGGTAATAAAAGTTAGTTGCTTGAGTTTCATTTTAACGGCATTCACTATGTGGTAAGAAATAACATCCTTGACAACCTTATTCTGCAAGTCTAAGATTATGGTGATATCAGATGTAAATAATACTTATTTTGCTTTAATACTTTTAAAACATTAAAAGCATTTTCTGTAGAAAAAAAAAAGTGTGTGTTGGGTCACCATATTCTGACATCCATACTGTAACGCGAAGATGTGTGAGAGCTAATTTTTTTGTGGGGCAAGCTCTAATTTTTATTGGTATTGTTTTGGAGAACATGCAACTTTTAGATTTTTTTATTATCCAAATGTTTATAAATTTTTTAATAGTATCACAAGGCGCACAAAAATAAAGATACTAAGAAGTAATGGCCACATATGCACTATAAAGATGCTAAACAATTCAAGTAACTATAGGAAAACAAATCATGGACAAGAAGCACTGCTATACAAAAATGACATGAAAAACATAGAAGGGAAAAACATAGAATAGGGACCGAGTATAAGGGGAAGGAGGAGGAAAGGAAGAACAATAAAAACAGGTAGGAAAGAGAGTAGTGACATATTGTAGAAGGAGAAAGAAAAATAAAGAAAGGAGACATGAGTGGAGAAAAGGGAAGAAGGGAAGGAAGGAAGGAGTGAAGGAAGGAAGCAGAGGATGTGATGGGAAGAGGTGGTCGTCTTTGGAGTCCATAGCGGAAAATCAGGTTCAGAGAGAAGAATAGAGAGGTGAATAATGGAAAGCATCCCTGTGGTAACAGGTTTTGGTGTAACAAGTGTTCGCTTCAGGTGTACAAGCAAGAAGATCCTCCACACACTGCATTATGGCAATCCCCTCAAACCATTCATCAAGTGTGGTCAGTGGATGGCCAAAGATGCAGAATTATCATTTTAGCAGCTTGAAGAAGATGTTTTGTAAGATGACGACAGATTAAACAAATAGAAGCACTGACACTGGGTTATTCGGAACAGAGGTGTCCACCATTCCATGAATGATATTCAGGACCATAACTCAAAAGCTGCCAAGAAGAGGTCAACCCCACCATATGTGAGTCACAGTGCCTTCTGAAGTGCCACAGTGCCAACATCTGTCAGAGACATCCAGGTGCCACTGATGTAGAAGTGTTGTGACTCGATACCACCTAGACCAGTGTTTCCCAACCAGTGTGCCTCCAGCTGTTGCAAAACTACAGCTCCCAGCATGCCCGCACAGCCAAAGGCTGTACGGGCATGCTGGGAGTTGTAGTTTTGCAACAGCTGGAGGCACACTGGTTGGGAAACACTGACCTAGACAATACTTTATAGAATGTTTCTTGGGGTTTTATAGCTTTCGCTGTTTTGTGTGTGAGCGAATCAAAGTTGACGAAATGGAATTCGATCCGAATTTCAGGAAAAATTCAATTCGCACCAAATCCCAATTTCCTCACGGTTTGTAGTAACGAATCCAATTTTTTCCTAAAATGGCTGCTACACGTGTTAGGACATGGAGCAAGGAACTCTGGGAACGAGGGATCACCCAAAATGCCATGCATGCAGCCAATCAGCAGTCAGCCAGCCCTGTGATGTCACAGTCCTATAAATAGCCTCAGCCATCTTGGATTCAGCCATTTTCCAGTGTACTTAGTGCACGGAGAGATGTCAGCAGGCGCTAGGGACAGTGTTAGATAAGACTTTAAAACCTTTATTTTGCTGTATAGAAGTTCAGGGAAAGGATAGGGAGGAATCATTCAACAGTATTGAAGCAGAACTTGGTTCATTAGGGGAGGTTAAAGCCTAGGTAATAAGAATTTTACCTTGCTGCACTGACTGCGGATCCAAATTGCCATTATACAGCTGTAATTCCAGCAACCCGTTCTTGTTATTGGGGTGCAAGTGCTGTTTGACACAGCCATTAACAGAGTTTATTACAAGGAAATCGATCTACGTCTTATTTGCCCTTGTGCGGTGCAGTTATATGTTCTAAAGCATTTTTTGGCTTGTATTAGTGGGAAAAAAGGGCTTATTAGCCACTGTGTGGTGAAGAGAGAAAATTACAGCCCTTTTTGGCGTGTATTAGTGGCCAAAAAATATATAATATTTGCCGTTCAGTGGTGTAGTTATATCTTCTAAAGCCTTTTGTGGTGTGTATAAGTGGAGAAAAATGAGGGCCTATTTGCTGTTCAGCGGTGCAGTTATATGTTCTAAAGCCCTTTTTATCCTGTATTAGTGGCAAAAAATATATAATTATTCGCCGTCCAGAGGTGCAGTTAAATGTTCTAAGGCACTTTTTTGTGTATATTAGTGGCACAAAAAAATGTATTTGCTGTTGTGTGGTGAAGTGACAAAATTACAGCCCTTTTTGGCGTGTATTAGTGGCAAAAATATATATTATTTGCCGTTCAGCGGTGCAGTTATATGTTCTAAAGCACTTTTTTGCATGCATTAGTGGCACAAAAAAAAGTATTTGCCATTGTGGGGTGAAGTGAGAAAATTAATCAGAGCGCAAAATGCAAGCCAGTATGGACAAATTTGCAGCAGCATGTGACAACTTTGGCCTCATCATTAACGCGAAAAAAAACAAAGTAATGTACCAGCCAGCTCCAAAAGCCCAATATCAAGAACCTACCATCACAGTGAAAGGACAGAAGCTGCATGCAGCGGACCAATATACGTATCTTGGCAGTACCCTCTCCCATGCAGTGACAATTGACATCGAGGTCAACTGCAGAATTGCAACGGCAAGTTCTGCATTCGGCAGACTGCGGACCATTGCGTGGGACCGCTGTGGAATAAGCCTTTCTACAAAGCTTAAAGTCTACCAGGCTGTAGTGTTAACCACCCTGATGTATGCTAGTAAGACCTGGATGGTATACAGAAGACATGCTAGGCAGCTGAACCACTTTCACATGACTTGCCTCCGTAGAATCATGAGAATCCAGTGGCAGGATAAGTTGCCAGATATAGAAGTCCTCTCCAGAGCAGGCTTACCATCAGTTTACACCTTATTGATGAAAGCTCAAATGCACTGGGAAGGCCACGTCGTAAGGATGCCAGACCATCGCATCCCTAGACAGATCTTCTATGGTGAGCTGTCCAAAGGTAAGCAATCGCAAGGGGGGCAAAGAAGCCATACAAAGATACACTGAAAGTCTCTCACAAGTCCCTGGACAACTATGAACAAGCAACAATAATATATATTCGAAAGCCCTTTTTGGTGTGTATTAGTGGGAAAAAAATTATCTATATTATTTGCCGTTCAGCGGTGCAGTTATATGTTCTAAAGCCTTTTGTAGCGTGTATAAGTGGGAAAAAAATAAGGCCTATTTGCCGTTCAGCGGTGCAGTTATATGTTCTAAAGCCCTTTTTGGCATGTATTAGTGGCAAAAAAATACATAATATTTGTCGTTCAGTGGTGCAGTTATATGTTCTAAATCCCTTTTTGGCGTGTATTAGTGGGGAAAAAAAAGGTTTATTAGCCGTTGTGTGGTGAAGTGAGAAAATTATAGACTTTTTTAAGGTTTTTTTATTTCCTTTTTATTCATTTATTTGATCTAACAGTATGTCAGACAGAGAAGTGCCAGGCCTTGCACAGGAAAGTGGCAGAGGCTTAATAGTTTCTGGCGTAGGCACAGATCGCAGCAGAGTAAGGGGGTGTGGGAGCAGAGGTCGCAGCGAGAGGCCTGAGCTCCCGGTGTCCTCTATCGGTCATGTCTTGACCAGAAACCCAGCAGTTCTTGAATAGTTGACTCGGTCATCCACTTCATCCCAAGTGACATTAAGAGTCGGTGGGTTCGTCAGACACAACCCTTAGTTGGCATGGCCCGAGCTACTAGAGGACAGTCAGCAGCTACAGGCCAGCCAAGATGTGGAGGAGACATCTGCCGCTTCCTCCGGTAGCGGGGCAAGTAGTGATGAGGAGAGTGGCGTGGGAGCTGGTGTTGCGAGTGGTCAGTCTCCTGACCCAGAGACCGTTGATGAGAACATCAGTGACGTGCAGAAAGTACTCGATGATGATGATGATGTAGCTGATCGCACTTGGTAGCTGGGTGAATTAGAGGCTTCATCATCATCATCATCATCAGGAGAAGAGGGTGGCAGCTTGCCCGTGAAGCAGCGGTGGAGCCAGCAAGTCGCTAGCATGGCCGGGAGTCAGCAGGGTGGCAGCAGTGGGAGGTCGGGAGCCAAAGGTGCCCGAGGTAGACCTCACGCTTCTGCCTACCTGCCCGGAAAGTAGTGGTGCAGGGGTTCACGGAAGCAGCAGCGATAGCAGTCAGTCAGTGCGGAGTGTTGGGGGTAAAATCACCTACTCGGCGGTGTGGCAGTTTTTTGTTAAGCCACCGGAGGAGGTGAACATGGCAATTTGTAGAATCTGTGGGCAGAAGGTTAAGCGTGGCCAGTGTGCCAATGTTAGCAACACGGCCCTGCGTCAACATATACAGCATCACCATAAAGTGGACTGGGAGAACCGTGGCTCCGATGTGGTGGTCCAGCCTGCCCAAGCAACCGATACATCACCCAGTAGCACGCACCCGATTTCAGGCAGTCAAGAATCCACCACCACAGTCGAAGGGAGCCGTCTGTCCTTCCCATCATCTGCTGGTCCTGATGCTCCTGCTCCTACTCCTCGTCAGTCATTCCATCAGCAATCAATCACAAAAGTGATTGCCAAGAGACAACAGTATGTGTGCACTCATCCAACGGCGCAGAAGCATTAACGTGCTCCTGGCCAAGTTGCTGGTGCTACAGTCCCTCCCTTTCCAAGTGGTGGACTCTGCACCTTTCAGAGAACTGCTGGATTGTGTCGAGCCGAGGTGGAGAGTCCCAAGCCATCATTTCTTTGACAAAAAGTCAGTACCAGCCCTGCACACTTATGTAGAACAGAAGGTGGACCAGTCCTTGAGCCGGTCTGTGTCTGCTAAAGTGCATGGCAGCGCCTACGTGTGGAGCTGTAGCTACATCAGAGACCATACATGTCCTTTAAAGCCACTGGGTGAATGCGGTTTCTGCCCAGCCACACCAGCAACTTGGCCAGGTGACACAGCTTCCGCCTCTACAGTCTCATGCCGTTGGTCCGCCTCTGCCTCCTCATCCTCCACCGTGTCCTCAGTCTCCACTGCAGGGACAATTCACAGTGCCCCTCCAGCATACCACATGTGCAGGGCAAGGCGGTGTCATGCTGTTCTGCACCTCGATTGCCTGGGCGAACTGAGTCACACAGGGGAGGAACTGCTCTGTGTTCTTCATCAAGAAATCGAATCGTGGTTTTCTCCGCAACAACTCAAAATCTGAACCATGGTAACCGACAACAGGAAGAACATGTTGTTGGCGCTGCATCAAGGAGGGCTGAGCCATGAGCCCTGCATGGCACACGTGTTCAATCTGGCTGTCAAGCAGTTCCTGAAGTCTTCCACCCATCGGCAAGACATCCTAAAAATGGCCAGGAAACTTTGCAGGCACTTCAGCCACTCATACACCGCAATTCACACCCTCCTTGAGCTGCAGCAACAGAACGGCATCCCCAAACATAGGCTGATATGCAACGTTTCCACCTGTTGGAATTCCACCCTCCATATGTTGGACCGATTATACGAACAGAGAAAGGCCATTTCTTGATGATCCAAGCGGACAAGTGTACTCTCGATGTCAGCCCATGGCAGCTTATGCGTGACACCTGTCGTTTGCTCAGGCCCTTTGAGGAGGCCATGTTATTTGTCAGTCGCCAGGACTACGGGATGAACAACGTCATTCCACTGCTTCATGTCCTGGTACAGATGCTGAGCCCTGTGGGGTTTGAACTGGAAGAGGAGGAGGACATTGGAGCACAAGCAATGTGTAGCGAAATGGGTGGTTGCTTGCTTGAGTAGAGAGTACTTGAGTAGTAGAGTGTAATTGTCACCATTCAGCAGAAGGATAACTTTTGGCTCAACACCTTGTTGGACCCTCGCTAACGGTCCAAAATGGGGGCCTTTTTTACACCCGCTGAAAGGGAGGACAAACTGAACTACTATAGACATCCTATGTAGTCAGTTGGCCGCTGCCTATCTACACCATTGTCCATCCTCTCGCAGGTCTGTGCTCAAGTTCCTCTGTCCTGGCTGCTGTCGCAGGGTGGGGGTGGGGTGGGGGGGTTAGGAGCAGTTACTGCTCCATTAGCAGCAAATTGAGTCTAGAGTTGCTGATGAGCAGCTTTCTTCACCCGCTTAGTGAAGAAACTACACACCAGCAGCAGCTAGACCTGGAGCAGGACCTGAACCAGCAGGTCGTGGTATACTTGGACAGCACCCTGCCACCCCACATTGAAGATCCGCTGGACTACTGGGCAGCCAAACTGGATTTGTGGCCGCAACTGTCAGAGAGTTTGTCCTGGAAAAGCAGTCCTGCCCGCCCAGTAGTGTGGCATCAGAGAGGATGTGTAGTGCGGCGGGGGCCGTAGCTACCCCAAGAAGAACTCGCCTGTCCACCCAAAATGTGGAGAGACTGACCTTTGTCAAGATGAATCAGGCGTGGATCAGTCAGGATTTCCACCCACCAATGCCTGATGCATCAGACTAGATCATCCATGGTGCCACACCAACACTTTAACAAAAGAGACTGGTTTCTTCTGGCTACCTGCCTCAGCTACTATTCTGATGCTTCCACCCGCCTGATGCCACACATCTGATGCCAAGTGCCCCTTCTTTCACCCACCATCTTCAGCTGATACTGGTATTGCCACCCACCTCCCCACTCTGTCACCGGGTCACTCTGTGGTCTCCTGATGCTGCTACCACCTCCACACTATGTCACCTTGCCACTCTGTGGTCTTCTGATGCTGCTGCCACAATCAAGAGTAAATAAATTAAAAAAAAGCGAGAAGTCTATACATTCTTTCATTTTATGATCCACTCCTGATTCTGGCTTCCAAAACTGCATCAAAAACCGGACCATGTGCCAGTACCCTAAAAGAATGGCTTGACAAAATTCAAAAACATTCTATGGACATAATTAAAACAAAGGGGCAGATTTTCGAATTGTGTCTAATATTTAGACAGTGTAACGATACACAGAAGTGATCAAAGTGGTTCAGGCTTGTTTATAAATTTGGTGCATCTTTAGACACTTTTCTAACTAACTTTACATCACTGATTGATTAGTTGGCTTTGATCTTGCCAAAATGTTGGCGCACCTGGATGTGTATTAACCAATGCTTCCATGTTGAACATGGCACAAAAAAGTGTCCAAAACATAATAAATGTGGTGCATGTATGCCAGTTCTTTGATGCTCATTTAGTTTAGAAAATCTCTGTAATAGAACTCATATTCATTAACTGTTTAATGTTATCATTTTTATCACTGAAAATTATCTAACATTAATGCAATTCTCTTCAAAAATTTTGCTATACCGCATTGACTGCATTAAATTATCTAGTCCTTTATTGTATATATAATTTGTGTGTGTCAAGGTTAACTAAATACAGGTGAAACTCGAAAAATTTAAATATCGTGAAAAAGTCCATTTATTTCAGTAATGCAAATTAAAAGGAATTGCATTAATGCAGCTTAAAATTCCTGAGCATGAAAAACTGTGGGCAAGATTCAAGGGGTTATCCAACCCCTAAAATGACCCACCCAATGCCCAGGCACCTCTTATAGGTTATACTTACCCAACTTCCTGACACCTGCGTCACTCCTGATACCTGCACGGCCGCCGCTGCATCTCCTCGTTTCGCAGATCTGGCGTCGGGGAAGCAGCCAATAGCAGGCCACAACGGGGATGAGCCTCCTCAGCATCGCGAGTGATGCTAGGGAAACTCGTCCCTGTCACTGCCTGCTTTTAGCTGCGAATCCCCACCCCCGGTCGCATCTGTGTGATGCAGATGCAGTGTGGGGAGGAGTAACAAGGGTGTCGGGGAGTAGGGTATAACCTATATGAGGTACAAGGGCATTGGGGGGTCCTTACAGGGGTTGGATAACCCCTTTAACTTTTGTTATTGACTTCTAGGTTTTTTGTTCCTTTAAAAAGGGTTATGCTTTGCTGGCCACCAAACTATGAAGTGTTCAGCTATAAATCACTGCACATGGCTCTTTAACAGCATTACATTATTGCATAGTTATTATGCTATGTGAAAAGTAGCAACAAAAGGTCAGTATTTAATATAAGTGATGGACAGTGCTGTCACCCATCAGGTCTGGAGGGTAAGCACCCCACAATGACATGCTACAGAAGTGTGACTAAATATTTTAAAAAAAAGCCTGGCAATCCGCAGAGAAGAAGCAGCCTTTCTGTTCCTCTCAATCCACTGCAGCAGATAGGAAAAAAAGAAAGTAAAGGCATAAGGCCCGCATAAATCAATCTGCACAACACATCATAAATCACAGGACTGATCAAGATACAAAGGAGACTGAAGCTACAAATAGGTTTCCTTGTGGGGTCACTTCATTGGAGAATTGTGACCTGCAGGTATTCCTTGAACTTATGTTGCTCATCCCCATCTGTGTCAGAGTTTTTGCAATCTGTCCATGAGGAATTATGCATTTATGCTGTTGCTGCAAAGTTAGTAGATATTGGAGCAGATGGAAAGCCAAAAAAGAACTCTGACATTCAAAGCCTTCAATGGAACATGTGGAGCCCAACGGTTCTAATTAATTTCTTTACAATGCAATCAAAGAGGTTTCTAAGTAAGCAACACTGTATACTTCTGTTTAATGTACTGTATATGCAGCAGGGGCATGTGTGAGTGTCTGGACAGGTGTAGTAGTACTCATAGTTCTCATGCTCCCTGAGCCGGGCAGAGATAGGAAAGGTAAATTTGTTCTTCATTTTGGGGCACTACTTGATGTGGGGGTTCTTCTTCCTGATGGTGTTTAGGGGTGCTCTTGGTGCTAGTGATTGCCGTGAGGTGCGTGGCAGGGTTCCCTGAAACTTGAGTCAATGATGAAGCCAGGCACCATGCAATCTTTGCATTTGACAAATGCAGTTCCCAAGGCTGTATATGGAGGACAGTGGGCTAAGGCTCTTTCCAACTTGACCAATGGATGCAATTCATCTATCTAAATCTGTCTATATGTTAACCTTGTAGTATCCCCAGTGGAATACAGTCTCAAAACAGAAGGCACTTTCTGTTTGTGTATAATGGGCGGCCGGAGGCCTAATTGTTCCTACCACATGCTTAGAAGGCTGTAGCCACAATCTAAATACGTTTACCTTTCTCTGACAAATGCTTTGCAATTCTCCTTGTAAGCTCAACTGCTGCTGTCAGTTCCTATTTTCTTAATGGACTGACACACTAATTGTCATTTTCACTTTTGTAATCTACAGGGGAAGTGGCTAAGCTCTGCTCCCTTGTTGTACGCTCATCCACATCTTACACCAAAAAGGAAATGGTGGAGCCAGCCTTGCCTAGCCACTGGGAACCTCTTACTTCATATACAACCTTAGAGGACAAACGCAGTGCATAAAGTAAGGACATTAACACCCAATTGCAATGAACAAACTGCATATATATTTCATCACAGTCAGTATTACAGGGATTCTCCAGGTTACAGATAATGATGGCATATCCTCAAGATAGATCATCAATATCAATGGGTTGCTGACATCTGGCAGAAGCAAGGGTGCACACAGTAGTTTGGTGCACTTATTTACAGATTGATAAGTGAAAAGGTATCATTACATTTAGCTGAGCTAGCCCTACAAGGCATGGTGTCTAGTTAAACCGTGAATTTCCTGGTAACAGACTCCTTTAAAGGGGTTCTCTGGGAATTAAAATGGTTGCAAGAAGTCTGTCCTAGAATGTGAAAAGGATGTGTTGTGTCCAGGCTGCAGAACTACATTGTGGGGTAAGGGGGCACAGCCTTGTCTCGTCAGCCTGAGCTCTGACACCTGCATTCAGTGCTTAGCGTTTCTGTCAGGCTGATTGTTGGCTGAGTCCTTGCCATTTTGGCTATTCTTCTATCCATTCGAATGGTAGTTTTTTGCTTTCTTCCACGTCTTTCAGGTCTTGGTTGCCATTTTAAAGCATTTGAGATCATTTTAGCTGAGCAGGCTATCATTTTCTGCACTTATTTATATGTTTTCCCCTCTCCAATTAACTTTTTAATCAAGGTACGCTGTTCTCCTTGTCTGGAACAACCCATTTTCTTCAGAATTTCAGAGAGAAATGCACTGTAACCAGCATGTACAACATTTGCTGCCTTCCTTCCTTAAATAAGGGCAATAATTGGCACCTGTTTTTCAAAGAATAAATGACCTCACTCATTGAACTCCACACTACTATTATTTTGAACATGCCCCTTTCAATAAGTGATTGAACTACAGAGAATCAGCAGCATGCATGTCATGACTGTTGAGTCTGTTGGGTTTCTATTACTCCACTACACCTGCTAGTAAATTATTTGCCATGTAGAAATATCATTTCTATCAAAAACAGTCCCAAATTTATATGTTTAGTATAGTAATAGTAGATGGGGAACCACAACAATCTGGGGCAGAGTCAGTGTTTTCCTGTTTTGTGGTTCATCAGGATATGTTTTATCGGGTAAACCAACTAAGGGCCTATTGAACAGCTGGTGGTCCCCAAGGCTTATCACAAACTTGTATTAGATCTAGCCCACGTTCTTGGGGGTCACCTGGGGCTGCAGAAAACTCAGGATCGTATTCTACAGGGGTTTTACTGGCCCAGCATATTCAAAGAAGTGTAAGTCTTGCCCGACCTGCAAGATAACTAGCCCCCAGCCACATTTCCGTAGTCCCCTAGTACCTCTCCCGATTATCGAAGTACTGTTTGACCGAATAGCTATGGACCTCATAGGCCCAGTACCAAAGTCCGCCAGAGGGCATCAACACATCTTAGTCATTCTAGACTACGCCACTTGAATGAATGAATGAATAACTTATATAGCGCTACAATTGCGAACTAAATCGCCTCAAGGCGCTTTTGCAGCCCTTGACCGCCTGTGCTTTCAGAAGAGGTGGGTCTTGAGCTTCTTCCTGAAGGCTAGATGGTTTTCTTCTGAGCGGATCTCCGCAGGTAGAGTGTTCCATAGCCGGGGTCCTTGGACTGCGAACCTTCGTTCGCCTTTTGATTTGTAGTGGGTCTTGGGGATATGGAGGAGGTTCTGGTTAGCTGACCGGAGGGGGCGACCTGGGGTGTAGTGCTTTATTTTTTCCGCAGAGGTATTGGGGTGCTTTCCCTTGTGTACATTTATGGGTGAGGCAGAGGGTCTTGAATTTGATCCGATCCTTCACGGGTAGCCAATGGAGGGTCTTCAAGGACGAAGTAATAGATTTTCCCAGTTATCAGTCTGACGGCTGTGTTCTGGACAACTTGTAAACGTGAAATTTGATATTTGGGAAGTCCTAGATAGAGGGAGTTTTTGTTTCGGTTTGCATGAAGGAAGAGGAGTTCTGTTTTGGAACAATTGAGTTTGAGAGAGCTTTCAGTCATCCACTCGTCGATCAATGAGAGGCAGATTTCCAGGGCATGGTATTGATCTTTTTTGTTGGTAATGCGTAAGTAAAGTTGGGTGTCATCAGCGTAGGATTGATAGAGCAGATCCTGGTTGCTGATGATTTTGAGGAGTGGTCGGAGGTAGATGTTGAAGAGCACAGGCGACAGGGGTGATCCTTGAGGGACTTCGCATGTGATTTTACGTGCTTCTGAGGTGAAGTCTCCTAGTTTCACTTTCTGGGATCGGTTCTCCAAGAAGGATGCGAACCAGGGTAGATTCGAGTCTGCGACTCCGGCTACTTCTGTGAGACGAGTGAGCAGGGTTTGATGATTTACTGTGTCGAAAGCTGCGCTGAGGTCCAGCAGCACCAGGAGGCATGATTCTCCTTCATCTGCTGCTTCGAGGGTATCATCCCAGATTTTGAGGAGCGCCGTTTCTGTCCCGTGGCCAGGGCGGAATCCAGATTGATTGGGTGCAAGAGTTTGTGGGTGTCCAAATGGGGTTGCATCTGTTTTACTACTGCTTTCTCGATAATCTTGGAAATGGTGTTGAGGCTTGTAATCTGTCTGCGGTAATTTGGGTCTTTGGGGTCGTGATAGGGCTTCTTTAGGAGGGGTTTAATTATGCCTTGTTTGAGGGCGATCGGGACTATTCCTTCTTTGAATGACTGGTTTATAAGGTGTGTTATGGTGGGTGCCAGAATGTCAGTGCATTCTTTCAAAAGTTTTGTGGGAATAATGTCATTTGGGGATGTGCTGTCTCGAAGGCTTCTGATTATGGTTTTAGTGTTGTCAATGGTGATTGGGACCAGAGTAAATCTCGGTGATTGTGAAGTATTTGTGTGGTTTTTGTCTTCTTGCCTTGGCCGAATGGGGTTGCTTGCTATGTTCTGTTGGACTATTTCTCGAATGTTTGTGATTTTGTTAATAAAAAAGTCAGATAGCTCATTGCAGAATTCTTGTGTTTGGTGTGCTGGAGGCTCTAAACAGTTAGGGTTCATAGTCTGAGCGACTAGTTTGAAGAGTTCGCGGGGACGGTTTATGGCTTTTGAAATGGTGTTGGAAAAATATTCTTTTTTTGCTGTGAAGATGGCTTTGTGGTATTTTTTGGTGAGTGATTTGTAATTTGTGTGGTATTCCATTGTTGGGTTCCTTCTCCAGGCTCCTTCAGCTCTTCTGCGTTCTTGTTTCAGTGAAGTAAGGTAGTCGTTGAACCAACCAGAATTATTTTTGCGGGAGGGTGCTCTACGTAATGGTGCGACTGTGTCTGCTGTCTGTAATAGTGCTGTGTTAAGGGTGTTGAGTGTGTCTTCAGTTGTGCAATTTTGTGTTAGCGCAGCTATTTTGTTAGATAGTGTGGTATTGAAAAGTTGGGAGTATAATTTCTTTTGTGATCTTGTCCAGTGTGTAGTTTTTAAGTGTGTTGGTTTTTGGCAAATGGTGTCAGTGGTTATTTTGAATTTGATGGCGTGGTGGTCCGTCCATGGCAGTGGCATGTTGTCCAGTATGTTGATGTCGATATTTTGTTTGAAGAGGAGGTCAAGAGTGTGGCCTGAAACATGTGTGGGAGCCCTTAACTGTCACTACCAGAGCTTTGGGACGTTCTCACAGCTCTGTTTCTCCACCCCTGTGATGATGTCACTACTAGAGCTGGGAGGAGTTCTCACTGCTCTGTTTACTTTTGGTTTCCTTCCTCCCAGCTGTTCCTCATGCGTTTGATTTCACTCTCTTTATATCACCCCTCCTCCTATTGTAGGGCGTGGATTATAGTTCTCATTTCAGTTGTAGCTCTTGCTTTAGTATCTTCACTTGTAGCTATCAGTTCACTGGACCTGTGTTCTGCTGCAGCAAGCACTCCGGATATTGCCAGCTGTCCTTGGATCCGTCTTCTCTGCGGCTGCAACACCTTCAGCTAAGTGTACAGACATTGTTGTGTACCTGATTATTTTCTGACTGGATCTGAGGTGGCCACGGTTCCCTCCATATACTGAGTAGGGCACCGGTGGCCGTGCCCCTTCCACTATTGTAGAGGTTACAGTGGTCATCAGTCTTAGGCACGTGGGCATGCCTCGTTCCACCATTTGGATCCGGGCATGTGCTTTAGCAGCATAGGGAGAGCTTTGAGGGTCTGACAGGGGTCACCCTTTATCCTCCCTAGTTTGGATCCGGTCAGTAGCTCTTTTACTGTGTATACTATTGTTGCTCACATACAGCCGTGACATTAACAGTTGTTGCAGACCTAGTGTTTCCAGTTGGCTGATGCAGACAGTGGTGATGGGGTCCTGGGAGGAGTT
Source organism: Bufo bufo (assembly GCF_905171765.1). Taxonomy (NCBI): domain Eukaryota; kingdom Metazoa; phylum Chordata; class Amphibia; order Anura; family Bufonidae; genus Bufo; species Bufo bufo. The sequence continues at coordinate 159,234,165 of NC_053391.1, forward strand.
GGCCCAGAGGTTGAAGTCCCCGAGTAGCAGGAGGTTTTTGGTTTTCAAAGTGAGTCAAGAGATGAATTCCGTGAGGGATGTGAGGAGGTGTGTCTTTGGTCCCGGTGGTCTGTAGCATAGTAATATGTGGATGGTGTCCTGGGGTGTTGTTTGGAGTTGAAGTGTGAGTGTTTCCATAAATGGCAATGTGCTCTGTACAGTTGGTTTGGTGAGGATAAGATGGGATTTATAAATCACCGCTAGGCCGCCTCCTCTTTGACCAGCTTTCTGTGTTGTGTTGAGTGATGAAGTCGTGGAGTTTGTGTTTGTCCGTCACTGCTGATCTGGTATTAATTAGGGCGCATGACATGTGTTGTGCTGGAAGTGGTATGGTCCTGTTTTGGGTTGGTAATTGCAGGGTAGTTCTTAGAAGTTGTTCTTTCCGTAGTATTGTTTGGGAAGTGGTTGGAAGTGGTGTGGCGGTATTCCTTAGACTGAGGAGGGTGCTAGATGAGTATTTGATGGTGTACATGATGGGTGAGCGCTCTGGAGCACGTGCCACCAGCCAGAGAACACCCGCGGGGCCGCCGCCGCACAGACCGCACACCAACAGACGCCTCTCCGCAGACCACCACAAGCACCCGGCAAGAAGCGCACAGCGCCACAAATAGAAACCCTCCACCCACCGCAAACGTATAGCAATATATGAGCAGTATGGTTATAAAACCAATTAATAATTATAAAATCAAACAATGTGGCTATAGTAGCCATGGTCCTTCCTTAAGATTAAATTTAAAATTCGAAATTAAAATTTAAGCTGCGGAGCTCTTGCAGCCTACAATGTAATATCATAAAAAACTGCTCCGTAAATACTTAATAAAAAATGTTCTAAAAGGTGAGGTTGATATACTTGATCAATGAGATGCTGTTTCAAATGTCAGGTCAGCTGATATACTGTAGAAAACCTGTGATGAGGTTAGTCCAAATATTGTATAACACCTGTAGTGGTGTATTGGAAAGATCCGTGCAGCAGATTGTTGTAGAATTACAACCAGCTTTCCTGGTGCCACTAGTGAGTGAACTGGATGACACACAAATCGGGTGTGTCTTTTTAAAAAGTAGTAGATGGAATTGGTATATTCCAGAAAGAGTGAAAAGAAGAAAATCGTGAAAAAAGAAAAAAAAGGGGGGGGGGGGAATAGGACATTATATATATATATATATATATATATACATACACACACATACACTGCTCAAAAAAATAAAGGGAACACTTAAACAACACAATGTAACTCCAAGTCAATCACACTTCTGTGAAATCAAACTGTCCACTTAGGAAGCAACACTGAGGGACAATCAATTTCACATGCTGTTGTGCAAATGGGATAGACAACAGGTGGAAATTATAGGCAATTAGCAAGACACCCTCCTATGCTTCCTGGCTGATGTTTTGGTCACTTTTGAATGCTGGCGGTGCTTTCACTCTAGTGGTAGCATGAGACAGAGTCTACAACCCACACAAGTGGCTCAGGTAGTGCAGCTTATCCAGGATGGCACATCAATGCGAGCTGTGGCAAGAAGGTTTGCTGTGTCTGTCAGCGTAGTGTCCAGAGCATGGAGGCGCTACCAGGAGACAGGCCAGTACATCAGGAGACGTGGAGGAGGCCGTAGGAGGGCAACAACCCAGCAGCAGGACCGCTACCTCCGCCTTTGTGCAGGAGGAGCACTGCCAGAGCCCTGCAAAATGACCTCCAACAGGCAACAAATGTGTATGTGTCTGCTCAAACGGTCAGAAACAGACTATGAGGGTGATAAGAGGGCCCGACGTCCACAGGTGGGGGTTGTGCTTACAGCCCAACACCGTGCAGGACGTTTGGCATTTGCCAGAGAACACCAAGATTGACAAATTCGCCACAGGCGCCCTGTGCTCTTCACAGATGAAAGCAGGTTCACACTGAGCACATGTGATAGACGTGACAGAGTCTTGAGACGCCGTGGAAAACGTTCTGCTGCCTGCAACATCCTCCAGCATGACCGGTTTGGCATTGGGTCAGTAATGGTGTGGAGTGGCATTTCTTTGGAGGGCCGCACAGCCCTCCATGTGCTCGCCAGAGGTAGCCTGACTGCCATTAGGTACTGAGATGAGATCCTCAGACCCCTTGTGAGACCATATGCCGGTGCGGTTGGCCCTGGGTTCCTCCTAATACAAGACAATGCTAGACCTCATGTGGCTGGAGTGTGTCAGCAGTTCCTGCAAGACGAAGGCATTGATGCTATGGACTGGCCCGCCCGTTCCCCAGACCTGAATCTAATTGAGCACATCTGGGACATCATGTCTCGCTCTATCCACCAACGTCACGTTGCACCACAGACTGTCCAGGAGTTGGCAGATGCTTTAGTCCAGGTCTGGGAGGAGATCCCTCAGGAGACCGTCCGCCACCTCATCAGGAGCATGCACAGGCGTTGTAGGGAGGTCATACAGGCACGTGGAGGCAACAAACACTACTGAGCCTCATTTTGACTTGTTTTAAGGACATTACATCAAAGTTGGATAAGCCTGTAGTGTGTTTATCCACTTTAATTTTGAGTGTGACTCCAAATCCAGACCTCCATGGGTTGAAAAATTTGATTTCCATTTTTTTATTTTTGTGCAATTTTGTTGCACATTCAACTTTGTAAATAACAAAGTATTTCAGAAGAATATTTAATAAATTCAGATCTAGGATCTGTTATTTTTGTGTTACCTTTATTTTTTTTGAGCAGTGTATATATATCCTAAAAAAGTGAACAGATTGTAACAACTTGATACGATATTTAAAAAGGTAAAAAATGTGGTCAAAGGTGAACAGCAATATGCAGGGCTCTGCCACTCATATGGATCTTATCCAAAAATCTGATACAACTTCATCTGTTACCTTTCTAGGAGGTCTCTCTTGCAAATATACCTTTTTGGTTTAGTATTGCTAATTGCCGCATATTACACTGAGATATTCTTGATGAATAATATTCATGTGCTGCTGCAATGTGAATTCATAAGTCAGAATATAATTTCAAAATGTAAATGCAGATGGAGTCTGTGGTACTCACATTTACAGGTTAAGTGTCCGTTCGTGGCGTCCCACGTGAAATGACTGCGTGGTAAGCTTACCTATATCTTGTATTTTTAGTGGTGCCAGGAGGAAAAAATGCAAGGTACCTTGCTTGAATTGGATACAAAGCAGATGCAGTCTGTACCTGTGACTTTTGATCGGAACACTGCTGTACCTCACTGTTTCTGTGGCGATCCCAATCTCTCGGCTCGTTGTGCTGTCAGCTCTGTGTCTTTGGCATCCCTCGTGTCTCAGGTAGCGTAGTGTGAGAAACTCAGAATTGTGTGTCCATCTAAAACTCCAGCTGCAGTGCTCACCTACATGACACAGCCTTGCTCCACATTATCGTCTCCCCTCACTGCAGTCTGCTGTGTCCTCCCTCAGCCTGTGCTATGGCCACAGCTCCTGCCAGGCCTCTGTGAGGTAATGAGAGGAGCTCTCCACCTGTGCTGCTCCACCTAGCCCTGTGCTGCTCCACCTAGTCCAGGGCTCCACCTACAGTCGTGGCCAAAAGTTTTGAGAATGACACAAATATTAGTTTTCACAAAGTTTGCTGCTAAACTGCTTTTAGATCTTTGTTTCAGTTGTTTCTGTGATGTAGTGAAATATAATTACACGCACTTCATACGTTTCAAAGGCTTTAATCGACAATTACAGCAAAGAGTCAGTATTTGCAGTGTTGGCCCTTCTTTTTCAGGACCTCTGCAATTCGACTGGGCATGCTCTCAATCAACTTCTGGGCCAATTCCTGACTGATAGCAACCCATTCTTTCATAATCACTTCTTGGAGTTTGTCAGAATTAGTGGGTTTTTGTTTGTCCACCCGCCTCTTGAGGATTGACCACAAGTTCTCAATGGGATTAAGATCTGGGGAGTTTCCAGGCCATGGACCCAAAATGTCAACGTTTTGGTCCCCGAGCCACTTAGTTATCACTTTTGCCTTATGGCACGGTGCTCCATCGTGCTGGAAAATGCATTGTTCTTCACCAAACTGTTGTTGGATTGTTGGAAGAAGTTGCTGTTGGAGGGTGTTTTGGTAACATTCTTTATTCATGGCTGTGTTTTTTGGCAAAATTGTGAGTGAGCCCACTCCCTTGGATGAGAAGCAACCCCACACATGAATGGTCTCAGGATGCTTTACTGTTGGCATGACACAGGGCTGATGGTAGCGCTCAACTTTTCTTCTCCGGACAAGCCTTTTTTCCGATGCCCCAAACAATCGGAAAGAGGCTTCATCGGAGAATATGACTTTGCCCCAGTCCTCAGCAGTCCATTCACCATACTTTCTGCAGAAGATCAATCTGTCCCTGATGTTTTTTTTTTTAGAGAAGTGGCTTCTTTGCTGCCCTTCTTGACACCAGGACATCTTCCAAAAGTCTTCGCCTCACTGTGCGTGCAGATGCGCTCACATCGGCACTGGCACTCCGATCCCGCAGCTGAATCCTCTTTAGGAGACGATCCTGGCGCTTGCTGGACTTTCTTGGATGCCCTGAAGCCTTCTTAACAAGAATTGAACCTCTTTCCTTGAAGTTCTTGATGATCCTATAAATTGTTGATTGAGGTGCAATCTTACTAGCCACAATATCCTTGCCTGTGAAGCCATTTTTATGCAACGCAATGATGGCTGCACGCGTTTCTTTGCAGGTCACCATGGTTAACAATGGAAGAACAATTATTTCAAGCATCACCCTCCTTTTAACATGTCAAGTCTGCCATTTTAACCCAATCAGCCTGACATAATGATCTCCAGCCTTGTGCTCGTCAACATTCTCACCTGAGTTAACAAGACAATTACTGAAATTATCTCAGCAGGTCCTTTAATGACAGCAATGAAATGCAGTGGAAAGTTTTTTTTGGGATTAAGTTAATTTTCATGGCAAAGAAGGACTATGCAATTCATCTGATCACTCTTCATAACATTCTGGAGTATATGCACATTGCTATTATAAAAACTTAAGCAGCAACTTTTCCAATTTCCAATATTTATGTAATTCTCAAAACTTTTGGCCACGACTGTAGTCCAGCCTGTATTCACGCCAAACAGTTAGCAAGCCTTCATCCAGACACCTTGGTACCCGGTGGTGGTGCCACTGCAACATACCGAGGCCAAACTCATAGCTAAGGAGTTAATGGAGATGTTTTCCCGAGTAGGACTACCTAAAGAGGTTCTGACCGACCAAGAGACCTCTTTTATGTCCAAGGTGATGAGGGAACACTAAGTTGCTGCACATAAAACAACTACAGACGTCCGTTTACCATCCGTAAACGGACGGTCTGGTAGAACGGTTTAACCAAACATTAAAAAATATGTTGAAAAAGGTAGTGTCTAAAAATGGGAAGGACTGGGACCTCCTTCTGCCCTATCTCATGTTCGCAGTGCGAGAGGTACCCCAGGCCTCTATTGGGTTCTCACCCTTCGAACTGCTATATGGCAGACACCCTCGCGGTCTCTTGGACGTGCCCAAGGAGGCATGGGAACAACAACCCACGTCACATAAAAGTGTCATTGAGTACGTTACCCAGATGCAAGATTGGATAGAGACAGTATTGCCTCTTGTTAGGGAGAATATGGAGGCAGCTCAGCAAGCCCAGAGTTGGGTTTATAATCGGCAGGCTCAGGTCCGGATCTTTAACCCGGATGATCAGGTTTTGGTTCTGGTGCCGACCAGGGACAGTAAGTTCCTGATTAGGTGGCAGGGGACCTACGAGGTACTCGAGAAAATTGGAGATGTAAACTACAAGGTACACCAGCCAGGGCAGCGAAATCCGGAGCAGGTTTACCATGTGAATTTACTCAAACCGTGGAAAGATAGGGAAACCTGTACAGAAGACAGCCCGCGGCCAGGTTTTCTAGGAGAAGAGATACTGGCCCATCTGTCTGATGCAAGAGAGGCGGCTGCCACAGTAAAAATAATTACTGACAGCCTCTCCTCTAAACAGATTCAGTAGACCTGGGAGTTCGTTAGTCGAACACAGATGGGTTCTCGGACCTCCCTGAACGCACTTCCATAATCCAGGATGACATTGTCACTGAGCCTCAGGCAAAAGTCCGATTAAAACCATACCGGGTACCCGAGGCTCGGCGACAAGCCATATCGGAGGAGGTGCAGCTAATGTTGCAGCTAGACGTCACTGAGGAGTCAAAATGTGAGTGGGCCAGTCCTATAGTATTGATACCCAAGCCGGACGGGAAGTTGCGGTTTTGTAACGACTTTCGAAAACTTAACGAGGTTTCCAAATTCGATGCGTATCCCATGCCCCAGGTGGTTGAGCTCATCGAGAGGTTAGGACAATCCTGGTACTGGCAAGTGCCCTTAACGGAGGCTGCCAAAGAGAAAACTGCCTTCATTACGCCTGAGGGGCTATATCAATATAAGGTCTTACCATTTGGTCTGCATGGCGCCCCCGCCACTTTTCAGCGACTAATGGACATTGTGCTTCATCCACATCGTCGCTACGCTTCGGCTTACCTGGATGATTTTGTCATCCACAGTACCGACTGGAAAAGTCACCTACCCAAAGTGCAGGCTGTAGTGGACTCCCTTCGGAAAGCTGGCCTAACCGCTAACCCAAAATAATGTGCGATAGGGTTAGAAGAACCGCTAACCCAAAAAAATGTGCAATAGAGTTAGAAGAGACTAAGTACCTGGGGTATGTCATTGGGCGCTGAGTCATCAAACCCTAAGTGACGCCTGACTTCAAGAGGGAGTTTGTGGTACAAATGGATGCCTCCAAAGTAGGTCTCATTACTGTACTGTCTCAGGAAGTCAACAGGGAGGAGCATCCCGTTGTCTTCCTAAGCTGCAAGCTCACCCCAGCCGAAACCAGGTACAGTATAGTGGAGAGAGAGTGCCTGGCTATCAAGTGGGTACTCGAGTCTCTCCGCTACTATTTGTTGGGGAGAAAGTTCCGCCTGGTGACCGACCACTCCCTTCTCAAGTGGATGAGCCAGGCCAAACACATGAATGCCCGGGTCACCAGATGGTTTTTGTCTCTGCAGAACTTTAAGTTCTCGGTAGAACACAGAGCAGGCCGGTTGCAGGGAAACGCGGATGCCCTGTCCCGGGTGCATTGTCCGGCATGAGTCCACCTCCTCAGGGTTGAAAAAAGGGGGGGGTATGTGACACAGTGAGGGGTTGTGTCTGGCAAGGCAGGTATTTGCGGCTGGGCTGGTTTCCAGCCAGGTGATGTTAAATACTGGACCGGAGTTTAAGTGCCAGTCCGGGTTTTGGCAGCACCTGGCTGTCCTTAAATAGGCAGCTGGGCTCAGCAGTATGTATTTTTGGGATCTGAGGCTTTGTGCCGTGCTGGAGGGCTGAGAGCCGCATGCTAGGGAAACAGGCCCCCTAAAGCCTGCTGTGGACTACTAGAGGCAGAACTGCCAGCAAGATGACTTGTGTTATATGAACTTTCCATTGTGTGTGAATTAACACCAAGACTGCAAAATTATGTGCTGTTTTGTGCAATTGTGTGAATAAACAGTGACGTTTTGAGTTAAGAACTTGTATTTTGCCTCTGTACTGCACCCGCTTACCTCATCTACCAGAGAGAAACCCCACAATATATATTTCATATTAGCCCTAGTTACAGGAGGAATACAGTCCCTAGAGAGGTTGTGCAAGGTTGTATAGCCTCACTGCAGAGGTGATCTGAGTCTGCTAAAACTCAGCAGCTCATGCAGACACCCGACCCCAGCGATCACATGACCACTGGAAACAGAGCAGGAAGTATTGCCTTTTTATGATCTGTACACACAGCACTCATTTAGCACTGTTTAGACAGTACTGGGGAAGGCAGGGATGTTAAAAAAAAATGTCCCTGCACTCTCTATAGGGAGCCCTCTCTGTTACGGAGAGCGGACTCCCGCTCCTGCATGATTAGCGTGCAACTGTGATCTCTGCAAGGACTTTAAGAAAAGTATGTGCAGACATAAGAGCTGACTGCCCGGCATTTATATAACTTCAATAAAAAAAGAGAAATGTAAAAGATTTAATACAGTAACCAAGATAAATTTTGCTATTTACCTTAGTTCCTTAGCTGTAATCTCTCTAAGATTTTTGCAATTCCTCCCCCCACCACTGTATAAATCACTCAAAATTACATAAAGTAAGGACTTCAGAAATGAGTGTATTAAATAAATCTGAGGATCACAAATGATCGTTAAATTCAATGATGGAGAGTACAAAATCCGTAAATCACATGAGAACCTGATGGATAAAGCATTGCAGTTTTGTACAGAATGCTTACATTATCAGACACTTTCCTGCTGCTACAACAAAGTCTAATTTTCCATACCCTGCAAGTTACACTTTTAGAATCACAATGCCGTACTGTACAATGATTTATTTGCAAATTGCTTCCTGCTATGCTCTGCAACACAAAATCATTTTTATTATACTGGAATACGGAGACTCAGTTCATGTTCTACAATTAATATTAACTTCTGTGCAATTAATATTCTGGAGCATGAATGACACAGTCTTGCTTCAGTCAGCAAGTAATTTAGTAAATCTGCTTCAATTACAACTGGGAGTCAAAATAGTTCAAAGATTCACTTATTCAGTAGATACAGTTGCAAGAAAAAGTATGTGAACCCTTTGGAATGATATGGATTTTTGCACAAATTGGTCATAAAATGTGATCTGATCTTCATCTAAGTCACAACAATAGACAATCCTCTAGTAGCTCTGGCCATGCCAACTAAGGGTTGTGTCTGACGAACCCACCGACTCTTAATGTCACTTGGGATGAAGTGGATGACCGAGTCAACCATTCAAGAACTTCTGGGTTTCTGGTCAAGACATGACCGATAGATGACACCGGGAGCTCAGGCCTCTCGCTGCGACTCCTGCTGCCACGCCCCCTTACTCTGCTGCGATCTGTGCCTACGCCAGAAACATTTAAGCCTCTGCCACTTCCCTGTGCAAGGCCTGGCACTTCTCTGTCTGACATACTGTTAGATCAAATAAATGAATAAAAAGGAAATTAAAACACCTTAAAAAAGTCTGTAATTTTCTCACTTCACCACACAACGGCTAATAAACCTTTTTTTCCCCCCACTAATACACGCCAAAAAGGGATTTAGAAGATATAACTGCACCACTAAACAACAAATATTATGTATTTTTTGCCACTAATACACGCCAAAAAGGGCTTTAGAACATACAGAATATATATATATATATATATATATATATATATATATACACACACACACACACACACACACAAAGCTTGCCTGGAGTTAGTCTGGGAAAGAACCACCTCAATGCTCATAATATGTTGAGAATAACCTCACAGTGGACAAGTGATCACTTCTATATGTACACTAAATAGTGGTTGGACATCTCATAAAACTGGTTTTCAAAGGGTTCTTCCTTTAAATAATTTTCATAACAAAATTCCTGAATGACAGTTAATTGCCAATTTAAAGAGGTTTTCCGAGAATTTAATACTGATGACCTATTCTCTGGATAGGTCATCAGTATGTGATTGGTGGCAGAGACCCCCGCCAATCAGATACTGATGACCTATCCAGAGAATAGGTCATCAGTAGAGATGAGCGAAGTTAACAAAAATTTGATTCTGCTGCTTAGTTGAAGTACACAAAGAAATTTGATTTGTTACGAATTACTTAATCACAAATCGCATTCTACTGTATGGAGTGGGCGCCATGACGGGGAACGAAAATTGTGCAGCACCCCATCACTGAACCCCTCAGATGCCAGGTTCAACGCGGATTGCGGCATCTGACAGTAACATTGAGGCCTTTCAGGGGTTAAAAAAAATACATACTCACCTCATCCATTTGCTCGAGGATACGCCACCTCGGCCATCTTGATTAAAGAAACCGTGCCAAACTTTGCATGTGATGATGTCACATTTCAGCGCGCACAAGATTCGGCACGCTTTCCTCAATCAAAATGATTGCGGTGGCCTGGCCGCGAGCAAATGGATGAGGTGAATTTTTATTTTTATTTTTTATTTACCGCCATTTCAGGAAAAATTTATTCGTATTCCTGGTGAATCAAATTTTTCCTGAAATTCGATATCAAAGTCAATTTGTTTAACTTCGATTCATTCAACACAGGTCCATCAGTATTAAAGGGCATCTGTCAGCAGATTTGTACCTATGAAACTGGCTGACCTGTTACATGTGCACTTGGCAGCTGAAGGCATCTGTGTTGGTTCCAGGTTCATATGTGTCCGCATTGCTGAGAAAAATTATGTTTTAATATATGCAAATAAGCCTCTAGGAGCAATGGGGGCGTTGCCGTTACATCTAGAGGCTCAGCTCTCTCTGCAACTGCCACACCCTATGCACATTGATTGACAGGGCCAGGCAGTGAAAAAATCATTATGCATAGCCTTGTCAATCACAGTGCAGATGGTGCAGTAGTTGAAGAGAGAGCAGAGCCTCTAGGTGTAACGGCAATGTCCCTGTTGCTCCTAGAGGCTCATTTGCATTATTGTATAACACATAATAAATGACCGCCATAGTCCCTTATTCTTTCTCCTTCTCAGCTATACTGCCATGCTACTTCCAGCAGAGACTCTTTTCCTTCCCTGAGAAGTAGGGAAGGAAACATTTTTTTGGTTATTCATAATCTCCTGCTCTCTCGCCCATCTGCTGATGATTGACAGGCTTCTACCTAGTGTTCTCCCTTTCTCTCTAGAAGAGAACTGCCAATCATCAGCAGATGGGCGGAGGGAGCAGGAGATTATGAATAACCATGACTCTTTTCGGGTAGTTTTGACTCTTTTCAAAGACTGGGCTGCAATGATTATGATGCTGATGCTTACTTTTAGCTGATGTGTGACACACCGCTGAAATCAGCATTTCTGTCACTACTTTATACGGCCCGCAGTATGGTCAGCATAAAGTTGATGACAGGTTAACTTTAATGCTATTTTGTGTCTCTAGGGCAATCATCTCACTCTTATGCCTAGATGACACATTTTCCCGTCGGAGAGGCTAGGCAAAATAGTTTGGTGCCAGTTCCTAAGATCTGGCTTCACCCTTTTTTCTAGCTGAGTGCTCACAGACTAACCTAACTCCGGCATAGTCATAGCACTTGCTCTGAGAAGAGCAACCCTGGCCAGCTCAGGAACCTAAACCTCCTTTATTTGTATGCCCCTGACTATGTCCTAGGCTTTTCGCTAGTGACTGCTAGTTCCTCAGCGAGTTCTTGCCTCCTCGCTCTATTTGTTCACTATGCTCCTTCCCCTGGGGGCTCGTTGTGTTCTGCAGACAACAGGCGAGCAGTGGGCGTTACTGACTCGCCCCTTGTCATCCCGCCTCCTCTGTACAGACATTCTTCATTCTGGAGTGTCTGATTTCACCATAGAGACCTTGACACAGCATCTCCAGGCTCTTACACGTGATCGGTTAGTTTACTAAATACTAAATAATTTAGTGTTGTTATATTTTCTGTTAATTACAAGGAACCACTGTCTTGAGTGAGGTTTATTGTTATGTATGAGCAATCGAGGGTATTTATATAAAGCAGCCAAAGCTTTAGCTTTCATTCAGGCCAAAAGTTATCCTAGCTATGCCAATAAAGGTGATGGATTTAATATCCCCTCCATGTTCATCCCATATATGTTTAGCGATGAGGGTGTCTCTTTTGCTTAGGATATCGTCAACATGCTCCTGTATCCGCTTCCAGAATTCCCTTTTGGTTTTACCCACATAGACCACTGGGCATGTGCATTTCCCCAAATAGATGAATCATTAAGTTCTGCAGTTTATAAACTCTCTAGTCTCAAAACATCCCGTGGTACTACTAACAAATTCTTGGAAGAGGAGATTTGGTTACATGTCACACATGTACCGCCTTTAAATGTGTAACATGGTTGCCTTCCTAACCAGGAGTCTTTTCTAGGTATTGGGGTAAAATTACTTTTAACCAAAAGGTCTTTTCGGTTTGGGCTTCTCCTAAAAGTGATCTGTGGCCTTTTGTCGACCAATTCTCTCAAATCTGGCTCTGTACAAAGAATCCCCCAGTGTTTCTATACAATTTACCCGATTTCACAGTGGGCACCATCATACGTGCCAATTATTCTGATGTGTTGTTCTGTTTTTTTTTGTTACATTTCATTTCTTTTTGGGTACCAATAAATCATTCCTTTTTCTTTTTGCTCCCTTGGTAAATGCTTCCCTCAATTCTTTATCAGGATACCCCCTATTCTGGAATCTTGTTCTCAGATCTTCTGCCTGACTCCTAAACATTTTGAAGTCTGAGCAACAGACCTCCACAGTGCCCGCCCCTTTAACAGTGACCTCCACAGCGCCCTCCCCCTTTAATGCTAGAGCTACACGACAACATGTGTCGTGCGACATTTTGTCTAAACTATTTTTATAATGATAGGCTATGGTGTAGCACTGCGACATGTGACATTCTACGACTGACGCACGATAGCTGCGTCGCAGCATATAACATGCAGTGCAACACCATAGACTATCATTATAAGAATTGTTGAGACAAAATGTCGCACGACACATGTAGCAGTGTAGTTGTGCCCTATGTGTCGTGTGACTTATTGACACATGTCATCGTGTAGCCCTAGCCTAAAGCTGACCTACAGCAGTGAAAAAAATTGCTGGGTTGTTATGGAAACCTGGAATAAAACGGTGTATGTGGAGACTAAGGGCCTGCGAACTTCTATAGGCTGATAAGGGACATGTGACCATGTGTATGGAAGTTGGGATATAAAGAGAAAGACTTGCAGGCTTGTATTGGCTAATGCAGGTCATTTTTTGGGACTATCTCAGGAACGGTACATCCTAGAGAGCTGTGAACCCCACAATATTCCTTTCCATTGAAATCAATGGTTGCGTTTTTGAGTGATCGAGGAACACACATACCTGTACATACGTCCTTCTTTATATATATAGATTGTGCTGCTTTCAATTTTTCCAATTGCTGCAGTGAAAAAAATATTTCCCCTGAAAAGGATGAGCTGCAATACCAGACAAAGTCACATTCATGAACAATGCTTCTACACCTATATAATCTTTGAAGAAGCACAACGCTCACATGTGATGATTAGAGGGATTCCTGGGGTCTGATCCCCACCAATCAAACAATGACATTTAAAAGGGAATTTTGATTTTGCAATTTTCAGCATCAATTGACAGGAAACAACGCATACTATCACTTACTAATAATGAGTGTTTATCTGTAATGCCCGTTTTCCTGGACTCCATCGTGGTCACATGAGATTTCCCATTGTGTTGTTTCCCTATCCGTATTTACATCTGAGGCGTGGTAAGGCTTGTTAGACTCTGCCCTGTAGACACAATATCATCAGTGACCTTGCCTCTCAGGGCGGTGTTCTGCTCATTCTCTGGGACCCTGCCCAGTAGATGTGATTTCAAGATTCCATACAGGCAAATTTTTATTCACACCGTTTACCAATCATGATAAATAATATGTTTACTATATTGTATGGGTTATTATAATTACAGGGATACCAAATATTGTTTTATGATTTTGTCATATTTGCAAAAAAAAATTAAGTAAAACTATAAGCCATAAAAAATCCATTCTTCACAGCAGAGCTTTTATACAGGCAGCTGTAAATATGGTCTGGGGTTGAAACCTGTAAAATAATCTTTATACTAAAGGTTACGGTAAATAGAATTTTTACTTTCTGATGTTTTTCGTCCAGGCTAAAAGTTACAATTTTCTGCAAAATTATTGTTGCTAAAAAACGGAGGGAGCAAAAACTGTTAAAGTTTTTCTAACATCCTTAGTATCACAAATATCACAAAACAGTATGTGTGTCACTGTAATTATATAAGCTGTATTATTTAAAGGTGATTAGTAGATGGTGCAATTTTTCTTTCATTTCAGTAATATACTATTCATTTAGTGTTAAGCCTGTGAAGAAAATATCATTTTTAAGCACAGAAAATGCAGCCCTTCGAACAGAGCAGGTCTGTAGTATAATGGTAACTCTTCTGCCTGACATACAGATGATATACATAAAATCCTGAGGAAGACCTGTTAAATACCATCATTAGTTAAAGCCTATTTGGTGGAAGAGAGTGCCTCCCTCAACCTATATCCAACACAGATTCATTAGTATTCACTGTATTGTCAATACTAATGCTGACTCTGCTTGTACCTGAGAGGCAGAGACCTGATGCTACAAACACTCCCCGTCAGACTTGAGCTGGAATGTAAATGCCAGGTACGGGTCACAAATAACAATTATGCTGGAGGAGTCAAAATGCATTTAGAATGTCCTCATCTGACATATAATGCAGTGAGGTTGACTGCGGTGTTTTTTTTTTTGTTTTTGTTTTTAAACTGGAAAACCCCTTTAAGACCCCTTTAAAAAGGACTGGTGTAGAAACGAGCATATCTAAAAGGACATCTGAATATTAAAAGTACATACCTTTAAAAGTAGCCAGCCTGTCATCCATTTCACAAATCTCCCTGGATACCATACATGCTTGTAAAGATCGGTATTAACCACTCCAGGGTCCACAGCATTAGCAGTCACGTGACTACCTTCTACAGTCAACAGATGTTGTAAGTAATAGGTGAATAACACAAGGGCAAGCTTGCTCCGAGCATATGCGCCATGGGCCGAATAACAGTGGCTGTGGGCAAATAGAAAGAAAAAAAAAAGTGTTGAATACACAGTATTCATCTTCAAAAACATATTTTTTTTTATTAAGATTATTATTGTATTGTACAGTTGTTTCTCCATTTGCTATTTCGATATATAAAATGGGAACAAATGTAAATGTCACCACCCGCAGCATTCCTTTTTTTCTCTGCTAGGCTGAAAAATCAGCCATATCGACAAAAGAGAAAAAGAGCTTCAAGCTTCAGATTGGTGAAAATGAAACAGCTTATACTAAGCCATTACAGAATTCTTCAGACATTAAACTGCATTAGGGCAGAAGGTTTGCTCTGCTCTGCATTTTATATGGGTGACTTAAGCAGGAAAACTTACTAAATGTCAGTAACCTAGTTCTGTCACATTTCTAGATTTGTGGGGATGAGAACACTTAAAGAAGCACTCCCACAAAATGTTATTTTTTTGGCCAGTTAGAAAACGACATCATGTAAATTGTAGTGAAAGTACTGTTTTTACTGTATTTGTAAGTTATCCGCTCCCTTCTGGTCCTTAACTGTGTCATGGGACCGACACACTGGCTCTCCAACTGACACAGCATCTTGTGTGTATACTGGAAGTCAGTTTCTCTACTCATTTCCGAGTCTGTCATCAAGGCTTTCATAGGAATGAATAGAGAAACGGACTTCCTGTCCACACATAAGACACTGTGTCAATCGGAGAGTCAGAGGGTCACATGACACAGCTGAGGAACAGAAGGGAGTGGATAACTCACATCTACAGTCATCAGTAAGAGGATTAGCTACCATTTACCTCATGTGTCTTACTAACGACCCAGAAAATAAAAATGTTTGTCGGAGAGCTTCTTCAAGACTGTAGCTAGTTCACACAGTCCATTACTTAAAATGAAAGGGAAATACAAGGATCTACAAATGTCTTTGTCTCAGCTGGTAAATCTTTTTTGACTAAGGGTTCGTCCACACAGGTATATAATGGCTCAGTTTTGTACAGGTGAGTACTTCTGTCAGTTTTGTATGAAATGGTGACATGCCCTCTCAGATCCCATATGTATTCTCCTCTAGAAGCAGCACTCAAATCAATGCTTTCCTGGATGCCAGCCTCAGGGGTTGTGACTGATCTATCAAATGTATAAACCAGAGGAACGATAGCACCAGGACATATTTATTCTATCTACATGGAAGAAAAATCACATCCTTATGTTTTTATTGTACTTTAAGGGGTTCAGTAAGTGTCATTTATCATGTAGAGAAAGTTAATACAAGGCAGTTACTAATGTATTGTTATTATCCAATGGCTGGATTCATTTTTCTATCACATTTTACACGGCTCGTTTCCATGGTTACAGACCACCCTGCAATCCATCCGTGGTGGTCATGCTTGCACACTATAGGAAAAAGCACTAGCCTATGTGTGCTCCTATGGTCCCGGCCACCATAGAGGCTTAAGCTTTTTCCTATAGTGTGCAAGCATGACCACCACTGATGGATTGCAGGGTGGTCTGTAACCATGGAAACAAGCAGTGTGAAATGTGATAGAAAAATGAATCCAGCCAGCAAAGGAAGCAATATGGACAATCACAATACATTGGTAAGTGCCTTGTATTAACTTTCTCTACATAATAAATGCAACTTACTGAAGTGAGAGACCCCCTTTAAAGGGTTTGTGTCACTTCAGCAAAATGCATTTGTTAATACAATACTCTTACTACTGTATTATGATGGTCTATTGTCTAGATTAATTCTTCCATAAACACTGCTCATTTCCATGGTTATAACTAGTGTTGAGCAAACTGAAGGACTTTGATCTGAATTTCAGGAAAAATTTGATTCGCCGCAAAGCCGAATTTCCTCGTGCTTCATAGCAACAAATCAATTTTCCCTGAATGGCGGTAAAATATTAAAAAATATCATACTTACTTCATCCTTTTGCGCGCAAAGAGCCGGCTGCCGCCAACTTAATTGAAAATCCCACACAAAATCCTGTGTGCGATGACATATGATGTCACCACGCCGGCTGACGTGATGACGACATCACGGACTGCGCGAGATTTCGCGCTGGATTTTCAATCAAGCTCATCGTGATCAAATTGATAAGGGTAAGTATAATTTTATACATTTTTTCACTTTGCACTGTAATATTATCATCAGATCCCGCAATCCGTGATGAATGCAGCATCTGAGGGAGTCCATGATGGACGGTGGTGCAATCACTGTTCCCTGTCATTGCACTCACTACTTACAAAGAAATGCATCTCATGACAAAGTAATTCATCAAAAAGCTAATTTTTTTGTAAAGTTTACCAAGCAGCTGAATTTGTGATTACAAACATTAATCTAATAGGGTGTCTTAAGAGTTAGTCTAGTGCACCATGTACCTCTTGGTGTTTATACATCACTAGGGTTGTATACATTGTACACAACATTTGTGTCTGTTTTGTCTTTCTGTCCATGTAGGGGGTTCACTCTGAGGCTTTAATCTACCAGTGGACATCAATCAGGGGTATATAGGAGGTGGTAGTCTTAGGCTCGAGGACAGGGAGTCCCCACCATTAGGGGCCGTCCCTGGGCAGAGGGTATAGTTTAGGGTTTGTAAGTAGGGATAGTTTCCCCACCCATAACTAATTTACCCAGTCTTTTCTGTGGATCTACCTACATTGGACAATCAGTATATGTCATGAATTTATAAATTAAAGTTATTGTTCTTTATAAGGGTTAATTTTCTAGCTGGACTACACACTGGATTATGCACAATCCTGCGATCCTAGCCACCAGCAAGGCCAAAGGTTTTTCCTATATTGTGGAGACACAGCCACAGGGCGGTCGTAACCTTGGAAACGAGCTGTGTATAATGTGATGGAAAAATTTATCTAGCCAGCAATAGAAGCAACAGGGACAATCACAATCCATTAGTAAGTGCCTTGTAGTAACTTTGTCTACATGATAAATGCCATTTGCTTAAAGGGATTCTGTCATGAGATTTGAGCCCTATAAGCTAAACATATGGCCAGGTCCGTACTAATAACATGAATCAAAAACTGCCCTTATTAAACCTGCTTGTGGCTCTATTAGCCCAAAAAACAGGTTTTTATAAGCTGTCACTCACCTACCTAAGGTGCCCATTAGCACATCGCACACGATAACGTAGTACAGCTCTGCACAAACAAATGCTATACTGGCTCAATGGACGCTGCTGTGGTGTGCAGTCGTACCATAGTACTCTTCAGAAATGGATCATGACAAAGGTTCTTGCATCTTCAATAGGTAGACACTGAACAAGATATAGTAACACAATTACAGTATATAAAAAGACACATATGCATGTTTTTCTCAATATCCGACATGAAATCAGAATAAACCTTTCCTTTTTTTGGTCAATTAGGATTACCATAATTATTATTATTTGCCAAATGCCAGAATAATGAGAGAGAGAGAGACAGAGACAGAATGTTTTAAGGCATTTTTATTACTTTATGCAAAGTCAAAAGTTTACATACATTTCATTAATATTTGGTTCCATTGCCCTTAAACTGTATGACTCGGGTTAAATGTTTTGGATATCCTTCCACAAGCTTCTCACAATAGTTGGTCGGAATTTGGGCCCATTTCTCCTGACAAAACTGGTGTAACTGAGCCATGTTTGTTGGTCGCCTTGCTCGCACCTGCCTTTTCAACTTTGCCCATAAATTTTCAATAGGATTGAGATCAGGGCTTTGTGACGACCACTCCAAAACATTGACTTTGTTATCCTTAAGCCACTTTGTAACCAGTTTGGCAGTATGCTTGGGCTCATTGTCAATGTGGAAGACCCATTTCTGGCCCAAGCTTTCACTTCCTGGCTGATGTCTTAAGATGTTGCTTCAGTATTTCCACATAATCTTCTTTCCTCATGATGTGCATGAAGTGCACCAGTCCCTCCTGCAGCAAAACAACCACACAACATGATGCTGCCACCCTGTGTTTCACAGTTGGGATGGTGTTCTTATGTTTCCAAGCTTCTCCCTTTTTCCTCCAAACGTAACGATGGTCATTAAATTTTAGTTCCAGGACATGTCTCCAGAAATGTAGGTCTTTGTTCCTGTGTGCATTTGCAAACATGAATCTGGCTATTTTATGTTTCTTTTGGAGTAATGGCTTCTTCCTGGCAGAGTGGCCTTTCAGCCTATGTTTAAACAGTACTCGTTTCACTATGGATATTGACACAATCTTACCAGCTTCCGCCATCATCTTCACAAGGTCTTTTGCTTTTGTTTTTGGGTTGATATGCACATGTCAGACCAAAGTACGTTCATCTCTGGGACACAGAACCCGTCTCCTTCCTGAGCGGTATGATGGCTGGACATTCCCATCTTTTTTATACTTGTATAAAATTGTTTGTACAGATGAACGAGGCACCTTCAGGTATCTTGAAATTGCACCCAAGGTTGAGCCATACTTGTGCAAGTCCACAATTCTCTTCTTGATATCTTGGCTGATTTCTTTAGACTTTTTCCATGATGCTACACAAAGAAGCAGTTTGTTTCAGGTGTGCATTTAAATACATCCACAGGCGTGTCTATAATGAACTCAGATGTTGCCAACAAACCTTCCAGAAGCTTCCAAACACATGACATCATCATATGGGCAGTCCAGAATTGTTTAAAGGCATAGTAATCTTAGTGTAGGTAAACTTTTGACATTGCAGAAAGTAATAAAAATGCCTTAAAACATTCTCTCACATTATTCTGGCAATTGGCAAATAATAATAATTATGGCAATCCTAATTGACCAAAAACAGGAAAGGCTTCCTGTTCGGCTTTGGGACCTGCCACATGGTACAATTGTGCCTAGTAGCTTAGCATAGGGAACCTATCTTGACTAATATCCAATGATAACCACAGAAAACAATATAGTCACATAATCTACAGGTTTCCACATCTAATATCATTACAGAATTCAGTACAGGAACTTATATAATATTAGGTAACTGCAGATACTCAATATTGTTCAATCATATCAGCATGATCTTACTATTTGTCTCCAAAACTAATATTCTTGGATTAGGAAAACAGGAAAGAAGAGTACTTTATTGGAGTGCGATGAATCATTTTTCTTTCCCATGAAGACATTCAAATTACACTTACATTCAAATTATCTTACATAGGTCAACCAACGTGTCCTTTGTGATACAGTGCATCTCCGAGTATATACATAATTTACATGCAACTAGATGCGTAATGAGAAATAAGCAGAAATATATGAATATGACAGATACAAAAGAATATCGGGACCATGATAACTGAATAGCTTCCAGATGAACTGAATGATAGTGAAGAAAATACAGCATTTTATATGAGAAACCTTGACAGCCATATTACTCTGGGAAAGGTACTCAGCTGTTTACAATAAAGTACCTATGCACATACCTGTATCACGCCTTTACTGTCAAAATGAAAATGTCGGTGAACTACATAGTAGGAAAAAATGTACACCTTTGTATGGCACAGCTGCCAAAGTCTTATCGCAAACCGCTGTACATGTACTACACTGGGGTGGCATGGGCTCAGGAGCTGCAATAGCTGAAATCGCAGCTAGCGCAGATCCCGAACACGTAACGCCTTCGATGCCATGGTTAATAGCGATTGCGACATCTAGGTGGTTTACAGACGAAGGGAGCTTATTTTGTACCTAGCTGCGCCCCCCGCAATACGATTGCAATGTCTTGATGACCACCATGGCCTCCAGGGTTGTGATGCACAGAAGCCTATTAAGTCTAATAGCCAATCTGTCAGTGTAATATTGGAAGGTAAAACACATTACAATACAGTAGTTTTGTATGAAGTCCTCAAGTGGGACTTAAAAAAAAGAAAAAGAAATATTTTGAAAACAAAAACAAATAACTTTAAAAATTGCAAGCAAAAACAACACTTATCCAGCCCTTTATTACTATCATTATTATAAAAAAAATATTAAATATAGTATATATATCTATAAAATGATCATTGCTGTTTTTGGTTACTTCACCACAGTTGTCTCAATGGAAACATAAAAAAAAGTTTAAGAGTCTTAGAATATTACAAAACAAAAAACAAATGATAAAAAAAAAAACAACCGATTTTATGAAGCAAAAGTAGTACATGTATATTGAAAGATTTTTTTTTAGGCGAACGTCTAAAGATAGTGAATAACACATTAAATAAAAGTTTCATTCTTTCTTATTTATTTTTACTCTACATAGGGCTAACATATTCTACAGCACTTTACAGATATTATGGTTGTTTGCTGCCTCCAATGGAGCTCACAATCTAAGGATAGGTTCATATTTGCTTTTAACGGATCCGGTATGTTGTTCTGGCAGAAAACAGCCTGCCGGAGTTCACTGGATCTGGCCTAGCTGGGTATTACCATTCACCGCCAGACTCCATTCACTATAATGGGATCTGGCCACTTCCTGACATAAGTGCCCGTTTCGGCTGGGCAAAAACCATTGCATGCAACTTTTTTTTTCTGGCCAAAAGCCTACAGTAAAAGCATCCAGATCCCTAATAGATCCCATTATAGTCAATGGTGTCCAGCTGTGAACTAGGCTGGATCCAGTGACCGCTGGCAGGCTGTTCTCTGCTGGAAAAGCCTGCCTAATCCATTAAACACAAATGTGAACCTACACTTACTTGCCTTTCAGTCACTTCAAAGTGCAAAGGATATAATTATTTTATGTTGATGCCTTTAAAAATTCCACTTGCTGTGAACAAGCCTCTGGCTGCAAAAAGCTTTATGGTATGTTCTCAAGTGGCAAGTCCGCAGTGAAAAATTTGCAGTGGATCTGGCTGAAAAGAATCATCGAGCTTCATTTATTAGGAAGTAAAACAGAAAACTACATAGATGATGGAAATGGGTACATTTCATGTACTGTAAGTTTCAAGAAAAAGCACAAAAACCCTTTCATCAGGATTCTAAGCAGCCAAACATGCTTATGTTTTCTCCACAGCTTGAAATCCTATGAGCAAGAAGAACAAATCAATCCATAGAATAGGATCTAAACCGTACACTCGGGGCACTGCGTTCTGAAATATAGATTTATTCATCGACCTGCCCTGATGACAGCATCGCTTAATACCTTTATATACAAATGTTACAATATTTTTGTTCCCCAAAGCTCTTACACGTGAAATTACCATCAAAAGCCCAGCCAACAAGATTGATGTAATCTTGGCTAACATTCAGTGCCCCCTATTTTCTCAGAAGCCAACGTCAATTGGATTTTCTGAGCATCTCATAATCCTTTTCTGCAGAGGCACATTACCCCCGTGGTAATCGAAAAACAAGACATTCAATTTCGAAACCATTTTTAGATAAAACAGCTTTTAGAGATTTTAAATATTCTATATTGTCCTTCTCTCCAATTCTATAAAATCTAAAACAGATATTATAATATGTTCATTAATATAGAGCTGAACCTTCTCACCTGCCTGTGAAAGAACACATTGAATTACCAATTAATATTCTAAACGGCATTCAGAGTGTTAACACATTTCCAAAAATCTCTACTAAAGATTTGAGGAATTTGCAGGTGACAGTTTAGTTCAAGTTTAGTTTTACTTTTAATCGATAAAATGCTTGCAGACTGTTTTATCCTTGAATTAAAAAAAATTCTAGGATGGGCGCATGGGGGGGGGGGGGGAGAGACTTCTAATTCAGTATGCACGAGAAAAGTGAAGTTAAAAAGTCACTTGCAACTTTTTAAATGCAACTTTTTAACAAATAGTCGCAAGTGGTGTTTTTATGCCACCCTTGCCACTGTTCAGAAAGACAAGGGCCTGACGGGGGCATGGTAAGCCGATGCGACAAAGTTATCTTCATTTACACCAGCTTTCTGGCGCAAACTAAGCCAGAAGTCTACGGCAGCTCAGAGCTGCTGTCAATTTCTGTTTAGGTGCACAGACTGCGGGAGGATGCGTCTAATTTATGATGAGGCATGCGCCTCATCAAAGATTAGGCACATCTTCTGGCAGTGCAGGGGATATGAAGACCAGTCTAGAAGGCACCAACTGGTCAAGATAAATTTTCCCCATAGTATAAATAGTGTGGACACAGTCCTAGAACTCTTTCACATGGCTATATGTTGGCAGCCAGTGTCTACTGTAGCTCTGTACTCTGGAGCCATTGGAACTTTACGTGCATTAGTGATAACTAGATGGCACTCCAACTCTAGGGTGTGGGTGGCAGGAGATGGTTCCCACACCAACGTAAATAAAATGAAAGACTCCCGAACTCCACAAGATTGCCTAAAGAGCTGTATTCATTTATTAGGTGAGTAGCCATACCTACAGGGCATCTGCCCACAATCTCTAGTGCTGCCTTTCCAGGGCGATAGTGCCCTCCTTTCTTGCCGTTTCCATCCCCTCTGGTGCAGCTTATCCAGTACTCTGAAGAAGGCCTATGGCCAACAAACATTCAGTTATTGTCTGGATACTCACCTAATAAATTAATACAATATGTTAAGTAATCTTGTGGAGTACGGAAGTCTTTCATTTTATTTGCAGAACTCTATGTGCAGGCATATAATGCTTAATCAGGTGCCATATGTATATAATACAGCATTCAAAAGAGAATCGGTCCATTTTTTTGCTGATTCATACTGATGTCCATACTGAACTTGCCCCTCACTTTTCACTCTCTTCTCGGTCACATGGTCTTGCTTCTGGTCCGACTATTCCACTCAAACCTCACAACCTCATAACTCTGCTCCATGCTCTTCCTTCAAGACCTTTCCTCCACCTTTCACACAGTTGACCACTCCCTCCCATTACAAATCATCTTAAACTTTAGCATTACAAACATTGTCCTCTCCTGAATGACATCATACAGTACTTTTTCTTGCCCACTCTCTGCTGGCATCTCACATGGCTCTGTTCTGAAATTCTATTCTGCCAGGTACTGCTCCTGCAAGTGCCCAGAAGGAGGTGTTTTATTGTGAAGTGCTCTCTATGCAGAGCTGCTTAGCAGCCCCATCCCTTTGTTCTGTGTGACAGCTGTAGTGGCCTCCTGGCTGGTTGCTACAGGTGTTATTCAG
Organism: Bufo bufo; assembly: GCF_905171765.1. NCBI lineage: Eukaryota > Metazoa > Chordata > Amphibia > Anura > Bufonidae > Bufo > Bufo bufo. The sequence continues at coordinate 159,257,897 of NC_053391.1, forward strand.
GGCAGAATGGATGGGCTGTGAAAAATATTGACATGTGAAAGTGTCCTAAAGAGGGGTTGTCACCTGATTTCACAATACTTTATTAAACAGATCTCAGCTAAGGTTGGTGTACTTACTTTGAAAATTCATATCAGAATGACTGCATAATATTTCTTAACTTTTTTCCCACCTGATACTAAAATGAGCATTTTATGAGACCAGCTAAAGACAGAGAGATGAACTCAAAAAATGCTAATTTTAATATCAATTTGGAAAACTTTCAATATTAATTTTACAACCACTGTGTAAGAACACCAGCCTCATCAGGCTTAAGCAATCTATTTAATAATGTAGGCTGTTTCTATTGTGAAATCTGGTGACAGACCCTCTTTAGCTCTGCTGCCAGCCAATCCACCTCTCTCCTCATTCTTCTACCTCCTCCTATGTCAGTCAGTTCCCTCAATGGCAACCCATTGCCCTGCCAATTAATTTCGAAATAACGACAAGACATACAAATCAATCTACAATCAGTGTATGCCCTACTCTCCCCACATGTAATCCCTGGCCCTCTCAAGACCTTCTGTTCTCATGTTTGCTTCATAAAATCATCTTCTCGAAAATTTCTCCTGTGCAATCCCCATAATCTGGAACTCTCTGTCCCAACACATGACACTCTCTAATTATTCAAAATTGTGAATGCAACCTAAGATACCCACCTCATCAGAAAAGCTTACCACCTCCAATAAACAGCTGTATAAGCTGTGTCTACTCTTACCAGTCTTTTTCCTTCAGAAGATTGTAACCCCTGGCAGGCAGGGCCCTTCTTCCTTACCAGTATATTGCTTATTGAGCTCATGACTATTGTACTTGCTAATTTTTATTGTTTATTCATGTTCACGTCTGAATTTCAAGAACCCTTGAAGTTAATTAAAAGTAATAACATGGGCTGTGTGAACGAGGCTGAGAAACATACCAAACACAGACTACAGCTAAGAGTGGAGCTTTTTCTGGGGAAAAAAATGTAATCTAATCGAGTCCTTTTACATATTGACTACAACAATGCATATTCCCATTAAAGGGGTTATCCGAGACTAAACAATGTCCCCAAGGTCCCTCACACTGAATATACTTACCTGGCTCCCCGCATCTCTCCTGGTCTCAGCACAGACGCTGCAGCTTCTCCCTGCGTTGGGGGGGGGGGGAGGGGGCAGCCAATGTCAGGCTGGGAAGGGGACAAGCCTCCCAAGCATTGCGGGTGACGGTAGAGAGGCTCGTCCCCGTCTGCCAATGGCTCCCCCCCCCCGCCACTGGATGTTTTCACCAGCGCACAGGGAGAAGCTGCAGGAGCGGCACAGGGAGCGGGGAGCCAGGTAAGTATATTTAGTGTGAGGGGTACAGGCATGTGGGGGACATTTTTTTTTATTCTCGGATAACCCCTTTAAACACCCTTAAAACTTTAAATTACCAATTATTTTATTATCTAATAGAGAGATATTAATATTTTAAGTGATCTGACTATATCAGCATTACACATCACTACTGTAAGGCTTCATTCATCATAACCTACCTTCTTATAGCAGTCTTTGCCTATAAAATATCAGCTATCTTGGTGCCTATTGCAGACTAATGTGAAGTGACATGTGTTTTCGGTTTTCCCAAGGTCACCAACTGAGATAGGTGATTATAGTAGTAACAAACACTACAGAGCACATTACCCTTTTTGCTGCCAAGAGCTATTACTGGGCTTGCCATTTTCTCCAGAGTAGCTAGAACTGACCAAATTTTTTTTGTGATATATTTTCTTCAGCCGACAGACCTAACTGCTTTCTGCATCACTGTGACGTCGTAATTGATGCCCCAAAAGCATACCATACTACAACCTTTACACAGTAAAACACAGTACAGATTACTTTCAGGTTTAAAGCAATTGTAATAGTGTAAAAGCAGAACTTTTTCTTTCCTACAGATTACTGTACATATTATGATTTAAATCCCATAGCCAGCATCATGTAAAGAGAAGAGGAAGAGAGGAGGCAGCGCCTCATGTGTGGTGCTGTTTGATTTAGACAGATACAGGGCCGGCCTTTGGGGTGTGCGGGCTGTGCGGCCGCACAGGGCGCCATAGCAACAGGGGCGCCGGGCGGCCGACAGCTCGCAATGTAATATGCGGCAGGCGAGGCGGCACTTGTGTTCTCCCTCGGGGCGGGGCAGGCACTGAGATGAGCCAGGGCTGGAGATTATAGTTCTCTGCCCCGCCGCCGATGTTCTATTCAGCAGCGCAGTGGAGAAGTCTCTCCCTCCCCCCTGTGCTGCTGCCCCCGCCGCTGCCAATAAGAAGAGAGACAGGAGGAGGAGAGGAGGGGCTGTGGCCACTGCGCCACCAATGAAGATAACTGACCTGTAATACAAATACAGGAGGCGGGTGCCGGAATCAAATAGCCGTCACCCGACCTCTGTGACAGGGAGCTGCGATCAGCTGCAGTTGAGTTAACCCTTCAGGTGCGGTACCTGAGGGGTTAACTGCCGCTGATCGCAGCTCCCTGTCACAAAGGTCAGGTGCCGGCTATTTGATTCCGGCACCCGCCTCCTGTATTTATATAAGAAACGTTGGTGGCACAGTGCGCCCCCCCCCCCCCCCAACACCCCAATATAAGAAACATTGGTGGCTCAGTGGGAAGTGCCGATAAGGGTTAAGAAATAATAAAAAAAAATTAACTCACCTCCTCCAGTTGATCGCGTAGCTGCCGGTCTCCTGTTCTTTCTTCAGGACCTGTGGTGACGTCACTGAGCTCATCACATGGTCCATTACCATGGTGATGGATCATGTGATGTATCATGTGATGAGCACAGTGATGTCACCACAGGTCCTGAAGAAAGAACAGGAGACGATCAATTGGAGGAGGTGAGTTAATTATTTTTTTTATTTTTTAACCCTCATTGGCACTGCCCACTGCGCCACCAATGTTTATTATATTGAGGGGGGGCGCACTGCACCACCAATGTTTATTATATTGAGGGGGGGCGCACTGCACCACCAATGTTTATCATATTGAGGGGGGGCGCACTGCACCACCAATGTTTATTATATTGAGGGGGGCGCACTGCACCACCAATGTTTACTATATTGAGGGGGGGCGCACTGCACCACCAATGTTTATTATATTGAGGGGGGGCGCACTGCACCACCAATGTTTATTATATTGAGGGGGGGCGCACTGCACCACCAATGTTTATTATATTGCGCCACCAATGTTTATTATATTTCGCCACCAATGTTTATTATATTGGGGGGGGGCGCACTGCGCCACCAATGTTTATTATACTGGGGTGTTGGGGGGGCGCATTGCACCACCAATGTTTATTATACTGGGGGGGGCACTGTGCCAATGTTTATTATATTGGGGGGCGCACTGTGCCAATGTTTATTATATTGGGGGGGCGCACTGCCCCACCAATGTTTATTATACTGGGGTGTTGGGGGGGTGCACTGCGCCACCAATGTTTATTATACTGGGGGGGCGCACTGTGCCAATGTTTATTATATTGGGGGGGCGCACTGCGCCAATGTTTATTATATTGGGGGGGCGCAGTGCGCCAATGTTTATTATACTGGGGTGTTGGGGGGGCACACTGCACCACCAATGTTTATTATACTGGGGGGGCGCACTGTGCCAATGTTTATTATATTGGGGGGGCGCACTGTGCCAATGTTTATTACATTGGGGGGGGGCGCACTGCGCCACCAATGTTTATTATATTGCGCCACCAATGTTTATTATATTGCGCCACCAATGTTTATTATATTGGGGGGGGGCGCACTGCGCCACCAATGTTTATTATACTGGGGTGTTGGGGGGGCGCACTGCACCACCAATGTTTATTATACTGGGGGGGACACTGTGCCAATGTTTATTATATTGGGGGGGCGCACTGTGCCAATGTTTATTATATTGGGGGGGGCGCACTGCGCCACCAATGTTTATTATACTGGGGGGCTCACTGTGCCAATGTTTATTATATTGGGGGGGCGCACTGTGCCAATGTTTATTACATGGGGGGGGCGCACTGCGCGACCAATGTTTATTATACTGGGGTGTTGGGGGGCGCACTGTGCCACCAATGTTTATTATACTGGGGGGGTGCACTGCCCCACCAATGTTTATTATACTGGGGTGTTGGGGGGCGCACTGCGCCACCAATGTTTATTATACTGGGGGGGCGCACTGTGCCAATGTTTATTATATTGGGGGGGCGCACTGTGCCAATGTTTATTATATTGGGGGGGCGCACTGCCCCACCAATGTTTATTATACTGGGGTGTTGGGGGTTGTGCCCATGGAGGGAAAAGTAGGGTAAATTAATGATGGCACACCAAGGCCGGTGTAACGTTATACTTCCCTACTTCGTGAGATTTCCCTACTCTCGTCACTTCCGGTCGCACCAGACATGACGTGAGGAGGTGTTCAGCACCGCGCAGGCGCACAACGGTGGGTTAGGGAAATTTCACAGCAGAGTGCGCATGCGCTGGGAGCCTTGTCGGCGGTTAGGGTAGGGAAAAATTATGGGCCAGTGCACAGGTGCGGTGATCGGATGGATGTTCTCAGCTGGACACCGGCCGACACTGCGCATGCGCTGGGAGCCTCACCAGCGGTTAGGGTAGAGAAAAAGCACTGGCCCGTACGTAATTTTTCCCTTCCCTAACCGCTGGTGAGGCTCCCGGTGCATGCGCAGTGTCGGCCGGTGTCCAGCTGAGAACATCCATCCGATCACTGCGCCTGCGCACTGGCCCATAGTTTTTCCATACCCTAATCGCCGGCGAGGCTCCTGGCGCATGCGCACTCTGCTGTGAAATTTCCCTAACCTGTCGTTGTGCGCCTGCGCGGCGCTGCACACCTCCTCACGTCATGTCCGGTGCGACCGGAAGTGACGAGGGTAGGGAAATCTCATGAAGTAGGGAAGTATAACATTACACGGGCCTTTGGGGTGTGCGGGCTGGTAACTACTTGGTTGGATAGTCAGCCAGCCTATGCCATGATGCCAGCAACAAGCAGTGTTTTTTTTTTTTTTTTTTTGGGGGGGGGTGGGGGGGGCCACAAGGTTAGCTCGCACAGGGCGCCTGAACACCTAAGGCCGGCCCTGGACAGATAACATTAAAAAAGTTGTGCTTACCAGCTTTTGTTGTGATAAAGTCACAACAGCTATGTCGAGCTTGGCTGATATTGCCCGAACAACAAAGGGGATGCCTGCGCTGCTGCCTTGGTTCCTACCCGTGCCATGGGTGCGGTCGTCGGGATGAATTGATCCGTGAAGAAGGGTATCTGGTATCTGACTCCTGCTGACAGCCCCGACATAGAGGTTCCCTTTTCTTCTTCCCCTTCTTCACGGATACACAGCATCAAGTCAATAGATTACAACAATTGTTAAAAGGAATGTTTCAACACAAAATTACCTATTATTTAAGGGGGTTTTCTAAGATTTTTTTAACTTAGAAAACGCATTTAATCGGTTGGGGTCTGACACCTGGGAAACCGCCGATCAGCTGTTTGAGAATGCACCAACGCCAATGTCTCTGGTCCCCATGGGTCAGCCGCCAACTACATCGGAAACAGTCCGGAAGGTAGCGGCCTGAATGGTTCACTAGAGCAAAGTCCAGATCCCGGTAAAGGGATTAAAGGTTGAAAACCAGGGGACTACCAAGACAACACAATTAGGCTATCCCAAAGTCCATTCCACTATCTGTGAGCTGGCCACATGTACGAGAAATACACTCAGAGATATCTATTATACTGGATGAAATAAGGAGAATAAGAGAATGGGTGTTGGAAGCTGAGGAATGAATTAGCCAGATTGAAGATGATTTGAAAAAGGCGGTGAAGGAATTGAAAAAGACAAAAAGATGAAAATTATAACTTTCAAAGCAAAATCATAGATATGGAAGAAAGAGATTGGAGAGGAGATCTGAGGCTTTTGGGATTCCCTTAATGCAGGAATGCCCAACCTGTGGCCCTCCAGTTATTGCAAAACTACAACTCCCAGCATACATGGACAGCCTACGGCTATTAGGGCATGCTGGGAGTTGTAGTTTTGTAACATCTGGAGGGCCGCATCCCTGCCTTAAGGTATAGAGGAAGAAAATTGTACCAAGTTTGTTCAGACATCAGTTGATAATACATTTGGTACACAGACTGTCAAAACATTTTTGTGTGGAAAGAGTGCATAGGGTCCCGTTAAAGCGTCCAATTAAAGGGGCTAGACCACACACAATAGTGGCCAGATTTCTATCTCAGAAGGATAAAGATAATCTATTATGGAAGGCAAGAGTGCTATCTAAACTAGAGATGAATGGTACTCTGCTAACAGCACAGAAGGACCGAGCTAAATTTGCTGAGTTTGAGACAATACAGTATTAAATACTCATTTATGTGTAGTTCACCAGGACAAGATTTATTTCTTCACTTTGTTTACAAAAGTAATTGACTGGCTTAAAAATAGGAGGATGTGAAGATGGAGTAGTCCATTTATATTGCTGAAAATGGACTAGATGAGAAGCTACAGCAGAGAGCATGTTAGATTAGGGGTGCAGGATATTTGGAAAGAGAGTCTTATACCAATGGAGAAGGGTGGAAGAGGTTTTTTTTATGTGTTAAGTTGAAGGTATGAATTGCCAGATATCTCCCCGGTATTATTTGTATTTTGGAAACCTATTTAACAATAGAAAGGATTAATATCCTTAAGTGTAATTGGTCTTTGTATCAATATCATGCTTTCTCTAATTACTCAAGAAGTGTGAGTCCATTGATACACAAAAATATAAAGTTTTAAGTAGATAATTAGTAAGGTAAATCAAAAAGGTAGACATATTTTTCTCCACCGTAAGCTTTACAAGAAAGAGTGTGTTCTGGCTTTCATGTACATACCACACCTTATGTTCATACTGGAATTGAATCAATCTATAAAATAAAAACATCTACCTTTAATTATTATGGGAGATTTTAGCAGATGGCTAGAAAAAGGGTGAGGATTAAGAATAATGAGTTATTAGAAACCCCATTATGTAGAATGATAAAAGAAATGCAATGGATTGATATTTGGAGGACTCATAATCCTGATAAAAAGGAGTTTTCACATTATAATGCTTCTTGTAATGCAATATCACATATTGGTCTCGTGGCCCCTTCGGTCAAAAATGTTAAGTAGGCTACAGGAGACTTTCAGATCAAACCCCTATTTTAATAGATTTGAGGGTTCCTTTTGTTTATGATAATTGGGTATACAAGATTAATCCTTATTGGTTAACACTGTTAGAAAAGAGCAGAAAACAAAAAGTGAATTGGATGGGTTTTAAAAAGAAATCATAGGATCTGCTTCTAAAACCTGTTTTACATCAGGCGATTGTAGGGCCAATCATTGTTAAGGAGCGTTTATATGAAAGCACGGTAGCGATCAACTGGCAGTGTAATACTGCCGCTGATTTCAGGTTGAAGTTGCTCGTTCACAGGGCAAGCCAAATATTTTGAAAGGTTTAAAAATTATGGTTTGTCAGTGACAGATTGTGATGTCTAATCATGATCTGCTTCCGACAAACAACTGGACAGCATGGGGACGAGCGATGGTATAACGATCGCTCCTCCCTATGCTATGGAGGAGATCGCTGCATAATAGCAGCGGTCTCTTCCACTAGCGAGCAGGTGATTGCTCGGAAGGAACGCTTCCTTCCCCACAATTGCCGGCAGAATCGGGCTGTCTAATACAGCCTTAAGTTAGAGTGTAGTAATGGAGAGTTGGAGAAGTATTTGGTGGATGAGGGTTCCTCTAAAACTACACAGGAACAGCCGGAATGGTTAGATCTGCCTATGCAACTGACAGAACTAGAATCTGCTTTCGATTGTAAAACAGTGGGCCCAGATGGTCTTCCTGTGAAAATCTACAAAGACTGAGAGTCCATTATGGACTATAAAGACAGAGACGCAATTATGGGTCATATGTGGACAAGGGAAACACATGCTTTAGAAAACAATAAGCTTCCAGAATCAATGTATGAGGCAAATATTGTCTTAATAACAAAGAAGGATAAGGATAGAAAAAATCTGGGTTATTATAGACCAATTTGTTTATCCTTTATCAAAATTTGAAAGCTTATATCTTGGTTAATGGCGCCAAATCTACTATTTTTTTAGAATGGGGAGAGGAGTGAGGCAGGGATGTCCTCTCTCCCCACTGCTATTTGAAATTGTGCCTCTTGCAGTTATGATTCAGAAAGATTCTACAGTGGTGGGATTTGGTGTACCAAAGAGGTAACCAGGATAAAATAACTACCGGTATGTATGCGGAAGTTCTGTTTTAAAAAAAAAATTATTGAATTATTCTGTAGGATATGTAATAGAAAAGATGGAGGAGTTATGTTCTGCTAGCACTAGACCCAAGTTTTGAAATATCTGAACATAGGTTAAAAGTTCTTGGACATATGGCTAATTTTACATATCTTGGGATAAAAATATTGGCCAATCCTAGTGAATACTTGGAGATAAATATAAAATCTGTGCTGACAAAGTTTACATATAAAATCAAGATATAGAGCAAAATGCCCTTCATAATGGCTGATAGAATTGCTTTGTTTAAAATGATTCTACGACCTCAGTTAAATTATTATTTATGGAATGCCCCAATTTGGACTGGGAAATGTGGATTTAGAAACATTATATGAGTGATAGATAAGATCATCTGGAACCGCAAAAGGGTTAGATTGAAGCAAAAATATGTGGTGCTCCCGATAGAAAAGGGAGGTGTTGCTGTTCTGGATGTGTTTATATATTATTTAGAAGGGTATATTGTGCGAATGGTAAAATGGTAGTTAAAGGTAGTAGAGGAGTAAGAAAGAACATATTTGAGGGATTGGAAGTGCAAATTTTGGGTTTACAAAAATTTCAGATGGAAAAAATGATTAGAAAAATTAGAATTTTATACCTATGTTTTATAATAAAAGATGGGAGGAGTTTAATATAGATGGTAGCTACTGGGAGGCAAAGGGATTACAAAAAATGTAAATAAACGGAGCAGCTGGTTGCACATGCCCGTGGCCGCATTATTCATTTCTATGGGAGTTCAGGAGAGAGCCGAGCACAGCACTCAGCTATCTCCGGAATTCCCATTGAAATGAATTAAGCTGCCACATGCATGCCCGACCAGCTGCTCCTTTCATTTCAGGGGGGCTACTGAGGGTACGAGGCCAACATTCTTATGATCAGCAGGGGACCCAGCGGTAGGGCCCCCACCAATCTAATAGTTATTTCTTATCCTGTGGATAGGTGATAATTTAATCTAACCAGAATACCCCTTTAAAAAAGTTTGTCACACTTCAGCAAATGGCATTTACCAGGTAGACAAAGATAATACAATCCACTTACTAATGTATTGTGATTGCCCATATTGCCTGCTTTGCAGATTCATTCTTCCCTTTATACACTGCTCGTATCCAGGGGTTACCACCACCCTTCAATTCAGCAGCGGTGGCTGTGCTTGCACACTATAGAAAAAAGCGCCAACCTATGCACGCTACCACAGTCCCGGCCACCAGGAAGACCAGCAACTTTTCCTATAGCGTGCAAGCACTGCAACCAATGATGGACTGTAAAGTGGTCGTAACCCCTGGAAAACGAGCAGTTTATAATACTATGAAAAAATGAATCAAGCCAGCAAAGGAGGTAATATGGACAATCACAGTATGTTAGTATTAGAATTAAACAAAAATTTGTCTACATAATAAATGTCATTTTCTGAAGTGAGACCACCCCTTTAACCCTTAGGATACTGGTTTAGGATGTTTTTTCATTTTTGCGTTTTCATTTTCCTTCCCTATCTTCCTTGAGCCATAACTTTTTTATTGTTCCGTTCCGTATCAGGTTTTTTTTTTTTTTTTTGTTAGTTTTTTTGGCGGGACAAGTTGTACTTTCTGATGCCACCATTTAATATGGCATACAATTTAGTGGGGAAAAAATTTCAAATAGGGTTCAATTGAAAAAAAAAAAAAAAAAAGCAATTCCTCCACCGTTTCACGGGTTTTGTTCCCATGGCATTTAAACTTTAAGAATTTTTTTTATTTTTATTCTGACCCCCATAACTTTTTTTAAAGTTCTATCTACTGAGCTGCGTGGGGGCAAATTTTTTGTGGGACAATCTGTAGTTTTTATTGATACCATTTTAGAGTGTGTGAATTTTGGATAACATTTTATAAAAAAAAATTGGGTAAGAGAAGCAATGAAAAAAGGCAAATTGGCCATTTTGACCCTTTTTTCCATTATGCCATTCGTCGTATTGGAAAAATATTTTTCTATTTTAATAATACGGGCGTTTCAGTCGCGGTGATACCCATGATTTTTTTTTTCTTACTTATGTAAAAAAAAATTATTGTACAGAAAGGGGGGTGATTTAAACTTCTATATTTTTTTTTAACTTTTTTTTAAATGATTTTGAAGCTTGTATTTGAGCCAACAAAATAAAATACTTTTTTTTTTTATTTTGAACCATCATGGATTTTTTACATCCATTATTTGTTTTGAGAATTACTAATTTCTTATGTTGGCCTGCCACCTGCTGCCCAAAATAATAATTGCAGCTTCAATACTCTTGGCGCCAGAGTTATCATTACTCTGACAGCTCACTCCACTTTCACATATGGCTAAAGTCAGTTTTATGATCGGCCCTTTAAGACTGTAATAAATGTGGTTTGACGGTAGCAGTTTATCCGTCAGTAAGCGGCTTTACAAAAGTCTCACGTCTTTATGAAAAAGTTGCATGTTTTTTTAAAAAGTCGCATAAAAATAAGCATGGTCCTCACTGGAGTGATTTTGCGCATTTTTTTGCAATTTTTTGTGACTTTTTAAATTGTCGCAATAGTAAATTTGTCTAGAGATTCATTTACATAAGAAAACACGCCCACTTTCAGAAAACTGGCAAGCATATTGCAGTCAATAAAAGTCGCAAATTTTGCGCCGTTTAAGCGTTTGCGCAAATATTTGCGACTTTTTCACTCCATTATTCTGACTTGAGCTAATGATAAATCTGGCCCTATGTCTCTTCAGCGAGACCCTGGGTATTGAATCCAATTACCGGCATCCTCATTGGCCGCAGATGATGCAGGTAAGAAGTTTTTCACCCTAAAGGCTTTAATGACCGCGATCAGCATTATTTCCAGTCGTGGTCATGAGCCGCGGGTCTCTGCTGTTTGAAAAAGCAGAGACCCGCCAGCCATTATGCGCGCTGTACGTGCGAGCGGGCGCCATGTTTTCCCATCGCTCCAGCGTCGTACATGTACTTTGCTGGATCAATGAGAGAGTTGAAACGCAGCACTCCCCAGGCAGCAGGAAAATACATAAAAGCTCTGAATTAGTGTAGCCAAAGGACCTTTAATGATATCCCCAGTGGAAGGAGTTAGACCAGTAAGATGAAAAGGATTACACAGTTGGTACTGCATTGTGCAGTGCACTGTAACTTGTCATATTTATTGTGTTCATAGTCCAATCATGTGACCACATCCACCATTGCTGTTTGATTGCCAGCCAGCAGATGACGCAATAGGATTAAAATAAGCCGACTGTAAACTAGCCCCCTCTCCCCTAAGCTATTAAAGTTTGTGACATTGACCCCTCCACTTAATTAACATGTATGGCTCTGGAGCGATGGGTAAACATGGCGCCCGCTCGCACGTGCAGAGGGCACCATGGCTGGCGGGTCTCTGCTGTTTCAAACAGCAGAGACCGCGACTGGCAATAATGTGAGTAAGTGTTATAGCCTCAAACACTGGATAGAAAAACATAAAAATAAAAAGTTTTAAAAATGCAACTATATATATATATATATATATATATATATATATATATATATAAAATTTTAAAATAAAATATAAAAAAATTCCATAGAATAAAAAACTAAATACACAAATAAAAAATATAAACATCATGGGCATCACTACATCCGAAAACGCCAGTACTATTAAAATATAAAAATATTTTTCCGTACTATTAAAATATAAAAATAGGGAATGCCGTAGGGACAAAACCCGTAAAATGGTGGAGGAATTAAGTTTTTTTCCAATTCCACCACATTGGAATTTTTTTCCCTGCTTCCCACTACATTGTATGTTATATTAAATGGTGGGTTAAACTACCAGTTATTGAAAAATATTTATTTTCTAATTTTCTGTTGTCTAAAACTTGGGGGAGGGGGGCATCTTATGGTCAGATGCATCTTATAATTAAAAAAAACACTGATACCTTATTAGCGTGCACAGAGCTAAAGTGAGGGTGGCACTGCACTGTTGGGTAAAATATTCCTTAGGAATCCTCTGCCTAAGGCCTCATGCACATGGCCGTGTTCCGCGGCCGAGAGCGGTCCGTGGTAACCCGGCCGGGATTCCTGAGCACGGCGTCATTGGTTGCTATGACGCCGTGCGCTTCATGCCGCCGCAGCTGTACAGTGATACACTGGTATAGATCATATGAGTGTATCACTGTACAGCAGCGGCGGCATGAAGCGCACGGCGTCATAGCAACCAATGACGCCGTGCGCTCCTGCTGTCAGCAGGAATCCCGGCTGGGTTACCACGGACCGCTCTCAGCCGCGGAACATGGCCGTGTGCCAGACATCCCAACCTGCAAAAACTCATTTCAGGGAGTTTATTTTTATTTTTTTTCACGAACTTTTTATTACATTTTCCAAACATATGCAGTATCTGCACACTTTGCTCTATGGTGTGGAGGACTGGGCTCATTACCCTGCCCCAAATTATCATATTTATGTATATGATTAAATGGATTCTGTCACCACCTATAAGCCCTGTGAGCTAAACATATGCTCATGTCCAGGGTAGCATTCTGATTTCTAAGGTGGCCTTATAAAAGCTATTTGTGGCTTTATTCTGCGGAAAAACTGGTTTTACTAACCTGTCAATCATTGAATTAAGGTGCCCAAGCAGGGGAGGTCTGTGGATGCATGGTGCCCGGCCGCACGCATCGCCGTTCGTGCCCAGCGCCGCCTTCTACTCCTCAGTGTCGCCTCTCCCTCCCTCCCCCTCCTCCCGCTTTGAGATCCCGCGCGTGCGCACAGGCTCAGCCTGATGCGCCGTTGCGGACTGCTGGCATCGGCTTCTTCTTGCACTGTGCGCACGCGCCGAGAAGGGGACACTGCTACAGGTTGTCGGAAAGGTTTACTGCAAGTAAACTAGAGATGGGAAGTTCGGATCTTTCACATGAATCAGTTCATTTGAATCAGTTCATTGAAATGAACCGATTCATGAATCGAATCTTCGGTTCATTCGCTGAGCTGACAAGCAGCAAGTGAACCGAAGCTTAGGTTGCGCAATGCGCATGCGCGGATGCTTCCATTCACTTGCTGACTCGGCTCTTGGTCTGAGTCAGGCAGTTTATTCTTTAAAACCCTGTGTGTAATTATCTACCCCACTGTAGGAAAAAAACAAGCATCCGGGGGGGGGGGGGGGGGGGGTGAATTTAACACTGGGGTAAATAATATAATTAAAATGGAGGGTTAAATGTGTAAATGTATTTAAAAAAAATATACATCTCCCTCAATAGTTCTATAGCTACTGAATGAGACAGAAGAAGGGATGCCTTTAACATATATATCTCCTTGAGAAGCCAATTTGACCCTAAAGGGTTAATTCAACCTGTAATCTAAACTCTGTGTCCTGTCACTTCTCTTATCTCTCTGCTCTGCTATCAGTAAACCTTTCCGGGATATATTGTTTCACATGTGGGCGTCAGGGAGCCGCTATCTAATAGCGGGAGACTCCCTGAACCTCCGGGAGACTTGAGATCCCTGGTGTGCATTCGGCCTACGATATATTTTACTCTATTTGATCAGCATGAGCTGATGGGAGAAGTTACTGAAAGAAACAGCAGCGACTAATTAGCAGCTCTTTCTGCACTTAAGCTGAGGTCCAAATGTTTTTCGGTCAAAACAGGATTGACTTTCTATGTGTTGAACGAACACGGTTGGGGAATATCAGGTCATGGGTGGGGGGCTGGGACAATATTTTATACTACCTTAGTATCTAGATCAACTAACAAATGCCATCACTGCACTGCACTAACAAAAAAACAGCTGATGCATGTGAACTGAATAACAACACACAAGACCACAATTACTAAAATGGTAATATCTAAGTAAAAGTGAGTTGGATTGATTAGCTTCAGATTTAATATAATGGATTTATTATAATGTGGTGTACTTAGAAATGTCTAAGGCCTCTTTCACATGAGTATGTTTCCCATTCCAGATGCGAGGTGTGTTGTAAACAGATAGACCCTGACCCATTCATTTCCGTGGGTCTGTGCTCATGAACATTGTTTATCACTGATCATCTCTGCAATCCCTCTGCAAGAATAGCAGCATATTCTATATTGTGTGTTTTCCAAACAGTCCTGAAGGTATTCGGACGCAATCCAGATGCAATACGATTTTTACTGATGGTTGCTAGGAGATGTTGAGTGTTAGGCCTCAAAGCCTGATTACTTACATGATAGAAAGAAAAAGCCCGATTTTACCATTTTACTACAGTAAAATGTTATTACTAAATTATGAGCAATTTATGAAGTAGTCGGAATGTGATAAAATGCAGGAGTCGGAACTCTTTAAATTTGACTTTCGTCAAAATTGAGCACATTACAGGTAACAGAAAGCAAATTTATCAAAAGTTGTGTAATTTTAGCCAATATCTACTTTAAAGGGGTTATCCTATGATTAATGTAAGAATTAAAATCAGGCATCATATAGTCCATGACAACCTCTTTCTAACAAAGCTAGAACCAGCCCTGTACCTCACATGGATCCAGAGATCTCCCCATACATTGCTTTGCTAGATTTATAGCAAGCTGATCAAGGGGAGTGTTTTTTTTTCTGCTGCTGCTCAGGGGGCGTGTCTCAGCTCTCCCTATCACAACTCAGGAGGCAGTTTAAGGATGAAACTGAGCATGTGCGGCCTTCTCAGTGAGCAGGTCAAATAAATAAGAAAAAAAACATCAGCAGGTGGCGCTATACAGATAGATTTTATTGAATAACTCAGTGGCTATGCAAAATTTTTAATTACATGCAATTAAAAAAGTATTCAGATCCAGGTGCTGGTTTGAAAACTGTAGAATATTTTTTGTGGGACAACCCCTTTAAAGTTATGCTAATGTCCTTTTTAGCATAGGATTAGGTCATCAATATCTGATCAGCTGTATGAAGGTAACGTGGTCCTCAGATGAGCACCGTGGCCTCTTCTTAGTATATTAAGCACACAGACATTCATTGGATAGCGGCTATGCTTGGTATTGCAGCCCAACCACAAATCACTCTGCTGCACAAAGGCCATGTGACCGATGGACAACACTTAACCAAGCACTGCTGCCCCAAACAGCTCCCGGTCCACTGGGAGACAGAAAACCACCGGTCAGAAACTGATGACCTATCCCCAGGATAGGTCATAAATTTTTAAGTCCCAGAAACACTGGCTAAAATGGTGGCCTCTTTTTGAACACAGCATGGAAGAGAGATCTGCAATTTTTCTCATTGACGCCTAAACATTTTATCAATGTTTCAGAATACTGGCCAAGCAATAATTCAACTTTTGAAAACCACTTTCACAAACTGATGTGCATGGTGCCAATGGCTATCAATTCTGGTGCAATAGTTAATAAACATGTCACACAGCAGATCTGACACTATTCCGGAGTATAATGTGCCAAAAAAAGGGTGCAAAACAATGAGAAACGTGGGCCTATGTACAGAGTTTGAGTTTGAGTTTGATCAGGTGCTCAATGGTGCTCCTCACACAAATAAATCTTGATGCATCTGTCTAGTAGTAGTTTTCCATTCAATTATACGTGCATGGAAGCCAATTTGCAGTATGCTTAACAGGTGTTTTTTCCATTTATTTTCATTATATTCAGTCCTTTTCACTATAATTTACCTGCTTTGTAGATCATCGAGGTTCACCTGCCCGGAAAAGTGGGTGGCAGATGACACTGTGACAACACGAGCATTGAAATCACTCGTCCCAGTCTTCCGCAAAGTGTCCAATAGGAGGTTTGTCAGTAAAAAATGACCTAAATAATTTATGCCAAAATGCTCCTCAAAGCCATCTTGAGTTCTCCTTTCTGGGACAAGCATTACACCAGCTACGAGGAACAAAAAAAGTTACAGCAGAGGGTTAGTTGGCAGAAATGAATACATTAGATACACAGTGGAAACATAACTTACATTAACATTTAAATGTTAAATCATATACTGTATAATATGAAATTAAAGGTAGTCTATCACCTTGTTTTCACTTATTAAGCTTCTGGCAGCTGTGTGTCAGTTGCTTGCACAAAATTATCTTTATTTGATATGCATGAGACCCCAAATTCCCAGGGGGTGTTCGCTATCCAGTATGCGCCCAAGCCCACCTGTCGTAGAAGTGCATTACTCCTCCCCTTTCCTCTCTAATGCACTTTCCCTCTCTGCAATGTTATTCATCAACCTCTGTGAAATGCCATTTGACACCCATCCATTACAAACACCACTGTGGACATCGGCTTTACAGCTTGTAAAGCATATGCACTGTCAAGCAGAGCATCAAAAACCATTAACGGTGGACATGGGCTCTCAGCTCCTCTTCTTCAGCAGTTCTGTGGTCTACTGCTTTATGGGGCATGCACACAACAAGCTATGAAGCCAGTGCCCACAGTGGTGTTCATAACGTGCAGGAGCCAGACAGCATTTCACAGTGGGGAATGAATAACACTGCATGGAGAGGGGAAGGGCATTACAGAAGAGTGGGGAGGAGCTAGGTACTGAAATTAGTTTCAGTTGTAGGGTAGATCATAAGAAATGCATGGATTTATGTCTTTCTACATTAAAGTTATTTTTATTGATGACCTATCATCAAGATAGGTCACCAATAGATATTAGCACAGTGAGCTTCGGATGTAGCATAAAAAAATGTGTTATAATGCTGTACAGCATTAGAATGTACTGCCTCTGATGAGGTGAAGTCCGTTATTCACAAAGTCGTGAGAGGCTTCGTTGAATAACTTCGGTAACTGAGTGAAAAACCACTTCAAAACTTGGCTTTGGTTCCGAGTGGTACCTTGGAACGGAAGCAGAGTTTGGTTCTACAGTTTTTCACTGTAATAATCAATTACTGAAGTTGTTCAACGAAGTTGAGCGCGACTTTGTGTATAACGGACTTTGCCTCATCAGCAGCAGTACATTCTAATGCTGTACAAAAAAGGATTTCCATACAGCATTATAACAAATTTTTTTGCGAAGCGACTTCGGCTGTAGCATCCGAAGTCACTTTGCTCGTCTCTAGTCATCAATATCAGATCGGCGGGTGTCAGACACCCGACACCTCTGCTGATCAGATGGTTGAAGAGAAGACGCGCGCTGTGACAGCACTGCCTTCTCTTCATTGTTTACCTGCTTACCGTTACTACCGCAGCAGTGAACAGGTGTAACTACACCTAAGCATCCCATTCACTTCAATGGGACGACTTGTTCCCATACAAGTGTATAGTATCTGATATTGGATAGGTCATCAATAAAAATAACTTGACAACACTTTCAAGGAATTTACCTATCAGACCTGAATTCTACAAATTCCATTTTTTGCAAGTAACGGGTGCAATTACAGGAAACGGAGATTGCACCGCCCTCCGTCATTGAACCCCTCAGATGCAGCATTCATCACTGATCGTGAGATCAATATTAAAATCTTGCGTAGCTGGCGTGGTGACATCATACATCACCTCGCACGAGATTTCACGCGGGATGTAACGATCCCTACTAAATAGGTCACATCACTGGGGTGAATTATACTAGTGAGCTCATCAAGTTACCACATAAATTCCTACCCACCTATTCTAGATGACGGAATTATGCTAAATTACTCCCCTAGATTCTAACACCCCAATATTTTCACAATAGCTGCCACCACCTATACTATAAGGCAATAGGGGCCTATACTCAGATATTCTCTCAACCCAAATTTAACACAGTAACACAGGTTATCTATATGGGACCTAAAATCCCCTGAAACACTACTGGTAACGTTATTGTCTCCGAAAGAGCAAGTTCTATAAGACCACAAGGAAGGGACTTATTAATGTTTAAATTTAATACACAATAGTGCAGTGCAATACAAAAAGAAAGTGTCAGATAAAAGATAAAAACACAATATACATACAATAACAATGCAATGAAAGAGATAAAATAAACAGGATAAAATACGGAATATTGGCTTACTGAGATGCAGCAGTTAAATTGCGGCTGTGGGGACAGCTGAAGATATGGGCAGTCACTCCAAACGATGTAAATCCCCAAAATGACTGACCATTACCTGTTCCCAAACACCCATTTTTATCCCCCCTCAGCCGAGAGGTGGGCTGTGAGGGAACCTCCCTCCTTTCGGTCCGGCCTTCTGGGACGTCTAATATTATTCAGGTTTCTGCCCCACCTTCCCAGAAGACTGACTGAGGTGGCAATATGAATCACAGAGATTCCTTGCTGAATGACAGGGACTGCGGGTACAGGTATGATCCCATAATCTGAGTCGCTTTGTCCCGGTCATACAGACACAAAATATGATTTGATGAGTTATGATTTCCAGAAGGCCAGATCCTGAATACCGAGAAATGCCTCATGTCCAGTACGGGGTGTCTAGATTCTCCCCAAAGCCCATGTCGGGCTGAACACAAATACCAGGATTCTGAGGATGTGGGTATAATGAGGTCGGAGTTATGGCTTCTGATATTATTTCATCCACCTACTGAATGGCTTAAACCACCTGCTGGGGCACCAGTCACCATGTCTGGAGTTTGTTCTGCATTTTAAGTGGCCCCTTCCAGGTCTTCATTAGTATGCCCATATGCCTTATAAGTCACAGGCCAGCGCTAAATGAAGTTTCCTCTGAGAATGTGGAGTGTCTCACCTTTTGCAGACAGGTTGGCACCCACAGGCACAATCTGCCTAAAGTCCTTAATAGAGCAAAGATACTGACATACAATCAGCTATTGATAATGCAAGTCTAGGAGAATATGATATCTATATATCTATCTGTCTATTTACCTCGGATTTCGTAACACGGGATCTTCAAGCAAGATGGCCGCAGTGGAGGCCAAATGGATGAGGTAAGTATTTTTTTTTTTTTTTTACTGCCATTTCAGGGAAAATCTATTCATTGCCACAAAGCACGAGGAAATTCGGCTTCGCAGTGAATCAAATTTTTCCTGAAATTCGTATCGAAGTCCAAGTTAACTTCGATTTGCTCAACACGAACTGTTGTGTATAAATATATGAATCTTCAGATACTGTGTAATAACATGCCAGAGGAAGCCTTCAATTATGTCAACTTTTCAGTAAGCCATTAAAAGGTATCAACCACTGAGGAATCTCCTTTTTAGGTCTTCTATTTACTGGTTAACACGTTACAAAGATAAATTTTACTATTACCACACAAGAAGAACCATGCAAATCACAGGAATACTGACTAAGTGAACCCGGTACTTTTCACAAATAAATGCTCTTGGGGCAACCGCAGTAAATGGAAGCTAATTGAACAAGAAATATGTTTAAAAATAAATAATTGATTTAAATAATACGTAATTTTCTGATATATTTCCTTAAAGGAGTTATCCCATAAATAATGTAAAAAATGAAAATCAGACAGTCCATGACACTACCTCTCTAACAAAGCTAGATCCAGCCCTGTACCTCACATGGATCCAGAGATCTCCCCATTCATTGCTCTGCTAGATTTATATCGATTGTACTGATCCCCTAGGGGACAGAGGGGTAAAACTTAACATTTAATGTGAACAAAACTAAAATAGGTGGACGCTTAGAGGAGGAGCCTCTGCAACATATACATAAATAACAGCCCTACGGGCCTAGACTGAACAACAAACAATCAGTATGGCTACGATGGTAGAAATAAAATACAGGAACGTTCTCACCCGATTCTGGATGTAGATCAAGGGTTCTCTCAGAGGTTCTTGAGAAGGAGGACGGACCCGTGTAAATAATTCACCATACTGGAGGTACCAGGCGTTGGTGCCCCTTTGACTGATAGGGTGGTGGGGTCAGGTAGCCCTAGAAAACCCTGAGTAAGGGGCAGGGGCTAGTACGCCCTACCTATCTATACGGGGAACTTGCCCCGCAAGGAGCGTCCCCGTCCGGATGCCTGGCCCTGTTGGGGCGGAATCCCTAGTAAACCCTAAAAAGGGTGCTCCCTACGTGTCACGTTTCAATTCGTGAAGGAAAATCATCAGGGGAGAATGTGGAAATAACAAGACTATGGATGGGGCTTGTATAACCATAAAGAAATAGATGGTAGAGGAGGCAGTATACTGGTCAATATATGTCAGAAAAATCAGACAAGGGTGTAGGGTCAGTCAGACGTAACCACCCAAATGACCACAACAACAACCTCCCGTTTGGGATAAAGCTGCACCAGTGGGTGCCAGCTAATCTGGACAGAAAATAACCGCAGGATGGTCAGAATCCAAGGGGCTGTCAGCAGAGTGTGCTCACCTGTCAGCGTCTTTTAAAGATGCATAGAATCGCGCCAGTCTGCCCTGTACCGCCCCACTTCCGGTCATGTGACTAGGGTAAGGGGAAGTCACATGTGCGGTGGAACGCAAGGAAGTGAGCGTGCGTTCCAAGGGAGACGCCGGCCGTGGTGCGCGGCGCCAGGGAGTGACGTCACGCCTCATGCAAATCGCATGAGCAGAGAACTGGCCACAGACTGCGTCAAACCCAGGAAGGAACGCCCACCGCTCGTGCCCCAGGGTGGGAACGGTCTGTGGTTTAAACAGGGGGCGGGATTAAGCATCAGGCAAAGATGTTGGTGCAAAGTAAATGCAGACCAACATATTTGCCGGAGGAACCTATGGTTAGAGGGTTCCCATGGTAACAGATAGTCATTTAGTAAACCAGACTATTAGAGGCAGGCTCTCACAGGACACCAGCCGCAGGAGAAGAGTAACTGGCATAGTGAGAGCGCAAGAGATGAGAAAAGGAAAGGGTCTAAATAAAACAGCTAAAGTTGAGCTGTTCATTCAAACCCATGGGGGCCATGGTTTTCAAATAGTATATCCAGCGTAGTTCACGCTGCAATATTGCGCGGTCCCAATCACCTCCACGTTTTGGGGGCAGGATGTGATCAATCCCCATCACAGAGATGCGGGCTTTACCGTTGTGTTCACTGTGGACATGGTTGGCGACAGGGGTGTCCTTAGCTTTCGCTATGTCGCTGAGGTGTTCCCCAATACGTCTGCGGAGTTCTCGTATGGTCTTACCCACGTACCCCCTGCCACACTCGCATGACAGGAGGTAGATGACCCCCTGAGTCCTACAGTTAATAAAATGGTGTATACGGTATTCCTTGCCTGTGGTCGCACTGCTGAATACTTTCCCAGTTTTTATATAGGGACAGGCAATGCAACCACTGCACCTGTAACAGCCCTTCACGTCAGATCTAAGCCAAGTTGAGTCTGACGGAATGGGGGGCGTGAATTCACTGGACACAAGTGTGTCGCGGAGGCTGCGCCCTCGACGATAGGTGACGTGCGGATAGTCTCCTACCGCTGCTCTCAAGTCTGGGTCCAGTTGAAGAATGCCCCAAATTTTTTGAAGGATGTTTCTAATATCAGCCGCGGCCCTGTCAAAGGTCATGATGGGGCGGATGATGCTAGCAGGTGACACCTTGTCAGGTTTGGGGGAGAGGAGGGATGTTCTGTCTGAGTGTAGGGCAAACGCCCTCCTCAGGACACTGTCAGGATAACCGCGCTGCTGAAACCTAGTACGTAGATCATTCGCTTGTCTGATAAATTCCCGTTTTGTGGAACAATTTCTCCTTATCCTGAGATATTGTCCTTTGGGAATACCCCGCCTGAGTGGCAGAGGATGGCTGCTCTCCCACCTAAGCAGGGTATTGGTAGACGTCGGTTTGCGATAAATCGACGTTTCCAATTCACCAGATGATGTTTTGGAGATGAGTACATCGAGGAAGGGTAATGAGGTGCCCCCAACCTCACAGGTAAAATGCATGCCGATCTGGTTATCGTTGAGCATTCCCACCATGGAGCGGAACGAGGATTCGTTCCCGCTCCATAGGATGAAGATGTCATCGATGTACCGCGCCCACATGCCAACCTGGTCCATGAGAGTGGAACGTTCATCCCTGAACACCAGGGTCTCCTCCCACCAGCCCAGGAACAAATTATCATACGACGGGGCACATGAACTCCCCATCGCGGTGCCCCTGAGCTGGTGGTAGAGTTTCCCATTAAAGGAGAAGACGTTGGTGGTCAGGGTGAACTCCAGGAGAGAAATGACGAATAGGCTGTGGGCGCGGTACTGACATCCACGGGTGCTCAAAAAGTGTTCGACTGCCCCAATGCCCAAGTCATGGGGAATGTTCGAATAGAGGGCCTCCACGTCGATACTAGTCAAAAGGCCAGCATTCTCGACGTGAATGCCCTCCAGCTGCTTGAGCAAATGTGTGGTGTCCCGAGTGTACGAGGGCAGGGCGGTAACAAATGGGGCCAAGACGCGGTCCACATAAATCCCTACGTTTTGGGATAAGTTACCCACCCCCGATACAATGGGACGTCCCTTGAGTGGACAGGTCCCCTTATGTAACTTTGGCAAGCAATAGAACGTTGCCAAGCGGGGGTGGGTCGGCAGCATAAATCTGTACTCCTCATCAGAAATGATAGACGCAGTCCTAGCTTCATCCAGGATGTTTTTTAGTTGTGACCTAAAATTATTCAACGGGTTCGATGATAGAACCTCGTATGTGGATGAATCCCTCAGCACGGCCTCGCACATATCCGTGCATTGGTCATGGTCCATAATCACAGTGTTGCCCCCCTTATCGGAGGGCTTGATCACTATTGAGCGATCAGTCTCGAGACTAGATATAGCACTGGCATGAACCTGATCAATATTGGAGAAATGTGAGGGGCGTAGGTTCTCAATCTCCTGCGAGACCGTGCTGAAGAAGACATCCACGCACGATAGCTCACCTAGATTGGGGGGCATTTTATTACTTTTCAACTTAAGGTTGGTAAAGGGCCCCTGACCTTCCTGTTTGTCAAGTTCTCCGTCAAGTCCGTACAGGAGACGGACATCTGCTAGGATGTCCAGAGGTATGCCCAGATCGCGGCACTGCTTCTTCTCCTGAATTTTATAGAACTTGTGCCAGCATAACTTTCTGACAAAAAGGTTTAGGTCCTTATAGGTGTCAAAATGGTTGAAGGAAGGGATGGGGACAAAGGAAAGACCTAATTGGAGGACCTCTATCTCGGTAGGATTGAGAGTACGGGATGACAGATTGACTAGTTGAGGGCCTAGAGATTTTGAGATGGTTGCATACGGTTCCTCAACGGGTATGACAGCTGGGGGTTGGGTGGGCCCTGGTATTGGCCTGTCCCCCCTAAAAAACGAGGGTTGGGAGTACCTTGGTATTGGCCCCGCCCTCGTGGGCCCCCTCTTTGTCGCCCGCGGCGGTTGCCTCCCCGGGATGATGGTCTCGAACCCTTGGACGTGCTGTCGGAGTCAGAACAGTCGGTCTCGGTCGATGACTGGTCAGTTTGCGCTCCCGTAATGTCCCTCCTATTAGCAATAGAAGAATAGACTTTGTTGTCTTTGAAATCAGCCAGATCCCTCACAAACTGCCGATGCTTGCGCTCCTTAAGATGGTATTGGTACTTTTCCAGGAGATTGTGAAGCTGTTTTTCTTTATTCACAAACTCGGCTTCCTGTGAGAAGATCTGGGCTGATTCAATGCTTGTACTTAGTTTTTTCGTCAAGTTTTCTAGATTACACTTTTCTTCTATGAGGAGGAGACGCATTAGTCTCAGGGAACTCTCAGTAGCTTCTTTTTCCCATTTACTGAGGAAGCTTGGGTTCCTAAATCTAACTCCTGGTAGGAGTGCAATCCTAAGACCTCTGGGCACAATGTTGTGCTTGAGGTAGCTTTCCAAGCTCTGCACCTCCCACCAGGACAGAATTTGGTCCTTATAGGTGTCGGTCAATTCTTTGAAAGCTGCGTTGAATGACGGGGTGTATTTCTTTTGGGAAAATTCCTTTTCTGAGAAGATCTCTTTAGCTTCACTCAGCCAGCTCTCTGCACTGAAGCCAGTGGCAAGGAAGCCTGCCATGCCTGGCAAGGGAAGCAAAGTAAGAAAACACAAAGAGGCCGGGTTTGACGACCGGACCTAATTACTCCCAAAAATTGTAGTAGTTATGTACTGATTCCCTAGGGGACAGAGGGGTAAAACTTAACATTTAATGTGAACAAAACTAAAATAGGTGGACACTTAGAGGAGGAGCCACAGACCGTTCCCACCCTGGGGCATGAGCGGTGGGCGTTCCTTCCTGGGTTTGACGCAGTCTGTGGCCAGTTCTCTGCTCATGCGATTTGCATGAGGCGTGACGTCACTCCCTGGCGCCGCGCACCACGGCCGGCGTCTCCCTTGGAACGCACGCTCACTTCCTTGTGACTTCCCCTTACCCTAGTCACATGACCGGAAGTGGGGCGGTACAGGGCAGACTGGCGCGATTCTATGCATCTTTAAAAGACGCTGACAGGTGAGCACACTCTGCTGACAGCCCCCTGGATTCTGACCATCCTGCGGTTATTTTCTGTCCAGATTAGCTGGCACCCACTGGTGCAGCTTTATCCCAAACGGGAGGTTGTTGTTGTGGTTATTTGGGTGGTTACGTCTGACTGACCCTACACCCTTGTCTGATTTTTCTGACATATATTGACCAGTATACTGCCTCCTCTACCATCTTTTTCTTTATGGTTATACAAGCCCCATCCATAGTCTTGATATTTCCACATTCTCCCCTGATGATTTTCCTTCATGAATTGAAACGTGACACGTAGGGAGCACCCTTTTTAGGGTTTACTAGGGATTCCGCCCTAACAGGGCCATGCATCCGGACGGGGACGCTCCTTGCGGGGCAAGTTCCCCGTATAGATAGGTAGGGCGTACTAGCCCCTGCCCCTTACTCAGGGTTGTCTAGGGCTACCTGACCCCACCACCCTATCAGTCAAAGGGGCACCAACGCCTGGTACCTCCAGTATGGTGAATTATTTACACGGGTCCGTCCTCCTTCTCAAGAACCTCTGAGAGAACCCTTGATCTACATCCAGAATCGGGTGAGAACGTTCCTGTATTTTATTTCTACCATCGTAGCCATACTGATTGTTTGTTGTTCAGTCTAGGCCCGTAGGGCTGTTATTTATGTATATGTTGCAGAGGCTCCTCCTCTAAGTGTCCACCTATTTTAGTTTTGTTCACATTAAATGTTAAGTTTTACCCCTCTGTCCCCTAGGGGATCAGTACATAACTACTTCTATTTTTGGGAGTAATTAGGTCCGGTCGTCAAACCCGGCCTCTTTGTGTTTTCTTAGATTTATATCGAGCCAACAGCAAAAGGGGAGTGTCTTTTCTGCTGCAGCTAAGGGGGAGTGTCCGTGATCTCCCTATCACAGCTCAGAAAGCAGTTGAAAGATGAAACTGAGCATGTGCGGCCTTCTTAATGAGCCAGTTAAAGAAATAAGAAATTAAGTGGCACTATACAGATACATTTTATTGAATAACTCAGTATCTATACAAACATTTCAATTACATGCAATTACAAAAGTATTCAGATCCAGGTGCTGGTTTGAAAACTGTAGCATATTTTTCATGTGACAACCCCTTTAAAATAAAAGGTCATAAAATAAAAATATATCCAATACTTACCTGTTAAATCCACTCCCGCATTGATGTTCCCAGTGGTTCCTGCTGTTCTTTGAAAACTCTTCAGCAGCTATTGATTGGCTGCAGCAGTCATGGATGTATGTGATACCAGCACTACAGGACAAGTAAACAAAGATGGCTGGGAACCACTAGAGTGTTGGCAATGGAGTGGTGCAGGATTAATAGGTGAGTATTGATTATTTTTTTTATTTTGCCACATTTCACAATGTTAGTATATTTTTTTAAACTCCTGGGAAGCCCCTTTAATTGTGAATTAAATGCATTCATACATGCACTGCATAAATGGCAATTACTAACATTATTAGCTAATAGCCATTTTTTCAAATCCCTAATATGTACTGTAAGTCAGCCAAGGGTGAACATACACTTCAAGCTTTTGTTCTGCCTGAAACTTGAAAAGAACAGGCACACTGCTATTAACTTTTATGAATGTGTTTCAAGGGGATGTGTTCTGTAATTTTTAGATGACCTTAATTCCTATTCTGCCGTTTGGAATGTGTTGGCATTTAGGAACTACGGGGTTACTCAAAAAAATCTGATTAACAATAATTAGAAATCCAAAGAACAGGTATTAGAGTAATTGCAGATTGTCTTTAAAGGCTATGTACACATTTGGGGGCAATTTTTTATATTTATTAGTGCATTGTACTCATTATAAGCTAAATATAATTTTTTCAACTGGTCTTTATTAAAAATATGAAGTCCTTTCTCTGTACAGAGCTGAGATGCTCTATTAGCAGGATCTGAATTTTTTCTCTGCTCCGTCAGGCAGGGAGCTGACGGGCTCCTTTTCTCTGCTCTCTGATATTATAAACATTCAATAAAGCTCAATCCTTATCTTACTAATAAGAATGTAACTTAACCCCTTAAGGACGCAGGGCGTACCGGTACGCCCTATTTCCCGAGTCCTTAAGGACTCAGGGCGTACCGGTACGTCCTAACTTTAAATCATTATGCCGACGCCGCAGGAGTTAATGAGAACAGAATGCCAGCTGAAATCATTCAGCAGGCATCCTGTCACAACGCCAGGGGTGGTCATGTGTCAATTCAGACCTGCGGTTTGATGCGCTTTTTGAAGTTTCTGATCCCCGCGGTCCCTGACCGCGGGGATCAGAAACTTTATAATGCACAAAATATATATATTTCACCTCCCCCTGCACCCCTGAATGATTTTAGCCCGGTGGGAGGTGCAGGGGGAGGGTTGCGGGCGGTGCGGCAGGTGGGAGGCGGTGCGCCCGCCTCCCCTTGATAATCGTTGGTGGTTAGTGAGTATACCAGGGTGCCAGCACACTGCTGGCACCCTGGTATAAACGGCTGACATCTGTGCTGCGATGTCAGCCGTTTAACCCTTTCCATACCGCGGTCCGTACGGAGGCAGAGAGCCCCCAGACAGCCCCGTCCTTACCCTTCCCCGTCTGCGAAGTTCTGACCAGTACTGAGCAGACGGGGAAGGTTCCCATGGCAACAGGACGCCGTCTCAGGCATCCTGCTGTCCGTGGTGCTGAACAGATCTGTGCTAAAGGCAAAGATCTGTTCAGACAAAGTGTAAGTAAAATACAGTACAAAACACTGTATGGTGTACTGTACTGTATTATACAGACATCAGACCCATTGGATCTTCAAGAACCAAGTGGGTCTGGGTCAAAAAAAAGTGAAAAAAAAGTAAAAATCAAAAAACACATTTATCACTGATTAAAAATGAAAAAAAAAAAAATTCCCTACACATGTTTGGTATCGCCGCGTCCGTAACGACCTGATCTATAAAATGGTTATGTTACTTTCCCCGCATGGTGAACGCCATAAAAATAAAAAAATAAAAACTATTAGGAAATTGAAATTTTGCCCACCTTACTTCCCCAAAAAGGTAATAAAAATGATCAAAAAAAGTCGCATGTACGCCAAAATAGTACCAATCAAACCGTCATCTCATCCCGCAAAAATCATACCCTACCCAAGATAATCGCCCAAAAACTGAAAAAACTATGGCTCTTAGACTATGGAAACACTAAAACATGATTTTTTTTGTTTCAAAAATGAAATCATTGTGTAAAACTTAAATAAATAAATAAAAAGTATACATATTAGGTATCGCCGCGTCCGTATCGACTGGCTCTATAAAAATATCACATGACCTAACCCCTCAGGTGACCACTGTAAAAAAATAAAAATAAAAACGGTGTAAAAAAAAGCAATTTTTTGTCATCTTACGTCACAAAAAGTGTAATAGCAAGCGATCAAAAAGTCATATGCACCCCAAAATGAGATGCCGATCAAACCGTCATCTCATCCCGCAAAAAATGAGACCCTACTTAAGATAATCGCCCAAAAACTGAAAAAACTATGGCTCTTAGACTATGGAGACACTAAAACATTTTTTTTGTTTTAAAAATGAAATCATTGTGTAAAACTTACATAAAAAAAAAAAAATTGTATACATATTAGGTATCGCCGCGTCTGTGACAACCTGCTCTATAAAATGACCACATGATCTAACCTGTCAGATGAATGTTATAAATAACAAAAAAAAAAAAACATGACAAAAATCTATTTCTTGTTACCTTGCCGCACAAAAAAGTGTAATATAGAGCAACCAAAAATCATATGTACCCTAAACTAGTACCAACAAAACTGCCACCCTATCCCGTAGTTTCTAAAACGGGGTCACTTTTTTGGAGTTTCTACTCTAGGGGTGCATCAGGGGGGCTTCAAATGGGACATGGTGTCAAAAAAAACAGTCCAGCAAAATCTGGCTTCCAAAAACCGTATGGCATTCCTTTCCTTCTGCGCCCTGCCGTGTGCCCGTACAGCGGTTTACGACCACATATGGGGTGTTTCTGTAAACTACAGAATCAGGGCCATAAATATTGAGTTTTGTTTGGCTGTTAACCCTTGCTTTGTAACTGGAAAAAAAATATTAAAATGGAAAATCTGCTAAAAAAGTGAAATTTTGAAATTGTATCTCTATTTTCCATTAAATCTTGTGCAACACCTAAAAGGTTAAAGTTTGTAAAATCTGTTTTGAATACCTTGAGGGGTGTAGTTTCTTAGATGGGGTCACTTTTATGGAGTTTCTACTCTAGGGGTGCATCAGGGGGGCTTCAAATGGGACATGGTATAAAAAAAACAGTCCAGCAAAATCTGGCTTCCAAAAACCAAACGGCGCACCTTTCACTCTACGCCCTGCTGTGTGGCCGTACAGTAGTTTACGGCCACATATGGGGTGTTTCTGAAAAAGGCAGAGTCAGGGCAATAAAGAAACAGTCTTGTTTGGCTGTTAACCCTTGCTTTGCTAGTGGAAAAAATGGGTTAAAATGGAAAATTAGTCAAAAAAATGAAATTCTCAAATTTCATCCCCATTTGCCAATAACTCTTGTGCAACACCTAAAGGGTTAACAAAGTTTGTAAAATCAGTTTTGAATACCTTGAGGGGTGCAGTTTATAGAATGGGGTCATTTTTGGGCGGTTTCTATTATGTAAGCCTTGCAAAGTGACTTCAGACCTGTAGTGGTCCTTAAAAAAAATTTGGGGTACATTTCTGAAAAATTTCAAGATTTGCTTCTAAACTTCTAAGCCTTGTAACATCCCCAAAAATAAAATATCATTCCCAAAATGCTACAAACATGAAGTAGACATATGGGGAATGTAAAGTCATCACAATTTTTGGGGGTATTACTATGTATTACAGAAGTAGAGAAACTGAAACTTTGAAATTTGCAAATTTTTTTTTTTTTTGTAAATATGGTATTTTTTTTATGCAGAAAAATTAACTTTTTTGACCCAATTTTAGCAGTGTCATGAAGTACAATATGTGACGAAAAAACAATCTCAGAACGGCCTGGATAAGTCAAAGCGTTTTAAAGTTATCAGCACTTAAAGTGACACTGGTCAGATTTGCAAAAAATGGCCAAGTCCTTAAGGTGAAATAGGGCTGAGTCCTTAATGGGTTAAATAAGTGAAATTATGAAATTAAAGAAATTAAGAAATAAAGGTTATTAGATGACCAGCACAAAGTGAAAGTACCATTCACAGAGCTAGAAAAACAGTTAACCTTTTGTGACAGAACGGTAAATATTTTTAATAGAGACCAATCGAAAAAAATTTTTTTATCCCCAAATGAGTAAAATGCAATCATACATTTTTTTCCCGAAAGTGTACATAGCCTTTAAAGTGTTGATTGAGAGCAAATTAGTCGAACATTGGGCTTTTTTTTTTACATGAATTGAAATTCAATAAGCATGTACAAAACCAACTAGTGACAAAATGTTTTAAAGGGAATCTATCTACAGGACTTTCCACAGACACATAACAGTGGTTAACCTGATTAAAATGTTGTTCTTCTTTTGTTGATCTGAGGCTCTGTTGCCAAGTTATGATACTTTTTATTAATATACAAATTAGGCCTTTAGTGTAATGAGGTGTCACCAATGCTCTTGTTGTATCCAAAGTTCGTTCGCCTCCTTTCTGTGGCCAGACTCAACCTGGCTACTTTGATTGACAGGACCAGGCAGTGGCAAAGCAGCCAAGGATGAGATGGCTATAGAAAGGAGCTGAACATGGGTCAGTGAGCAATGGCAACACCTTGGATCGACAAAATAAAAACAGAGTTTTAATCAGGTGACCCACAGCTATGTGTCTATGCAAACAGTTTCATAAGGAGGTCACTGGTAACAAATTAGCTTTAATGTGCTAAGAATATAACAGCAATTAGGTAAATAAATGGCAAAATAGTTTAAATATGGAACTTGCGATAGGGGAAAAATTGAATTGTAAATAATATCATACAAATGTTACTAAAATGTATTGTTTCTGAATAAAGCACTCAATCAAATGTATTATCAAAAAACATTTTAAGAAATAGCTCAAAATTCATGAATCAAAACTAATGTGCATATGAGGAAAATTTCATATGCAACAATCCCGGTAAATATTACTGTTTTCAAAATCACACTCGGTGCTCAATCTTATAATGGGTAAAAATATATACTGGGAGTATAAATATTTATACTTTATACAATTATCTAATATTTTAGAATTAGAGTCCAAAATGATTCTACTCAAATCGAAAAATGCTCCAACTGGCCAAAGTGGTCCATTCAGACGTCCGTAGTTCTGGGTCCTCATCCATTCCACAATTTTGCAGAACTGGTGCGGACCCATTCATTTCAATAGGGCTGCAAAAGATGCGGACAGCACATAGTGTGCTGTCCACATCTGTAGTTCCGTTCCGCAGCCCCGCAAAAAAGATAGAGCATGTCCTATTCTTGCCAACAATCGTGGACAAGAATAGGCATTTCTATCATAAGGCTGGCCATGTGCAGTCTGCAAAATGCGTAACGCACATGGCCAGTATCAATGTTTTGAGGATCAGCAATTTGCGGACCACAAAACACTTACTGTGAATGGACCCTAAATGTGCCCTGCTATATCACACTGCTGATATCAACGCGCTGCAATGTCCTGAACCTGTGCAATTATAAGCAGCAAAATCTAAACTGGTTTTTGGAACGAAAAAGGCACTGTTGTGCAGTGTATGTAGCTAAATATATGCTGCTGTTGGTAATATGCCTATAAAACGGTTATGTAAAAGCTTTGTAACAGGTTGCTGTAAAAAAAAAAAGGCTGGCTCATGCAAAGAAAAAACGAGATGATCTTTGTGCAGGCAGTGCAAGACGTGAACAGCTCCAGCAGCTGCCCTCACTATAACAACAATTTTAAAAAGTTCCAATACGCAGTCTCAATGGTTTTACCACTGCAGGTCCCAGAAGTGAAGTGAGTTTGATTCACAATGTCAGTATGTTTTTCGGGACCGCGCAACTTTCCGCTAATTTATTATCTCTGTCTCGAATCATCCAGCTGTACAAGTACTGATAGAACACCGTATCTGCCAAATTTCCTTTTCCCACTACAGCTCCTGAGGGCTGAAGCGCACCAATAGTGAAGTACTGTGAGTGCTCCTCACAAGCGCGTTAAGCTGTAAGTAGATTGACAAATAAGCAGATAAAACGAATCTCAGCCCGATACTCTTGCCCGACCCAGGTTTCGCTGTAAGCTTCATCAGGGGCTTAACCCTAAACACCAAGCTAAGTCATTAAATACCCTCACACCTCCCCCAACCCTCCAATTTTTGTTAAAACACACCTTATCTACCACATTAAAGAAGGACTTCTACCATCCACATTTTCTGCCACAAATTTATTCAATTTTATCAGCTTTTTCTCTCTTGTTTTTATTCATTAACCAACACTCCACCTTACACACTAAGAGGGAATCACAAAGTTTGCTCTGTCCAATCCTGCAATTGCAGGTAGACATACAGATTCATATCATCCACAGCTCCATTCATAAAATCACACTACGCTCTCCACCCCAGACAACGTCATGTCCTTCTTCGTCCTACCACACAGGTAGATAGGTACATCTAATGCCAGTTACTCTTTACTACCTCTATTCCCATAAATTTTAACCCCTTTGGGTTCTTTTGATGAACCCTTTTATAAGGTAGACACCCCATGTGTTTCTAGGCCCCTTTTTATATTTCTTATATACTCCTGCGCTCAAATTTTTAGTCTCCTAGTTGTCCGGCCCACATACTGGAGGCCACACGGGCACTCCAGCATGTAGACTACTCATGATGTTTCACATGTTATTTCCCCCACTATCCCAAAATCCTTATCCCTCATCTTAGAATGTACTATAGACACTGATCTTCCTTCCTTATCCTTAATTCTATTCTTACATGGGAGGTAAAAGCCGAAGAAATTTCAGTTGAATATAATGGTGTGATGTGCCTAATTCCCACCTGCCCCTGTGAGTATAACAGCTGAAAGTGAGTGTGAGGCGCACTCACAGTACTTCATTATCGGTGCACTTCCTCCCGAAGGACCTGCAGTGGCAAGAGGAAATTTGGCAAATACGGTGTTCTATCGGTACTTGTACAGCTGGACAGAAAGGATAAATTAGCGGAAAGTCGCACAGCCCGGAAACAATGCCCTCACTTTAAGACACCCAGTCCTTGTGCACTAACTGCTCTTATGCGCTCTTACCTGACCTATCTACCTACCTATTAATTCAATCTACCTAGATAAATATATCCCTTTACTATCCCTGCAAAGCCTAACATGGCTGGCTTGTGTCTTTAATTGTTAGACACATCCTCTCCACATCACTGGCTGAGCCCAGAATAGTATCCGTGCTTCACAACTAGAACACAACCTAGTAGACCAACCTACCCCCTGACTATTAGGCTGCCTACAAAGCATTATGGGCAAGCCCGGCTGCAGGGCCTCTCTCATGGTGATGTTATCCTCCGTCTTCATCCTCCCTGCCTCGTTACCTTAATGCTAACGTATTAGATTTTAAAAGTAAAATGGTGGGTGCTGTTTTGCGCAATTCGTTCGACGCAAATCGCCAAAATTTGGGATTAGTCTTGTAGAAATGTATTTGTTAGATTCATGATGAATTTAATTTATTTAGAGTCAATCAAGTCATCTTTAATTAGAATAATCATGTGAGCATCTGGCCACTATTCAAAAGGACTTTTCATCAAACCAGACATGTCTTTTTTGGTAAATACTTGCATTTCCCATGATACAACTATTCTGAAGCATGTTTTCATATAATTATATATTTTGCTGCATCTCTGTTATTTCTAGAAACATTAACAATTGGGTGTTACCGGTTGGGGTTGTGTCCCTACACGGTTTGAGAATATGTGCAGTGACACATCATTTGAGAAGGGCAATGGCAACACCCAGATGTCATTTTCTTAACTTCTAATAGAAATTAGAATGTAAAAACAGAGAAACGGCACGACACATAATTATAAGGGAAGCTGTTCCTGGATACTTATTTAGTGGAAAATACAGGTATTCACTAAAACAGACATGTCAGGAGTGGTGAGATGTTCTCTTTAAATAGAAGCATCAGAGTGCCTGATTATAAGCACTGTTCCATTTTCTGTCTATACTAATATTTCCCAACCATATTACCATGGGGATCCCCCTGAACATTTTCCCATCTTCACTGTGGTACAAATAGAAGTGTGGAGTGGAGATAGTTAAAGAATCCTATAGTTCTTGTCAAGCAGTATACTCAGCCTCATGTGTTTTGTGTGCTTTGGTATGAAACATTCTTTGTGTTTGTCATCTCTACGGTATAGATGTTAGTGACAGATCTTCTGGCTCCTGCAGGAATCCTCTGACCAGCTTCCAAAGAAGCCTAAAGTTGAAGAACAACCCTGGTCGGCAAACATTGGTCTAGACTGCTAATTCTTAGGTGTGCTGTGATTCCAGCTTTGCTCTGTTTTTTTTTTGCCTTTTGTCTTTATTCATTCCTGGCTCCTAATTCTGACTCCATCTCTTTCCAAATTCTAACTTTGGAAACAGTGTTTGACTCCCTACCTACCTGACAATTTGTGATTGGTGCTACCACGCCACATTGAAAGTACCACTTATTAGAGACTAGTCTAAGATCACATGCCCATAATTTAGTAGGCATATAAAATGGTACCCATACATATAAACATATCATCTGTTTTTCTGCATGGACCCAGGACATGCAGTACTTTGGCCCATATCTAACAGAACATGAACCTAAAGACCATTTGAGACAATTGTCTCTGGCGGTTGCCAAGTCCATGTCCAATGCGTATTAAAAATCATGTGAGTGTTGAGCCCACAACAAGGATGATTTTTAATTGGACACCTAAATCAAGGCTAAGTGAGTAAACTGGCCATAGACATGAGATTGCGTTACTGACACAACCATGTTGAAAGAACACAACAAGCAGCAGGGAGAATAAAAAAGGGGGAAAAAAGCTAACCGTTTTTATAATCCGCTATAAAAACCCTTAACATTTGAACAGGTCATTTTTATGAAAAACAAAAACATGGACAATACAGTAATTGGATTTTAATAGAAAAAAAACCTGAATAAATCATCCATAAGATCCATCATTTATCTCAAGATGATGGTCAACTTCACGGTCTACATGTCCAGTTAGCCAGTACCAATTTGGCCGTGGCCCAAGCATCCACTTAATTCTGTAGCAGAGACAGTACTGTCATAGAGCTAAAAAATTTGAGACTCAACTTCATGTTAGGAAAGTCAGATTGACTGAAATTATAAGACCAGCTCCAGCTTGACACAATGCCTCTAGGCCAGTCAGCCAAATGGGACATGCTCACAACCATACAACATGCCCTCAAGGTGGCTCCCAAAATATCTGCCCAAGTCTCTTTAATAATCATTGGGTGCTATCACTTACCAATGCTTATAATGGATACCAAAAGTATATAAGCGGCATGTATAAATATCACCTGTATATAATAACATCCTTCATATGGTCCTTGATGCATTCCCATATTGCAGCAATATTTCAAGTGCAAATATTCTCCTTTCTAGAGCATAAAACCTTTCTTGCCAGCAGATGGATATATATTTCTCTTTGTCACTGTAATCAAAGCCTTATACAAAACTAAATCGCCGACCACCAACCATTGGGAAAGATTATTGTAGGTGTGAGCAATCTCATACACCCGTGAGACATCACAGAGTAGAAACAGACTGTTACTCATCATAATGACACATTAGCTCCGCTACATGGAGAGATGCACACTGTCCACTAAGGCAAATAGAAATGCATGATGGATGACTCTGGCAGCAGCTTCGGAACGGCTATGGAACTGTGAAAACATAAAAGGCCATTCACTTCTTATAAAACACACAGCATCCACCATATTAAGGGAGTATATGGATTATAATTTTTTTTTTTTTTACAGAAAAATAGAAAACAAAGTACAATATGTCATTCTGTAATAAAAAATAAAAAAAAGACTAACCATTTCATATCCATGAATGAAAATAGAACAAATGTAGTACTTCCACTTATCGATTACGCTGGGTTCACACCAGAGCGTTCTGAAAGGAGCGCTCTGTATGCGCGATTGTACGGGCGTTTACAAGCGCGCATACAGAGACAAGTGAACACACATTGTCGCGCGTTCCCGAAAGTCTATGTACGGGAACGCGCGACAAACGCCCAAAAAAACGCTCATGTACTTGTTTGAGCGTCGGGCCTTTTACAGCGCGATCGTACGCGCTGTAAAACGCCCAAGTGAGAACCATTCCCATAGGGAAGCATTGGTTTCTCCTTGTTGAGCGTTTTACAGCGCGTAGGAACGCGCTGTAAAACGCTCAGGTGTGAACTGAGCCTTAAGGCCTCATGCACATAACTGTATGTATTTTGCGGTCTGCAAAAAATACGGACACTATGTTGAGCAGTGATTTTGGGGCGCTTGACTGCAATAGGGAAGATTATCATTTTCATACCATGTATCTATGAAATCTGTGCGCACATCCACCTGAAGCCAACATTCAAAAACAACAATCCTCCAAAAGTAGCTAACGCCTCCAGGATCCGCTCTCATGATTTTATTTTAAAAGGATCTGTCAGAAGGCCACAATCCTAATTTTTTTGCATGAAAGGGGTTGTGCAGGGGTTTTATATTAATGACTTGTCCTCAGGCACCCCAGACGATCAGCTGTTTGAAGAAGAGGAGGCGGTGCTCCATGCGAGTGCCGCTTTATCTTCATTACACTGACCATTGACCTGGAAGTGCAATACATGAATGGAGTGAGTACTTGTAATTACATTATGCCGCTACTGCAAGGGAGAAGATGTTTAGTATAATGAAGAGGAATGGAGAGCCACCTCCTCTTTAAACAGCTAATTGGGGGGGGATGCCCAATCTCCGACCTGAGGTGTCCTGAGGATAGGTCATCAATACATATCACCTGCACAACCCCTTTAAGTACAAAAACACTGCTTTTAAACAGTCATGCCACGTTTTTCTGACCACGTCCTACTTTCGAGGTCGGCAGCGAGTACAGGAGTTAATGAAGGAAGTCACATGTGGTGAGCTGGCTTGGTGGGTATATAAGGTGTGCGATAGACTGTTTGCCCACGTTGCTGTCATGGGTAAAAGGGGCGATTTATCAGAGTTGCAAAATGGGTTGATTATTGGCTTTCGGGTCAAGGGTGGCAGCTTTTCTAAAACTGCATAGTTTGTAAACTGCTCATATGATGCTGTGGCCCATTTCTCCTTTTTGGAGAATGTTAGTTTAGGTGGGGGAAGTAAAAGAGCTGATAAGTGGAAAAATAGCTAAAGTACGCATGTGCAGTTTTCACTAATTGTACTCTTGCCACGACATAGGCAACGTTTCAGTCCTAGAACAGTGGGGAGGAGGAGTGGCTGAGGGTGTAATACAAAGATGTAGCTGTGCTCCAAGCACCTCATTAGCATAAAAATAAAAGTATGAATTTCTTATAAACGACACATCAGATTGCTGCAAGAGAGACGCAGTTGCACTTAGCATGATCAACCCTACGGAACAGTATCCCTGGTTTACTAGGGTTGATCATGCTGACAGATGCTGTTTATGTGCTGGATAGCAGATCGGGAAACAGGACACTTGATGATTTTGTCATGTACTGAAGTTTAATAACACTGTATGCTGAGTGTTCTTCTACCCAGACAGGCAATAGAATCAAATAAATCCACTTTTAACTGGATTGAGGACAAAATACAATTTTTCATTTTTCTGTGGACATAACACGTTAAGCAACAGTTGAACAAATCAGAGTAGCAGATGTACTCCATGCAGCTTAATAATCAAAGTCTACTGTCATTGAATGGTTTAGATGAAACAGATTAAGCTGCCAAAGCTCTGGATAACGGTGGGCTGTGAAGTGACTCACTGTGACATTTGCCTGCGGACCAGAACAATATTCTTATTATAGGATGACTATTAAGATTTTTCAAGGCAATCCATTTACACTCCACCTACTGCATCTACAGGTGAAACTCAAAAAATTTGAATATTGTGCAAAGTTCATTATTTCAGTAATGCAACTTAAAAGGGTGAAACTAACATATGAGATAGACTCATTACATGCAAAGCAAGATATTTCAAGCCTTTATTTGTTATAATTTGGATGATTATGGTTTACAGCTTATGAAACCCCAAAGTCACAATTTTGAGGTACCCTTTGCTCAGGCGGTATGGATTAATTAGCTGACTAGAGTGTGACACTTTGAGCCTAGAATATTGAACCTTTTCACAAAATTCAAATTTTAAGCTGCATTAATGCAATTCCTTTTAATTTGCATTACTGAAATAAATGGACTTTTGCACGATATTCTAATTTTTGAGTTTCACCTGTATAATGGGATCCGAACAGTAATATATTGTATCTACCATATACCTATCTGAAATCTGAAGGGGGAATATATCAAGCCTTGCACTCTTAAATTTGCAAAAGAGGAATTTGTGAGCTTTTGGGCTCATAGACGCAAAACATTTGAAACATTCATTTGCACACTCATGCAAGTTTTGAAAAGTAGTGGGAAAGTGGTTGTGTCACGGTCCCTCCCATGACAGAGGTGAGAAGATCTGAGAGACTGGCGGCACATGAGGGTATCTGACAGTCTGTTTTCTCCTTGCAGTGTTGTTGTTTTGTAATGACCACACCTCTTCTCAGGTGCAGCTTGTGGTCATTACTTAGGCTCTATTTAGTTCTGACTCACACTGCTTACCATGCGGTTGATATTGATATTTCCTGCTAGAGTTGGTTGAGCTGGTTTGTTGTTCCTTTGGATCTCCTGCTCCTCCATTCTTCTTTAAGCTAAGTGCATTTTGTTTTGTTGTTCGCTTGTGTTTGTTGTTTTCTAGGCCTTCATCTGGGAAGGAACCAGTAGTCCCATTCCCTGCCACCACTCCTAGGGCTTTCCAGGGTCTCCAGGGCTAAGGTTACGGCATATGAGTATTTCCACCTTCAGGGTCTACTTATATTGGCAGGAGTCAGGGAGAGGTCTAGGGATTCCTAGGAGGTCACCATCCTTCTCCCTTAGCTTTGAGGCCTATACTCCAGTCTATTTCCTTCTGTGTGTTATCTGGTGTTTTCCCTTCCCATTACCTGTGACAGGTTGTGAGTAGGCTGAAGCAGTCTTACTCCAGTAAACGGGTGGTATAGAAAACAGAGTAACATCTCAAGACTGAAATGTTAGACTTAAAGAAGCACCAAATGTATCAAACATTAGCTGATATTTGATGCATTTGGCACATGTTATGGCAACACAGACTACTGCCAAACTGACTTTAAAAATACCCCTCATGATAACTCTCCCCCAAAGAGTTCAGGCATAGCTATCTGTATGGAATATACTCTATAGTTAACTTAATACCGATATACAGCATAACCATCAACTACCCTAAATATTTATTAGTATGCAGAAGTAGAGGAAATACACAAAATACAGATTAACTTCTGAAATACAGATGCAACTATGGTATTAATCTGTGCATGGTGACAAATCATAATCATATAGTAAACTCTGTCATATGAGAATAAGTTATGCCAAATGACAAATGCAAGATTATTTTCATCCACATAAAATGTACCTCCAACCGTCACTGAACTTTATGTATTCCCTTCTTCTTAATTCACTAATTGGGACTTGCATGTTACAGTGAACCTGCTGCCTGGTCACACTCATTTACTCTACAAGTCTGTTCTCTCAATTTACACTTGGTACCCCTCTGCTCTCACTCTGTCAAAACTGCTTTCTTGAAACAGTGCTCATGCTGCTGTGATCATTTATTACACAGCACGTTCCCTCTACAAATACTTAGATATCATATTATTTTGGTTGTGGGGTCTTAAAGTTGTTTACTTAGATAATCATAACACAAAAAGTTAGGGATATTTGAGTTGTGAGTGAAATTTCAGGATAAACCTAAAATGCACTCTAACCTTTACAGGAAAACTTAATGTGACCTTCTCCAAATGTTTGAATGCACATGTCCAAGTGTTCAATGTTTCAGTACTTTTTGCACAACTTGTTGTTCTCTAACAAGGAGCTTAACACCAAAATTCACAACAGGTGTTTGATCCATGAATCGCTCAATAAATTTCCTGGTTCAATTAGAATTGGTATTTAAATGGTCCACGCCATCATGCTGTTCACATTTTGGCATCATAGGACCAAGATGACAACTAACAATCAACAATATCTCGCCATTGCGAGGCTTCAAGCAGGATGTTCTCAGATG
Source organism: Bufo bufo (assembly GCF_905171765.1). Classification (NCBI taxonomy): domain Eukaryota; kingdom Metazoa; phylum Chordata; class Amphibia; order Anura; family Bufonidae; genus Bufo; species Bufo bufo. The sequence continues at coordinate 159,297,805 of NC_053391.1, forward strand.
GAAGTGGCCACTGAGCTTAGAGTGTCACAGTGTCATCAGCAGGTTGCAACAGAGATACAGAGAGACTAGATGAGTCACAGAAAGGCATAGACGTGAACGTCCTTTGGCCATATCTCACATTGATGACCGCTTAATTGTGAACAATGTCCTGCAGAACCGGATAATGAATGCCAAACAACTCCAGGCACATTTAAGGGAGGTGAGAAGCACCCAAGTGTCATGTCAGACCATACGAAACCATTTACATCAGTGTGACTTGCGTGCTTGACGACCAGCAAGGGTACCTGACCACAGGTGTCATGGTCTTTCATGGGCCAGGGAGCATCTATGCTGGACGAGGAACCAGTAGGCCTCATTGCTGTTCACTAATGAAAGTATTTTCACGCTGAGCAGAAATGATGTTGGAGGCGTCAAGGAGAGCGCTAACTGTTGTCACCAGACGAGCCGTTGGTGGTGGTGGTGTTACAGTGTGGGCAGGTGTGTCTAGAACTGCCCTGCACTGTGTGAATGGTACAGTGACAAGCTCATACTACTTGAATAACATAAATCCAGTCATTGTGCCTCTGCATAAACAACACAGACCTAATTTCATCTTTATGGACTGAGGTACCTCAAATGGAGTGGCCTGCCCTTTCTCCAGACCTGAATACCATTGAAAACCTATGGGATCAGCTGAGTCGCTGTGTAGAGGCTCGTAACTCTGTACCCCAGAACCTGAGGACCACTCTTCAAGAAGAGTGGGATGCCATGCCTCAGCAGACAATAAGTCGACTTGTGAACAGCATGAGATGTCGTTGTCAAGCTGTAATAGAGACATTGACATTTTTGTGGGGGTAGACCCACCACGGTTGGCTTTTGTTTCAATAAATTGACATGAGGAAATCACCCTTGCATGCCCTACTTTCATTATATAATATCACTATAGCGTGAACTTTTTATGTTTTCCAAAAACTTCACCCGAAAGCCAAATATCCCTAACTTTTTGTGAGAAGTGTATTTCTTTATCAGTAGCTATTGATTTATTTTTCCTCTATCCCAGCAGGGAGGAAATAAAGTGCTATAGTCAGTCTTCCATTCGGTCAGAAATTTGAAATTAATGGAGCATGCAACCTGTAAATCAATGAAGCTAACAACAGCATTGGTACTTAAAAAATGGCCATATATTAATAAATCAGTAATTAGAGCTGCAATGTGACTGCAGTTAATGTTATTTCTCCTAACATTGATGATAGTAGCATCCAGTTATTCCCATCCTTGACACTTTAAAGGGAACCTGTCACCTGGATTTTGGGTATAGAGCTCAGGACATAGGTTGCTAGATGGCCGCTAGCACATCCGCAATACCCAGTCCCCATAGCTCTGTGTGCTTTTATTGTGTAAAAAAAAACGATTTGATACATATGCAAATTAACATAGAAGAGTCATATCTTACTTGTGTGACCAGAGAAGTCATATTTTCAAGCTCTGACTCATCTCAGGTTAATTTGCATATGTATCAAATCGTTTTTTTTTACACAATAAAAGCACACAGAGCTATGGGGACTGGCTATTGCGGATGTGCTAGCGGCCATCTAGCAACCCATGTCCTAAGCTCTATACCCAAAATTCAGGTGACAGGTTCCCTTTACATTCTATATTACAGACAGTGGACAATTAGTGTACATACAGTATTCCTGCACCAACTATATACACTTAGGGATCTGAATACCATGGTGGGGTCCCTTCGAGCACCTGCCTTTGTTCGAATATCCTTAACAAAATGTTGTTTTGTAGACCTAGCAAACACAGTGGTGGAGATGGCATTATACACTTCTGTTGTATAAACTGAAAAATACCTCCTACTGTCTGTGCATCATTGAATGAGCTAGACATCCTGCTGCTACCAGAAAAGAATAGATATAGAGGAAAAAAACATAGGAAAGTAGGAAAATCTGACAGACTATGTTACCATGGTAAAAATGATACACACAGAAAAAGTTGATGTAATGCATCGGCTGCTATATTTATATATTGTTGAAGATGAGAGGTTTTAAACTCGGCATAGGACTTCTAAATGGAATCTTTCCTCCTTGTAGAAAATGCATTCCCTTCCACCCACACACTGCCTAAAGTGTATTACACCCACCATGGAAATCCTTCATGCAAGAAGAAGCCAGCTTTACGCATGACAGTGAAGACGAGGATTCCCCTTCCGTTACTCACCACTTCATCACGGTCACACCATCACCAGCAGTTTAACATCGTTCATGCTGCACTATCCATCAGGCCTGCCTTATACAAGTCTCATACCGAAAAAAAAATATATATATTCTATATACAGAATAATAAATGGTGCTTGCTGTCTGCTACTATGTCATATAATAGATGCAGATGAACAAGGAATGTATCCCATTTATCTCAAGCCTAGCTCTACAGTTCATTTATGCGGGAGGTGAAAATATAATTTTAATATGAATTACTAAATGTTAATTTAATTTTCCCTGGCGCTGGGGTTTGTGTCCTGTCAGAAAGAAATAGTCCTTGTGCCACTCATCCGTGCCCTTCGAGTCTGCCTTTTATGTGATTCTCAACAGTTTGCTGACCTTCAAGTGACATTGCACAAGTCATATCTTGGTGGATGCGCACATTAGCTAGAGGCTATGTAGAAACATGCAGACAAAAATGTCTGCAGCTGCAGCTCTGGGAAGCAAGATTTTACATTTTAAGTTTTATGATTGGCCTTATCTGTTCTGTGCAGAAAGGCATGATGTTTCTGGATGAATATCTGGAGTGGAAAAAAAAAATCTGTTAAGAAATGTAGCAGAGCTTGACTTTGTAAAAGTGAAAGGTTACATTATAGGTAGACCTTTAAAAAAAAATGTTAGAACATCAGGGGATTAATTGTTCGGAAGCCCATAATTCTAGACAAACTTATCAGAGGGTGTAAGACCTGTAAGCCGTGGAGAAATCACTATTGTCAGGGAGGATAATACCTTTTTTTTACCTTTGGTATGTAATACAACTTGTAGTGCAATCAATGTTCTTTTATAAGTGTATAATAACTCATTATGGAACAGTTTTGCGCTAGGATATAATGTTACAAAATTTCCTGTGTGTCAAGCCTAAACTAGAAAGCAGACACTTGTGGGGAACCAGTAAGTATTGGAACAGTAGCGGAGGAGAGGGATCAGTCAAGTGAGTAATGTTTCTTTTATTTAATTTTTTACACAATTCTGCACCTTATCTAAAATAAAACTATTATTCCGCTAGATAACCCCTTTAAAACACTGCGGAAAAATGCAAGGTGCATACTAGAGATGAGCAAACCTTTTGAGATTTGGTTTGATTATACCGAAACGATGATTAGAGAGAGACAGAGAGTGAGAGAAAGAAAGAGAGAGTCTAGTATGCTACTCTGAGTTTCTTGGCAATATATATTCATTATCTGGGAGGAAGGGGTACTCTTTCTCCATATGAAGAGCACATAGTATGCGTAGTACGTGTACGGATTATTGTAGGCCAGGAAATGTTCCTCTGGATTTCTGGGAAATATATTCAAATTAGCATTCCTGATGCCAGCAGATGTAAGATGTGCTAATTTTCATACATCTTTCCCAGAGACCCAGAGGAAAACTGGTTTACAAAACTCCTCATCAATACTTGGCACCCTCCAGAAGAAGAAATAGTACCCCAACCAAGGCCTCTCAGGCATCCAAGCAAAGTTTCTTTGCTTAGCTCTGTTAATGGGTAGTTATCCAGAAAGAGCTGAATTCCTGGTATCAGACAGTTTTCCTTTCCTTTTGGAAATGAGACTAGCTTACGTGTCTCTTTTCCATAGAAGAATTATATGGCGATGCAAGCACAGCAATAGATAAAAATCTGATTATGAAAAAGCATTCATTGAACAGATTGAGGCTACCACCAAAAACTTAGAGGATAAGCAAACAGGGGGAAATTGATCTATGAAGCAGGATATATGTATAAATATGCATATAGAGATTAGCAAATCAATGATGTCAATATGGAATTCATCATGATTTTTTTTTTTTTAAAAGCTGGATTCTAACAAACCCAAATTTTTCCAATTCAAGAGAGACCCACATGTGAAAAACAATCAGCTTTCTTTCCAAAACATATTAACAAAAGCTAAGTGTTTCATAACTACAGCATAGTCTTCCAGTCATTGCTTAACCTTTTAAACAGATGTAGATAGCCTAATTAGAAAAATAGCTAAGCCAGCCTCACATCAGCAACTAGTTATTTCATGACAAATGCCCTTTATCAGAGCAGAGCAGATAGAATCAGCTTTTCTTGTTGAGAGGCCCTTTGGCTGGGTAGTATTTCTATTATAAGGGCCAGTTAATATATGTGATGACTATTGTACGCTAGGCAACCCTCCTCTTGGTTTCTAGGAAAATATATGAAAACTAGCAGGTCTAACATCAGTTGGCATAAGAAAGAATTATCTTTCCTATCCTTTTTGTCAGAAAAGCTAAAAAGAAAAAAGATAGTCATTCTTTCTGATGTCAGCTGTATCTCCATATAATGCTTCTCTGGAAAAAGAGACATTCCAGCTAGTATTCTTTCCAAAAGGAAAGGAAATCTGTTTCATACCAGGAATCCAGCTTTTTCTGGGTAACTACCCTTTAACAAAGCTGAACAAAGTTTATTTAAGAGAGGCCTTGGTTGGGTTCTATTTCTTCAAACGCTGCAGCTAGTGAAAACAACTGATCACTGGGGGTGTCAGGAGTTGAACCAATGCAGATTAGATATTGATAACCCAAGGATAGCTTCTATAGATAAGTTCCGGAAAACCCCTTTAACAGGTTCAGTACGAGGGTCATTTTGGTCTTCATGACGAAGGGTGTGTTAAATGGCTATGACTTTTTATTTTTTGGGGTTAACAATGTGATTTTCTGTGCTCTTGTTGGAAATAATTCAGGTTTCTTTTCATATCAATATTATACATATAAATTATAAGGGTTAATTTAACCACTTAAGGACCACAGGTTTATACCCCTCTAAAGACCAGGCCCTTTTTTACAAATCGGCACTCCACAACTTTAGCGGTTTATTGCTCGGTCATGCAACTTACCACCCAAATGAATTTTACCTCCTTTTCTTCTCACTAATAGAGCTTTCATTTGGTGGTATTTCATTGCTGCTGACATTTTTACTTTTTTTGTTATTAATCGAAATTTAACGATTTTTTTGCAAAAAAATGACATTTTTCACTTTCAGTTGTAAAATTTTGCAAAAAAAACGAGATCCATATATAAATTTTGCTCTAAATTTATTGTTCTACATGTCTTTGATAAAAAAAAAATGTTTGGGTAAAAAAAAAATGGTTTGGGTAAAAGTTATAGCGTTTACAAACTATGGTACAAAAATGTGAATTTCTGCTTTTTGAAGCAGCTCTGACTTTCTGAGCACCTGTCATGTTTCCTGAGGTTCTACAATGGCCAGACAGTACAAACACCCCACAAATGACCCCATTTCAGAAAGTAGACACCCTAAGGTATTCGCTGATGGGCATAGTGAGTTCATAGAACTTTTTATTTTTTGTCACAAGTTAGCGGAAAATGATGATTTTTTTTATTTTTATTTTTTCTTACAAAGTCTCATATTCCACTAACTTGTGACAAAAAATAAAAACTTCCATGAACTCACTATGCCCATCAGCGAATACCTTGGGATGTCTTCTTTCCAAAATGGGGTCACTTGTGGGGTAGTTATACTGCCCTGGCATTCTAGGGGCCCAAATGTGTGGTAAGGAGTTTGAAATCAAATTCTGTAAAAAATGGCTGGTGAAATCCGAAAGGTGCTCTTTGGAATGTGGGCCCCTTTGCCCACCTAGGCTGCAAAAAAGTGTCACACATGTGGTATCTCCGTATTCAGGAGAAGTTGGGGAATGTGTTTTGGGGTGTCATTTTACATATACCCATGCTGGGTGAGAGAAATATCTTGGCAAAAGACAACTTTGTATAAAAAAATGGTAAAAGTTGTCTTTTGCCAAGATATTTCTCTGACCCAGCATGGGTATATGTAAAATGACACCCCAAAACACATTCCCCAACTTCTCCTGAATACGGAGATACCACATGTGTGACACTTTTTTGCAGCCTAGGTGGGCAAAGGGGCCCATATTCCAAAGAGCACCTTTCGGATTTCACTGGTCATTTTTTACAGAATTTGATTTCAAACTCCTTACCACACATTTGGGCCCCTAGAATGCCAGGGCAGTATAACTACCCCACAAGTGACCCCATTTTGGAAAGAAGACACCCCAAGGTATTCGCTGATGGGCATAGTGAGTTCATGGAAGTTTTTATTTTTTGTCACAAGTTAGTGGAATATGAGACTTTGTAAGAAAAAAAAAAAAAATCATCATTTTCCACTAACTTGTGACAAAAAATAAAAAATTCTAGGAACTCGCCATGCCCCTCACGGAATACCTTGGGGTGTCTTCTTTCCAAAATGGGGTCACTTGTGGGGTAGTTATACTGCCCTGGCATTTTCCAGGGGCCCTAATGTGTGGTAAGTAGGTAAATGACCTGTGAAATCCTAAAGGTGCTCTTTGGAATATGGGCCCCTTTGCCCACCTGGGCTGCAAAAAAGTGTCACACATGTGGTATCGCCGTATTCAGGAGAAGTTGGGGAATGTGTTTTGGGGTGTCATTTTACATATACCCATGCTGGGTGAGAGAAATATCTTGGCAAAAGACAACTTTTCCCATTTTTTTATACAAAGTTGGCATTTGACCAAGATATTTCTCTCACCCAGCATGGGTATATGTAAAATGACACCCCAAAACACATTCCCCAACTTCTCCTGAGTACGGCGATACCAGATGTGTGACACTTTTTTTGCAGCCTAGATGCGCAAAGGTGCCCAAATTCCTTTTAGGAGGGCATTTTTAGACATTTGGATACCAGACTTCTTCTCGCGCTTTGGGGCCCCTAGAATGCCAGGGCAGTATAAATACCCCACATGTGACCCCATTTTGGAAAGAAGACACCCCAAGGTATTCAATGAGGGGCATGGCGAGTTCATAGAATTTTTTTTTTTTTGGCACAAGTTAGCGGAAATTGATATTTTTTATTTTTTTCTCACAAAGTCTCCCTTTCCGCTAACTTGGGACAAAAATTTCAATCTTTCATGGACTCAATATGCCCCTCACGGAATACCTGGGGGTGTCTTCTTTCCGAAATGGGGTCACATGTGGGGTATTTATACTGCCCTGGCATTCTAGGGGCCCTAAAGCGTGAGAAGAAGTCTGGAATATAAATGTCTAAAAAATTTTACGCATTTGGATTCCGTGAGGGGTATGGTGAGTTCATGTGAGATTTAATTTTTTGACACAAGTTAGTGGAATATGAGACTTTGTAAGAAAAAAATAATAACTTCCGCTAACTTGGGCCAAAAAAATGTCTGAATGGAGCCTTACAGAGGGGTGATCAATGACAGGGGGGTGATCAATGACAGGGGGGTGATCAGGGAGTCTATATGGGGTGATCACCCCCCTGTCATTGATCACCCCCCTATAAGGCTCCATTCAGATGTCCGTATGTGTTTTGCGGATCCGATCCATGTATCCGTGGATCCGTAAAAATCATACGGACATCTGAATGCAGCCTGACAGGGGGGGTGATCAATGACAGGGGGGGTGATCAATGACAGGGGGGTGATCAGGGAGTCTATATGGGGTGATCACCCCCCCTGGAAGGCTCCAGGGAGACGCCTGTATGTGTTTTGCGGATCCGATCCATCTATCAGTGGATCCGTAAAAATCATGCGGACGTCTGAATGGAGCTTTACAGGGGGGTGATCAATGACAGGGGGGTAATCAATGACAGGGGGGTGATCAGGGAGTCTATATGGGGTGATAACCACAGTCATTGATCATGCCCCTGTAAGGCTCCATTCAGACGTCCGTATGCGTTTTGCGGATCCGATCCATCTATCAGTGGATCCGTAAAAATCATGCGGACGTCTGAATGGAGCTTTACAGGGGGTTATCAATGACAGGGGGGTAATCAATGACAGGGGGGTGATCAATGACAGGGGGGGTGATCAATGACAGGGGGGTGATCAGGGAGTCTATATGGGGTGATCACCCCCCTGTCATTGATCACCCCCCTATAAGGCTCCATTCAGATGTCCGTATGTGTTTTGCGGATCCGATCCATCTATCAGTGGATCCGTAAAAATCATGCGGACGTCTGAATGGAGCTTTACAGGGGTGTGATCAATGACAGGGGGGTGATGAGGGAGTCTATATGGGGTGATCACCACAGTCATTGATCACGCCCCTGTAAGGCTCCATTCAGACGTCCGTATGCGTTTTGCGGATCCGATCCATCTATCAGTGGATCCGTAAAAATCATGCGGACGTCTGAATGGAGCTTTACAGGGGTGTGATCAATGACAGGGGGGTAATCAATGACAGGGGGGTGATCAGGGAGTCTATATGGGGTGATCAGGGGTGATCAGGGGCTAATAAGGGGTTAATAAGTGACGGGGGGGGTGTAGTGTAGTGTAGTGGTGCTTGGTGCTACTTTACTGAGCTACCTGTGTCCTCTGGTGGTCGATCCAAACAAAGGGGACCACCAGAGGACCAGGTAGCAGGTATATTAGACGCTGTTATCAAAACAGCGTCTAATATACCTGTTAGGGTTTAAAAAAAAATCACATCTCCAGCCTGCCAGCGAACGATCGCCGCTGGCAGGCTGGAGATCAACTCTCTTACCTTCCGTTCCTGTGAACGCGCGCGCCTGTGTGCACGCGTTCACAGGAAATCTCGGCTCACGCGAGATGACGCCAATCGGCGTTAGCGTAGCCTGGGGGAGCCGCAGCGATGACGCCTTTCGGCGTTAGCGTAGCGGCAAGTGGTTAAACTTTGAAGTTTTTTTTTACAATTTAGCTTTTGTTTCTGCCAATAATAGAATATTACCCTAAAGTAGACTATGTATATATATACACATCCACTTTTAAACAATTGCGTCTTGGCTAGAGGTACGAGAACAATTTACAAAGATACCAGTTTTTCAGGGTGGTTATTTTTTGTGTAGATTTATTTTTACTATTTATATTATACTATTATTTTTTTTACTTTTTTATACTCTGTCCTTCAATGGATTGAACAGATTTATTATATATATTTTTTACCCTATTGTAACTGGGACTGCACAGAATGACAAACAGGCAGCAGCTAGAGATGAGAGAACCAGTTCGTAACTTTGCAAAATTCCGTACTGCATACTAACCCGAACCTTTTCTGGTTCGTTTTGGGCAAACTCAGGAAAATGGCACACGTCAGCGGGAAAAAGCACTAGGTAGAAAGAAGAAGGATGCTCACTTGACCCTAAGAGGAAGTGGGCAGGGAGGGTTTCCCCGGATTGGCACACAGACTGACAGACAGCCTGGATGAGCCAATAAGTGCTGCAGCAGGCAAGGAAGTGCCCTTGAAGAAAGAGCAGGACGTCATTCTGTGTTGGGCTGTGAATGAGGGCGGATTTGTCTTGCAGTGTCTGACAAAAAACAATCTGTTCAGTCACAATCAAGCTCCCATTCTACTGTCAGGGACACTGAAGGGAAAGGCTAGAACGAAGAATTGTTCAGAATAGGGAAAGGCAGTAAAATCTGTCAGCCAGGGAGTGAGATGTGAGGAGCTGAGGCTGGGTGTGCCTGGAAGTACCTTTCAGCTCCAATTACTGCCTTAGAACACAGTAGCGACTGCTGCAGAACATCAACAGCAGCTATCTGTAAGACTATTTTCTTTTTATGCCATTTTAACAGAAATATTTATTTTGTGGTAGGGATGTAAGGAAAGCTCAAAATGTACATGTGTTTTACCATTCAAACCAGTGGATAGATACCATATTTTCGACCGATAAGACGCACCTATGTAGGTTTTAGAGGAGGACAATAAGAAAAAAAATATTTTGAACCAAAAGGTGTGCTTTTGGTGGGTTTTAAACTAATGGTGGTCTGTGGATGACACTATTATGGGAGGATCTGTGGATGGCACTGTTATGGGAGGATCTGTGGATGGCACTGTTATGGGGGGATCTGTGGATGGCATTGTTATGGGGGGGGATCTGTGGATGGCACTGTTATGGGGGGGATCTGTGGATGGCACTGTTATGGGGGGGATATGTGGATGGCACTGTTATGGGGGGGATATGTGGATGGCACTGTTATGGGGGGGATCTGTGGACGGCACAGTTATGGGGGGGATCTGTGGACGGCACAGTTATGGGGGGGATCTGTGGACGGCACAGTTATGGGGGGGATCTGTGGATGGCACTGTTATGGGGGGGATCTGTGGACGGCACTGTTATGGGGGGATCTGTGGATGGCACTGTTATGGGGTGGATCTGTGGATGACACTGTTATGGGGGGGATCTGTGGATAACACTGTTATGGGGGGGGATCTGTGGATGACACTGTTATGGGGGGGGATCTGTGGATGACACTGTTATGGGGGGGATCTGTGGATGACACTTATGGGTAGGATCTATGGATGACACTGTTATGGGGGGGATCTATGGATGACACTGTTATGAGGGGGATCTATGGATGACACTGTTATGAGGGGGATATATGGATGACACTGTTATGAGGGGGATATATGGATGACACTGCTATGGGAGGGGGAACTATGGATGACACTGCTATGGGAGGGATCTGTGGATGACACATATATAGCATAAGATGCTATATATGTGTCATCCACAGATCCCCCCCATAACTGTCCCTGTGTAAAATAGTGAATGACCCCCAATACAGGGTGTGGGGGTCGGCATCTGGTGTTTTAATGGCAGTGGGGACCGGTGCAGTCACTGTATTCTATTACACTGGGCCCCGCTCACTGTAATATTAATAGGTAACGTGTAGGCATGGACGCTATTTTAACCACCTCAGCTCCTCTAGCTTAAATCCCCTTAATGACCAGACCACTTTTTACAATTCTGCACTACACTACTTTCACGGTTTATTGCTCAGTCCTACAACTTACCACCCAAATGAATTTTACCTCCTTTTCTTCTCACTGATAGAGCTTTCATTTGGTGGTATTTCATTGCTGTTGCCATTTTTACTTTTTTTTGTTATTAATCGAAATTGACCGAAATCTTTGCAAAAAAATGACATTTTTCACTTTCTGTTGTAAAATTTTTCAAACAAAACTACATTTCTATATAAATTTTTCTCTTTATTGTTCTACATGTCTTTAATAAAAAAAAATGCAATAAGTGTATATTTATTGGTTTGCACAAAAGTTATAGCGTTTACAAACTATGGTACAAAAATGTGAATTTCCGCATTTTGAAGCAGCTCTGACTTTCTGAGCACCTGTCATGTTTCCTGAGGTTCTACAATGCCCAGACAGTAGAAACACCCCACAAATGACCTCAATTCGGAAAGTAGACACCCTAAGGTATTCGCTGATGGGCATAGTGAGTTCATGGAAGTTTTTATTTTTTGTCACAAGTTAGCGGAAAATGATTTATTTTTATATTTTTTTCTTACAAAGTATCATATTCCACTAACTTGTGACAAAAAATAAAATTTTACATGAACTCACCATACCCCTCACGGAATACCTTGGGGTGTCTTCTTTCCAAAATGGGGTCACTTGTCGGGTATTTATACTGCCCTGGCATTTTAGGGGACCTAAAGCGTGAGAAGTAGTTTGGAATCCAAATGCGTAAAAAATGCCCTGTGAAATCGTAAAGATACTCTTTAGAATTTGGGCCCCTTTGCGCACCTAGGCTGCAAAAAAGTGTCACACATGTGGTATCGCCGTACTCAGGAGAAGTAGGGCAATGTGTTTTGGGGTGTCTTTTTACATATACCCATGCTGGGTGAGATAAATATCTCTGTAAAAGACAACTTTTTTAATTTTTTTATACAAAGTTGTCATTTTACAGACACATTTCTCTCACCCAGCATGGGTATATGTAAAAAGACACCCCAAAACACATTGCCCTACTTCTCCTGAGTATGGCGATACCACATGTGTGACACTTTTTTGCAGCCTAGGTGCGCAAAGGGGCCCAAATTCCAAAGAGTATCTGCATTTGGATTCCAAACTACTTCTCACGCTTTAGGTCCCCTAAAATGCCAGGGCAGTATAAATACCCCACAAGTGACCCCATTTTGGAAAGAAGACACCCCAGCTTGGCACAAGTTAGCGGAAAAGGATTTTTTTATATATTTTTTTTTTCTCTTACAAAGTCTCATATTCCACTAACTTGTGGCAAAAAATAAAATTTTACATGAACTCGCCATGCCCCTTACGAAATACCTTGGGGTGTCTTCTTTCCAAAATGGGGTCACATGTGGGGTATTTATACTGCCCTGGCATTTTAGGGGCCCTAAAGCGTGAGAAGTCTGGAATATAAATGTCAATTTTTTTTTATGGATTTGGATTCCGTGAGGGGTATGGCGAGGTCATGAGAGATTTTATTTTTTGTCACAAGTTAGTGGAATATGAGACTTTGTAAGAAAAAACAAAAAAAACAAAAAAAAAAAAAGTGATCTTTATAGCGCCGCAACGATTTTACGGTGTTTTTGCAGTGATCAGAAAAAAAAAAATTCGGTCACTGCGGTGGGGCGGACTGAACGCAAGTGTGCACACAGGATCAGGCCTGATCGGGCGAACACTGCGTTTTTTGTAGAGCATATAGAACATGTCCTATTCTTTTCCGCAATTGCGGACAAGAAAAGGCATTTTCTATATAGTTCTGGCAATGTGCGGATGCGCAAAATGCGGAAAGCACATTGCCGGTGTCCGTGTTTTGCGGATCCGCGGTGTCAGTGTTTTGCGGATCCGCGGATCTGTGGATCCGCAAAACACATACGGACGTCTGAATGGAGCATTACAGGGGGGTGATCAATGACAGGGGGTGATCAGGGTTTGTATATGGGGTGATCAACCCCCTGTAAGGCTCCATTCAGACGTCCGTATGTGTTTTGCGGATCCGTGGAACCGCAAAACACATACGGACGTCTGAATGGAGCCTTACAGGGGGTGATCAATGACAGGGGGGTGATCAGGTTGTCTATATGGGGTGATCACCCCCCTGTGATTAATCACCCCCCTGTAAGGCTCCATTCAGACGTCCGTATGTGTTTTGCGGATCCGTGGATCCGCAAAACACATACGGACATCTGAATGGAGCCTTACAGGGGGGTGATCAATCACAGGGGGGTGATCAGGGAGTCTAATATGGGGTGATCAGGGGTTAATAAGTGACGGGGGGGGTGTAGTGTAGTGGTGTTTGGTGCTACTTACAGAGCTGCCTGTGTCCTCTGGTGGTCGATCCAAGCAAAAGGGACCACCAGAGGACCAGGTAGCAGGTATATTAGACGCTGTTAACAAAAGAGCGTCTAATATACCTTTTTGGGGTTAAAAAAAAATCGCATCTACAGCCTGCCAGCGAATGATCGCCGCTGGCAGGCTGTAGATCCACTCGTTTACCTCCCGATCCTGTGAACGCGCGCTCCTGTGTGCGCGCGTTCACAGGAAGTCTCGCGAGAGGACGCGCCGATGCGTCCAGGAGGAATAACCCGGCCGCCCGCAGGACGCATCCCTGCGTTAAGCGGTCGGGAGGTGGTTAAACTATAGTAATCCTCTAATCACCAAAAAAATTTATGAAAATAACTTACATATGTATGAAGATCCAAACAACTTTATTGTAAGTATATATAAACATATAAACAATACATACATATATAATAAAACAGGCAGCACAAGGCGGGACACACAGATGAGTAGCAGGACCCAAGGAGAGGCCGGGAGATCGATGCACGAAATAACAGGGAAAAAGAATGCTAGCTGAAAGAGCATACCTCAAAACCTCATAGCAGCAACGCCCCAAACAAAGTGCAAAGGAGGCGATTGTAGAGATTGAGGTTGAAATAAAAAGGACAAAGTATAAACATACCCTGGATGGTGCAGAGATCTCTCGGCCGACTCCTGACCCAACGCCGTTTCGCCAGCAGATCTGGCTTCTTCCGGGGATACAGAAACACATAGAAACATCTCCCCTATATAGTGCCCACACAGGTGTGTGGAGGATAATTAAAATTGCAGGACCTGAATGACGTCAGCACCAATGGAATTGGAGCCCCAGTACCTAAAAGCCAATTAATAGAACCAGAAGCACCTAATGGAGGCAGGACTGAGATGACAGAGCGCGCATGTGAGCAAGCACATGACCGCAGTGTCAGAGGTGCATCATACGACACGCCCTGACCATACCAGGAAAACCAATCAGTAGCCCATGTAGTCATACGGAGGAGGAACCGGCGGCAGTGCAGTAGGTGCGGCCAAACATCTGAGTGACAGTGGCACCAACAGAACATGAGGCCTCAGACTCCAAGGGGCGGAGAACTAGTGATGCAGCGATCACATGACACAGCACGCGACCGCAATGTCACGCGATGCGGCACACGACCACGGCGGCACATTTGAGGCCTCTCTCACACCCGCGCTCAGAGCGGATCCGTCTAGTGGCT